>NC_090439.1:610044271-610669271 GCF_031143425.1 Pleurodeles waltl
GTAAGGTGATATAAAATGATGAGGTCTCCATATTTTTGTTTCAGAGCCTTTATTTCTTATGTCCTTTAGGGAACTAACCCCCACCCAACTGTTAAATAGCTCAGGTCACCTCCGCCATTTGACAAAGGCTTGCATCTTTGCATCTTAACATTTCCATATCAACACCTTTTCAACCCTCTAGGTCATACACAGATCCTCCACGACGTTTTGTAACTCCTCACTGTAAAAGCCTCCTGAAACAGCTTCACTGGCATAATCTCGTAAGTGATAAATATAAACGTCTTGTTTAAACTTATCTTCTCCGCTATAAATATTTCATCACTGAAAGTCTGATGACAGCATTTCATAAATACATTTTTCAGCCTAGACACTTTAATGTGATCCTCTTCTTTTAGAATTACTTCTTTACCTGAGTTATGAGTTGATCACAGTACATAGTCCTCCAAACTCCTAAAGCAGTGGTTCCCGCCCTTTTGACTTTTGTGGACCCCCACTTTATCATTGCTGGAACCCGGGGACCCTCACTAAATCATTATTGGAATCCAGGGACCCCTCACTGGGTCACTACTGAAAGCTGAGAACTTAATCTGTTAATATTATTTAATTTTCTACGCAGTTGCGGACCCCCTGCGGAGGCTTCATGGACCCCAAGGGGTCCCCGGACCACAGGTTGGGAACCACTGTCCTAAAGCATTCCTGGCTGAATCAGGTGTAGTCTTGATAGTCCGATGGTAACTTTCATTATAAACCTGTAAAAATTACTGTAATCTATCCACTTAGCAGAAGGTGCTGTATGCTATCTTCATATTTTAGAAGGTAAAGTTTGATTAAAACGTTCTAATACTGCCACTTTCACTTCTGTGTAATAAAATGATCAATTGCATGCAGTTTTTAAAATTTCCGAAAAGGCTTGCTCAAAAATTATTTTCTACCATCCATTGTATTTTTTGAGGTGTTCGGCCTTTGCTAAAAATGGCCTTGAAGGGCGCTCTAACACATGGACCAGTCTTGTCTTTTACTGCCTCTGAAAAGACATACTTTGATAGTACGCCTATGAGATTCAATACATATTGTGCACCATTATTGTGTTTAGCAATTTTCTGAAGACAAATTAGATCTGCCTGCCACTGATAATCTAAAGTTTCCACAGCCGTTAGTCTTCTCCTAAATCACTTCATAACTGGTTTATGTAGATAATATGTATCTTCACTAGATAATCACTCCTTCATCAGAGTTCTTTCAACAGGCTCTTTTTCAGTCCCAATGCTTCAGCACTTCCAAAACTCTTTTTTCGTCATAATAAAGCTTCCTCAGCAGAGCATCAGTCATGTTACTCTCAGGTGCAATCCATAAAGTGGAAGACACTTGTTTTGTGTAAGATCATTTTAGCAAAATATTATTAATTAGAAACCCACGGTTTACATTTTTAATATTTAAAGCTTGCAGATAATAGAGCTGTTTCAGTATACTACTTGTCACCATACCTGTCAGTTTGTATTCAGAGAAGGACATCTTGTGCATTTATTTCTGCGCTGTTCATAGATACATTGGCATAAGTTTACCATCTTTGCTATTTTTTTGGGTTATGATATGAATGCCATTCCCTCTCTCCGCGCATATTGCTTTGTATGCATAGTACATTTGTTGCATACATTAGTTCATACATTTCTCTGTCAAAAAGTACATAACCCTTATTATTGTAATAATTCACAATTGTCTGTTCAAAGCCATCTTGCACTCTGACGTTCGGTGGTAAAGTATGCCATTCTTATGGTACTTGTATAAATGTCACTATTAATCGGTTGTAGGTAACCATGTGTTTACACATACAGGGAGTGCAGAATTATTAGGCAAATGAGTATTTTGACCACATCATCCTCTTTATGCATGTTGTCTTACTCCAAGCTGTATAGGCTCGAAAGCCTACTACCAATTAAGCATATTAGGTGATGTGCATCTCTGTAATGAGAAGGGGTGTGGTCTAATGACATCAACACCCTATATCAGGTGTGCATAATTATTAGGCAACTTCCTTTCCTTTGGCAAAATGGGTCAAAAGAAGGACTTGACAGGCTCAGAAAAGTCAAAAATAGTGAGATATCTTGCAGAGGGATGCAGCACTCTTAAAATTGCAAAGCTTCTGAAGCGTGATCATCGAACAATCAAGCGTTTCATTCAAAATAGTCAACAGGGTCGCAAGAAGCGTGTGGAAAAACCAAGGCGCAAAATAACTGCCAATGAACTGAGAAAAGTCAAGCGTGCAGCTGCCACGATGCCACTTGCCACCAGTTTGGCCATATTTCAGAGCTGCAACATCATTGGAGTGCCCAAAAGCACAAGGTGTGCAATACTCAGAGACATGGCCAAGGTAAGAAAGGCTGAAAGACGACCACCACTGAACAAGACACACAAGCTGAAACGTCAAGACTGGGCCAAGAAATATCTCAAGACTGATTTTTCTAAGGTTTTATGGACTGATGAAATGAGAGTGAGTCTTGATGGGCCAGATGGATGGGCCCGTGGCTGGATTGGTAAAGGGCAGAGAGCTCCAGTCCGACTCAGACGCCAGCAAGGTGGAGGTGGAGTACTGGTTTGGGCTGGTATCATCAAAGATGAGCTTGTGGGGCCTTTTCGGGTTGAGGATGGAGTCAAGCTCAACTCCCAGTCCTACTGCTAGTTCCTGGAAGACACCTTCTTCAAGCAGTGGTACAGGAAGAAGTCTGCATCCTTCAAGAAAAACATGATTTTCATGCAGGACAATGCTCCATCACACGCGTCCAAGTACTCCACAGCGTGGCTGGCAAGAAAGGGTATAAAAGAAGGAAATCTAATGACATGGCCTCCTTGTTCACCTGATCTGAACCCCATTGAGAACCTGTGGTCCATCATCAAATGTGAGATTTACAAGGAGGGAAAACAGTACACCTCTCTGAACAGTGTCTGGGAGGCTGTGGTTGCTGCTGCACGCAATGTTGATGGTGAACAGATCAAAACACTGACAGAATCCATGGATGGCAGGCTTTTGAGTGTCCTTGCAAAGAAAGGTGGCTATATTGGTCACTGATTTGTTTTTGTTTTGTTTTTGAATGTCAGAAATGTATATTTGTGAATGTTGAGATGTTATATTGGTTTCACTGGTAATAATAAATAATTGAAATGGGTATATATTTTTTTTTGTTAAGTTGCCTAATAATTATGCACAGTGATAGTCACCTGCACACACAGATATCCCCCTAACATAGCTAAAACTAAAAACAAACTAAAAACTACTTCCAAAAATATTCAGCTTTGATATTAATGAGTTTTTTGGGTTCATTGAGAACATGGTTGTTGTTCAATAATAAAATTAATCCTCAAAAATACAACTTGCCTAATAATTCTGCACTCCCTGTATATTGGCAATACACAAGAGGTCATTACACTGTGAAGAATCTGGAGCAAAACACAACTTCAAATACTTCAAAGTTGCAGGTTATATTTCTGCTAGCCTTTCTTTAAGCATCAGATATAACAATTTTGCTGTGCATATATATTAAGGCCTTATATAACAATCAGATTGAGGATGGCTGTTCTGTAACTTGGCCTTAAAGGTAAGTGAATAAACGTAAGTAACAGCAATATGTAGCCATAGCATTGTTTTTAAAACAGCCTCTTAGGGGGTTAAAGAACCTCCAAGCTGTTTATTTTTAAAGTAAACATTACATGTGCTTTTCTATAGCTCTTTCAACCAATCTTTTAACAAAAATTTCACATTGGCCTTGTATTTACTCCAGTTTTCTGGCCGGCTTACACATAGCTCTCTCTGAATGTTTTTGACAAAAAATGTACCATATCAGCATGCATATTTTTCCCTATAAAATTATACAACACCCTTAACAAAATGTAAACTTTGTGAAGATTTAACAAAAACATATACTGCAAATTGTTCTGACATGTATGAGGCTTGTAGGTATTTGTCGGCATCCTTCTAAGGATCTCTGATTTTATGTCCATACCAGCAAGTATAAAAATCTCGATTTATAAAGACATTTACAACAGTGGCCACAAGACTCTTAAACTTCCAAATGTCATTTAGTGCTGTGACCACGCGCTGCCTTTCCAAAATTGGCAATATCATCATACTATACACAGTTCTTATACATCTCTGTGCTTTGGGTAGTTGAACTTTCATTCTGTTTTGAACAGCATCAGCAGTAGAAATTAACAGGTGTAACTGCCGGGTGTGGACCCTGATCACCATCGATTTTTATAGATGCTTTCTACAGTCCAAAAAAGAAAGAAAGACAATCTATTAGTTCCTATTAAATATGTATGTACATAGAGTTTAACAACAAAAGTGAACATATTTTGCTCTCTTCAGCACATTCTGCTTGTTTGAAGGCACCTCTTCGCTCCTGAGAGTCATGTACTTCCATAGATATATAGCCTTCTTCAGTGTTGGAGCATGGGCTCTGGGCACCAGAAATATCAAGAGTCATATCATCTCAAAACCCCATATCTTCATACGCTGATTAGTCAGTAACATTTATAGAATCTTTCACAATTTCCATATCAGAAAATTTGTTTTCAGATAGAATTTCAATGTCTGAGGCAGCGCAGTATCGGTCATCCTTAATAGGGGATATTAGCTGTGGCACATCATGCAATCTGAGGTTTAATAACCGCTGACAGAGCTCTTCATCAAACCCAGTGACATCATAGCTTTGATCTTTAAATATGGGGTGCTACGACTCCCATTCCAATGATGAGAGCATTAATCATCTGTAATAATTATCAACAGTAATCAGATCTCTGGCAGAAGGCATATTTTTGTCATAGTAACTATTTTTCTTCATGGTGAAGGTCGCTCTCAGGTGCAGCTTACTACAGGCTTTTAGCTTGAACTGTCTCAGGACCTCCTTTTATATTTACCCTTATCTAAAAAAATCCCTTTACACAATGTCACTTCCTGGTCACATGAGCTGGAAGTGACGTCTCGATGACTTTGTTTCCGGAGAAGAGGATTCTGGGTTAGGGGTCATAGGTGACATCCCTACATGGTCACATGAGCCAGAAGTGACATCGCAATGGCTTCATTTCCAGAGGAGTGGCTTCCAGTTTAAGGGTCATAGTTGGCATTCCCATCTAGTAATATGAACCAAAAGTGACATTGTGATGACTTCATTTCCAGAGGAGGGGCATCCAGCTTAAGGGTCATAGGTGGCATCCCTACCAGGTCACATGAGCCAAAAGTTATGTCACCTCCGGGCTATAGGTCACCGCTGACATCACAACCTGGTCACTTGGGCCGGAAGTGATGTCACTAAGAGTCACTGGTGACATCACTGGCGGGTCACATGAGACAGAACGGATGCCACTTTCGGGAAGGGACTTCCGGGGCATAAACACCTATCACATTATACAAACCACAACTACTTTTGAGTTTGATGAAAGGTATCCGATTATACCTCTCATATGCTTCCACTGCATCAAGGTTCTGACTGTGTATCATTGCACATTCACCTTTGAAAATTGCTGTGCAAATTTTCACAACTCTACTCCTGACTCCATAATATTAATTTGTCACAACTAATGAACAGTAAGCATCACAATGGGCTGTGGATGGGCATATGTATTTGGCAATTAAACACAATCACTCATTTTCAAGTTACCTCTGCTGTTTTAGGAATTATTCTCATGTATATGCATTGACATTTTTACTGAGGAGTCAAGGCAGTAAGACCATAGCTTCTTACCCCTAACCCCAGAAATGTCCTAGACCTTATCTGAATACTGCTTGAGGGATGTTGGCTCAAGCTATCACCATCACCAGGGGTTCCTCCTCCAGTCTGCTCCGAGGGAGCATACTGGGCGGTGATCTGTGGGCCAGCAGCTGGCAAAACTGCAGAGGGTACTGTATGTGCTGTGACTGTGTGCCCGTCCTCCCCCCCCCCACAACTGTATTTCATCTCTTCTGGTCTGGCTGACTATAGACTGACATGGCCATGAGATGCATACTCTGGCAATGGTAATGTTTAGAAGACCTAAATAGTGTGGCTAGGTTGGCAGGTGTTTTAAGGCTCCCCTAGCGGAGGAAATCTGGACCTTTGCTTTGCAAAGGTGTTAGAAATTGGATCTCTATTTGGCAGAGGTATATACCCTTGTCCAAGTAGGGGCCATAATCCTAGTCAGGGTAAGGCACAACACAATCCAAATTATCCTGTGCTCACCACCCTCTGGTAGCTTGGCACATAGCAGTCAGGCTTAACTTAGAAGGCAATGTATATGATAATTGTGCAATAACTCATACAGAAACACAGTGAACACATCACAAAAATGCACCGCACAGATTTAGAAAAATAGATAATATTTATCTGAATGAAATAAGGTTGGAATTATGATAATCCAATGTACACAAGCAAAGTTATGAATTTTTAAAGATTAAATCTGACTAAAGTGCTTAGAAACGCAATAGCTCCAACTGAGGCTCTCACGGCATCAGTGACCTCATAATCTGATGCCAGATGTCCAGGTCATGGAGTCACACGGACCCGCAAGCACACTTTTGAAAACAAAAAAACAAAGATGTTGCATAGATTTGTAGAGGTTAAGCTTTGAGGGAGTCAGTGTGGCATAAGTCCCTTATGGCATTTGGGGAGGTGAGGTGGTGGTTCCGTACAGCGATGCAGGGGAGGTGAGGTATCGGTTCTGTATGGTTGCAGGGAGAACTGGTGTGGCATCGGTAGCGAGGCTTTGGTTCGTTGTGACCCGGCTGGGTAGATGAATCCAGTTGGTCAAGAAGTGATCAGTTGACTTCACAGTGTCACGATCACACTGCATGGCGTCAGCATCATCGTGACAATGTCAGACTTGCATTGTGGGTCATGGTCATTGCGTGCAGCGAGAACCACAGAGCCAGAGCAGACAGCAGTGCGGCGTCATGCAGCAGCAGCGGTGCTGGAGTCGCTGAAGGCGGTAAAGTCACAAAACTAGCTAGAAGCTATTAGGGGAAGTCTTTGTTGGCCCTGAGACTTCAGAACAGGAGGCACGCTCAATCCAAGCCCTGGGAGAGCACTTTTGGTGAAGGCAGAGTCCTTCCAGCAAAGTCAGTGGCAAGCAGGGCAACAAGCAGGGCAGCAGTCCTTCTCAGCATAGCAATCCAGATGAGTCCTTTGGCTTGCCAGGCAGTTGCCTTTGAAATGGGGGAAACTTCAAAGAGTGGTTTTGAAGTGCACAAGTTCCCCTTTCAGCCAAGTCCTGTCTGCCAGGATCCCTTTGGGGAGTTATAAATCCTTTGTGGGAGGGAAGGCCACTGGTCTTTGAAATGTAATAGAGGGTCCCTCCACCCTTCCTGCTCAGGGAGACCCATTCAGTATGCAGGTGTGACTGAGGGCCTCATTATGAGTCTGGCGGTCCACTGACCGCCAGACTCGCAGTGGCACTCGGACCGCCACCTACAGGGGTGGTCTGACCACCATATTATGATGGCTGCAAATGCAGTCAGCCCGACACTGGAATTTGGCGGGTGGCGAAAGTCAGAATGAGTGTACTGTGTTTATGGCTGTCTGGGTGGAATGGACAAAGGGAGCTGTCAAGCAGCACAGACAGGCTGTAAGGCACAGATGGCAGTAAGTGCAGAGAAATGCCCACTTTCTGAAAGTGGCATTTCTAAAATAGCAATATTAAATCCAACTACACCAGTAAGCAGGATTTCCTATTACAGTTCTGGCAATATTAAACATAACGGGGCTACTCCTTTCAGATCAGAATCTATTGCTTAAAAGTATATGAGGGCAGTTCTATTGCTAGTCTATGAAAGGAAGAGGCCTCATAGTAATGGAAAACTAATCTGTGAGTTTTTCACTACTAGGACATATACAACACATAGGTACATGTCTTGCCTTTTACTTACATAGCACCGTGCCCTATGGGTTACAGATGGCCTACCTTAGGGGTGATTTATATGTAGAAAAAGGAGAGTTTAAGGCTTGCCAAGTAGTTTTAAATGCCAAGTCAAAATGGCAGTGAAACTGCACACACAGGCCTTGCAATGTCAGGCCTGAGACATGGTTAAGGAGCTACTTGTGTGGGTGCAGGCCTACTAGTAGCATTCAATTTACAGGCTTTGGCCATATGTAGTGCACTTTACTAGGGACTTACAGGAAAAGTAAATATGCCATTTGGGTAGGGACCAATGTTATCATGGTTAGGGGAGAATGCATACGCACTTTAGCACTGGTCAGCAGTGGTAAAGTGTGCATAGTCCTGAATCCAGCAAAAAAGGGTCACAAAAATGGAGGGAGGCAGACAAAAAGTTGGGGGATGACCACCCTAGGGCTGATAGGTCTAACACTTGGGCTTTGTTTTTTCATTGAGATGTGCTTTGTTACTTCAAACAGCAGTCAAACAACATCATGGGCTATATGGAGGACCTCATGTCTTGACTTTGAAAATGACACCTTCGCCCATTGGTGCTGATAATTTTTCGACTCAGGGTGCTGGTCATTGACATCACTTTTCTAAATTAGTAAGTGCTACAAAAAATTAAAGTGTTTCTCAAGCGCAAGTGACCTAAATGAGCATCACCCACTCAGCCAGAGTAGTGGACGCCCAGTAGAAGGCAAGCTCAGTTAATTGATAAATAAGGAGTCCTAAGCAGAATTTCACATCTTATGATGATGGTCTGTCTTAAAGACACTCTTGGGCAACCATACAAATTCATAATTTGCTATGGGTCATTTCTCTCCAGATAAACTAGTCCCATGTTACCGCCTTCATGTCCTCTTTTGTCCCATTGGAGGTGTCCAAGCCATTGCCTCTGTCATGAAAAGGTGAACCATCAAATGCTCATTTTGCCTATGTTAGAGCATACTTTTGCATTCTATTATATCATGAATTGTTATTTTTGCATCCATGTTTTTGGTTTTCTGTTGGTCCACCTGGATTGCACGCTTTTTTCTGTGTGAATATTATTGTACCAAGTGTGGTGCTGCACAGTGATTTTGCTATTAAACTGTGTGTTGCAAGTGCCCACAACTCAGTAGGATTTACTTTTCACACAGATTAACACATCTGACTGCATATAGGCAAAGGCATCATTGTTAAAGCACATTTTAACTCACATGTACAGTGGTGAACTTCCCATGTGCAATTGTGTGCTGTGCTGAAGTTTATTCATTAATGAGATTGTGCACTGATGTTGGGAAGTTGCTTTCAATGGTGCTGCCTAAATCTGAGTCGAGTGCCAATTTTGCTCTTCTGTCATCATGATATCAGAAAGCACACTGTTGCGCTTTCCATAAATTTTTGTGTACAATGTCAGGAATGGTGTTTCTTTTCAACATTTGCAAATTAATTAATTACAAGACCCACTGACGCCATAGATATACTTGCAATTACAATAACACATATTTTTTTTTATTCTAGCCTGAGTATTTTTAACAGGACATAAACAGTAATTCTTCAATAAAATAGCACAATCTTTCAAGATTAATTAATCCTGGCTCCCTGATATACTTCTGTAAAAAACATAGTTGTCCAGAAAATGCATTTTTGATTTGCGTTTTTGGATCATTAGAGAAGTAATTTAGCTTGAGAAGACATTGCTTATCCAAACAGATTTATCCTGGATGACATTTTAAAAATGGCAGATCTGTTGCAGTGATGTTGTAATATATCAGGAACTATGATATATATATATGTGTGTGTATATATATATATATATATATATATATATATATATACTTCATTTTGGTGTCTAAACATAGGTTTTGGGGGGTCAAGAAGTCTTGAAGAGACAGAAAATAACTCCTCAGAGCAAACCTCCTACCATTTTCCAAAATAGCAGCTATAATCGAGACAGAAGAGACATATATAGAAATGAAACAAATAATGTTTTTAATCCTTTTATGTATACACAAAACAATGTTTATGATCTGAATATAAAAAAATAGCATTTATCACTCCTGTTTTAGACAAATTTTCATAGTTCACCTTACTTACTTGTTTTACAATTGCTGGTGGTAAATTTGCAGAATGTTGAACATTTGGGAAGAGTATATTGACTGGGACATCTTTTTGTAGCAAAGGTTTTGCAAGTACATGTACCTGTAAGTTCTGTGGGTAGAGACTTTAGAAATTTCATAGGATTTAGCATCTCATCAATATCTTGTCAACCAAATTCACATGAATCTTTCTCTACATATGCATTATCCAAAACATTTACACATCTTCTAATCAAATAGAACGCTCTTTTAATGTGTCCATGCACAGAATATGAAATTGGTGGAAGGTCACTTAGCGGGACTCACTGTAAAAAAGACCGTAAAATGTGTCACAGTCGGACCTCCTTTTCAACACAAGCACAAGGTATATTTATTTGTCTTTAAATTCACATTCTTCTTCTGTCCCAGCATATCCTTTTAGAAACTTCACATGTTCAGCAATTAAAGCTCCAAGCTTTGTTCCAATTTTGTTCATAGTGCATCACCCTAGGAACATCTGCCTTGATAAGAACAATTGGCATCTTTGGGTGAAGTTTCTTGTACCGAATATGAAGAAGGATTAAGGCCCTGATTTATACATTTTTTGTGCCGCATCACCATCATTTATTGACGCAAAAGTGGCGCAAACTTACAAAATACAATTGTATTTGAAAAAAAAGTATAAATCAGGGTCTTTTCTCAGCTGTTCCATAATGTATCCATAACTCTGACGAGCCTTATAATATGAACATTGCGACAAATCTAAGTAGCACAATATTCTCTGTCATTTGACAGTACAATGACTTGATTGAAAACATTTCAAGTAGCCCAGTCAACATGTGGCACAACACGAAGGCCAGCTTCCTCCATTTCACTGTTAAGTTCTTGAACGTTATGGTCTTTACCTTCTGAATATATCTCTGCAGGCACCAACTCCTCATTGACAATCATTCCAATTGCAATATTTGGAAATTCAATGTTCACTGAAGCATCAGCACTGTTTGGGGAGTTAACATCTCCAAGTTCATCTTGTTCGATGTTCATGACCAGAATTTGCATGGGTATAGGCATGGAACATCTGATTTCTGAGCTCTTGTACGAGTTTGTACCTCACTGGTTTGGTTGCAGTGTCGCCATCAAATAATATGTTTTTTAGAGGAAGATCATGCAACAGAATGTCATTGATAAATTTACCTCTTCCTTTTGCTACATCCATCTCTCTATGTGCTTGCGAAAGTTCTTTTTTGTAACCTGTTTTGTAGTGGCTGATTGGACAAAGCTATCACTATGGCAAATAAAGCATGGGCGTTAAACTTTAGTGATTATGTCAAACAGATTTTTCTCTTTCAATCCAAATCTCTCCTGCTTCAGTTCTCTGTATAGTTTTGATCCATGTTCAAGGACATCTAGTAGAAGCAGCGGGCAACTTTTCTTGCACCCCTCAGTGCCCTCCTAATGCCCCCATGTGTGTGCCATATCTAAGATACAATGCACCTTAGCGGTAGTTAGGGAACTAGCGTCATCATTTTTTATGCTAGTTCAGAGCTTTGCAGGATTAGCATAAAAAATGTTGACGCTTATACTGCAAAGCCCAGTGAGGCCCATTGTGAACAATGGTGTCCCTCATTTATATGCTTGCTCTGAGCAAGCAATAAGTGCCAAAAAATGAAGCAAAGAACATTTTTTCTGCCCTCCTAATGGGGGAACGCCCCCTTTTTCTGTGAAATCTGGATCGTCTGTTCCAGTTTCATATCTGGAGCCACAGCATTGAACCTTCACTCTCTATCTTTTATCACAAAATGTCTTTGGTTGAATTTTCTGTATGGTTTTTCCACCTCTAGCTTCTTTACTGTTTCCAAATACCGGGACCCATATCTCAGGTAGTTTATGCAATCAAATTTGTGAAAGACAATAATCAGTGACTCCACAGTCTTCATGTGCAGCTCCCAGTCACCTTCCTGATCAGCATGTACCATGTTTTTGACTAGAGCTATCATCTGTGAAATGTTTCCTCAGTACTTGCAAAGTTCTGACTTTTCTTCACATTCTTTGGCAAACTCAACAACTTGGTTTTCAGGTTTTCCGATTTTAAACTGAGTGTTTTGAACATTGCTTGGCTTTGCATTATGTCTTTTGAATGAAAGGCACCCTGTGCCTTGTTCACTTCCGAGATAAGATATGCAAAACCTAGTATGTCATTCTTGTTCTAGAAAGCATTCTAACATAATGTTTCTATATCCTCAGATATGATGAGCATACCATATAACAAACAAATATAATGAGTTTCGCTCAATATTGACTGGACAATTTTGCTTTTAAAAATGTCAGCCTCCATATGTGCATTGTCTATGCCGCATCCACTGAGAATCCTTCCTGAACACTGCAACACAACTTTTGTCATGTGTAAAATGCCCATCATTGGATAAAGGTCATCAGATTCTACTGGATTGCTGGTATAAATGTCAGTTACAATATGAAAAACACCTTAATTGCATTAAATTGACAGGATAGGCTGGTATTCAAGCTGAGCATGCACATTTCGGAATTAGTTTCTTAGGAGCTGTGCACACTGTTGCGTAGTTTGTGACTAGAGGTGGTATTACTGGTAAAAATCAAACCTTCTTCAGTGGGATGATATTCTGGGCTCTCAGCGCATGAATTCTAGCCCACGAAGGAACTGGCTTTTCTTATCCCTTAAGTCCGCACCGAATAAGCAAAATTATGCATTCTGTTATATCAGCTTTGTGGATCACAGCATCAGGTAGAAGAAGATCCTTGTCCTCAGCCACTTTGATACTTTCTGGTAGACTGGGACACGTTGATGTTTTGTAATGATTTTGCACACATTGACAAGGCAGCTGGGTTGTAAGTTTGCATCTTTGTTTGTTTATACCTACTGCTGACACATCTTGTTTTCCAGCAGCTACTTGATTGGTACAGTCTTGAAAAAGCACCATGGCAGTATCATGTGTGCTGGATGTTCCAGACATAGAAGAGCTGTCTTCAAAATCAAAATTATCAAGAGCAACAATTGTAAATCCTTTCCTGGAAAAAAAGTGACTTGGAAGTGGTGTGCTGTCGGATTCACAAGATTTTACAGCATGGGCTGCTAAGAAGTTTGTACTATGTCTTTATAAGATGTTGATACACCAATCCTATCCATTGAAGTGATTAGCTTTCTACTTTTGCAGTTGTCATAGATTTTGTGGGCATTCATCATGTGTAGCAGAGTTTTCGTTTTGCTGTGATGTAATTCATAAAACATGATTTGGAAATTACTGTTCATTTGCACAGCATAAGCCTGTCGATTCATGGGATTGTCTTGCACTTCTTGACTTGTATCTTCAAAGCCATTATTAGTGTTGTTGGCTTCTGTTCTGAACTCCGGAGCTTTAGTTTGTAACATGTTTTGCTTTGCTGATGTTAAACAAAGATGTACAAATTATTAAGGCAACATCGGCCATTCTTGTTGACTCCCTTGATTTGTGGAGCTCTGGGGCATCACAAAATTTGTCATTAAGTCAAAAATCTAAATCTTTCAGTACGTTTCTTAAAATGATTCCTGCTGATTTTATGGCATCCTGGGATCTTTTGGCAACAAGAACGTCAAGAATCAAATCAGCTGAGAACACCATGAATGGCTCATTCTTTTTGTTAGACTGACAAAAACAAACTCTGTCATTGTACATTCTCACCAGAAAAATCCTAATTGCATTATTACGGATCAATACAGTTTAATCAATCTTGACCATTTTTTTCTGATTTCACTGACTGGGAACCCATAGAAAGCACTCAAAATTAGCTTTACATCTTAATTTGCTTTCTCAAAGAGTGCAGACTTAACTAAAGTGTGGCAGTTATGTTGCTGCTGGGAGCTCATTGTATATTCATATTTTGAATGTATGCACACATGCACTTTGGCTGGTCATACAAGTCCGCTGCAAATACATTCACCTCAATGTTTAGATCAGCTACTCAACTGAAAGCTTCATCTTGGAAGAAACTAGGGCCACATGTACACATATTTGGAATTGCCAATTCATAATTGCGATTCCATACGCACCGTAATTCCAAATTTAAGAAACTCTTTTGAGTTTCTTTTGGGGGAGGCGGGGCAGCTGCTATCGGTCGAAGAGCCATGTCTTGAGGAGTCTCCTGAAGGTGAGGAGGTCCTGGGTCTGGCGCAGGGAGGTTGGGAGTGAGTTCCAGGTCTTGGCGGCGAGGTAGGAGAAGGATCTGCCGCCGGCGGTCTTGCGTTGAATTCGGGGAACGATGGCGAGGGAGAGGTTGGTAGAGCGGAGTTGGCGGGAGGGGGCGTAGAAGTTGAGTCTGTTGTTCAGGTAGGCGGGTCCGGCGTTGTGTAGTGCTTTGTGTGCGTGGGTGAGAAGTTTAAAGGTGATCCTCTTGTCCACGGGGAGCCAGTGGAGGTCCTTCAGGTGGTGGGAGATGTGGCATCGGCGGGGTATGTCGAGGATCAGACGGGCGGATGCGTTCTGGATGCGTTGGAGTCGTTGGATGTCTTTTGCTGGGATGCCTGTGTAGAGTGCGTTGCCGTAGTCTAGTCTGCTACTGACGAGGGCCTGGGTCACTGTTTTTCTGGTTTCCGTCGGGATCCACTTGTAGATTCTACGGAGCATGCGGAGGGTGTTGAAGCAGGAGGAGGAGACTGCGTTGACCTGTTTGAACATGGTGAGGGCGGAGTCGAGGATGAAGCCTAGGTTGCGTGCGTGGTTGACTGGAGTAGGTGGGGGTCCCAGTGCGGTGGGCCACCAGGAGTCGTCCCAGGCCGAGGGGGAGCGTCCGAGGATGAGGACTTCCATCTTATCTGAGTTTAGCTTCAGGCGGCTGTTTCTCATCCATTCGGCGATGGATTTTAGTCCCTCGTGGAGGTTGGCTTTGGCGGTGTATGGATCTTTAGTAAAGGAGAGGATGAGCTGGGTGTCGTCGGCGTAGGAGAGGATACTGAGGTTGTGCTGCTGGGCCAGATGAGCGAGGGGTGCCATGTAGACGTTGAATAGCGTTGGGCTTAGCGAGGAGCCTTCGGGGACTCCGCAGATGAGGTTGGTGGCTTCGGAGCGGAAGGATGAGAGTCGGACTCTCTGGGTTCTGCCGGAGAGAAAAGAGGAGATCCAGTTGAGGGCTTTGTCTTGTATTCCGGCTTCGTGGAGACGAGTTAATAGGGTGCGGTGGCAGACCGTATCGAAGGCGGCGGATAGGTCTAGGAGGATGAGGGCTGAAGTTTCGCCGTTGTCCATTTGCTGTCTGATGTCGTCTGTGGCGGCGAGGAGTGCAGTCTCGGTGCTGTGGTTGCGTCTGAATCTGGATTGGGAGGGGTCTAGGATGGAGTTGTCTTCGAGGTAGTGGGTGAGCTGGGCGTTGACGATCTTCTCGATGACCTTCGCTGGGAAGGGGAGGAGGGAGATCTTCCTAGAGCCTGCAGGCGAACAAATGGAGTGAGAGTAACAACCTTTAGAAAAAGTCAGCACAGGTTTGCTGTTGTAATTGACTGTGGGTAATTGTGATCTCAGTGAGTTTTATGACATCAGCTGGAATGCCTATTCAAAACATGTAACAGGTGAAAGATCAAATGGAGTCTTTACAAGAACCCATGGAAGTAGCTGTTGTAAGCTGTGAGGTGCATAGGAGTGACTGTAGCTACATCACCATTTGTAACAGGTATGCTGATGAAGTGACACTGTACTGTGCAACATGGCATGCATTTACAATGGTTCACTCATGACTGCAAATTAAGAAGGGAGCATATTTACTATGATTAGGAAAACATCAGAAAATTGGGTACATGTGGCCTTCAAGTGTAGATAAAAACATGTTTGCCCTTTCAGGCTCACATACTCTATACTTTGTTCTTTTGTCAATCACTTTGGTCCTTGTTCTGGCTAAAACACAGCTAACACACTGAAGATCCTCTGCCTTCTGATCAGTTGTTGGGGTTAGCTATCAATCTTCTAAGTTGATGGGAATCCCCAATGGTTGTCCTTACTTTCTTAGAAGCCTCAGATTCTTGTTGTGATTCACTGGTTTCTGCTATTTGTTGACAATTTTTTTCCAGGCTATTTTCCATTGTATATGACTTGTGGCACTTGTTATTACAATGATAAAATATTTGATCCTCTTCACCTATGAGCTTCAGTCTTTGTGAACTTCGGCTTGCCATATTTCTGCAGCATCTCGAACTCTCTTCAGTCCAGTCACAGTTGATATTAGCTTTTCTTTCAGATTAGTTTGGCATATGACTCATTTTTCTTTGCTGAAAAGGAAAGTAGAAGTAAAGATCCTCTGCTACCACCTGCTTTGCTCATGTTTATGAATTTGAATCAACAGAAAACCTGAAACTGAAACAATATTAAACTAAATTACCAATATGATGGCTAGAACACATAATTACAGAACTGCCATTCTGGAAAATGGTGGCAGGGTTGTTCTGAGGAGCAATTTCTTGTCTCTATAAGACTATTTGACCCCCAAAAACCTATGTTTTGACAACAAAATGAGGTATTTAGGTCTCATGGGTCCTGAAATATTACATCATCACATCCGCCATTTTCAAAAATGTTGTCCAGAATAAAATCTGCCCAGATTAGCGATGTCTACCCAAGCTAAATTACTTCTCTAATGATACAAAAACACAAATCAAAAATGAAAATCTCTGAAAAACATTTATTTTTTATGGAGGTATATCTGAGGGACAGGAATGAATGTTGCAAACAAAAGGATGGTAATTGTGTCTTCTGGCATAGTAAACTAATGATAGTGCACAGGTGGAACTAACTATGCTGGACCCAGCACATATTCAGTAATACAAATTGCAGCTTTCGAGAAAATATTTGCAAAAATGCCAAAAGTGCACTTGGAGCCCTCTCATCATGCGGCAGTATTCTGACATTAGACTGACTGAACACATCAAAGCTTGTCCAACACTGGCACATACCTAAAGGTCCAGATGCGATCTGGCTCTGTAAATATTGCGGGGGAAAGCAGTTTTCTCCGTATTTAGCTCATTCTCAGGTATGTCATATAAAGTATGGCGAGTGATAAAAATGAGGCAAGACACACACCATTACCCTATTCTTTTCACATATTCAGTGTGCAATTACCACGTGTTTGCTAGAGCTTGGTTTTCACATGTCTCTTCTCAACTCATATTGTGTGCAATTAGCTATATGTCTAGAAATCAATTTTGCTAACTAGCCTGAAGGAAGCTCATTTGTAACATATGCAAATAATTAATACATTGGATGCGTTTGTTATACTACAAAGTACATTGTTATTTGGTCTTGCTGTTTTATCAAGTTTATATTAAAATAAAACTTTGGTGAAAAGAGAGATAAAATATCAAATCGGTTTTAATCGTGTACGCTTCAAACAAATTAAACCTAATATGGCTTTGGTTGAGCCCTACTTCAACTACACTTCATCATCAAATGGACACTATCATGTCTACTTCAAAACCTATTGCTAATTTGAAATAAATGTAAAGAATATTTCGGAAAACAAGCAAATGTTTTAATGTATATGTCTGCAAGCCTTTTCCTGTAAGTAGGTTGTATTTTTCACACTCTCCTGTAGCAGAGCACGAGTATTCTTAAGTTCAGCCAAAAAGTGCAGTCAAGAAAAAGTATATAGAACTCTCGTGATAAAAAAAAGAAAACATAATAGCAATTCCTCTCAAGAAATTGCTTGACATTTGCCAGTCTGCTTTGAACAAGCAGCAAAGGCTCATGGGAAATAAAGCATCAGCAATATTTTTAATTGTATATTTTCCAAATGATGTTCTTCGTGTTATGTAAGGGCCCCTAGCACCTCAGCCACCTCTACTTCCAACTCCATTGCAGCTCATCTTTTTGCACTCCTTTTTACAGAGAAGACTGGGATTTTACTCTTCAATTCATTGGCACAACGACTATTGACATTGTTAATTTATTTCCTCTTGACATTGCTGGTTTTATATTTTATTTCGTCCTTACATGCTCCTCATTTGGGAAAAGTAAAATAAACTTTTAAACCTCCTGCTTAAGGATTGTGCAGCGCTTTGGTTAAAGTCACTACAGTAAAAATAATAATGCATGCACGAATACTCTAAATGCGGATCAACACCGAGGTTTCATTTTATATACCGAAAACAACTTTTCATCGCTTGCACTGGAAACCTTCAAGCATACCTCAGAAAAAGTGTGTGACGTTGTAGTTTTGTGCTGTATCATCCATAACATGTGAAGTCATATTCCAATGCCTCTGGCAACCAAAGTTGAGGAGGACAGAGATAGTTAGGATGAAACATCAGTGTGCCAATGGAGGAAACACTGAGCTCAGCCAATGATGCTGGAATTTACCTCTTTTTTAAATGTGTAAAAATACATGCACACGTAGCCATCATTTGCACATTAGCAAGTGCCAACTTTCCCAAAAGCATTAGGCAGGGAAGAGAGCTCAATACGTTCATGCTCACTGCTCACATCAGTTGTGATTTGCAGGTCATGAAGTTGGGGACTAAAACGGTTGTCAATCTTGAAAGTTCTGTCAGCGTTTCAAATTTCTCAGGTCAGTACTGTTGAAGCCAATATGTTAATTAGAGATTTTAATAAGGGTTTATGCGTTTTGAATAATAATAATAAAATGTAGAAAAAAATAATGATGGAAAATAATCTGCACGTTTGAAAATGTGCCCTTGGAGAGTAGTCCCCTAGATTCACAAATGTACTAATAAAATGAATAACATGTATGGAATATAGAAAATGTATTAAAATAATGCAGTAGTATGTCATATTGAGATATATAACATATGTTTTAGAATACATTGTAGAATTAACTTAGCTGAAGTTGTGGCCTAGTTTTGCCAGGCCACATGCAGAAGCTGAATTACTAGCGCAATGTAGAAAAGCTAATGTGTTGAACTGACCATGAAGTGCTTATTGTTTAATAAACGCTGCTCAGCAAAACCCCTATGCGTGAACCACTGACAGGAGATGATGGAATCATAAATGTAACAAGGACTGTGTAAAGCAGAAAAGATGTACTTTCCCAGGACTCGAACAATGGAGACACTGACTGAAGAAGAAGATGCAACATTTTTTAGACCTGATGAGCCGGATGATGAGAACATCGTACAGTGAACCAATTGACACCTTGAGAGTCGTGTTATACTAGGATTCATAGATTTGAAGAAATTAAAGTATTGGGTAGCGTCATAACTGGTGACTAATTGAGCAATTAGGAATTGGGGGATAGTCTGGGTGACTATGATATAATGCTGTGACAAGGGGAGAAAACTTCAGCTGTTCGAGGATAGGCGTGGACGGTCGAAGAGATTCAAGATTCTGTCATTGGGCTCGAGCTCTTGAGAGCCTGATGTGATGTTGATCGATTGATGACCTGAAGACGAACACTGACTTTGTGACTGATCCATATCATGGATAGGTAGCTATGACAATGTGACTGACTTTTTGTGCCTTTTCTTTCTAGGTACCAACTGCGCTGTCTAATAGATTTTCCAGGCTAGATGTTTTTCCAAATTCATGTTCCAAACTGTTTTTGCATGAAGTCCCACATGCTATAGCTATTCAGGGTTAGGTAGAGTTTCTACTCTGAGACGCTGACATATACAGTGACAAATGATTGACGGATTGATTTGCTGAACTTTGCTACTCATGTTAACATATTCATCATTATTAACTGATGTTGAAGCATTGGAACGCATGTTTTCTCAAGTTCTGATTAGATTATATTATTGGTGGTCACTAATGAATGAAATTAAATAAATTTTGATTCAACCTCATGACCTAGTATTGTAACCAATAGGGAAATAAAATTTCTAAATGTATATTGAGTGGTGGTTTTTCATAAAAGTTGACTAATGTCTGCTTATTGGTTATTGGCTTGTGTATTGACAATTGATGCACATTCGTTACACCGTAGCTAGAATACTCCATGCGAATCAAAAGGTTAATCGACCGATATGCGTCCCCATATAAGTTTACTTATTAAGGACCAGGCGCGCTAACAGTACACTGAGCAGCATTAAATTAGACTTTAGGAATGCCAGCTTGTTATACTACTTAGAAACTGAAAATATGTGGTTTGAGTCTCTATATAACATAATTATGATTATTTATATAATTATTATTGTTGTTGCCGTTGTTATTATGCTTTTCACTGGTGTGGTAGGCCATACTTTGAATGCAGTTTATCGCTTTCTGCATCTCATGGCTTTAGATACATAGTTTGTCCTCTCTTGAATCCTCTACCGATAGTTCTTGCAGTGCTCCTGTGTGGTGTTTTCATGTGAGTGGGGCACACGTTGCTCTTTTCAGTAACAGCATAACTTGCAAAGTGGCCTAGGGGCAACTCTGCATCTAATTATGTTATATCAGTACAATTTCATGCCCACCTAGGACTGTTTTCTAAAATCTGATTATAATCAATATTTGGTATTTTCTTTTTTCTTTAGGATCTAATGTTGATATTATGTGATGGGTTATCCTATTTTAGGTTAACCTGTAATCCTATTTTAGGTTAACCTGGTTAACAGGGGCCCTGGGCACTAACAATTTTGAAACCACATCAAACACCAGACAAAAAGTGGGGGCTAACTATGTCAGAAGAGGGCCTTTCTCACAAATACCATCAGAGATGGCCTACACCTAAAATGGCTGTAAAATGCAGATCACCAGTGAAAACTCATTTGGCTTACTAAAACAAGAAAAAGTGTCACATTGTGGTCTTGCGATTTATGCTCCAGATCGTCTTTTACTGCATATTCTATGGTCATTAATACCATTGTGGAGGAGTAATGTGATTACGAAGCTGAAACAGCATAAAATGTGCATATGGAGGTGGCAAAAGACTCCCAGATATTTACATATGGCCACTGAAGTAGGCATTAGAGCACTTTAATTACAACAAATGAGAAATATAAGTAGGATATATTTACATAAGTGACAAACTAGGTGCGTAAAATCTGGGAGGGAAGGTAAAGGAAGGGGATAAAGAGATCCAGGTAGGAAAGAGGAAATATAAGAAACAGTTTGAATTAAAAAACACATAATTATTTGTAAAACCTGAATTAGTGAAAAAAAAAATGGAAGTGGGACTGACTGGGTGCATCATGTTGAAGATATGGAACAGTAAGATAATGGGCAAGTCCTGAGTTTGAGCTCTAACTTGGCTAACTCAGCCTTTCATCCTTAAAAGGTAGCTTGCTCTGTGTAACTCAATATGATTTGCTACAAAGTCAGAGATTGTGGCATGAAAAGACCATCAGACCACTATCCCTGTATTTGCAATCTCCAAATGCCTTACGTCTTTTTAGAGCTGTCTATTTTCCATCAAGGAACTGGTGGTGCTTTAAAAAAAATCCTGATTTGGAAAATATTTGGAGCAGCAGCAGTGGTTTGACTTTCACCCATCACTATTCTCTCTTCTTTATATTTTGCTGGGCACGTGATCCACATTGAATGGGCAGGGTAATAATATGGACCATGGGATGAACCGTGGTAAGTGGGTGAAGAATTGGTTAACTGTCCTCCCAAAATGATTACAGACAATCAAGAGCTCCTTAGTCTTACGGCTTGAATTTAAAAAAGCAGCCATAAATACTATACAGACTTGCTAAGGGATAGAGTTACACACTGGTCAGAGGACTATCCCAGTCCTCCCCAGTGCATCATGGTAAATGCAGTTGAAGGCAGTCTATAACCTACAGTTTGTTTTGTGGATGTTTGAAGGTTAAAGCTCAGCCAGTGTTTTGTTCCTCAGAATTCTTCGAATGGACAAAGTGTACTTTGGGGGAATCACTGTCTATTGCTTGGTATCTGTGAATGAGTGCTATGTAGCTCCTAGTTGCAGGTTCCCTCCTCCCTAAATAATCACCAGCTTCCCCCAAGGGTCAGAAGCTTGTATATTCTTTACTAAGGGGTAGAGTTGCACACTGGTCAAAGGTCTGGCCTAGACCTCTCCTGTGCATCAATCTGTGTGCAGTTCCAGGCAGTCCATAACAGTTCTTCTCAACTCATCAGAAGAGCAAAGAGGGTGGTTGAGCTGGGAATGGAGTAGGATTCACAGCACTGTTGCTCTCCCTGGCCATTAGGCATGATAAAGTTGCCCCTTCCAGTGGCCCTCTGTCTGGCACAGTGGGCCACAATCCTCCAGAAACCCTATGGCATCAGAGTGGGTAGAGAGAGGCCACAGGGTCCCGCTATGGTTCACCTCTTGCCATATCCCTGTTGACCGCATCTGGGATTCCGGTGGCAGAGATGGCAGCCATCTTGAGAACATGCTGTGAGACAAAAGCTGGGCCCTTGAAGCTTGGACTGAGACTTCGTAGCCATGAAGGCATCCGCAACCCGTAGGGGACTCAGGGGCACAATTGCCACCCCCCCCTTAAGTGACTGATATCCAAAAGGGGCTCATCACCTACATGGCTGTGCCCCGGCCTGACCTGCTTCTTTGTACCTCCTAATAATGGGACCATTTGTAGCAGTAGGGCCGTTGCACAGCACTCCCTCATGGCATCAAGTAAATAAATCACCATACCGAATGGGGCCTTTGTAGATTGTGATGACTGAGGCGGTCACACCTCACAACTGGCACATTATTTCCTGTAAGGGCCCACAGGTGCATAGGTGGCTGGATATAGGGGGTCATTCCAACCCTGGCGGTAAAAGGCGCTTACCGCCGGTCAGAAGACCGCCATAACACCGCTGCGGTCGCGGTAAACCGCCACGGTCATTCTGACCCGCTACGTGAAAACCTCCAAAAACCCGACAACCACAAAAGTCCGCCACAGCAAAGGTCAGCGAAAAAATGGCGATGACCAAACCTCCACCGCCACGTCAACAGAAATACGCCCATGCCATTACGACCCACGAATCCACGCGGCGGTCTTTCAACCACGGTATTCCATTGGCGGTACACACCGCCGCGCTCACAATACACACACCCTTACAAAACACAACCACATTGGACAATTTGAAACACACACACCTGAGACACATATACACACCACTCCCACACACCTAAGACAATATAAAACACACACCCACATCACCCACAAACCCCTACGACCACAATTGCGAATCAAGGACAGAGAGAGACAGCACTGCTTAGAGTAGACCATCACACAGAGGCTAATCACAACATCACCCACACAATTACAACGCACAAAAGACCATACACCACCACACACATCACACTCCACAACACATACAACATCCCTCACCTCATCCACACCACCCCATGGCACCCCAAAGACACCCCAGGTTCTCTGACGCAGAACTCAGGGTCATGATGGAGGAAATAGTACGTGTAGAGCCCCAGCTATTCGGGGCACAGGTGCAGCACACCACAATTGCTAGGAAGATGGAGCTATGGCAAAGGATAGTCGACAGGGTCAACGCGGTGGGACAGCATCCACGCAATCGGGGGGACATCAGGAAGAGATGGAACGACGTACGGGGGAAGGTGCGTTCCATGGTATCAAGGCACAACATTGCGGTGCAGAAGACTGGCGGTGGACCCCCACCTACTCCCCCAGAATTCACAGCATGGGAGGAGGAAGTCTTGCACATCCTGCATCCTGAGGGCCTCGCAGGAGTAGCTGGAGGAATGGACTCTGGTAAGTCAATTCCAACTACTAATTCCCACCCCCACCCCATCTGCATGCCAGCACATACCCCCACCCTCAATCCCACCCCATCACACCAACTCCTTCCAAATGTCCCACCATCACAACCCACCCATCCCAACACCTAGACCTGCATGCGACCACAAAGCATGGACACCCATCACCAAAGCATGCCCACTGCACACATAGATCACCCCCACAAGCCACCCTCACAAAAGCCCACACAAGGGAATGCCTGCACTTGGGTACACGGACACCCATCCATCACACGAAATGCCACACACAGAAGCAATAACCATACCCTTATACCCCTGCAGGACCCGAACGCCACCACATCGCCACGGAGAGTACAGAGATGTCCATCCCACCCCCAGAAGAGGCCCCCAGCGATGACAGCAGCTCTGTCTCCCTGGACCCAGATGACCAGCCCGGCCCATCGGGGACCTCTGGACAGTCGGTTCCTCACACACAGCCACAGGCTACACCAGACCTAACCCCCTCTGGGAACACCAGCACAGCTCCCACCCAGCGGGCCCATGCGTCAATCAGCGGTGTGTCCGCCACTACAGGGCACCCAGGTTGACCCACCACCCCAACAACAACAGGGACCTGGGGGCAGTGGTAGTGGGCACACCGTCCAGGGGACAGAGGCCCAGGGAAACAGGGGAACTGGGAGGGCTGCTGTGCGACCGGGGGGGGGGACAGGCCCAGGGAATCCACTCTCCAAGAGGCCCTCACCACCATCATGGGAGCATACCACCACTCCCAGGAGACGATAGCGACGGTACTGGCCAGGTTACCGGAGATCCAGGCACAGCAGGAGGAACGGTACATGGGGTTCAGAGAGGAACTGAGGAACATCGGTTCCGCAATGGGGACCATCGTCCTGGCCCTTAACCAGATAGTCACCACATTGCGGGACCATGTGGCACCCCAAAGGGCCCCTGTCACTAGCCTGGACCACGAACAGCCTACCACCTCCACCAGCGCTAGTGGACAGGAGGCCCCCACACAACGACAGGCCACCAGAACCCCACCTCCTGCTGAAGAACAACCACCCCGCAAGCGGAACCTGAGATCACACAAGAAGACAGAGTAGGATTGCAAGACCCCCGCCAGCATAAGATACCCCCTGATGTCATCCCACTGTCCCACATTGTCACCCTGTCCAACCTTGAACTGCCCCTGCTCCATCCTTCCACAGGCATATGGACAATGCACCTGTAAGACTGAGAACTGGACTCTGCCATGGACATTACTCCACCCCCACCCATCACCGTTTTACTATCATGTACCTATATGTAGCACTTGAAATAAATCACTTATTGCACTTACAATAACAGGAGTCCTCTTGTATTTTACAATTATGTATCACACATAACGGTGCAATTATGTTCTGTTACATTGTGATGACAACATACCAATGACAACAAGCTGTAGTCTATGGGCAAACAAAGCAGAAGTCACGCAGTTGGTCATACAGCTCTGAAAAGTGAAGGGAAAGTCACAATTCAGTTAAAAGAAAATGGGGGGAAACACAGAAAGTAGAGACGCAGGAGGCCTGAAGTAAATGTAAAATAGCGTGGGTGAATCTTACCTGTGTGCTACTGAAAATATTGTTGTATGACTGCATCCCTGTTGTCCGTGTCGTCCCCGTCGTCTTCCTCCTCTTCACTCTCCACAGGCTCCACAGCTGCTACAACACCACCATCTGGACCATCCTCCTGCAGGAAAGGCACCTGGCGTCGCAAAGCAAGATTGTGAAGCATACAGCAGGCCAAGATGATATGGCACACCTTCTTTGGTGAGTACATTAGGGTTCCACCTGTCATATGCAGGCACCTAAACCTGGCCTTCAGGAGCCCAAAGGTCCTTTCTATTATCCTCCTAGTTCGCCCGTGGGCCTCATTGTACCGTTCCTCTGCCCTGGTCCGGGTATTCCTCACTGGGGTCAATAGCCAGGAGAGGTTGGGGTAACCAGAGTCACCTAATAACCACACACGGTGTCTCTGTGCTGTTCCATCACATAAGGGATGCTGCTATTTCGCATAACATACGCGTCATGCACTGACCCAGGGAACTTGGCATTTACATGGGAGATGTACTGGTCAGCCAAACTATTCTATTTCTGTACACCTGCTCACTGTCTTTGGGGGGTACCAAAGCCACATGGGTCCCATCAATGGCACCAATGATGTTTGGGATATGTCTAAGGGCATAGAAATCACCCTTCACTGTAGCCAAATCATCCTCCTCAGGGAAAACAATGTAGCTCCGCATGTATTTCATCAGGGCAGACAACACTCTGGACAAAACCTTCGAAAACATAGGCTGAGACATCCCTGATGACATGGCCACTGTTGTCTGAAAAGACCCACTTGCCAAACAATGGAGTACTGACAGAACCTGCACCAGAGGGGGAATCCCTGTGGGTTGGCGGATGGGGGACATCAGGTCTGGCTCCAGCTGGGCACACAGTTCATGTATAGTGGCTCTGTCAAGTCGGTATCGAAGTATAATATGTTGTTCTTCCATTGTCGACAGGTCCACCAGCGGTCGGTACACGGGAGGATTCATCCTTCTCCTCGCAAGTCCCAGCGGACGGTGCCTAGGAAGGACAACATGGAGTACAGAGTCAAGCAACCCACAGGTTCGTTCACACAGCTTGCGCAGTAAATGAATCGCAATGCAGTGAAAGGCGTGTATGAGTGGCAATGCACGGCCTAGGCCTGTGTGACGCAGTAGAAATTAAGCCATGTGGGCCTTTGAAATGGCGGCTGCCTGACCTGTGAAGTGTGACAATGGGATGTGAGGTCAATGCGCTGGCGTGGCACACAGTGGCGGTAGGCGGTCGAAGACCGCGGTGCGAAGCCGCATTGGTTAACATTGGACCCTATGGGTTTCAGTAGCCAATGACGATGTGCGCCGGCGGTCGCGGTACGCACCGCGGCGGTACGCACCGCCGCGGGCGTGACCGCCATTTTCTATCTGCTTAATCACTCGAGACCTGATCATCCACAGGAGAGGACCTATACTGCAAGTGCTGCTGTGACCTCGGTCTGGGAGATACTATGGCTGCTGCGACTGGGGAAAGGGCCCCTGCCTTCACTTCAGAAGAGTTGGAGAAACTTGTTGATGGGGTCCTCCCCCAGTATGCGCTACTCTACGGTCCTCAAGACCAACAGGTAAGTACACTGGGTGCACGTTGAATGGGCTATGCCTGTGTTGAGTGGGGTGGATGTAAGATGGTGGGGAGGAGAGCGAATGAGGAGTGCAACGCACGACAGATGAGAGCATGTGCCACATGGCAAGGTTGGGGAGGGGGGACCACTCACATCTACCATGCAGAAAAGTGATGATATTTCCTTTCCCACCCTGTACATGTCAAATAGGTCAGCGCCCATCAGAAGATCGGCATTTGGCGTGCCATCGCCAAGGACGTCCGGGCCCTGGGGGTCCACAACAGACGGGGCACCCACTGCCGAACAGGTGGGAGGAAATCCACCGCGGGACCAGGAAGACCGCCGAGTCTCTGCTGGGGATGGCCTCCAAATGTAGGAGGGGTGCCAGTCATACCTTGACCCCCCTGATGTCCGGGATCCTGGCGGTGGCCTACCCCGATTTGGATGGGCGCGTGAGGACATCACAGCAGACACAAGGGGGTGAGTATCAGCACATTCAGCTATCTTTGCGCGCAGTGGAGGTGTCTGGGTTGGGGAGGAGGGCTGTGGGTGACTTTAGGCCAGGGCGCTTTCTGTAGGCTAGCCCCTCCTTTAGGCATGGCCCTGTGCCCCCGCCCCCCACCTCTGTAGGGTGCCAAGTACAGCTATCCATGGTCCTGCATCACCCATGTGTGCATTTGTTGTCCATAGACCTGTAGGCCTAGTCACAAGTACTGAGTAGTGGACCCCGATTGCGCGGCGTAGTGCAGGGGGCTTCTGTGTCTGTCCTCTCCGACAACGGTGTTGCCAATGCATGCACTCAACCTGTCTTTATTTCTCCCCCCACCCATTTTCTTTATCTTCCTGTGCATGTGTGCATTAGCATCATCAGGCGGAGGAGAATAGGCATCGGAGCACGAGGGAGCTGCAACTCACATGGCTCCGGAGGGCCATGCTACAGACACCGAGTACACCAGTGATACGGAGGGCGAGGGGAGCTCCACAACGGGGACCCGTGGAGACGTCAGCGACACCGACACGTCCTCGGAAGGGAGCTCCCTTGCGGTGGTGGCAACATCCGTGCCCACCGCCACAACAGGTACAGCCGCCACCCAGCGCACCAGCCCCGCCCTCCCAGCAGCCCCTCAGCCTTCGCTCCGTGCCCGCTCGCCCAGGAAGGCGGGCATCTCCTTCGCCCCAGGCACCTCAGGCCCTGCCCCAGTTACCCCTGCTGCCCTCAGTAAGGAGGTCATTGACCTCCTCCAGACCATCATTGTTGGGCAGTCTACCCTTTTGAATGCCTTCCAGGGTGTAGAAAGGGAGGTGCATCGGAGCAATGCATACTTGGAGGGCATTCATTCGGGTCAGGCTGCCCATCAACGATCGTTCAATGCTCTGGCCTCAGCACTGACGGCAGCCATTGTCCCTGTTTCCAGCCTCCCTCTTCTAACTGCCTCCACCCAGTCCCAGTCTCCTGTTCCTCTGCCTATCCCATCCACACCATCTGACCAGCCTGCACACACCTCAACACCCAAGGACAGCTCATCCAGACATAAGCACCACAGATCCCACAAGCATTCACCCAAGCAACATCCAGATGCAGACATGCCAACAGTCACTACCACCTCTGTGTCCCCCTCCTCCTCGTCCCCCTCCTCCCTCCCTGTGACGTCTCCACTCACACCTGCATGCACACCACCATCAGCCAGTACTTCCATCACCAGCACACCCTCCAGTACAGTCCGCACACGTGCAGTCACCACCCCCACTGCCATTTACACGTCCCCTGTGTCCTCTCCCAGTGTGTCTGTCACCCCCTCTTCCAAACCACACAAACGCAGGCAGCCACCCACCCAACAGCCATCCACCTCACGACAGCCTCCGTCACAAGCACCTGCACCCAAAGACAGCACACTTGACTCTCCTACAACCACATCCTCTTCCTCCACTCCCACTCCAACTGCACCTACCCTTCCGATTGCTCCTAAAAAACTTTTCCTCTCAAAACTTGACCTCTTTCCATCACCTGACCCCCCCCCTCCATCTGGTAAGAGTCCTAGGAGCACCTCAGCCACCACCAGCCCTGCATCAAGTGTGACCATTGTGCACGGGTATTGGAGTCCACCTTTTCCTAGTGCAGAAACATCGGCCAGCAGCAAGGGAACAGCCAGCCCACCCCCTGGGAAGAGAACCAGCAAAACTAAGGGCCGGCGCGAGAAGGCTGAGACGGCTGCCACCAAGGACCGTAGTCTTGGCCCGTCACCTGCCACAACATCAAGGGGAGGCAAGGGCCAGAGAGCTTCATCGAAGGAGGGCAAGGGCAGCAGGGCGGAGAAGTCAGCCAGCAGGCGCGCGGACCAGGAGGGCCCCACCAGCCCCATACCGGGTGTGACGGAGGACACCCACGGGCCCAGGACTCCATCACAGGAGGGGCCAGCAACCGCACGGTCGGAGGGCGACTAAGCGGGGAGTCCTGGCCAGGTCTGGCTCCCTAGTAAAACAGGACAGGCACCACTGAACAGGGCCCCGCCAAGGCAGGTACCGCTGAACAGGGCCCCGCCGTGAAGAGCACCGCTGAACAGGGCCCCGCCGTGAAGAGCACTGCTGAACAGGGCCCCGCCGTGAAGAGCATCGCTGAACAGGGCCCCGCCAAGACAGGCACCGCTGAACAGGGCCCGCCGTGAAGAGCACCGCTGAACAGGGCCCGCCAAGACAGGCACCACTGAACAGGGCCCCGCCGTGAAGAGCACCGCTGAACAGGGCCCCGCCATGAAGAGCACCGCTGAACAGGGTCCCGCCAAGACAGGCACCGCTGAACAGGGCCCCGCCGTGAAGAGCACCGCTGAACAGGGCCCCGCCGTGAAGAGCACCGCTCCGCTGGGCCCTTCCTGTCAAGCACAGCTCCGCTGGGCCCTTCCTGTCAAGCACCGCTCCGCTGGGCCCTTCCTGTCAAGCACCGCTCCGCTGGGCCCCGCCATCTCAAGCACCGCTCCGCTGGGCCCTTCCAGTCAAGCACCGCTCCGCTGGGCCCTTCCTGTCAAGCACTGCTCCGCTGGGCCCCGCCATCTCAAGCACTGCTCTGCTGGGCCCTTCCTGTCAAGCACCGCTCTGCTGGGCCCCGCCGTCTCAAGCACTGCTCCACTGGGCCCTTCCTGTCAAGCACCACTCCGCTGGGCCCCGCCGTCTCAAGCACCGATCTGCTGGGCCCTTCCTGTCAAGCACCGCTCTGCTGGGCCCCGCCGTCTCAAGCACCGCTCCGCTGGGCCCTTCCTGTCAAGCACCGCTCCGTTGGGCCCTTCCTGTCAAGCACCGCTCCGCTGGGCCCCGCCGTCTCAACCACCGCTCCGCTGTGCCCTTCCTGTCAAGCACCGCTCGGCTGGGCCCCGCCGTCTCAAGCACCGCTCCGCTGGGTCCTTCCTGTCAAGCACCGCTCCCCTGGGCCCTTCCTGTCAAGCACCGCTCGGCTGGGCCCCGCCGTCTCAAGCACCGCTCTGCTGGGCCCTTCCTGTCAAGCACTGCTCCGCTGGGCCCTTCCTGTCCAGCACTGCTCCGCTGGGCCCTTCCTGTCAAGCACCACTCCGCTGGGCCCTTCCTGTCAAGCACCGCTCCGCTGGGCCACGCCGTCTCAAGCACCGCTCCGCTGGGCCCTTCCTGTCAAGCACCGCTCCGCTGGGCCCTTCCTGTCAAGCACCGCTGGCCCATTGACAGTGCCGGTTCTGTGTCGAGCTGGTGTTCACGCTGCACTCTGGGCACCATGCCTCCTCCAATACCAGTGGAGTCGGTTATCCATCTGATGGACTGTGGCTTTGCACTCCCCAGGATGGCACAGTGGGCAACCCTCCCACTGTAGAGACTTGAGAGACTGTGGCTTTGCACTCCCCAGGATGGCACAGTGGGCAACCCTCCCACTGTAGAGACTTGAGAGACTGTGGCTTTGCACTCCCCAGGATGGCACAGTGGGCAACCCTCCCACTGTAGAGACTTGAGAGACTGTGGCTTTGCACTCCCCAGGATGGTACAGTGGGCATGAAGGCCCCTCGTGGATCTGGCGTCGTAGACTCCTGTGGCTGAGGTGCCCCCCCTTCCCTTCCCCCTGAGGTGCCTGTAGTTTTATCATCTGATGCCCCAGCAGTGTTCTCTCCAACGGTATCTGGTCTCCTGTGTGGGCTTTGCCCATGTGTTTGTGCACATTGGCCCACGGACTATGGAACTTTAACAAAATGTGCAGGACTTATTGCCTATGTATTTAGATTTCGCAATGTTCATTCTTTATTTTTTATATTTCATATTGATAATTTACCATGACTTCAATGAACCGATTTTATACATAAATTTTAAAGATCATTTTAATTATGTCTTTGCATTTTTCCAGGGGGTTTGGGGGGTGTCACTCTGAGTTGTTGCTCTGCATTGGTGTGTAGATAGTTGGGGGGGTGGGTGTGTCGCGTATGTGTGTGGCCGTAACCTTTCGTCCTCCCCCCTCCCCTGTGTCGTAGGTGCAGTACTCACCGTTGTCGTCTGCGCCGGCGTTCGTACTTGTGGTAGATGAGCAGGTAGACAATAGCTGGTAGGATGTTTAATTCGGGTTCCATGCTGTCCTCCGTCCTCGTGGAGTGTGTAGAGGTAAGCGCTGTTTGTTTGTCCCGCCGTGGCGGTCGGAGTGTTAAAGTGGCGGGCTGTGTTGGCGGTTTTGACCGCCTGCCTGTTGGCGGGTTGGCCGCCGCTTTATCACCGACCGCCAGGGTAGGAATCACCCCCATAGACTGGCCTTGTGGCAGCATAGGTACAACATTCCCAGCAGCAGCACTCCAGAAGGCAGATAGTCTCTCCACACTGACAGTGGCGTAACATTAGGCTCCACAGCCCCCATGTGCAGGGCCCCCCGAACCCACGCGTCCTCAGCACAGTACCTTGGCCTGAGAGCTCCTGAGTGAATTTGGTGGGGGCCCCAGTGTACTTTTCAGGGCAAACCCTACAAGTTTTGATACAACACTGCACACTGCATGCTATAGTGGACAACTGCTAAGGGTCTGTTTCATGATATTACCCGAGGGTCTAAGCTGCATTAGACCCTCTATACAATCTCTCGAAGATGTTCAGAAGCAAGCCACACTGTACTAACCTGGTCACTTACATGTTGTCACAGGCTTCTCTCAGAGGAAGAAGTGTTCAAAAGCTGCTCAAGAGGGAAGCAGCTCTTCTCTGTGTGGGGGAGACCCATTCATCCCATCTCCCACGAATACTCGGAACAGTTCCTGGGTATAATCTGCACCAGAAGTGGTTCCGACAAAACTGAACTTAAATCCTTTGTACGGGAAGTACAAGGAAAATTCAATGAACTCGGCATTAGAGTGGACAACCTGGAATGTAGTGTTAAAGTTTGCTCAGAAGACCAGAAACATTTATGCAGAAGTGTCCAGACACTTGAAGAACAGAATGTAAAACTCTGAATGAAGCAAGAAGATCTGGAGAATAGAAGCCCCTGCAAGCACATCTCCAACAGAGGAATTCCCAGTGGCATGGAAGGAAATTACATCTTGAGCCTCTCCTTCAAGCTACTACTGTCTGTTCTAGGAGACATGGTTTCTTCCACCCCCTGAACTGAGGTGCTCATTGGGTGGTGGAAACTCCATTTCTTACTTTCAGCAGAGCAGACTCCATCATGTGGATATTCCTTTTGACCTCAATCTTTTTGACTGATTCATTGATGAGGCAAACCAGATAGAAAGGATCTTTACCTATAAAGGTTGTTGCTTTCAACTGTATCAGGATCTCTCCTCAATCATCCTGTGGAACACCCAGAGACTTCCACCCAATTATAGATGCATAAGCATCACTCCCAATACCAATAGCCCATCTGTTAAGGCTTATCTTTTAATGGGAGTAGAAACAGCTGTTTCTACTATGTTTGACAGAAGCCAAAACACTCCTGGGCCTCCCTTAGACACTTATGAGTCTGCTGCAGTCTCAGCAACTCTCCCTAGATGACAGAGACAGATGATGCAGTGCCACCCCAGAATGATACTCAAAATACAGAAGCCACAGTTGATGTTAAAGCTCACCTTAAGAACATGGAGAGAACGCCCTCTACGAGTGATTGGAGCCCTCTGGCCACTAGTAGGTTATAGAGGGATGCCCAGAAACTGGTCTACCTAAGCAGTCAGAAAACGCCTAGGTCCACCTCTGGAGAGGACAGAGAGAATGGATGTACAGAATCGTCCTCAAATATATGCTTCAAATTTTGTTTCAGCAAATGGGACACAGCTATTCCTATTATCCATCATTCTTCAACGGGACTCTGAGAAATCACTGTCTATAACGACTTTGCTTTGCTGGATTGTGGGGCCACGGATAACTTTGTAGATGCAACATGGACATCAGCTTGTCAGATTCCTAGACAACATAAGGATAGGATTGAAGTCATCGACATCATTGTTGGCACTCTCTTGGTATCGATTCCAGTCACAGAGTGTTCACCCATGTTACATATGTCAATCTATAATCACCATGAACAAATAAGCTTAGATATGATTAAATCACCCAATCACCCTGCCATTCTAGGATTCCCATGGTTGTGTGTACATAATCCATATCTTAATTTGTAAACTCACAATATTTCTTTGAGTTCAGTCTACTGTAACCAGTGCTGCCTGAAAGGTCCACAAAAACAGTTTATTGTGGTGTGGCAAGCAAAAATGATCAGACTCCTCTTGTGGCTACTGTGGCAGCTGGTCCAGAACCTTCTCAAGAATTCCTTGATGTATTTTCATCCTCTAAGATCAATAAGTTACATTGTCTATGTGATTGTGCCATTGAGCTAAAACCCATATGTGAAATTCCCTTTAGTCAGGTATAATCGCTGTCTGAATTGGAGAAAGACTTTATACATCAATATTTAAAGGACAACCTAGAAAGTGGACTCATTGTGCCTTCTACCTCACCTGTTTGTTTCAAAGAAGCCGAAAAACCTCAGGCTCTGCATAGACTTCAGAAAATTAAATGAAATAACTATTAAGGACTGGTATCCACTTCTGTCTATCAGGGACATCTTGGAACCTGTCAGAGGATCTTACATGTATACTAAATTGAATTTTTAAGGGGCATACCACCTCCTACTAATAAAGGAAGAAGATGAATGGAAAGCAGCCTTTTGCACCCAGTTTGGACATTACGAATACAGAGTGCTGCCTTTTGGTCTCTGCAATGCTCCATTGGTTTTCCAACAATTCATGGAAAGCATTTGTTCGGATATACTTAACCTATTTGTTATCATATATCTCAATGATATCTTGATCTTTTCCAAGAGTCCATCTGATCATCACCACCTTGTCTTTGAAGTGCTGCACAGACTTCAGAAGAATCATTTCACATGCAAACCAGAAAAGTGTACTTTTGAAAAGACAGAAGTAGAATATGTAGGATATATCCTAAATGCCATTGGTTTTGCTGTGGATCCTAGTAGAGTTCCTGCAGTTCTTCACTGGCCAGCTCCATCTACTGTCAAGGAAACCCAGCATTTTTTTTAGGCTTTGCACTTTTTATCAGAGATTCATTAAAAATGTCTCCACATATTTTCCTGAAATCTATCGCCTCCAAAAGAAGGAACATTTAATCCATGATTTCCAATGAGATTCTCGGTCTGGGAGGGTTTTTCAATAGATAAGAAAGTCCTTTACCTGTGCCTCCATTCATTGGCATCCTGACACCGGAAACCATTTCTGGTAGAAACAGATGCCTTTGAGAATGCTCTCGGGACAGTCCTTTTACAAAGACAAGATAATGACTCCCAAGAACATCCTAATTTTTTACTACTCTCTATTCTCTAACACCTGGTAAACAAAAATATTCAGTGTTAGTGACAGAATTATTGGCAATGAAAGAGGCGTGCACTGAACAGAGGCACCTATTACTTGGAGCCAATTTTCCTTTTGAAATCCAAACAGACCATTGAAACCTGCCATCTTTAAAAAACCTTAAATGTTGAAATGGTCGGCAGGCTCAATGGACCTAATTTTTTTCTCAGTTTTACTTCCATGTTACTTACATCCTGGGAACTGAAAATAAAATCACAGATGCTCTGTCCCAACAGTTCCCTGAAGAAAACAAAATACTTCTATCTCCTGACAAAGTGAATATGATCATAACCTCTTTCGTTGATCAGGTGTGCATACATCAACATAAAATGCTTACACAGGAGTTAGAGAAATACCCTTTAAGTGTCAAGAATGGGTTGGATTTTCATAAGAATTACCTTTCTGTGTCTACCACAGACTTACAAAGGACTGTTCTTCAGTTACACCATGATACCAAACTTGCCAGTCATAGAGGTTTTAAAAATACATTGGAACAACTCTCTTGACGTTTTTGGTGGCCACTCGTAGTACAGGACACTAAGAGCTATGTTTCCTGTTGTCCGATCTGCCCCATGCCAAAGTATCTCATCAAAGACCCATGGGTTTACTTCAACCGTGACCTACTGCTTCAGGACCTTGGCTCTCTATTGGGATAGATTTCATTGTCGGTTTACCCCTCTCAGAGGGTAAGGCAACCATAATGGTTGTTGCAGATTCTTTTTCTAATATGGTCCATTTTCCAGCCTTAAGAAAGTTACCTAGCACAAAGGAACTAGCCAAATATTTCCTTCATGATGTATACCAACTGCATGGCTGTGCAGAGATTTCATTAAGCTGTGGCCCACAGTTTATGTCTCACTTCTGGAAAGACTTTTACTCTCTATTGGGTATATCCTGAGCTTTGACGTCTGGTTTCCATCCACAAACAATGGACTCACTGAGAGAACCAACCAAACCTTAGAACAACACTTGAGGTATTTTTGCAGGACCACTGCTGATAACTTAGCATCCATTCTTCCTTTTGCTGTATTTGCTTTTACCAATAGCGTTCATAGTGCCACCAAAGTCTCTCCTTTTTCTGTCTACAGGAGTTTCCTCCCTAATCATGTCCTTTGTTGATAGGAGAGACAACATCCACTCCTGCGGTCTCAGAAATGTTTTGTCTACAACACTAAACAAGAAAACAAATAGTGAAGTCTCTACAAATGGCCAAGGATACGGTGAAAGTATATTTTCAGAGATGTCTGCGTCCTGAGCCTAACTACCAGGTAGGAGATCAGGGATGGTTGTCCTCCTAGTTTCTGCCTTCTTAGAGTGGCAATACTAAGTTCAGTCCCTGATTTTTTGTGTCCCTTCCCTATCATCCAAAGGATCAGCCCTGTCACTACGGGAATAATCCTTCATAGTACTTCAGAGGTCCATCTTACATTTCATGCTTGCAAACTGAAACCTTATATTTTTGATAACTTTTTCAGGGTACTTCAATCTCCTCCACCCATAGTGGTAGATGGACAGCACAAGTATAAAGTCTCCTCTATAGTGGATTCCTAAATCTACAGGAAAAAACTGCAGTATCTTTTAGATGGAATGGATATCATGTTTATGAACATTCCTGAGAACCTGTTTCTGCAGTCCATGTCCACGGTTTTGTCTGTAGATTCTATCGTCACCATCTCACCAAACCCAAAGCTTCTCTGAGAAGGTATACTGTCAGGCACACCGCTTTTCAGTTATGGGGCCGAACATGAATCACATTAACTGCTGCAATGCTGTGGCAGCTCATGATACGCAGTTGCCCCTTGGTGCCCCTTACCTGTGGGTTTGGATGTCAGGTGATTGCTCGCAGCACGGGGGTTGAGGGTAAAAGATTTGAGTAGCACAATTCTTGAGGATTTTGGCATCTTGTGTGTTCAGGTGCCATTTTTGACCTTATATAATTACCTGTCTAAGATCGTATCCTTCCCATTTGTGCCTATGGGTGTTTCCCAATTCAAGATAGTGGTGAATTACTTCCTGTGGGAGGCTTCCCATTCCTGGTCACCTTTCAGTATATAAGGGATTGGGACCTTGCCTGGAGTATGTTGCAAACATTTCTGTTCAGTGTACATGCTCCTAGTTAGTTACTTGTTGTTACTGTCTAGTCTTTTCTTGTTCTTTTCTCTAGGCTGGTCTTCTCAGTGTTTCCAGTCCTTCTTCTGGATTCTTTTTGGAGGCTTTGTGTCTTTGGCGTTCCTCCTTCAGAAGTGGTTCCTTTTCTTAGTCATCTGCTAGCATGGAATTCTATCTGTTGGCAGGGTGGCTTCGAGAAGGGGTCACCCTTTCTTCACCGTCAAGGTCTCCAGGATCCGAAGCCAACCACCACACCTGGCCTCTTCAACATGAAGTATCACTCCTTCTATTCCCACATCAACACCTCATACTCCTCCTTAAAATGCATCCTCATTACACATTCCCTTTTATACAGTTTTTACCCAGCTTCTACTTCAGATATATGAATCCCAGATCAAGTCCACCTCAAGGTAATTTGAAGGAGAAGCCAAATGCCCTTAGTGGGAATTGTAGATGATGCAATGCAATGGACACCTTAAGGAACATGGTCCATAGAGCCTCCATAGAGGTGGCAATCAGGGAACATTGTACACTATGCTCATTCTCTGAATTCCCAATGTGCATGATAGGGGTCACATTTAAAGCGCCGATCAGTGGAATGATCAAAGCCAATGAAATTGGGTGTGCCAGGGAGGCTTGGCTGCTTGAAAATAAGTGCACAATGAACATTAAGGCCATCATTACGACCCTGGCGGTCCAATGACCACCAGGGTTGTGGTGGCAGTTGGAACGCTGCCATTGTGTCGGTCCGACTGCCACATTTAGACCGTGGTGGTAGCCCCTCGCCAGCACCGCTACTTTTTGTCGACTTGAGCACCTCCCTGGGAATTACGACTCCTGTTCTCCGCCAGCGTTTTCATGGCAGTAACCCTGGCATTAAAAGGCTGGCAGAGATGGGGTGTTGAAAGCCCCGGGGAGGGGGCCTGAACTGCCCATGCAATTGGCATGGGCAGTGCAGGGGCCAGTCCTGTCACAAGGTTTACTGTGAATTGTGCAGACAGTGAACATTGCGACAGGTACTGCTGCACCCTATGCACAACAGTATTGCCTCCTGCCCTATTATGAGCCGGAGGCAATGCTGTAGGCAGTTTCCCACTCCAGCAGGAACTTCTTAATGGGCCTGGCGGGAAGACTGCCACACTGGCGGACTTCAGCGGATGGGCTTTTCCGTCCGCCAAAGTAAATATAAGGCCCTAAGTCCCTAGAGTGCCTGGACACGCTTACACCTAGCAGGGCAACACAAAGACATTTGGCTGTAGTAGGATGTCAATAAAATGCTTTCTGGCTTATTAGAGCTGAAAGATTCAACACTTTTATGACAAGGGAGATAAGGTGGGCCCATTGTTGTATGGCTCCTGATCAAGAAGAGAGACCTTCAGAAACTTCTACCAAATGCTCTATTGCAACAGAGACAACGTTCTTGCAGATATAATTAGCTACTTTGACAACTGGGACATGACTAGTGTAAAAAAATTGGGTTATTAGTTGGAAGGGTGAATATCCACCTCAAGTAATAATCACAGTCATTGTGAGGGTGAAGCACTAAAGTCATTAAATAATCCTAAGCTCAACTTTCTGGTAGCTATTGCACAATGTAGACAGACCTAACATAGAGGGACGCTATAAAGGATTTTATGCAGTACATAAACAGTGATTTAAATCCCAAAATAAGTTAGTAAAATAGAGTATAATTTAATAAACAAAAGAATTTAGCTTCTGACTTTAGTTCTTTAGGTCCCAGTCTACCACAGGAGTACACTTTTAAAGCCCCAGAGGACTTCAGGTACATCCTTAGAGGTTTACAGGGTGGCAGGGAGAGGCCAACAGGAGGGTCCAGTCCAGGTCCAGTTGCAGAAAAGGCCTCTTGTAGCTTAGTGTATCCCTGCAGCTTTGTATGGAGGTCAGTCCACTGCATTCCACTTCTTTGTCCTGGATACAAGAGGGAAAACGGGTCCAGCCATGTAGTGCTCTTCCTAGGTCTCAAACAGCAGGTTCAGTTCTCTTCTGATATTCCATATATCCAGAGGCACTCTGAAATAAGCACCTGTAGAAGTCACAGTTTTTCCTAGGACAATTTAGGGAGTGAGAATGACCCCTAGGGACAGCTGAACCAATAAGTTAAAGGTTGGGGGGGTAACCTTACCCAATTTTGGCATTTGCAATATGGCCAAAGTGTTCAGCCACACTAAATGTGGGCTCTTAGGGCTGGGGGTATGTATGGGGAATGCACTATGGTAATCCTAGTGTCATCTGACATTTAGCACTAAAATCCAATCCTGGGTAGTCCATGACCCCCAACAAACTCAGAAAAAACAGGATCTGGCACTGTGATGTCAATAAGAAGCTTGCTTCAATGGAGGGAGGTATGGCCGGGTAAACAAAAGAAGTGTGCAGGCCTAGGTGTTAGCTACACATGCTTGTGACATGGTAGAGCTCTTTGAAGTTAATCAAGTCCTTGGCCAAGTCAATAACACCTGCCTACACCCAAGCCTTTTTTCCCTGTCCTGGGAGCAAGTTCACACCTCAATCACGCTCACTGAAATGCTAGTTACTGGCTGACAGACAGTAGAGAGCAAAATGCTGATTCAGCTTCCAGGGACGTCAGCAGGACAAAGGTAGCTTTTCAAAAGTTAAAATATTCAACTGAACCAGTGAATTGGGCTTGTTCCATATATTAAACAATTCCAGTGAAAATAGATTAGAGGTGCTAGTCACTGTAAGTACATGTTTAACATTAAACTCTACATATCCTTCTTTTGAATACTATGCACCCTATCATAGAGGGCAGTTGGACTTCTTAGGGGTGACTTATTAATAGTAAAACATTTTAGGCATGTCAAAAGGGATTATGTTGACAGGTTGAATTCACAGTTTAATCCTTCACAGCCAGGCTACTGGTGGCAGGCCTACAGTCATGGTTGTATTGTCAATGTAGTGGGTAGCACAGTGCTTCAGCCCACTGCTGACATTTAATACAGTCTGTTTGTACACTTTGGGCACCATGTACTAGGGACTTAGAGGTAAGTTGAATATGCCAATCAGTAGTATGCCAATTTCATAATGTTGAAAGGAGGAACACAAACACTTTACCACCACTTTACATAAGTAAACTGCACAGAGTTCTATAGCCACCCAAAAATAGGGTTCAGAAAAAAGCCCAAAAAAGCGAACACCACCTAAAATAAAGAGATGCACTTGAGGCCCCCATAGGTATAGCAGAACTATGCTTAACCATAAAAGTACATGCCACCTGGGAAAACTCAAAGCCAGATAGCTTTCCTCTGGAATTTTACAAACTTCACCTACGTCTCCTAGGGTTTGAACTCATTTATATCTCTTTTGGGCATGGTTTCCACAAAGTGTGAGGCTGAAATTGTAGTAATTCTGAAGCTAAGGAAGGATCTGGTGGGGAAGGATCCGGCACATTGCACATCTTACATGCCCATAGCTCTCCTAAACTCAGGTGCCAAGCTAAAATCTAAGATAGTCCAAATGCACTTGGAACCCATGTTGCTGGGATTAATTGACTGAGAATAGGTTTGATTCATCTGCAATTGTCAAAGGGCCGATAGCGTGTGAAGGTTCGGTGCCTGGTAGAGAAAGTAAGAAAATCTCAGCCATTATCATGTTGCTTGACACTGAAAAAGCTTTCACCCATATCAGTTGAGCTTTTCTGGAAAAAGTGCTGAACAGAATAAAGATGAGAAACATCAAGAAAGAAAAAACGAATTATGACAGGTTGCAAGGTTCCTACAGCTGTTATCAGAATCAGACACCAGCATACTTTGTCCTTCCCCCTGTATTGCAGAATTAAAAAGGGGTTCCCACTCTCCCCACTTTCTTTACCTTGCAGTTGCATCCCTAGCCATTCAAATCAGCCAGGATGGCAGGCATACTTTTTGGGGCACAATATCTACCTTTTTGCAGCTGACTTGCTCCTCACTTTGACCAATCTACCTGAGTCCTACCTGGGCAAATAGACCTTCTGGATTGGTACAAAGCAGTTGAAGGCTTGAAATTTAACAAACAAAAGTTACATGTCCTCCATCTTATTGTGCTTTCCCAAAAGCCGTCTGGGCTCTATGCCAGGCTCCCTTGCACTGGTCTCGTCAATCAATCAATCAATCAATCATTGTATTTATAAAGCACTCTACTTACCCTCGAGGGTCTCAAGGCGCTGGGGGGGGTGCTGCTATTGCTCGAAGAGCCAGGTCTTGAGGCATCTTCTGAAGGTGAGCAGGTCTTGGGTTTGACGTAGGCTCGTCGGGAGGGTGTTCCGGGTCTTGGTGGCGAGGTAGGAAAAGCATCTGCCACTGGAGGTCTTACGTTGGATGAGGGGAACGACGGCGAGGGTGAGTTTTGCGGAGCGGAGCTGTCGGGTGGGGGTGTAGAAGCTGAGTCTGTTGTTCAGGTAGGCTGGTCCGGCATTGTGGAGTGCTTTGTGTGCGTGGGTGAGGAGCTTGAAGGTGATCCTCTTGTCGACGGGGAGCCAGTGAAGGTCTCTCAGGTGGGGGGTGATGTGGCTGCGGAGGGGCATGTTGAGGATTAGTCGGGCAGAGGCGTTTTGGATGCGTTGTAGGCGTTGCAGATGCTTGGCCGGGGTGCCTTTGTAGAATGTGTTGCATAGTCTAGCCTGCTGCTAACGAGGGCCTGTGTCACTGTTCTTCTTGTTTTGGTCGGGATTCAATTGTAGATCCTGCGGAGCATGCAGAGGGTGTTATAGCAGGAGGAGGAGATAGCGTTGACTTGCTTAGACATGGAAAGGGAGGAGTTGAAGGCAAATCCAAGGTTGCGTGTGTGGTTGGTCAGTGTCAGTGGGGTTCCCAGCGAGGTCGGCCACCATGAGTCGTCCCAGGCGGAGGGGGTGGGCCCGAGGATGAGGACCTCCGTCTTGTCCGAGTTCAATTCATTAAATATTACAAACCATCTAAAACCATCTAAAAGACTGGTCCATAGTAAACTGTTTTGAATAACATAGGAAAAATTTGAAATATCTTCAATGCTGCCATCCCCTAAATATATTATGGCTTGGGTACATCCATGTGCTCAACATGAACATACTACCATGGCATCTAATTCTTTTTCAATCCTACCCATTCCCACTAGTGAAATCTGTTCAATTCTCATCTTTGTCTAGGCAGTAAGAAACCGTGTAAATCTAGCTCTACTATGGTGTCGTTAGGGGGGTGCAGAGCAGCTCAATAAATCTGACACACCTGAGCTGATGTGTCAGATTCTTGTCAATCAAGCCCATAGATGATACCGCTCCTTGGTGATCCAGATCTTCTGGAAGGAAATCCTAGGCCATATGAAATGGATTTTAGGCTACTCAATCCTTCCTCTTGGATTTGAGATCAGATGCCTTAGCAGGAATGACAGCATTTGGTTCCTCACTTAACATATGGTGAAAGCAGCCAAGCCACATTACACTATTGCACTATGGTGGAAAAAGAAGGCCAGCCCACTCTTGCCTTTTGGTTTATTAAACTCTGGCTCAGATTCACCATGGAGCAAATAACGTAATAACAATCTCCCTAAGAAAAGAAGTCCATGAGCAGATGGAAACCCCTAATTGATTACCACTCCAAATTAGAATTCATCCCTCCCAGGCTGTGGATAAAACCTTGGATAAGTACATCCTCATTAACATAAAGCCATGTGACCCCCAATTGAGATCCCTGTTACATCTCACCACCAGTCTTAATAGCCTAGTACTGAGTCAACCTAAACCCTGTACCACTCTTGTAATGTTGGGCAACTCAATAGATGTCTGCTTATAATAGACCTGGCTTTGTCCCTCCTTCCCTTGACAAGGAGTGTAATCAGGTGGAACCGAGAATGGTTTGCCAACATTTGTATGTGCTGTATTCTTATCTGTTCACTAGTGTACTGCACATATCCTTTCCTATTTGTGAAAACTGGCTAGGCAGACAGTACCACCATCCCTGGACCCAAAAGATAGGAACCTAATCGCTATGTCTTTTGCAAATTGTTTGCTCTAAAATATCAACAAAAAGAGTTTGAAACTAGAAAGGCAAAGAGTAATTTAGGGGGAATGTGATATGGTGCTTAGTTCCAACATCTCCCAGGTGGTGACTCCTGGCTCTGAAATCTGATCACTGTCTCTCCCAAGAGGCAGGAGCTTGTATATACATTGCTAAGGGGTGGAGTCACATAATGGTCTCAGATCTGTCTCATTTTGCTCTAGTCACCATGGTAAATGCAGTTCAAGGACGTCCATAATTGACATTTTATCTTGTGGTCCCTTGAGTGTTAAAGCACACTCAGTGCTGTTATCCCTTGACGCCTGTGTTTCATTCTTCTGAACTCTTCAGAAGGGCAAAGAGTCCTTTGGGGGAACATAACTTCCTACTTAATGTCCCGTTATGAGTGCCAAACGATCCCAGGTGTATGCTACTGGCTCCAGATACAATTAGCAATGAAAATACAAGCTCCTGCACCTTGGCTTCCATTACTTCAGGTTTTCCAAAGCTTAGATGGAGGATAAGGGTCAGCATTTGAACCTGTTTTGAATGCAATCGAAAGGTTCTACTCTCTATCTTGAAGACATTTCCTTGGAGAAGCTTCAGAATCTGCCCATTATTAGATCTGAAAACAGAAACTGCAAATCTATCAAGGAGGCCTCTTCTTCTGTTATCAGGTGATGGCAGCACAACCTGTTTCGGACACTCTTTTCAGAGTGGTCTGCATCAAAAAAGCTACTTAGCTCAGTGGTGTCAGGAGATAGACACAAAGAGGAATTGCTACAGTGGAACAATACACATTGTCACGAAATAAATGTGTAAGAACAATGTTTTCATCAGAAAATGTCGCACTATTGCAGCCTCTTTTCATGAGGTTGAATACATCTTGGAATATATGAAAAAAGCTATCATAGAACAGACAGAAACACTTAGGCCCATATTTATACTTTCTTAGCGCCGCATTTGCGTCATTTTTTTACGCAAAAGCAGCGCAAACTTACAAAATACAATTGTATTTTGTACGTTTGTGCCACTTTTGCGTCAAAAAGCAGCACAAATGCGGCACTAAAAAAGTATAAATATCGGCATTAATACTTTGTGGAAAAGACTGAGGCCGTGAACCATAATGTGGAAGCTTGCTAAAGGAGAAAATACTGGCAAAAAAGATACATACCTTCAGGAGAATAAAGGCAGGAGAGCGGTTTGGAGTATCCCTGAGTTCTGATTATAAACAATAGGACAACACTGAGGCTTGTTCGAAAAGAAATAACTTCAGTAATTTTAGGATCCCTAAGTGGGAAGAGAAAAGCCCCCCTAAAGAGGCAACATATGTCTTGTTTTTTTTCCAGCAGACAAAGTAGCATAGACTGCTGAGTTCCTGATATCTGGGGACCCATAACACAAGAACAGCCAGAGTCAATAATTCTACATTTTCTTGATTTTCTTGTAGAAAGAATAGCTTTTGCAAAATTCCAGACAAAATAGTTTGTAACTCCTAAGTGGTTTTTGATCAAAGATTTTTTTATGTTTGGCTTATAGTAAAGTACAAAAGATAAAAAAGTTTAGAATAGTGTTGCTAGGTTTTGTCAGAGCAGGTGTATAAACAAAACTAATACAACATTATTAGCATCCGATATTGTGTAAAAGGAAATGTTGGATTGCTGGAAAAGTGGACAAGGGGGGAGTAGCCAAAGCATTTAATAATGGATATGGCAGAAGAAGAATTGAAGAATGAAAAATAAAATTGTTGTTTCTTTTCAAATTCTACTCATTAAGTGACGTAGATGATTGCATTGAACAGTGGCCCCGGGTTTCACTGTGTATCTTCTTTTGCAGAAGTGCACAACACATCAATAAAGGATGTTCATCTACTTGCTACATAAGCACTGTGGACATGAGACTACAATGTTTCAAGGGTTCACATGGAGGGAGGGTAAAATGGATGGGAGTGAGAGAGCGTAGCTTACATAACCCATATTAAAATGAAATGCTTATATCAATGTGTAATGATGCTGCATTTAAAACAATAATAATAGCGGTTTTGCTTAAACATGCACCTGAATTGTGATCACGAAAAATGACCACCAATGTATACACAAACTACTAATAATGAATACAATGTTTATGTTATGTTTGATTAAGCTTATATTATTGCATTTGTATTGAAAATCTTTATAGGCCTCAAGTTAGCGTGAGCTGCAGGCTTTAGCTACCCAGCCTTCATATTAAAAGCATTTTTCTGTTTTTCCAGTGTGCTGACTTGCAAAGGGCCATGACCCTGCAAATGTTCTTTTTCTTCAACTTGGAAGACGAATGTATCTATATTGATTCCGTTCCCAAACGCATATTTGGTGCCTTGGTTTAAAAAGTTATGTGCATATTGAAACAAATGTAGATTAATGAAATGTACAAGGTCACTTAGACCGATGGACAATGAATCTGCTGACCCAAAAGACGTGCCAAAGAGTGAAGTAATGCCGGATGTGCCACCTCCGAAGACGTCAATTATGAAGACCAATCAAAGAACCACAAACTGATGTAGGGTGTCAATGGGGATTACCAAATACTAAATTTGATAGGTTAAAGATAGTGGGGTATAGTTAATGTCCAATGGGAATTTAGGGGAATGTACTATGAAAAAGGGATAAAAACCCATGTCACAGAAGGGTCATTAGAATTAGGTAGGGAATGCTATTGATTTTATCCAGAAACTCTGTCACTCTGTTTGGTGACTTTGAGATTTATTAAAACCCATCCTCACCCATAGAAGGCCCTTTTACACTTTTCCTCCTTAAGAGGGAAGTGCCCCTTATGCCTTTTAGTTGAGTTTAGACTGATGGCGTTTTGACTGATGTCCTGAAGACGAAGACTGAACCTGAATGCTGACCTAATCATTGGAGGGTAAATATGACAATACAATTTGTAATTTGTCTGTTTGCTTTTCCTTTCTAGGTACAAACTGCTTAATTTTGACAGGGACCATAGCTAGATGTTTTCCAAATTGTGTTCTAAATGGTTTTGCATGAAGCCCAACATGCCAATGCTAATCAGTGGTTAGGACAGGTGATCACCAAATTAACGCAAATAGACGAATGACTGACATTATGCTATGTTGAACTGACGATTAATTGACACTTCGCCGTATTCTGATCTATGTTTGCGCCGTGTTATATTCTGATGTTTATGATTATTGCCTTATTGAAATCTTACCAAAGTTGCCATATTGTAACTATGCTGTTGTGTTTCTTGGCTTTGAGATTGACGCACTTACTTTTAGGGAATAAACTTCATAAAATTCTATTAAAGGTGTGGTTATTCATGGCTGAAAAGGTCATGGTTGCGTCATCAATTTGATTAATGTCTTTGTCCAAAGTGAAATGTATTGTGGTGATACATATTGATGACATTATTGATATATTGATTGACATATTGATCAGCTATCTCGCCCTACGGTGTCTCTCAACTGGGTCAAAAGATTAATTGGCCTAAAACGAGTCCTAATGTGTAATAAATTAACATAAATGGACGCGTTAACAGTTCTGGTAGCAGAGCGACGGTTTGGCCCTTTGGGGCCCTAGGACGGAAAAACATTGTTTAAATAGTTTTTTGTGTGATAATGCAAATTGGAGGTATGATGGGTTTCTAAATTCACCATGACTTTCCCGGGATCTCGGAGCCTGCCTAAGTGAGTTGGGAATGTTCTCGGCGTTATAATATGTGTGGTATAGGGGTTTGCACTTGCTCAGCTTATGCCTTTTTAGCAGGTGATTGTGAAAATCTGCATGTATCTAGGTTAAGTAAAAGTTGTTTTAGTAGGAGTGGGCGTACTCCGCAGTACAAGAGTAGGGAAGTCGGCGTACTTCATGTGAGTGTGGCGCTTTATGCTCAAAATTATCCACGTGGTTGGTTGTTTATGTACGGACCCGTCGTGGTCTAAGACTCCGGAGAATATTGACAAGTGTAGGAGACACGAGTTTATGTTGTAATCTGTGCGGTTTAATAGGTCAATCGGGCGTGGTTGACAAGTCAAGTTTGAGTCAAAACGTATGTGTGAAACCTTCGATGGAGATTTGGCAAGTTCTAAAGTGCACTAGGACGAGCCAAGTCGAGAGTAGAATTTGCGGGTCGAATTCTACTTGCGTATGCGGGAGCTGAGAAGGAGAAAGTAGCGGCCGAGGCTTCAAGTGAAATCTCTGTAAAGTTCTGAAGCGAATGTGGTACCCTACCTGTAGTAAACCGGCAGATTTGTGTTGTCATTCAAGGTGCTTGCAATAATTTTGCATTTGTTTTGTGTGGATTCAGTGAGAAGCGGGCAAGCCGCAAGACTTTGTCAGCTGCAGTGTGTGAGTGTGACGTCAGTGGTGCCACGCTGAGATAGGTCAGTTGTCGAGAGGGGTCGCGCACAGATTGGCTGCCGTCCGTGAGAGGCAATAGGTTGAGAAGGGTGGGTGAAGAGTGTCCTGGGAACTAAGTCACTTTCTGATTAAATACAAATAAGAGAAAATCGCAAAATGAATTTCGTCAAAGCAATTAAGAGCGCTCTTTAGGGAGACGCATATATTATGGCAACTGATGGGGAGCCTACACCGCCCGAGGGTACTCCAGCTTACATGGTTGTGGAAGAGAAGGGTGTCGCGCCTTGCTTATGGATGAAACAGTGGCGCAAATTAACAGAGAAAGAAGGATGTTTAGCGTTCCCAGAGCATGGGACGTTCAATCCGAAGGTGCTAGAAAAGTTAAGGTGGATGTTAAGTACACAAAAACCACCTCCGAGGCCAGTTCAATATGAGGCTTTAGCGATTTGGGATCTGATGGCTCTTAAACATAGACAAGAAAGGTTTCAGAGAAGGCTAAAAAGGGCAGAAAAATCCTATGCAGAAGCTAGGTGGGATAACGAGAACAAAATGTGGAGACGGGGAATCGTTGACGGATTAAAATTGTTCCCAGCAATAACTCAGGGAGAAGAGTCACAGGGAAAGAAAGCCTCCTGTAAAACAGATAAGGACTCTACTAAGTCTAAAGAGAATAAAAGACCCTGGGAGGAGGAAGACGATTCAGAGGATGAGGAATTCATGGACCGATTATTACATAATCGCCCGCTACCTTATGAGGTGAGCGACAGTGTTCCAAGCACTAGCGTGGGTCCTGGGAACCAGACGCAGGAGAAGGGAGTTACTTATACGGTACAGACTAGTGATACGACTTCGATACAGAATGGTGTCAGTGTACGCACTACACCAGAGATGCAGATACAGTTGCAACCTCCACCGCAGATACAGAGAATCTATCCAGACGTCCCAGTACTTGAGACTACTACAAATCTGATAGTACCGCCAGACCCGATATATACAAAATCAAGGTTAGTGCAGATTGAGTCAACTCCGAAATTGCTGTCCCAGCCGCAACCACAATTGATACCAGGGTATAACCCAGTGGCTGGTCCTCCATTAGTGCCTGTCCCGGGTACTTTGGAACAGACCTATGGAGTTACTGCTCCACGGAGTTTGGGACCAGGTCAGACACCTGCTGCCATATCGTTACCAATTACTGTCGGTCCACCAGTGCCCTTGTATGCCCAAGGCAAATCTGGCGTATGTGATCAGGGAGTAATGACCCAAGATGCGATAAGAGGAGGGTCTATAGGAACTCCTCAGATAATGGCCCCAGGAGAACAAGCAATTGAAAAGCCGAGGTCCTTAATAGACCTTAGCCCAGTAGAAGCGCCCTTGGAAGCAATTCGTCAGGCAGGGTTAGGGGGTTTAACTCCACAAACGATAAGTACAAATACTTCACAGTCGCCTATGATACATGCAGGGAACATTTCACTGCAGGGTTTTACAGTACAACAGCTGAATGAATGGCTAGAAAAAATCGTATACTTCCCAAAAGACTACAGCGACTGCAGTGGAATCGGAAAAGGCAGGGCAAGATGACTACCTAAATTTTGTGAGACTGGGAGTGGAAGCTGCTAAATTGGTGGAAGATATGATGGGGGTTAATAGATTGGAGTCATACACTGAGGCAGAACTGAGATTCCTGTGCCCCAAGATTACCAAAGAAGTGGGTAAGGTGCATCAGAGATTAGCAAACCTGGCAGACAAATACAAAATTGACATTGAAAATACTAAACATTTGAAAAGAAGCTACAGATTAGATTTTGATTCGAAAGATTTTGAGCACATGAGGTCTGCTGGAATGAAAGCGCATTTAAAAGAATTGTTGCAAAGTGCGCAAATTTGGGGTACATTAGAAAAATGGGAAGGCAGATGGGCAAAGAAGAGAGATAAGGAAAAAGGTGACAGTGCAGGGTCAAGTCAGACCAAAGCCTTACCCGATACAGAATCAGTAAAAATACTACCTATGAGAGAAAGAGCTGCTGGTGTTTTAGTACATGTACCGTGGTCCAGAGGAGACATCCTATCCTTTACTAATGATTATCCCAGATTGAGGGAGAAACCGATCGAGTGGTATCAGCAAACAGATAGGTTCGTGAAGCTTGCAAAGTGCCTCTGGGAAGACTTGAATACCTTGTTTGAGATCATTGTTCCCCCTGATTTGTGGCTCGAGTGTAAGAGAGGGGTGGATTGGCCGACGAAGGAGCCGGCAAGGGATAAGGTGACTGGAGCTTCTTCCGAGGAGGTGATGAAGTACTATCATAAGGTGATTGAGTTTTTGAAACAGAAGGTGTCGGCGAAAGTGACTGATTGGCAGAAAATCGACCGGACCTCGCAAGAGGTTAAGGAATCAATACATGCTTACTATGAGAGGTTGTTAAAGGCATTCAAACACTACAGTGGTACTGAGACCATTGAGCCGAAAGACATGAACCATCTCGTGTTCAGATTTGTTGAAGGGCTGAGACCAGAGGTCAGTCAAATGATTAAGAATCATTTGATTTGTTGGCAAGCGAAGCAGATTGATGAAGTGTTGCAGTATGCGAAATACTGTAGTGACGAAATTGAGATGAAGCAGAAAAAGTTGAAAGAGAAAGTGATGGTGATGCAGATAAGGGCTGCACAGGCAGGAATACAGGGAAATGGAGTCCAGCAGATGATACAGCAGCAACCGGAAATGAATGGTGTGTTTCAGGCGCAACCGAGAGGTCGAAGCAGAGGGTTCGTAAATCGCGGTCCAGACTTGAATACCGTTGTGGTTCAAAATGACGTACAAGGGGTGACAAAGATGTCACCATGTCACGCGTGCGGGGGTGCCTGAATGTGGTGCAGGATGGTGTCGTTCAACAAAGCACTAATGTTGGTACATTGCAAAATGTAAGAGGTCCGAAATTGAGACATCAAAATCCAAATTTTCAAAATAACCTGGTACAGATGCAAGGGGTACAGCCCATGCAGCAAATGCAAATGCGGCGTTTCCACCCAGCGCAGATGCAGCAAGTACAACAGCAGATTCCCATGGTACCTAGACAGCAAATGCAATTACCAATGGCTCAGATGGGGCAGCAACAGGTCATGCTTCCTCAACAGGTCACAGGTCAGGTAATGAGTCAAAATAATACAGTACAGCAATTCCCATTACAAGGTGAAAATGGCATGAATGAAGAATGGTCGGATGATAGCTCAGATAGTGAAGAGTGCAGGCTTGCAGCATCCTTAGAGATGGATCAAAGGGGTCCCCACGTGGAAGGGAAGGTAATGGGTTACAAAGTCTTGTTTTTGGTCGACACTGGAGCTACACGCTCTACAGTCAGAAGTGCGAAGGTTCCGAAACTACCACTTTCGGGGCGTACAATAAGGGTAGTCAGAGTGGCAAACCAGTACCTGACAAATCCAATTACAGATCCAGTGCAGGTTGAGATCGGGGACTGCATAGATTTGTAGTCTGTGATTCAAGTCCGGTATCCCTACTGGGAAGGGACTTACTGTGCAAGACAAAATGTTTGATTACCTGTTCCAATGATGGAATCGAAGTACAGACAAATAGTGACGATGAAAGTGATGAAGGTCAGTTCTCGGAGGAAGAGACAGGACGGCAAATGAAGATTATCCTTTGATTACCTTGTTTCCGATGCTTACGATGATTGATCTACCTGTCAAGTTACAGGGAACAGTGACAGAGAGAGTGTGGGATCTGAAGGGAAAGGAAGTGGGACTAATAAAAGGCGTGGAACCAGTTAAAGTACAAATAAAGCCGAATGCAGTGTTTCCCCAGGTGCCACAATATCATATGGCACAAGACGTTCTTATTGAAGTGTCACAGATAATTGCAGATTTTCTGAAACAGGGAGTCCTGAAAGAAGTTTTGAGCAGTCCATGTAATTCTCCAATAATGGGTCTGAAAAAGCCGTGTGGGAAAGTCCAAATTGTGCAGGATTTGAGAAAAATGAATGAGATTGTGGTAAAATGCTGCCCCATAGTGCCCAATCCAGCAGTGATCATGTTTCAGGTTCCGTGTGATGCTGAATGGTTCACCGTTATAGATTTGTCACAAGCATTCTTTTCGATACCTCTTCATGAGGACAGTCAATTTTTGTTCAGTTTTAAATTCCTGGACAAGGTGTACAGTTGGTGAAGAATTCCACAAGGGTTTTCTGAATCACCGTCCATCTTTAACCAAATATTGAAAAAGGATTTGGAATCCTTAGTACTGCCTTTTAACTCGACTCTAGTGCAGTACATCGATGACTTGCTGATTGCATCCAAAACAAGGGACAACTGTAAATATGAGACAATTGCCTTACTGAATCATTTGGGGAAGAATGGACACAAGGAGTCACCCAGAAGCTGCAATACTGTCAGAAAGAGGTGAAATACCTAGGGCATTTAATTGAAAGAGGTTCCAGGAGAATATCAAAGGAAAGAATAACAGCCATTTTGCAAATGAACCCCCCAACAACAAAGAGAGATGTTAGAATGTTCCTGGGAATGGTGGGCTACTGTCGCCAGTGGATACCCAACTTCTCCATTATCTCAAAACCTTTGATAAAACTGACAGGTAAAGAGATCAAAGATGAGCCATATACCATAGCCTTGTCCAAAGAAGAGCTTGAGTCATTCATGGAATTGAGAGAGTGCATGTGCAGGGCACCAGCATTAGGTATGCCTGATTATACGAAGCCTTTTCTACTGTTTTGTCATGAACGTGATGCCTGTTCTTTGTCTGTCTTGACACAAGTCCATGGAGGTGCAAATCGCCCTGTAGCATATTTTTCAGCTACCTTGGACCCCGTCGCAGCAGCCTTACCGGGTTGTTTGCACACAGTTACAGCAGTTTGTCAAAGCCTTACGCAGTGTGAAGGCATAATCATGGGATACCCCCTAACAGTAATGGCTCCGCATTCAGTTGAAATTTTGTTGACTCGAACCAAAACTCAGCACATGACAAATGCCCGACTTACTAAATATGAGACGATCATACTGGGGTCACCAAATGTTTCGCTGAAACGATGTACTGTGTTAAACCCGGCAACTCTACTTCCCGCTGATGGTACTGAAGTTAACAATGAGGAAGAATTTGAACATGATCGTCTCGAGGTAATGGAATTATGTACAAAGCCACGACTAGATATTCAAGACACACAGCTGAAAGAAAATGACTGCATTATGTTTGTTGATGGGTCTTGTTTAAGAGATTCCGTCAGAATACTGAGGGCTGGTTACTCTGTATGTACCATACCTGGTATCATTGAAGCTTCCTGGCTCGAAGTGTTTTCCGCACAAGTGGCAGAATTAATTGCCCTTACTAAGGCATACCACGCAGCTGTAAATCTCAGTGTCACTATCTACACTGATAGCAGATATGGATTCGGAATTGTACATGATTTTGGCCAATTGTGGTTGCAGAGAGGTTTCATGACCTCTTCTGGATCTCCTGTGAAAAATGGTGAACAAATAAAGGATTTGTTACATGCAATTCAGTTACCTCTTGAAATTGCCGTGGTGAAATGCAATGCTCACGTTAAGTCACAAGACTTTGTGTCCATGGGAAACGGTTATGCAGATCAAGTCGCAAGGTTTTGCGCATTGAATTGTATATAGTTCAAGGAACAGTGGGAATTATTACCGCAAACTGAAAATGACACATGTTTGAACCTTGCATTAAGGGTGGTCGATACCCTAGATGAGTTAAAGACATTACAAGGTTGTGCTAGCAAGGAGGAAAAACGTTCCTGGCAAAGAATGCAATGTGTACAGAGGGCTGATGATTTGTGGGTCTCAGAGGAGGGTGAAATTAGTTTTGCCAAACAGCCTTCTGTCACAGTTTGCCAGGCTATACCATGGACAGGCTCACCTTGGGAGAGATGCAATGATCAAGTCACTCAAAATTGATTGTTTTAACCCAAAGTTCAGACATGCCGCAGAGGTTACCTGTCACAGGTGCATCATCTGTCAACAGACGAATGCTGGAAAAGGGACTGTGGTAACTTTGAGCCACATTTGGAGAGCTGGCGGTCCTTTCAGCAAAATGCAAATGGACTTCATTGAGATGCCTGTTTGTGGAGGACTGAAGTACGTGTTGGTGATTGTGTGTGTTTTCAGTCACTGGATTGAAGCCTACCCCACACGTAGAAATGACAGTCTCACAGTTGCAAAGCTGATTCTTAGGGAACTAATAACAAGGTTCGGGTTTCCGGTCTCTATAGAGTCAGATAGGGGCAGACATTTTGACAATGAGGTGATTAAACTCCTGTGTGCCCCATTAGATATCGAACAAAAGCTGCATTGTAGCTACCGCCCTGAAGCATCAGGACTAGTAGAGCAAATGAATGGTACTCCGAAATCAAGAATTGCAAAGATGTGTGCAGCTACCAATATGAAATGGCCAGATGCATTGCCCTTAGTGCTGATGTCAATGAGGAACACCCCTGATAAGAAAACAGGATTATCCCCCCATGAAATCCTCATGGGCAGAGCTATGAGGTTGCCAGCAGTACCTGTGAATGCTCTAGTGAATATCACAGATGATATGGTGTTGGACTACTGCAAAGGTTTGGCTGATGTGATTCGCTCTTTCTCTCACCAGATAGAGGCTAACACATTGCCACCGATTGGAGATCCAGGTCATACTCTACAAGCCGGTGACTGGGTGGTTGTCAAGAAGCACGTGAGAAAGTAGTGTTTGGAGCCACGTTGGAAAGGGCCGTATCAAGTAATCCTGACAACAACCACTGCCATGAAATGTGCGGGCGTTCTAAACTGGATACATGCCAGTCACACAAAGAAGGTAACGTGCCCAACTGATGAGGAACTTGAAGATTCTGGCACAACAGTTCCAGGAAGAGAAGTCTCAGGGCCAGAAAACAGCCAAGAAAGAACTGAGACTGCAGAAGAGCCCACTGAGAACAGCCTCGTCCCTCAAACAGTGAATGAGTTCGAGAGAGGTGACAGAGTGCCTATCTCAGTAGAGGCGGCAGGAGAACTAAGTCAAGGAGAGGTTCTCCCAGAAGTAGACGGATACAGGTTAGAACTTGAACCCGTTACAGATCAAGAAGACGAAGAAGAAGGAGAAATAATAGAGAGAGATCAGAATGTGCCAGCATCCCCTGAACCAGTTGCAGGTCCATCAAGTGAAAACACCATAGCACAAGAGGAGGGTGCTGTACAGCGTCCTGAAAAGACACATCGGAAGAAGACGCATAAGGGTGATAACTGGCCAGAGAAACCACTTTTAAGGATAAGAAGCATACCAGATGAAACAATAATAGAAGAAACTGATACATCCCGAGTGGAAGACCTAAGTGAAGGAGAACTGCAAGGTGAACGCAGACTGAAGAGAAAAAGGGTCGCAAACAGAAGATATACAGGTCCTGAATGGGCATATGCTACAACATCTGAATGGCAACAAGAATTCCTAGCATTCTGTTTTGATTGAGAAGTACCAGGTCAATACTACGGTACCTGACCTAATTCAAAGAAAAGACTTTGTTGAAAAATCAAAATTGAAAATTAAGAAAGAGACCTATAAATTACCGGATGTGACACTAGAACCAGATTTGACTTTGAAAACCTGATTACGACAAGCTGCTAACCTGATTTGACAAAGGGGATCCTGGACTGAGTGAAACGCTGTAAATACACGCAGAGAGCAAGAGAGAAAAAGAGTTCTGAATCATCCTCGAGTTGATTGTTATTCTGCTATCTGATTCTATACAGACATGGCTTATAATAGAGGTAGTAACAAGGGAAGTAAGGTGTGTGGTTGGCTAAGTCTTATAATAGCTATTGTGTGTACAATAATGATTGTGGGAATGCTGTGGTTAGAGAAAAAGACTATTAACGCTACTTCAAAACCTGAAACTACAACACTAACACCGTGGGAAAGGTTCGAGCAGGATGCAAGACACTTGCATGAGGGAACTAATTCAAAGGGGGAACTTTCTACTGATGTTTTCTATCGCCTACTGAATGAGCATGTAGAGACCATGGATGCGAAAGACTGTTATGTGTGTACCAAGATTCCTTCGTCTGTGCAAGAAGGGGTCACCTATCATAGTCTTCCCCTAACATGCGGGATTAGTTGTAGTCTGCTACTAACAAGATTCTATAATCAAGAGCATGTGCAATACTTTTATTCAAATCTGGATGTTGTGTTTTCTTTTGTGCCTGTGATTGAATTCCTGAACATGCTAGCTAAGGAACATGATATAAAAATATTTAGAGGATTCTTTGAGCCAACGATTACATTTGGAACTGCTTATGCACATCGCAATAATCTGACATGCTTACTAACACCTGTAGAGAAAAGCTTTTTAGATCACACTGATGATAGACGCAAAGCATTAAAAGAAAGATTAGAAAAAGGGTTAGAAAAACGCAGATTGGCAAATGATTATGCTTATACCGCAATCAAAACACAAGGCAAACTAGCTATAGATGCATTACATGTAGGTAGGCTTTGTATATATAGGCCAAAATCCGAGCAGGATAATTTGTTTGTGGGAACGAGTGAATGTAGACATGTGTTCTTGTTTCAGAGTAAGTGGACATTTATGTTGAATGGACAGGATCCAGCGATCCCTGGGATGTATTACATCTGTGGACTTAACGCTTATTACCGTCTCCCTAAGGGATAGTATGGGACATGTTATTTGGGAATAGTTTTCCCAAAGATTTACCAGATTGATGACTTAAAGCAAATACCTAAAACGTCTGAAATACAACATACTAGACAAAAACGAGAATCAGTGGCTGCTGTCATTGGTGACATATTTGGAGCTATAATCCCTGCAGTAGTGGTTATCTTGAATTCTATGAAGATTCAAAAGTTGTCTACTATTGTGGATAACATGCTGACAAATTTTACAGGGGCTATACTCCTGATGGATACTGAACTTGCTGCAGAAAGAGCTATGACTCTTCAAAATCGGCTTGCTTTAGACATTCTTTTAGCAAAGAGTGGAGGGGTCTGCAAGATGCTCAACGAGCGTCATTGTTGCTCGTTCATTCCGGACAATAGTAAAAAGATTAGAGGTATGCTTACTAACCTAACTAGAGATAGTGCAGACTTGAAGGATTCGAAAGAACCTGGAGTTTGGGAGAAATTTGGAAAGGGAATTGCCCGAGTAGGGAGCTGGTTTACCAACATTTGGAATGGGGTACTTGCGCAAAAATACTAATGGGTCTATTAATCGTTCTGGCTTGTCTATTAGGATTATAGGGGATATGCAAAATTAATGACAAAACTAAAAGAAATTGGACAAAAAGAACCAGGAGAAATAAAGAAAGTGAAAGAGAGAAAATGTTCAGTGAAATGTGGGAGAGTTCACATAAGGGACAAGATGTTGAAATGCACATTATGCGTAAGGTGAAAAATTGAAATAAAAGGTTAAAGGGAAAGGTTGTGTGATGACAAGCGTCATCAAAGGAGGGACTGAGAGAGCGTAGCTTACATAACCCATATTAAAATGAAATGCTTATATCAATGTGTAATGATGCTGCATAGAAAACAATAATAATAGCGGTTTTGCTTAAACGTGCACCTGAATTGTGATCACGAAAAATGACACCAATGTATACACAAACTACTAATAATGAATAAAATGTTTATGTTATGTTTGATTAAGTTTATATTAACATTTATGTTATCGCATTTGTATTGAAAATCTTTATAGGCCTTACGTTAGCGTGAGCTGCAGGTTTTAGGTACCCAGCCTTCACATTAAAAGCATTTTTCTGTTTTTCCAGTGTGCTGACTCGCAAAGGGCCATGACCCTGCAAATTTTCTTTTTCTTCAACTTGGAAGACGAATGTATCTATATTGATTCCGTTCCCAAGCGCATATTTGGTGCCTTTGTTTAAAAAGTTATGTGCATATTGAAACAAATGTAGATTAATGAAATGTACAAGGTCACTTAGACCGATGGACAATGAATCTGCTGACCCAAAAGACGTGCCAAAGAGTGTATTAACGCCAGATGTGCCACCTCCGAAGACGTCAATTATGAAGACCAATCAAAAAACCACGAACTAATGTGGGGTGACAATGGGGATTAATTACCAAATACTAAATTTGATAGGTTAAAGATAGTGGGGTATAGTTAATGTCCAATGGGAATTTAGGGGAATGTACTATGAAAAAGGGATAAAAACCCATGTCACAGAAGGGTCATTAGAATTAGGTAGGGAATGCTATTGATTTTATCCAGAAACTCTGTCACTCTGTTTGGTGACTTTGAGATTTATTAAAACCCATCCTCACCCATAGACGGCCCTTTTACACTTTTCCTCCTTAAGAGGGAAATGCCCCTTATGCCTTTTAGTTGAGTTTAAACTGATGGCATTTTGACTGATGTCCTGAAGATGAAGACTGAACCTGAATGCTGACCTAATCATTGGAGGGTAATTATGACAAAACTATTTGTAATTTGTCTGTTTGCTTTTCCTTTCTAGGTACCAACTGCTTAAGTTTGACAGGGACTATAGCTAGATGTTTTCCAAATTGTGTTCTAAATTGTTTTGCATGAAGCCCAACATGCCAATGCTAATCAGTGGTTAGGACAGGTGATCACCAAATTAACGCAAATAGACGAATGACTGACATTATGCTATGCTGAACTGACGATTAATTGACACTTCGCTGTATTCTGATTTATGTTTGCGCCGAGTTATATTCGGATGTTTATGATTATTGCCTTATTGAAATCTTACCAAAGTTGCCATATCGTAACTATGCTGTTGTGTTTCTTGGCTTTGAGATTGACGCACTTACTTTTAGATTGTAACTAATAGGGAATAAACTTCATAAAATTCTATTAAAGGTGTGGTTATTCATGGCTGAAAGGTCATGGTTGTGTCGTCAATTTGATTAATGTCTTTGACCAAAGTGAAATGTATTCTGGTGATAAATATTGATGACATTATTGATATATTGATTGACATATTGATCAGCTATCTCGTCCTACGGTGTCTCTCAACTGGGTCAAAAGATTCATTGGCCTAAAACGAGTCCTACTGTGTAATAAATTAACATAAAAGGACGCGTTAACAGGAGCACAAAGGGCTAAGATATAGTAAAGGAAAAAAATTGATTATATGATACATAATCACATATATACAGTGAGCGATCAAGGGAAAATGGCAAGTAGGTGAAAGTGAAGGTGGAAAGTGGGTAAGGGTGCCAACTGGTCCGATTATTGCAAAGGATAACATGAGTCTTTGAAATGTAGGCAATGTTTGGAATAAAGAAATTAAAAATAGACTTGCAAAATGTGAGCAGGTTCAATAATAGCGAAAGTTTGAGTTAATCAATGTGGTACGTGGACAGGCTTCAATAACACATCATACTTCTTGAAGAGGCCCATTTAATTCATAGTTATGAATGAGTGTTTGGACAGAGAAAGGCCCCCTTGAGGTCATCAAAGCAAGCAATAGCGTTCTTGACATTTTCCTTAGCACACACCATCATCAGGCACATTTTGCAACAAGGACTGTGACCTAGAGCAGGGCTCCATAATCGGATGGGGCACACCATGTTTACTCTCCTTTTTTCTGAGCATGATTACTGTCAGCTCACTCAGTTACAGAGAACTGACAGTGGTGGAAACAATTTAATTGGAATTAGGATAGACCTTTTTATCTGTTGTTTTCTAGGAAGGGTGGCCTACCAGCAACTCCTTTGTTTCTGCCAGTATTTTGCAACTGCGTCTTTCACTCATTCATGTGGGCCGTTAATGGCTGAAGTGTGCACATTATTTTTTTGAGTAAACAACCACTGTGGAGTGAGGGATGGAGTTTCCTTCATCCCCTTCCTGGCCCATAGTTCTCCATTCATCTCGGGCAGGGCTACTCTCCACAGGTTTAGCACAGTGGAGCAGCCTCTCTTGCTTTGTGTCCTTGTGAATTTCTCCTGAAAGGACACTCCCAGCTCACTCTAAACAATAAAGACTTTGGCTGGACCAAAGAGCAAAAAGACAAAAGGGCAGAACTGTTTAGAACAGGGCTTGAAACTGACAACTTAAATACAAAATTAAAGTTTTTTAGTATGCATTAATCACTATTAAAAGGAGCTTAACTGTATTTAACAAAATTCATTATTACATTTGCTTTTAAATCTAAAAACTATATTTAAGATCCTTTATATTTGGTTTGAAAATGGTTTCTATTTATACATATTTTTATCCCTAAATTATATGTATTTATGTGTTTAACTATTTTAAATCATTTCATGTAAATTAACATTATTTCCTATAGGCTCGTAAGTCCCTATCTGCATTTATTTTATGGCAGGGTGTTGCAGTAACGGGAGTTGGACATGTGTGGTGCTGGACTTACTTCAGATCTGAGCTGGAGTGATTTACTGCTGTTTTGTGTCACCTTTTGGCTGTAATAACTTTAAAAGTGCAATTCGTGAATAGTCATATGCTTACAGCTGTGTGCGTGGGTACACATCCGTCTCTAAAGCCATTCCCGAACCTCCCTTAACCCCTCAGTAAGCCTTGCTACCCCCCTCCCCTTATCAGTAGGTATTCCTTATTTTCCAACCACTCTCATGTGCCTCCCACATTTAGGGCCAGATGTAGCAAAGGGTTTTTCCCATTCTGTGTCAATGGTAAAATGTGTTCATACATATGGCCCTTACTGCTGAAACTTGTACTCAGGTGTGCAATGGCTCCGCAGTCACTGTGGAGATCTCTGCCTAGAAAAAAAGGAAAAGCTGAAGCATGATCTTTGCGAATAGATTTGTGAATAGGATTTTGTGGTTCGATTGTAGGTCCACTGTAATACTATCAAATGTACTACAAGATGCCGTTTGTGAATAGGCTCCTACAAATGTAAGTGATAAAAGTAAGAAGCAAGTACCAATGTCTAGAGGATATTGAACGATGAGAACAGGAAACCCAAGCCATGGCATGTTTATATTTATTTCATTGTAACTGTTTAATATAAAAAATAAAAAAAGTAAAACAATGCATAAGGAAAAAAAACCAATGTATTTACATAATCAATATGCGTTCATATTCCGTGTATACTTTTAAGATAATTTAGAACTAACTGATAATATTACCAGAACATAGTATTGACTACTGAACTTCTTTTGTCTGCATCCGAGGCTGTTTGCAATACTACCCTTTAGTACTTTTATGTAAGTACTTCTGCCAAAGGGTTTCTAACATGTTATAGAAAGCTCCAAAGAGCTCCTTACTTTTTCATTAAACACACAGGTTTTAAAACACACGCTTAGTACCTAAAAGACTGTGTTGTGTAGGTGCAAACATTGCTGCTTTATGTTCCCTGGCTGCTTTCTTCTCGCTTATGTATGTTGTTCTCAAACAGTCACATAAAATGGTTAGCAGCATCAACGATTTACTGTCTAAATAGCTGAATTAATGCAAGCTGTAGCCTTCAGGCGTGAGCAGGAATTTACAGCCTTTTAAAGTCTCATGAATAGGCTAATTCGAATGGAAACGATAAGCAGACTGACAGCATGAAGCTACTCTACAATGTAAATTAGAATACTGGAAAGAGGAGAGGAATCTGTGAGTGACAAGAAGCAAAACATATTTTCAGACAACCACATTGCTCTATTATTTGAAGAGAGTACGTTGAAGAGATGTGTGTTCAACTATGAGGTAGTTTTTGCATGTATAACAAAATGGGACGCAGGTATTGCACACCAATTTGAAATTAGAGATATCTTGTGCCAGCAATGTAGGTATTGTCAAGACTGTGTTGTTTTAAACAGGCCGCAATCTTCACTTTCAGCTATGTCAGAAGAGGAGGCTTATACTTAACAAGTAGGTTGCTATGCTGCTTTTCATAAATCTTTTAGTCTTAGGGCCTTATTAAAAGTTTGGCGGCTAGAGAGCTTTGTCGTATTGTGACAGATGTCCCATTCGCCCTATTGATTTAGAGTGCAGTTAACTATAAAACTCTTATAACATAGTGAGCGACACATCATCCACTATTCTGACCAGGTATATCCATAATTACTCTAAATAAGGCCTTACTTCTGTCCTCTGAAAGGTTTATCATCAAGCCTCTTTTGGACCCTGCCTCTCCGATAGTCCACCCCATTTATGCTATGCTTCTTCTTAGATGCACACCCTTTCGAGAATACACACCACAGCCTCCTTCAAACATTCCACGTTGAGAGTCCTCATCCTTCTTCTTAAGATGTAATTTTGGGAGAATCTGCATGCCTTAATATTTAACATATGCCCCTATGTTTGTGGTATGTGTAGTGTATGACTGTACTTTAGCTGAGCATATGCCAAAAGCTAAAATATTTTGGGTTAAAGCTATGTTGTTTGCGGTGGGATCGATTAAGTTCCTCATGATAACCAGGATCTCAAAGGGCAATTGATCAATAACTTGTCGTTTTCTCTTTACAATCCATTCCTAATTACAATATTTTACAGAGCTATGGGCTCAGCGCTTTGCTCCATGCAGGCAGCTATGATCCAGGTTACCTTGCAGGGAAAGAGCTCAAAGAAATCTCTTTGTTTGCTCTAGCACCAATAATCTAAGGGCCTTCTCTGCAAAAGTGTATTCATTGCCTTCTCATGCACCAAAACGAATGCTGTCCTGTGTGACATCAGAGCAGGAAAGGACCAGGAGAATCCTAAAATAATGACTTTTTTGTACATTTTTAGGATATATTTTCATACATGCCTATTGTCCCTCGCACTAGTGTAATAATGATGTCTCATTCCAAAAGTGTTGGAAATTGCCTTTCTGCAGGGTCATCCCCAAACATTTTGCCTTCCTCCATCTATTTTTCTGACCTCATGTTTGCTGGCTTTAGGACTCTGCACACTTTACCACTGATAATCAGTGCTATAGTGCATATGCTCTCTCCTTAAAACATGGTGACATTGGCTCATACCCAACTGATTTATTTAATTTACTTGTAAGTCCCTAATCAAGGGCACTACAAGTGAACAGGGCCTGTAAATTAAATGCTATTAGTGGGCTGCAGCACTGGTTGGCCACCCATATAAGTATACCCCTAACCATGTCTCAGGCCTGCCCTTGCAAGGCCTGAGTGTGAAGTTTCGCTCCCACTTCGACTTGGCATTTAAAAGTAATTGCCAAGCCTTAAACTCCCCTTTTCTACATATAACTCACCCCTAAGGTAGGCCTCAGGTAGTCCATAGGGCAGGGTGCTATCTAGGTAAAAGGGAAGGCATGAACATGAGGGTTCTAAATGTCCTGGTAGAGTAAAACCCCTAAATTAATTTTACACTGCTATGAGGCTTGCTACTTTCATAGGATAACATTAGGGCTACCCTTATATACTGTTTGAGTGGTGGATTCTGATCTAAAAGGAGTAGCCAGGTCATATTTAGTATGGTCAGAATGGTAATAGAAAATCCTGCTTATTGGTGAAGTTAGATTTAATATTACTATCCTAGAAATTCCACTTTTAGAAAGTGAGCATTTCTCTACACTCAAATCCATCTGTGCCTTGCAATCCACATCTGGCTAGGTTTAGATGACAGCTCTTTTGTGCATTCACTCAGACAATCCCAAACACTGGATGCTCAGTCACACTTGCACACATATGCATACTGAATGGGTTTTCCTGGGCTGGGAGGGTGGAGGGCCTGACACTTACATATCAAAGGACAGTGGCCTGCCCTCATATAAAGGACTGCCACACCCCCTACTGGGACCCTGGCAGACAGGATGGAGCTGAAAGGGCACCTTGTGCACTTCTAAGCCACTCTTTAAAGTCTCCCCCACTTCAAAGGCACATTTGGGTATTTAAGCAGGGTCCCTGACCCTACCAACTCAGACACTTCTGGACAAGATACCACTGGAGAAGAATCTCTGAACCAGAACCTGCAACCTGCCAAGAGAAACTGCCTGGATGTCCAAAGGACTCCCCTGACTGCTTTTCTGCAAAAGACTGCTGCCCTACTGTTGCCCTGCTGCCTTTCTGCCCTGTGGCTCTGCTGAGAAGTGCTCTCCAACTGCTTGGATAGAGGTTGCCTCCTGTTCCTTGAAGTCTCAGGACCAAAAAGCCTTCATCCTGCAAAAGTACACCTTTTGCGGCAAAAATTTGGCGGACAGCCTGCAAGAAACAACGCACAGCCTGCATCGTGGTGAGAAAATAACTGCACGCCGAACCGGAACAACACTGCCCGGCTCCCCGAATTGGAGATCGATGCAGTGCCAGCATTGCGACTGGAACTTTGATGCACGGGCCACCGAATCGACGCAGAGCCGATCCGGAACGACGCAGCCCAACTTCCTGAGAGGAATCGATGTAAGCACCAGCTGCGTGGCAGAAATTTCCACGCATCGCCCACCGGATCGATGCCGCTCCGGTGACTTCGTCCTGAACGCCCAGGATTCCAACCCATTGTCCCCGGGGCATCTGAAAACCCCGTAACCCGAAGAGGATCCCAGTCTATATGCTGGAAATCGGCACAAAGCCTGACCTGGGTGAAAGCTCAACTACGCATCATCTTGGGGGCACCGAAAACATTGATGCACACCTCCCCGTTTTCCACGCATCTCCTCCTCTGCGGCCCCTTGTGGAGAGTTTGAACGCAAACCAGGTACTTTGTGCTTGCAAGAGACATTTGTTGCTTTTTAAGAACTAAAGACTCTTTATATAGTTTTCTAAGTGATATTTCAATGTGTACTTATTGAATCTTGATAGTTTTGATCTGCATTTAACCAGATAAATATTCTATATTTTTCTAAACACTGTGTGGTGTATCTTTGTGGTGTTATACTGTGGTATTGCATGATTTATTGCACAAATACTTTACACATTACCTTCTAAGTTAAACCTGACTGCTCAGTGCCAAGCTACCAGAGGGTGGGCACAGGATAATTTGGATTGTGTGTGACTTACCCTGACTAGAGTGAGGGTCCTTGCTTGGACATGGGGTAACCCGACTGCCAACCACAGACCCCATTTCTAACAAAAAGTCTTTCTCATTCAATGTATATCATCAGAGATAGGCAAGGAGGTTCAGAAGATCTTCCATGGGGAATTCCCGAGGTAGAATTGTGGTGGGTAAAAAGAAACAGGTTGAGTGTTTCTCTTCATTGTTATTTGTCTTGCAGCCTACATTTTCTTCATGGCTATACTTGTTCTGAGGTTTCTGGTACAAAGAACGTTAAAGGCAGTAACAATGGCCAGTCTACTTGATTGTCTCCCAGACAATGTTTAAGCCTAGGCAACCGCCTTGGAGTTGTCAGAAAGCAACGTTAGAAAGTACTGTAGTATTTTCTTCCTTCACATGAATCAATGCCCGATTAGGTCAATGGATCTTTCGAACCAGCATAAAGGTGTTGTAAAACCAAATAACTAATTTCAATACAAACCAATTTAGTTACAGAGTATGACCCATTTGGCCACACCAGGAAAACTCCAGTCAGGAAGAAAGTTAAGAGGTATTATTACAAACTTCAACTCAAAGTCATATACACAATTCTCAAAACAAAGTTATAAAGATACAGAAACACCAAGGGTTGGCTAAGATAATGAAATAGGTTCAGTTGGAATACCATGAACAGAACTTGCCACTCAAAAAATACGATATAGAACATCAGTAAAATGATCTGATGGACAGAAAATAAGAGTTTCTCAGTTTTAAGAAACATTAAGGCAATTCAAATCATCTAGGCGCAGCTAATTCAGATGAGTGAAAACCCTACAGATTAGCCAATTAGGGACTAACATGTGCAGGGCAGGGACACATGTGGGCAATAGACAAAAAGAACAAAAAGGCCAAAACGAATCTGGAAAAAGATCATCACGGGCAAAAGATTACTAACTAAGATGGACATAGAGTAAGTAAAAAGGGAATGTGTCAGCATGACAGAAACTCGGTCAAGAATGCTAGAAACTAATCTAAGTCTCAGCAAGGCATTTCAAAGGGGCAAAGGCAGACAGGACAATATCTCTCAGAGTCCAAGGTTTTAGCGTGCAGCAAGGAATGGCAGGATACATTCAGATTCTAGTCCAGCAGGGCATTGGCATATTCAAGTTCACAGGGCAAAATGATTCATCAATTAATCAGTCCACCTGATGTTGAAGGGGTAACATTTTTGGACAGGAACGCCTACCTTGCATATAATTGACGCAAGGCGGGTTACCTCATCCAAAAAATTACGCACACGGCGGAATTTTGTCGTCTGCGGCCTCGGGCGTCAAAGTTTAAATACGGGGCAACGTTTGCGCTGATTGTGCATCAAAATTTGGACACACAATCGGCACAGACGGAGTATAAATATGCCCCTTAACATCAAAAGTCTACTATTGTTTCAATTCAGACTATTAGTTTGAACCAAAAATGTATCATAATGACTAAATTCAAACATGTAATTTAATCTCAATACCACCAAGGTCTCAGTGATTAGTCAAAGATAAATGCACACTAACCTGGCTTCTCTGTATTTCACTTTACAATTAAACTATTAATACTTTGATTAACACAATGTTTAGACTGTCATGTACGGATGGTCATTGTGATGTAATAACATTTCTGCTACATCAGTCCCCCCTCTGATGGCGAATCAAGCCATCACAACATACTCCAACTCTCATTTTCGCTGAGACAGCTCAAACTTTAGGAGGTCGATCCAGGTAAGGTCTTTTGAACTCCTCTAACTGCTTGATGTTAATATAGTTTATGCTCCTCCTAGTTTCCATTTCGATCTCATCCTTTATCTGTTTAGTCTTGGGTCTTTTATCTTTCAGCTTCTTGAATAATTTGTAAACACCAACTGCAATTAAGGCACACAAAGCCATAACCAATAGGAGTCTCAAAATTATCCCAATAATTCCTTTCCCTAGACGTCCAAACCACCTTTTAATTGCTGAATAACCATTGACTATTTACTTTCCAGGCACCTGTCAAGGTTTAGCCCTCCAGGGCATGTCTCAAGCCTGTCATTTTAGCAATGTACTTCCTTATCTCCTTACTAATATTAGAAATATATTTGCAACACTGTTGGGTTTGCAACATTTCACAAACTCCGCCCTCCTTTGTGAGAAGAATAACTAATGCAACACGATTTTATAAAACCATTGATCTTATGGCTACCATTCCTGTGTCCATCAATAAAATGGCACATGGGGTGTCTGTACATAACTTATCTCCTATTGTTGACAGCTTCCTAATCTTGAGATCATTCAAGATAATACTTTCTGATGGAGTTATGGCACTAAAAATATCTCCTACAATCTCTGAAGCACTAGCACCTCTCTTCATTCTGGTGTTTGATTCCAAGACTGGATAATTACAATGGTCCAAGTGATATATCTTTGGAAATACTACTGCCAGGTAACATGTACCCAGCCAGCGGTTCGGCAGCTTGCAATAGGCATTCTTTCCACAAATGAAATGTCCAGTCAATGTAAAGGGCTACACACTCTGAAACAGAAACACATGTCTACATTCACTAGTTCCTACAAAACGTGTGTCAGTCTTTGATCTCAGTCTATATGTACATAACTTGCCTACATGTTGCCAATCTAAAGCAAAAAATCCTTGATTCCCAGCTACTGAACATGTTTCATCTTTTGTATTTAGGTCTTCAAAGCTCTTCTCCTTTCCTCAACTTGTCTAATGAACTCCTTCTCTAACGGGCTAAGACTACAGGTCAAATTATTTTTCTGGGCATAAACTGTACCAAATGTCAACGTAGGCTCAAATAAACCTCCCACAGTGTCAATGGTTTTCATCTTTGTAATGTTGCTCAAATGTTTCATGATTGGGACAATTGAAAACACAAGGTCCTAATTTAAGTAATAATACTGATAATACTCCCTCCGATACAAAAGTGTTAGTAACAGACTACAGGAAATTCGATAGGTTAGTTGCAACCTATGGTATATGAGTCCCTCACTCACTGATGAAGGCAATTGTGTTCACACATAACAATTTTTAGCTACCATGGAACCTACATATTCATATAACAGCTTATATTATACATTTCAGAAAAAATAATCTCTAAAACTATCAGAGTATAAATATTTATCTTCCTTGTAAAGTGGATCTTGATCTGCAATAGGACTCTGGACACTTGCAAGTGTAACTTCCTCTTAATCACTCAGTCTATTGAGTAACAATATAATCATGATAACCATCACAACCACTAAACCTGTACATATGTAATTACACTTACTATGTCTATTTCTATTGGACTGCATGAGTTCTCTAATTTCAGACCAAAAATTTGAATTCAAAAATCAAAAAATCAAAAATGCAAAGCGGCTTTAATATATCATTGTTTCTTTTCAGTGAGCAAAGCAAAAATTCCAAAATTAGTATCTTTGAAAGGTTCAAATTGTTCACAAAGAGTTCCTTGATCTTTTAAAAATTTCAAGTTTTCTCTAGTTGCAAATGTTCAAAAATTTCTACTTAAAGCCTCTAATAAAGGCATCGCTCGTAATGACTAACACTCACTTCCAAAATAAAATCACTTTGTTTATCAAGTGATAATGATATTTTATTGTTGAATTCCACCCTGATTTTGACCTCAAGAATATTGAAAGGCAAACTCCTTCTCCTTGTTGTTTGCAGCAAAATATGACCATTCAGGTGCTGTGTATTTCCGACTTGGCACTCTTTTTGTCTTTGATCTTCTGTTCATTAGACCCTCAGTACCACTGTCACTCTGACTCTCAGTCTCCTCAGCACTAGCCGGAGGCACTTGTACAGCTGGCACTGGGTGCCCACATGGCCAATTCTCTCCAGGTGCAGCTCTTTTATCTACAGCAAGTGGTCGTCAGCATCCAAGCTTGCATGAGTCAACTGATTCTGTCTCAATCCTTCTGTACCAACTACTGATGTTAACTTGCTCAGGACCCACTAAGACCATACTTATGCTGTAGCAGCCACTTGTCCAGACCCAACACCTTCACTAACCCTATCCTCTCGCTCACTGTGATCAGCCCTTCTGGAACAGGTGCTGTATCATCTAGAAGACCTGAAACATTGTGAGTGTGGCTTGCGTGAACCCAGCAGGATTTCCCTACATGCTTTTTCACTCTTACCCATTCGCCTAGGCATTGGTCATGGCAAAGCTCCCAGACAAAGAAAGAACCGCGTCAGCCAGTCCTTTGCAATAATCCAGCACAAATCATTTGTAATTTTCTCAAGCCGATTTGCAGGCACAGATGGCAATATCATGGTCCTTCCCATTATGATTTCATGGGGGGAAAAAAACTGTCTTTCTGTTGGGCGTATTGTGGATACTCATCAAGACGAGGGGCAAGGTGTCTAGCCATTTCAGAGTGGTGGATGGTTCAAAGTGGTGGATGCGCATACATTCGTCAGTCTAGGCGCAGCAGGTTCTATTTGGGGATGATAGACTGATGTCCCGATTTGTTTTACCCTTAGGGTTTGACACACTTTGGACATCTGTCGGAACATAACTGGAGTCCCTTGGTCCATGAGGATCTCTTTGGGGAACCCTACTCGAGAGAAAAACTCTACAATAACCTGTGCTTTAGTCTTTGTGGTCATACTGGCTAGTGGAATTGCCTTGGGATACCGGGCGGCGTAATCGACTAGGATTAAAAGGTATTGGTGTCCCTTTACGGATGGGATTAAAGGACCCACCAAGTCCATTCCTACTTTTGTGAAGCGGACTTCTATTATAGGAAGAGGATGGAGAGGAACAGTGGGATTGGGGGAGGGATTTATCAACTGGCATTTTGGACATACCTGACAATGCTTTCTAATATCGCCGTAGACACCTGGCGAATAGAACCTTTTGGTTAAAGCCTCCTTGGTTTTCTCCCTACCTAGATGTCCCTGGATGTCCCTCACCATTATCACCATGTGCTAGGTGGAGCACTTGTTCTCTATAATCCTGAGGAATCACCAACTGAGGATCCCGGTTAGTGGAGTTGGGACAGACACTATACAATTAATTATTAGTAAGTTGGAAAGTTGGACCTACCGAATGGGTATTGGGTGACAAGGCTATCTGCCAGGCATGCTTCAGGGTTGGATCTTCTCTTTGTGCCTGTCGGAATTGTCCTGCAATGGACATTATGGCGTTCGGAAGTTCATGTGAAGTTGTGATGGGTTTAGTGAACTCCTTTTGATACAGTCACTTTTGCTCTTGTTTTTGAGATTTAGTACCTCATTACAACCCTGGCGGTCAGTGTTAAAGCAGCGGTAATACCACAAACAGGCCGGCAGAAAAATAATTGGGATTGCGACCGTGGCGGAAACCACCAACATAGACAGCCACTTTAACACTCTGACCACCACGGCGGCAGAAACAAACACCGCAGCGGTAACCGCCAACAGACAGGCGGAAGAAAATGTACCGCCCACTGTATTACAAGAGGCCTATCCGCCACCTTTTCCGGGGTGGAACCAACGCTATCAAAAGCACGGTGGAAACAGTACACAGATGGGAAACCACTCACCTCTCGACACCCAACGAGGAACCAGGACGCCATGGAGCCCGAACTTCAGGTGTTACCTATGTTGGTTTACCTCCTCTTCTATCAGGAGTAGGAACGGCGGCAGCGACTACGGTGAGTACTGCACCTACAACACAGGGGAGGGGGAGGAAAGAGAGTGACACTCACACGCAACACGCAACACCACCACCCTCACCCTCACACACAACATACACACAAATACATGCATTAACATTACATATACACCCCCCCACATCATGGAAGAACACAAGGACAAAAGGAAATGATTGTAACAATTGTAATCATTAAAAATCCATTAGTCAAAACACCAAATTCAGTATATACAAATATGTACATCAACTACACAAGTCCGGATAGTGTACCAATCATTGTCCGTGGACCACTGGGCCCAAAATGCATGGGCCAAGCCCACATGATACCTGACTCGAAACGGAGAGAACACTGCTGGGGCATCAGATCGAAAATACACACGCACCTCAGTGGGAGGGGGGGCACCTCAGCCTGATGAACGCACAACGCCACTGCTGCACGAGGTGGCTCCATGCCCATTGCTGTATCCTGGGGAGTGCAAAGCCACAGTCTCACAAGTCTTTCCAGTGGGTGGTTTGCCCACTGCTTTATCCTGGGGAATGCAAAGCCACAGTCTCACAAGTCTTTCCAGTGGGTGGTTTGCCCACTGCTTTAACCTGGGGAGTGCAAAGCCACAGTCTCACAAGTCTCTCCAGTGGGTGGTTTGCCCACTGCTGTATCGTGGGGAGTGCAAAGCCACAGTCTCACAGGTCTTTCCAGTGGGTGGTTTACCCACTGCTTTATCCTGGGGAGTGCAAAGCCACAGTCTCACAAGTCTTTCCAGTGGGTGGTTTACCCATTGCTGTATCCTGGGGAGTGCAAAGCCACAGTCTCTCAAGTGGATAACAGTCTCCACTGGTTCTGGAGGGGGCCTGGTGCCCAGAGTGCTTCATCCTCCCAAGGACTGAGGTAGTGGATGTGATACTCCACTGGTTCTGGAGGGGGCCTGGTGCCCAGAGTCCTTCATCCTGCCAAGGGCTGAGGTTGTGGATGTGATACTCCAAGGGTTCTGGAGGGGGCCTGGTGCCCAGAGTGCTCCACGTGCAGTGTAGCCAGTACAATTCCCTCACCTGGGTGTGCATGCCACGAGATTGGCGAGGTTCAGGGAACATGATACGCCATGGATGCAGCAACATACCCCACACTGCTGCGGCTTCGCCTTCCACCTGAAGGTGCAAACAGTGATGTAAGTAATGCCTCATGGAAGCTTCCCAGGGTCCAGGAACTCTCCTCCAGCCTCAGATGACTGACCACTGGGGATGGTAGCCATGTCAGCGGTGGTGCCAGTGTCCGAGGACGCGGGGGGCCGGAGGCGGTGCTTGTTGTGGTGTCTTTGGCGGCGATGCTTGCGGCGGTGTCTATGGTGCGGTGCTGGCGGCGGTGCATGGGTCAGCACCTGCTGAGGGAAACTGAGGACGTCTCCTCCAGCCTCAGACAGTTGCCCACTGGGGAAGAGGCTGGGGACTATCACTGAGGCTGTAGACGTGCGGGAGCGGTGCAGGTGGCGGTGCTTGTGGCGGTGTCTGTCGCGGCGGTGCTTGCAGCGGTGTCTGTGGTGGCGGTGCTGGCTGCAGTGGATGGGTCAGCACCTGCTGAGGGACAAAGCAGGATGTCTCCTCCAGCCTCGGATGGCTGCCCACTGGGGAAGAGGCTGGGGACTGTCGTTGAGGCTTTAGACGTGTTGGGGGCAGTGCATGTGGTGGTGCAGGTGGCGGTTGTGGTGGCGGGGCAGCTAGCGGTGTTCGCCGCCATACAGGTTGGCATGGTCATGGACAGAAAGTGTGACACTGGTCCCTCAGTCAGTGCCACCATGCCCTCTCCTGACCTGCTCTTCAGCTTTGATGGTGCTGCAGTTGTCTTGCCACTATCCCCTTTGGTTTTTGCTGAGCCCTTGGTGTCTGGTAGTTTCGGCTTCTCTCTCCGGGATGTGGGCACCTTCTTCACCTTTGCAGGTGGCTGAATGTCCTTGCCCTCGCTACGTGGCACACTGGCAGCCCTGATGGGTGGTGCACTCCATGACCCCGCAGTTGCTGGCACCACTGTGCCTGGGGATGTGTTGGCTGAGGTGCTGGGCTGGGACCTGGAAAGCCTGGCCCTAGGGGAAGGACGGGGGGGGAGGTGTAGGGAAGAGGTCAATGTTAGCCAGGAAGAGTTTTTTAGACACACTGGGATGGGAAGATGGAGGGGGTTTAGGAGTGGAGGTATAGGTAGTGGTGGTAGGAGGTGTACGTCTGCTGAATTTGGGTGAAGGTGCATGGGCTGGAGGCTGTTGTGAGGTGGATGGCTGTTGGGTGGGTGTGTGCCTGCGTTTGTGTACTTTGGGAGGAGGGCTCACTGACACACAGGGAGAGGACACTGGGGATGTGTGATTGGTAGTGGGGTGGTGAGTGCACGTGAGCGGTGTGCGGTGATGGGCGTACTGGTGATTGAGGTAGTGGCTGAGGATGTAATGCATGCAGGTGTGAGTGGAGACGAGACAAGGAGGGAGGAGAAGGACGTGGAGGAGGGGGACACAGTTGAGGCAGTAGATGTTGGTGTGTCTCCATGGGGATGGTGCTTGTGTGAGTGCCTATGGGATGTGTGGTGCTTATGTTTGCCATGTCCACTCTTGTGTGTTGATGAGTGTGCATGCTGGTCTGATGGTGTGCTTGGGATAGGCTGAGGTACAGGGGATTGGGTCTGGGTGGAGCAAGTTGGAGGGGGGAGGCTGGACACAGGGACAATGGCTGCCATCAGTGCTGAGGCCACAGCCTGAAATGCTCTCTGTTGGGCCGCTTGCCCAGAATGAATGCCCTCCAGGTATGCATTTGTTTGTTGCAAATGCCTCTCTACACAATTGGTAGATTGCCCAACAGTGAAGGATCTCAGGAGGTCAATAGCCTCCTCACTGAGGGCAGCAGGGCTGACTGGGGCATGGCCTGAGGTGCCTGGGGCGAAGGAGATGCCCACCCTCCTGGGTGAGCGGGCACAGGACACAGGCTGAGGGGCTGCTGGGAGGGCAGTGCTGGTAGGGGGCAGTGGGTGCTCTGTCTGTGGTAGACCCCCAGGGTCCGGACGTCCTTGACGATGGCACGCCAAATACCCTTCTTCTGGTGGGCGCTGACCTAGAGGAATGGTACAGGGGGAAGGAAATTACTTACCCATCCGGACCGTCATACTCATTGCCCCCCAGTTCCCACCCATGCCCTGACGCACATACACTCCTCATCCGCACATGCAGGCCTCAGCCCCCCCATGTATCTTCCATCCACACCACTCAAAACAGGCATTGCCCATGCAGCATGCTCACAGCGTACTCACCTGTTTGTCTGGAGGACAGTACAGTTGCATGTACTGGGGGAGTACCCCATCTACTAGTTTCTCCAACTCCTCCAAAGTGAAGGCAGGGGCCCTTTCCCCAGACACATGAGCCATTGTCGCTTCCAGACACAGGTCACAGCAGCAGTGTAGGTCCTCTCCTGTTGAAGGTCAGGTATCAAGTGAGTGAACAGACAGAAAATGGCGGTCACGTCCGCGGGGGTGCGTACCGTCACCGCCTGCGTACATCGTCATTGGCTCCTGGGACCCATAGGGCCCAATGTTAACCAATGCAGAATTGCGCCGCGGTCTTTGACCGCCCACCGCGACTGTGTACAACGCCAGTGCAGTTACCTCATATCCCCTTGCCCCACCTTACAGGTCAGGCAGCAGCCATTTCAGGAGGCCACATGGGATGGGTGTTAACTGCGTCACACCTATCTAGGCCGGGAATATAGACAGATACCGGTACATTGCCCCTTAATGACGTTTCTGCAAATAACACATTGTGATACCTTAGTGTTGGATGACTCTCTGCTCGCTGTTCTCCTCCATAGGACACGTATGCTGGGGCAGGTGATGAGATGGCGGCATCCTCCGGTGTACAGACCCCTGGTGGACCTGTCGACAACAGAAGAGAGACACATCATAGTCACATACAGACTTGATTGTGCAACAATCCAGGAACTGTGTGCCCAGTTGGAGTCAGACCTGATGTCAGCTATCCGCCATCCCACAGGAATCCCGCCTCTATTGCAGGTCCTGTCTGTACCCTATTTCCTGGCCAGTGGGTCTTTTCAAACAACAGTGGCCATGGCATCAGGGATGTCCCAGCCAATGTTCTCTAACATGTTGTCCAGAGTGTTGTCGACCCTGCTGAAACACATGCGCAGCTACACCGTGTTCCCTCAGGGTGGAGGATTTGCACACAGTGAAAGGTGATTTCTATGCCCTGGGACATATCCCCAACATCATAGGTGCCATTGATGGGACATATGTGGCATTTGTACCCCCCACAGGAATGAACAGGTGTATAGAAACCGGAAGAGCTATCATTCGATGAATGTGCAGATGGTGTGTTTGGCAGACCAGTACATCTCCCATGTGAATGCCAAGTATCCTGGCTCTGTGCATGATGCTTACATTTTGAGGAATAGCAGCATCCCTTATGTGATAGGCCAACTCTAGAGGCACCGTGTGTGGCTAATAGGTGAGGCTAAGATCCCAATACAGTTGACATAGGTGTCTGGGTATGTGGCTGTCCCTAAGGGTTAGTGGGTGTCTAACAGTTGTCCCTCGACATTTGCAGGTGACTCTGGTTACCCCAACCTTTCATGGCTACTGACCCCCGTAAGGAATCCCAGGACAAGGGCAGAGGAACGCTACCATGAGGCACATGGGCGAACTAGGAGGGTGATCGAACGCACCTTCAGCCTCCTGAAGGCCAGATTCTGGTGCCTCCATATGACAGGTGGTTCCCTGTACTACTCACCGAAGAAGGTGTGCCAGATAATCGTGGCCTGCTGTCTGCTGCACAACCTGGCTTTGCGACGCCAGGTGCCTTTTCTGCAGGAGGATGGGCCAGATGGTGGTCTTGTGGCAGCTGTGGAGCATGTGGACAGTGAAGAAGAGGAAGCAGAAAAAGACGATATCGACAACCAAAACAACATCATTATGGAATACTTCCAGTGAGGCACAGGTAAGAAGATGTCACTGCTTCCAACATCTCATACTATTGTTGGAGCTGGCATAAGTCTGTCATTTTCATTCAGTGTATGGACCCTGACATGTCACTTTGACTTTCAATTTCACAGATCTGGGTCCCACTTTGTGCCCTCTGCTATGTTTACTCCTGGCCTACAGCTGTGTTACATTGGTATGTGAACAAGTAAATTGACATTGCTATATTCCATAGTTATTGCAATTACACATTTATGAAAGCACAGACTGACTCCAGATTGTTTTGTGACTGAAGTTTGTTTATTCCTGTGCAAATATGTGAAGGGGGTTGTAAAATGGGCTGGGGTGATGGTGGAGGAATGTCCATGGCAGAGTCCAATATATTTGTTTCACAGGTGCATTGTCCAAAGGGGCATAGGAAGTGGAGCAATGGCAGTTTAAGGATGGACAGGGTGACATAGTGGGACAGAAGGGTGACATTCAGGGGGGTCTCATTTCCTGGTGGGGGTCTTGGCAATGTTCTCTGTCTTGTTCCTGGATCCCAGGGACCGTTTGCGGGGTGGTTCTCCGTCTAAAGGGGGTGGGTGATGGTGTCCTGTTGTTCCTGTGGCGGTGCCTCCTGTCCTCTAGCGCCAGCGGAGGTGGAGGGCTGTTCATCTTCCAGGCTAGTGTCAGGGGCCCCTTGTTGTGCCACTGTGTCCCTCCTGGTGTTGAGAAGGTCTGCCAGCACCCCTGCAATGGTGACCAGGGTGGTGTTAATGGACTTCAAGTCCTCCCTGATCTCAAGGTAGTGTTCCTCCTGCAGCCGCTGGGTCTCTTGAAACTTGGTCAGTACCGTTGCCATGGTCTCCTGGGAATGATGGTAAGCTCCCATGATGTTGGAGAGTGCCTCGTGGAGTGTCGGTTCCCTGGGCCTGTCTTCCCCCTGTCGCACAACAGTCCTTCCAGTTTCCCTGTTATCCTGTGCCTCTGTCCCCTGAACCGTGTGCCCACTGCCACTGCCCTAGGTCCCTGATCGTCTTGTGTTAGTGGGGTTGCCTGGATTCCCTGTAGTGGTGGACACACTGCTGATTGATGTGTCCTGGTGACAGAGGGATGGGCCGCTGGGTGGGTGCTGTGCTGGTGTTTCTTGAGGGGGGAGGCTCTTTGGTGGCTTGTAACAGTGGCAGGGGAACCGACTGTCCTGAGGTCCCAGATGGGCCGGGCTGGTCATCTTGATCAAGGTGTGCAGAGCTGCTGTCATCACTGTGGGCCTCTTCTGTGGGGATACTGGATATGTCTGGCACCTCCCGTCCGGTGACGTTGGGTTGGGGTCCTGTTGGGGTGTAAATGCATAGTTATCGTATCTGTGTGTGCCATCGTGTGCAATGGATGAGTGACCCTCTACTCCTGTGCTTGCATTATTGTCTTTGTCCTTGTGTGATTGTAAATTTTGGGTCCTGGGTGAGTCTCTGCAGTGGACATGCTTGGTGATGGGTGTCCATGCATTTGTGTTACATGCAGGGCTTGGTTTTGGGATGTGTGGGTTGTGTTGGTGGGGTATCTGTGGGTTGTTGGGGTGATGGGTGTGAGGGTAAAGGTGGGAGTATGTGATGGCATGCAGGTGGGGTGGGGGGATAAAGTAGTAAAGATATGTCTTACCAGAATCCAATCCTCCTGCTACTCCTGCGAGGCCCTCAGGATGCATAATTGCCAAGACCTGCTCCTCCCATGTTGTTAGTTGTGGGGGAGGAGGTGGGGGCCCACCGCCAGTCCTCTGCACAGCAATCTGGTGTCTGGAGACCACGGAACGCACCTTCCCCCGTAGGTCGTTCCACCTCTTCCTGTTGTCATCCAGTGTTCTTGGATGCTGTCCCACCTTGTTTACCCTGACGACAATGCTGCGCCATAGCTCCATCTTTCTTGCAATGGATGTCTTCTGCACCTGTGATCCGAATAGCTGTGGTTCTACCCGGACAATTTCCTCCACCATGACCCTGAGCTCCTCCTCAGAGAACCTGGGGTGTCTTTGGGGTGCCATGATGTGGTGTGGGTGATGTGTGAGGTAGTGTCTGTTATGATGGGTGAGGGGATGTGTTGGTGTGTGTTGTTTGAGGTGCATGGATGTTGTGTAAGTGATGGTGTTGTGTGTCTGTGGATGCTGGTGTTGTTTTAGGTAGTGTTGTAGTGAATCCTAGTTTGTTTTAATGGGATAACAGGAGTTAGCTTAGCCGTAGGCTTGTAAACTCGTGCCCCCGTCACCTAGTGACTTTTAACCTACTTAGCTTGCTCTGTCTTAGCTCATTTAATTATTTATTTCCTTTAAGATGGCTGCCTTGTTTATAGTTCGGCCACTTCTTATGAGTTGTATTATCAGTGTCACTGCGCCAAGGCGTCAAGATTAAGCACAAAAGACCAACAAACAGTATGTGTTCACACTTAGGGATTTTCCCTCTCTATACTTTCGAGGGATGTTGATATTAATTGCCGTCCCAAGCATGCCTGTTATCTATTGTTTTGGAATACACCTATGTCAGGGGACCTTGTAGATCTGTATAAATACATCACACTTCAGACAGATAATCAGAGGGATTCTGACCAGAGGGCATCGCCACCATCGCTGATACCGATGCTGCAGTCGTCTTGACACTGACCCAGTCTTCGTGTCCCTACGGAGTCTGAGATAGAGACCTCATTCCAAGGTAACGAGGGTTGGGGGCTCCTCTCATGGACATGGCTTTGGCAGATTAGGTTTAGCAAACCCAGCTCTCCTTTAGGTAGGAGGTTAGGCCTATTCTCATTAGGGTATTAGGGCATATTCCATCTCATACACATATATATATTCCTTTCATATATTGCAAACATGGTGGGGGTCTTTATAACCATGACTCTCTTCTTCAAAATACTGTTGCTTGGTATATTCATTATCCTAATCATTGCAGTTCATGCAACTTATCGCAAATGGCAGTTATGTTAAATAAAAACTATTATAACTTCACTGCATCTGTGTTATTGCCTTTGTTTGTATGAGACATAATAAATCTGTGAGAAAAGGGTCATTTCCGTTTAACCACGACAACCCTGAGATATCTTACTTTGAGTCCATGCGTAAGCGACTGCTACAAATCACCTTTTACTATTGTGTTTCTGGTGAGGTACTGCTAGTGAGCCAGTAAGGTTTGGACAACAGTTACAACTAGTTGTAGGAAGAAACTTAGTCACCTACAAACGAAAGTACTGTCATCCTGAGACCAGCAGTCTTGCTCAGAGCAAGAGTCCAAACTACGACAGTGTCTCTCTCTGGCCTGCTTTCAAATTTCTGGTAGTAAGGGTTTGTGGGTGATGTGGGTGTGTGCTTTATATTGGATTGTGTGTGTGTGTGTGTGGTGTGTGTATGTGTATCAGGTGTGTGTATTTCGAATTGTCCAATGTGGTTGTGTTTTGTGGATGTGTGTGTATTTGAGCGCGGTGGTGTGTACCGCCAATGGTTTACAGTGGTTGAAAGACTGCTGCGTTGATTCATGGATCGTGATAGTGTGGACGTATTCTTGTTGGCGTGATGGTGCGGGTTTTGGTAGCACCAGTTTATCACTGACCTTTGGAGTGGCGGACTTGTGTGGGTGTCTGTATTGTGGTGGATTCCGGGCTGTGGGTCGTAATGCCTGTAGCGGAATTCCACAGCCGCAGCGGTATGTTGGCGGTCTTCTGCAAGGCGGTAAGCGGGATTTACCACCAGGATTGTTATGAGGGCCTTAGTGAGTCTCCTTTTTGTGTTACTTTCCACTATGTTGGAGGATACAAAGGGTGCTTCTACCCACTAAGACTCAGTAATGTTTTTCTGATTTAATGTGTTTAACAATTCGGGGAATGCTTTATAGTCTGTCCCTACAATAAGATCCTCCTCTAAGTTAGGAATCACACCTACTGAGAGGCACTCCTCTTGTCCTCTCCAATTTATCTCTATGGTGGCGACGGGGTGGGTTTTCCTGTCTCCATGTACACAGGTGATTAATACTTGGGTATTTGGGTCCCACTGGTCTGATCTTACATAGGCTTGATTCACTACACTTTGACTACAACCAGAACCAATGAGTATGATCCTCTCTTCTTTATTCACCAACATAGTGGTGGTATATCTGCCATACTTTGTCCTAACCATAAGACTCGCCCTTTCGTCATTCCTATTTCCATTGGTTCGTCCTGCTCTCTCTTTAGTAGGCACTGTCTTGCTATATGCCCCCATTCGGCACAATGGAAGCACGGGGGTCCCATCATGAACTCTTTGGAGGAGGGAGTATGAGGGCTACTGGATTTTTCCAGGCTAGGACCCGGTAAAGATTTGGTAAGGAGGGGTTCGGGATCAGAGCCCCGGATGGATACAGGAATAGTTATAGAGTGAGAACTTCTAACCTCAGGAGCTCGGTGGAAGGCACATGTGAGTTCAATAGCGGTATTGTTACTGAGGCCAGGATGTTGCCGGATCCAGTTTCTTGTAGGGGGAGGTAGGGTTTCTAGGTATTGCTCTAGTACCACAGTTTCAAACATGTCGTCTTTGGAGGTTTCAGTGGGATTTAACCATTTTCCTGCCGCATGACGTACTCTATAATAAATGGTGCAGGGATTCTCCTGGGGTGTCCACTTTGTCTGTCGAAACTGAACTCAATAGCTTTCTTGATCTAGACCTACTCGTTCAAGAATGGCTTTATTGATTTCGGTATATGGAGTAACCCCTCTGGACTAAGGTGCGGCGCCGCACGGGCCCGGGAGCGCGTCGCGAAGGAGGTGCCCGGATCGGCCCTCTACCGCCTCGGCTCCCCGGGTGCTGGGGCGCCGCACTGCCCCCTCGTGCGGTTAGAGGGAGAGGGGTCCCCGAAGACGATGGACCACCACGGAACCTGGGCCTGAAGACGACCACGACGGAACAGAAAAGTACAGGCAAAGAAGCACTATCCCACGAGGACTAAATAGTACCTGATGGAGACCGCACGGTGAGACGGTGAGATCCCCCAAGCAGCATTATCCAACGAAAAGACCCCCCAGCAGCAAACAAAGGACGCACTCCTCCTCCCCCTTGTTTATGATCTAGCGCGCGAAGAATAAGACTCTCCACGACACCCAGAAGGAGAGCGGGAGAGAAGGGGGAAGGAAGAAAAGGGGGAGACAGCGAAAGGATACCAAAGAGCAACAGAGGGAGAAAGAGAGGAACAAAGATTTCACACATAAGGAACGACAAAGAAGCAAAGAGGGGAGAGGAAAGCCGGAATAGGAAGAAGGGAGGAGAGCAGAACAAAACAAGAGGGGAATAGGACCTCGAACAGCACGTGCCGCACTACACAACTTGACCCTCCGCCCAATTGCCCTCCCAAAAACAAGGACCATTGTACTGGGTATCACAACAAGAGACTCATCTAAAATAAAACATAGACAAGATGCCCCCTCCTGTTGCACGCTGCAACACACCCAAATTCGCGGATCCCTCTTCAGCCCTATATCAATGATCCTCTATCGGAAACTGAGCGTATTCTAGATTGTCCTCTATAGATCATGCTCTAAAGCTTCGCAGGTCACAGCAGGACACCAAATGGAGTAGGTACCTTATCCACAGATCCTATACCCCAAATTCTGACCCATCCCTGGAAGTCGAAGAAACTGTCCGTAGGTCTGAACAGACTCATACAAGTTCTCGAGTGCTAGCTCTTAAAATAATATCTTCTATCTGACTTCCACTCCTTGAGAACAATGCCCAACGACAAGACCGCAAGTAAACATTCTCGCCAACTGCTATTCTTGGAAGCCATTGCTCAACCCAAAGCTATGACGACACAAACGGCGCCACAGGGACATACATCTCCCCCGGTAGATCAACCCACACTAGATGCCACAGATCGTATACTGCAAGAGATTGCCTCAGTTGGACGGCGCTTGGAGGTAATGGACCTAAAAATAACAGACCTAACTTTGGCCTCCTCTTCAATCCGCGCTGATATAGCAGGCTTCAGAGAAACAGTAACCAACCTAGATCAGCGCCTGTCGGCAGTAGAAGACCATATAGTGGCAACCCCTGATCAGGAAGAGGAACTAAAGTCGCTCAGAGCTAAACTCACTGACCTGGAGGACCGAAGTCGTAGAGACAATGTATGCTTTTTCGGTATACCAGAACAAAAAGAAGGATCCGATATCAAAACCTGCCTTAGCTCACTGCTGACCAACCACTTCAGCATAGAGTTTTCACCACCTCCAGAATTTCAGAGGGTGCACAGAATTGGTCCCCCACACAAAGCATCTACAAATAAACCGCGCCCTATCATCGCATGTTTCCTGAGCCATGACCAAGCCCGCCAGGTCATCTCCACAGCTAAAACACGACAACCGATATCACTGGATGGACATGAAATCAGAGTGGCAGCAGACTTTCAGAGTGGCAGCAGACTTCTCGAGGTTAACGAATGACAGAAGAAGGGCATTTCTTGCTCTACGCCCGCAACTAAGATCTCTAGACATCAAGTATGGTCTTTTTGAACCGGCACGTATGCGGATCACGCACCACGGCACATCCAGAGACTTCACTGACCCCGAGGACCTCAGCGCCTATCTGCACAGTGTGACCTCGCAATCTATGGACACCGCCCCCGGCTATCTGGAATCTCCAGCGCCACACACAGAAACTGCTATTAGCCTGCCAACTCCATGGCCCCAGACTCAACGTCCCCCCTCGCAAAAAAGAGGCTGAGGGTATGATCGGCCCCCAAAGACACAGGAAGCCTGGGAGCACATCCTGCAAGCAGTGATTGATCACACTCAAGATGCTGGCAGAGACCCCCTTGAAACCATCATCAGAAGATCAACATGCTGAACACTAAGCTCACAGTAGGACAGATGACCCGGAGATCCGGACCTGCTTCTAGACCATCTACCCTCTACCTTGGGACAGCTAAGTGACATGCTCATCCACCTTATCTGCTGTTCGCCCAGCAGGGGGGTGGGGGCCTACTAAAAACACATTTATCAAATGCTGACTGCTGCAGTGTAACACATAGGGCAAGCCGTGTCCATTAACTGCTGACCCCGCCGCGGCGGAGGGTCGACCCGGGTTTCGATGCGGGGTTGGTGGGGGGGAGGGTTAGGGGGGGACGGGGAGGGGATTTCACATGGGAATCAGGACAAGGAACAGATAGGATTAGACTTGTTGGACACCACACAGCATCACCCCCAATCTCATTAATGGGGGAGCGCTTAACACAGTCATACTCAAGTCACCCATACGCCCCCCCCTCATAGGGCAGACATACACAAACGTGAAGATAACACCGCACCCCCAGCGCCGTGCCGTCTCGAACACTATACATTTACTGGATAGACGGCTCATAGGGGAGGTCAATCTGATGACCCGCTGGCGTGGCCTCCCCCCCCCTCCCGCCCCTCCGCCTCCGCCCCGCCGCCCCAGGAGGGGGTGGGCGGACCACTCAATACCCTAGGCCCAAACGGCAGCAGCGTAACAATACTGATAGCATCTTTTGGGAAAGCCCCAACGCCCCTACCCACTAGGAAAACCTACAGATGATATTAACAGACAATAACACGCCCCTACTCTTACTGAAGACAAGCCACAGAAGGTACACCTGCGGAACAGCGCAGCTAATTCTTAGGCATATAACAACCGTACTGAAGGGAGTAATAAGACTAACACAACTCAGGGTCCCGATGGCTCCGAGACTGCCACAAGGGACATGTTCCCGGGCGATCACTCAAAACGCAGCGCCGTAGACCATCATAAGATACCATGGATTTTTACATTCTACGATGTCTTAACAGATGATAGCATAGAGTACGTGTTGTGGGGGGTCCTGTGGCGCGTCGCCCCGGGCCCATTCCTCTTCCCCTCCCCCTCCCTCCTTATCTTTAGACCCTAACATTTGCTCCGGACCCACACCCGATCCCCGTCATCTCATGCATCCAGTTATGCGCCCATGCGATTGGGGGGCCCCCGCCTCCCCCCTGGGAGGTCTCATGATATCAGGAACAAAGCATATATTCCCTCATTATGCCCCATTGATATAATACCCTACCGGCACACAGGCCTTACAGGTTAGACCCGCAGATTAGAAGGATTTAGGCAGTAGTGAGTGTTTTCCTACTCTGACCAATTTGAGTCTCTATTCTTTTTTTATTTATTCTTTTATTATTATTATCACTTACTTCTTCGTTTTAGTGAGGTTCCTAGACCCACTTCTCTCTCCACTTCTATACTCACCCACACCCACGTGGGAATCGCTGTCCGTTTCTCTCTACACACCCCACGCTACCTCTCTCCATCCTCCCCCCCCCCCCTTTTTTCCTCCTCTTCTATATTCTTCGCATTGTGACCAAGGGGATCTCTCTCAACCTCCCAAGGCCTAACTGAACAAGAAAACTATATTCCTCGCCTCTCAGGCCTGTCTTACTTACTTCCTGGCTCTATCACACGGACCATAACATATTCAATACACCATAAACCATGACATATCCGGCACCCTCGGGAACGACAACTCCGCTCACGGCCCTGTCCTGAAATGTACACGGCATGACCCACTATATTAAGCGACAGAAGATACTGTCCTATCTCCGCTCCAAACATGCCGACATTGCTCTACTACAGGAAACACATCTCTCCTCGATGGAATCAGAGAAACTACGTAGAGATTGGGTGGGAAAAGTAATATACAGCCGAACACCACCTATATTGGCAGGTACACAGGGAACGGGAAGGAAATGTGGAGTGGCAATACTCCTGCGTCGCTCACTGCAATTCCGACTAGTTAAAACATGGCATAACCCAGAGGGACGCTACGTACTAGCCAAGCTAGTGGTAGGATCCTCCACAATATGCATGGGCTCCACACACGCCCCCACCAGCTCTAATCGCTCCTTTTTTCTCTCTCTTAATCGTCTTCTAACACAGATAGGTGCCTCACAATATATTCTTGGGGGGGATTGGAACATAGTCCAAGATGCTATTCTAGACCGATCAAATGGTCTTGACACGAGTAACAATGCAGATAGAGCCGTACTAAAAGACATCCTCTCAGACCATGGCCTAATAGATTGTTGGCGTCTCTCCCACCCTTCCAATAGGGAATATACCTTTGTCTCTTCGGTCCACGGGACCCAATCACGGCTAGACTATTTCTTACTTAATCATAGAATGCTACAAGCGGTTAAGTCAATAGAAATACTGGTGGCCGCACTATCAGACCACTCTCCGGTATTAATAACCCTGGAACTCGGAATGATTACACCCAGCCGTAAACCATGGTGCCTCCCTAACACTAGGTACCGATCCCCGACTGGGAAGGAACAAATCAAGACCCATATGGCCACATACATGAAGGACAATAGAGGCTCAGTAACCTCACCACAACTTCTCTGGGCTGCGGCGAAAGCAACTATTAGAGGGCAACTAATGAGAGATGCAGCTATCTCCAATGCCCATAGACGGTCCCGACAACGCACGTTAGAAGATACAATAACGCAGGCCATGAGGAAATACACAGAGCAACCCACCCCCCCAATCGCCGCTCCCTAGAACAGGCCAAAATGGAGCTTAATTCCCTTTATACCTCACAGGCAGAATATGCCCTACAAAGGCTGAAGGGACAACACTCAGAGCACGGAGAGAAGGCGGACAGCTTATTGGCTGCCCAACTACGCCAACGGGAAACAGCACTTGCTATACCGGCACTGCGCACCCAGGATAACTTACTCATCACACACCCCCAGGCGATTGCAGAAGAATTCGTCCGGTACTACCAAACTCTGTATTCCTCAGAAACATCAGACGACATTGCCCGCTTAGACGCATTCCTGAAGAGGACGTAAAACCCCTATCTTACAGATGAAGGCAGGGCTCTTTTAGAAGGAGACATTAGTAAGGAAGAGATACAACAAGCAATAGCTAATCTATCATATCACAAAGCACCGGGGGAAGATGGGTTCACATCTGAATTCTATAAATGGACGGGAACCGACACGGTAGATGTCTTATACAAGGCGTTCCAAGGGGCTGATAGGGAAGGCTCCATACATCCTATGTCTAATAAAGCCACTATCACAGTTCTGCCGAAACCCGGAAAAGACCAACTTCTCAGCGGAAGCTATCGTCCTATCTCCTTATTGAACAGAGATATTAAAATATTAGCGGGAATACTGGCCACTCACCTTAAAAAAGTTATTCCCTTGCTAATCCATCACTCCCAAGTAGGCTTTGTGCCGGGCTGCTCCTACAGGAATCACCTCCGCACACTCTTCCATGCCATTTGGACTGCCCGCGATACACAAGAGGAAGCCTTAGCCCTCTCGTTGGATGCCGAGAAAGCATTCGACCGAATAGAATGGTGGTACCTCTTCGAAATCTTGAAACGGTTCGGGTTAGGAGAAGGTTTCATTAACAAGGTGCACCTCCTATATGATTCCCCGACAGCACAGGTAAACTGTGGGGGGTTCCTATCGGACACTTTTGCGATTCGGAGAGGGACACGTCAAGGATGCCCACTATCCCCCCTCCTATTTCTACTCGCAGTGGAGCCTCTGGCGGCAGCTATCCGTAGTTCCAACCTCATATCAGGAATCCCACTACCAGGCGGAAACTCTGACATATATTTATACACGGACGACATCTTACCTACCCTTACTGACTTACCCAACTCCATCACTGTCCTGAGGGAGATTCTAACGGAATTCGAATGCATATCAGGATATCGAATCAATTGGGACAAGTGCGAAGCCCTACCACTTTCCCCAGTCACAGTGAGTGCCTCTATACAAGGTTTACCGATCAAATGGAAACACTCCCGACTAAGATATCTAGGAATTGACGTAAACACAGGGCTGGTCAATGTAGTAACAGACAATATAGATCCACTGATCAGTGCCATGAAACGGGACTTTGAGAAATGGGGTCAGCTGAGCCTCTCCATGTGGGGCAGGGTACAAGCAGTGCGGATGGTGACCTTGCCGAGGTTCTTATATGTCCTAGGTATGCTCCCCTTACAGATCCCCTTACCTGTATTAAGAGAGATAGACCGCTGTGTCCGCTCCTTTGCTTGGGGATCCATGCGCCCACGACTACCCAGAACCACCTTGATAGCTCGACTGGAATGCGGTGGACTAAGCCTTCCCTCGATCGAACACTATTTTTACGCGTTACATCTTTCACAAATGGCCCTCCTACTCCCGACTGTAATAAATCCGCCGTTATTGGTGGACGTAGAACGAGCTCTTACAGGGGCCCCCTACGGCCTTCAGCTACTATACGATACGAGCCAAAAATGCCCCCGAACCACCAATCCTATGATACGAGCCATGAAGAAAACCTGGCAACGTGTACACCGGCTCTTTAAAATAGACCCCCACCTACATGACAGAGCTCTGGTATGGGGCGACAAAGGGTTCCAAATTAAAGGAAAAACTATTATCTGGAAGGACTGGGGTCAACGAGGCGTCATGCGAGTGGACCAACTTATATCAGGGGAAACCTGGAAAACATTCAGGGACCTACAGGTGGAATTCAACCTCCCGGAATGCCACACATGGCGCTACCTCCAACTCAGACATTGTCTTAAACAGAGACTAGGTGTCCTTCCCCGACAGCTCCCTCGCTCTCCTGTATTACATTACCTAGAGACATGGGGGCAGATGAAAGGCGCGATATCAGGACTTCAGGCATTGCTGAATCGTCACCTCTTCTCACTCCCACTTCTGACTTCCCTCAAAAATAAATGGCAGACGCACCTACAAACTGAATATGACTTGAGGGACTGGGCAGACTTGATCGAAGCTAGAGACCGCGGAGCACGCGAGGCTCGCCTGAAATTCTGCCTTTTTAAGACACTACATGATTGGTATTTGACCCCACAGAAATTACATACGGCAAGACTTCTCCCCCATGCAAACTGCTGGAGGTGCCCACACACGCACTGTGACTTACTCCATATTCTACACTATTGCGCAGCTGTACAACCTTTTTGGAGATCAGTGGGAAACACCTTCCGAGAAACTCTACCCCTCCCACCACTCCTCACCCCATCTCTCCTATAGCTACACGACATGGGAGAACTCCATAAGATTACACAAACTCAAAGTAGACTCCTACACACAGAGCTAGCAACGGCCAAATTATGCATCCTTAGACACTGGCGTGCACCGACCGTCCCCTCCCATGATGAATGGTTGACAGCAATGTACCAAGCAGCCACACATGAACGACTTATCTACAGTTTACAGGACAGAACAGAGGTGTTTCTCCAGACCTGGTCACCCTTCATCTCCGGACACTAGGACCGGATCTCTCCTAAAGAACTCCACAAAATACCACGTAGTGAGAATACACCATTCCCGATGCCATGCCCATGCAGGTACATCCGCCGATACTTAACCATCCCTCCCCTCCTGGACTCAGATGACCCCCCCCCGGTAGAAAGGTAGAAAGTCACCGCATAACCTACGGTAAAGCCACTGCTCACTATCCACTATTCATTGACCTTTTTGGCATAACCTATACCACTATTCATATCCCAATCCTTAGAAATATATTATTGATGTTCATGTCACCGTGCCATTCTCCGCCCCCCCGCCCCATAACATTTTGTAACATTTTGTAACCTGGCCCTATTCTCTTCATATGGACGCAGCCACTATAATGATTTGCCTTTTGAATTCACACAACCCCTTCCCCTCGGTCACTATCGCTTTCACTATCACTATCACTACTAATATCACTACTAATGTTAACATAATTATTACTGCAGTGATTATTATTGTTACTATCGCTGTCACTTTCTTATTCTTCCTTTGCCTATTGGATACCATAGACACTAATACAATTCATATATATGTTCTCTCTCCCCCTATTCCTTCCATACCTTCTCTCTCTATTCTACATTTTCTATATTCTCTGATCCCTACCCAGACGCCTTCCCCCCTCACCCAACACCCCCCTTCCTTCTCCCATTTCCACAACCCACACTAATCACTGTTTTTCCTTATATTCCTCAGTACGCCCCTAATGGTCCCCCATTACCCTTGACCGTATCCCATCCTTATCACAAAGCATTATGACTTATGCTCCTTAAATGACTAGCAGCATATCTCTGGGAGACTCAAGGAGATGGCAAATGGGACACCTGATTAGTATTGAACTCGACTGTTATTACAGTAGAATTGTATAACGAGGACATTATGGAGCGAATGGATCCTTGTTCTTTTGTTTTCTTCCTCTTCTTTTATAAGTTGGTTACAATGGATTGTTTAACGTATCTCTGATTGTATCTGCATCGTTATAAGGAAATGCCACAACTATGGCAAATGGCATAGCAGTAGACAAGAGAGATAAAAAACAATAACCGTACATGCATAATGCTTAAAGGAAACAGACATGTATATTGATAATGATTCACAGAATGTAAAATTGTACTTGTTGCCTTCACTAAGAGAAAATATGATTAGAAACAGAAATGGCTTAGATTAATAGACTGTTTACTATATACTGTGTAATATGATGCAATTAACAATAAAAAAATACAACACAAAAAAAAAAGTGACTTACCCATATGTGATGAAACCAAAGCCAATTAAAATTACCTCATTGAAGATTAAAAGTGCCAAACACTCGTAGATCAATATCCATGCAAATAATCCTCCAGTAACGTCTGTTATTTGAAACCGACAAGACCCAAGTCTGGCTACATAATAAACACACACGTATAAATGTGGCACCGTCAAACACCAAAAATAGAAAAACATCATAAGTGATCACATAGTCAATCAATCCTTCACCAATTATACAAATAGGTAGTCAGCAATACCTCATTTAAGTTCCATGTAAATACATCCAAACAACATCCGTGAATTGATTCAGGTATCCTTCATACTGTACCAAGCGCTGACCCAGAATAACTGTAAAAGGAAAACCCAAAACAATTCAACTTCGAGAAACAAAACCCCAATGCTTTCAATCATAGGCACTAATGGGTCAAAATCCGCCCGCTATATACGAACAACATTGTAATAACCAACTTACCCTTATCGATATAACCCCTCACAAGTGTCTCCTATCCACACGCCGACAGAGCCGCAAGTACGCTGACCACGGTAACTAAACGCAGAAGTCCCTATGAGTACTACGAGCGCCAGAAATAAAGAAGGGACCAATATCATAAACATAAAGATAGGAACATCAACCCCTTACTCTCCTGCAGCCCCAAAAGCAATTATTACACCACCATATTGACCCAATATCGTAAATGCCGCGAGTGCGTAAGACTCGGTCATAGCAAAACTACAATCTCTATTTAAATTACAAGCGTCATAAATAAAAACTTCAAATTCGAACTAGTAAGATATCCAAATCCAAAATATCTAATACATCACCACAAATAACAAAACAGTCATACCAAAAGCCCACTATCACCAACAAAATCATAGAAGGGGGGAAAAAAACAATAATAAAGAAGCAGAAAGGGAGAAAAAGAGAAAAGTAAATAAATCAAAAGAAGCAATAAAAAAAATAAAAAAATAAAAATACATAGAATAAAGTAGATAACTACAGTGGTATTGAAATCTTATCACAAAAATAAGTATATATATATAAGTATATATATCTAATAGAGATTTTGGTTTTCCCCTCAAGTGTTCCTTGAAGAGGGGAGTCCTTGTTAGTAGTACAAGACAAATCATCAAACACAAGCATATACAACTATTGTTTGTAAATAACATCAGTCACTACATTGTATTACAAAATAAAGTCACCATTCAATCTCCCAGAAAATATTCTCACTCTCTATCAGAATTAAGACCCAACTCCACCGCCCTTAGTCTCATTATCCACAATGCTTCTTTTTTGCGTAAGGACAGTTCCCTATTACCACCTCTAGGATCCCTAGGGACATGTTCAAAACCAAAAAATTCAAACCTTTTGTGAATATCTTGTGAATCACATGCTAGAATATGTGCCACAATAGGATATCTTATATCACGATTTTTAAGTGCTCTAACATGCTCACTGATTCAAATTTTGAGTGGGCGTATGGTGCTCCCAACATAAATCTGAGTACATTTGCAACGTATCAGGTAAATAACAAATGAGGTGTTACAATCAATTGTTGACTTAATTTTATATACTTGCTGCCCGAACGTAGAAAACTCTTTGATATTATGACATGCCCAGCGACATACCCCACATTGCCCACATTTGAAAAAACCTTCCCCTCGTGAAGATAACCATGTGTTAGTAGGAATAGTGGTAGTAAAACTAGGACTGAGAATATTTTTAAGATTTAGACCTCTATGATATGTTGTAAGCACTCTTTTAGGTACCACACTCTTCAATGCTTCATCTTGAAGTAATATATCCCAATGTTTCATCATAAATTTCCTCAAAATCAAAGATGCATCATTAAAGTCTGTTACAAATCGCACTTTGTTAGATTCCTTAACAAACTTGTTTCAATCCTTAACTTTCAAAGTATCACTCCTCTTAAGTTGTCTTGTCCGATATTGTGCTCTCTTAATCACACTCTTAGGGTAACCCCTTACTTTGAATCTCTTACCCATCTCATCAACATGACACAAAAATTAATTATCCAAACTGCAAATTACGTTGTGCTCTCACCAGTTCTCCGTAGGGAATTGATACAATTTGATGTTTGGGGTGTGCACTCTTAGCATGTAAAATAGAGCTACATGCTGTGGCTTTACGGAATAGCCTACTCTGGATCTGATTCTTATCAATAAAAAGTTGAACATCCAAAAACTCGATACTCTCCGAGCTAAATTGGTAAGTAAACCTTACGTTCATAGAATTCGAATGAAAAAACTCAAAAAATTCAATCAGTCTATCTGTACCACCCGTCCAGATCATAAAACAATCGTCAATGTAGGGTCCCCAATATAGTATATGTGTTTGCCATTGGGTGGACTCAGGGCCCCAAACCCACTTATCTTCATACCACCCCATAAAAAGATTTGCATAGGAGGGGGAGAATTTGGAGCCCATCGCCACACCCTCTTTTTGTCAATACCAGTTCCTATTAAACAGAAAAAAATTATTCGGAAGTATCAAATCAATCATTTCAATCAGCATTCCTGTGTGCTCCCATAGGTTTGCCGATATTCTATTGAGAAAGTATTGTACGCCTGTTTGTCCTAAGTCGTAGTTAATACAGGTCTACAATGAGACTACATCCAATGTAACTAATAGTATATTGCTCTCCCATTCAATATCATTTAGAATACTAAGAATATGTGTAGTATTTTTAATAAAAGATGGAAGATTGTATACCAAAGGTTGTAAAAATGAGTCTACATACTCAGAAAGTTTTTTGGTTGGGCCTAGTATACCAGATACAATTGGTCTACCTGGTGGAAAAGGTAGTTTTTTATGTACTTTAGGTAATGTATAAAGACAAGGAAACCTTGGATGATCTACCTTAAGATATAAAAATGCATCTTTGTTTAGTAATCCCTGTTGTTGCCAGACAAGTAACCTACTATTGATCTTATTCATAAGGTTAGGAATGGGATTACCACTCACACATTCATAACACGTCCTATCATTCAAATGCGACAAGATCTCATTGTCATAATCCAGTTTATTCATGATAACCACATTCCCACCCTTATCCGCTTGTCTTATAATGACATCCTTTTCCTGTCTGATTAATTCTAATGCAACTAATTAATCAAAACTAAAATTTTTGGGAAAATGTCGAAATCTGTTTTTCGATAGATAATTATCTAAATCTTTACACACTAAGTCAAAGAACTTATCCAAAGGATTCATACTAATCATCCTGGGTGTCCAACGTGATTTTCTCTTCAAACCACTAGAAATGCTAATATTAGGCACTACATCCAAATCCTGTAATACTCGTGAAAGAATATTGTGATCTTCATCCCGCTCAGTAATAGATAATAAAAGTGCTGTGTCATGAATATCCTCAATAGATAACATACTCAACTGTAACCTCTGTAGAGGTAGATCTGTAGTTGAAGGATCAACCGGATTCAATTGAAAATATTTTTTCAATTTAAGTTTGCGAACAAACCTATACAAGTCAACCTTAGATCTGCAAGGATCACCAAAAGTACTGGGACAAAAATTAAGACCTTTTGGCAGAAGACTTCTTGCTCCTGATGAGAGCTCTATTTTTGAGAAATTGATCACATTAATGGATGATAACCTATTAATTTCTACATCTTCTTGTCTCAAGACCTTGTTTTTATTCCACTCTGCTCTTTTGATCTTACCGCCTGATCCTCTCCCACCCCTTCTGGTCTTCCTGTATGTGTTATCCTTCTGTTTTGATTGTATTTGCCTTGTTTGATCCTCATAAGCTCCTGTAAAAAAACATTATTGTTAGCTGTAGCACCCATCTGGGCCGAGGTGCCCAGTCCACTCTCAATCTCACTATCACTCGTAACCGAAATACTAATGGAAGTTGAGTCAGATATATTTGACATACTGGAACCCCTAAGATCCAGGTTCGTATGCACCAAATGATCATATTTACTAGCAAAAGTGAAAACTCTACCAGTCAAGTAATCCCTTTCATCCCGCCTGAGTTTCCTAGCTTTTCTCTGAGTAACCTGTTCTTGGAATTTAAGTAACACCTCATCTAAAATGTTGTAGTTTTTATCAGTAGCCTCTTTTAAGTCCTCGATCTCTTTTTCAAGAACACCAATTTCAGACTGCAGTCTATCAACCTTCCTTTCTGCGTTTATGATCAAAATATCCATGAGTCTCATTGAATTAGCAGTTAATTCATGGTCCCATAAAGTCAAAAGATCGGCGTCCAGGTCATCATAAGTAGGGAAAATTTGAGATCTAAGACCCTGAGGGATGCAGTTAAGTTTCTTATATTGTTTCAATGTCGCCCCATCCCACCACTTCGATAACTCACTCTTTTTTAACTTCTCAAGTCTGATAAATTTACTTTTTAAACCTTCCTTGTGTGAACAAAGATTGTTAGGTAATGTATTCTGCCCCCCGCCTGAGGGGCCCTCTGGGCATGGCCACTGGGGCCAGATCCATGCAGGGGGCCCTAGTTAGGGCCCCGAGCAGCGTTGGACAAAAAAAATAATACCTACCCGGACTTACCTTTGGATGGGCCCCCCATCCATGGGTGACTGTGTGGTGTACGTAGGGGTGGGTGGGGGTGTCCCTGGGGACAAGGAAGGGCACCTGTGGACAAATTCCATGGTCACCAACCATGGAAATCTGCCTACAGGTCCCCTTATGCCTGTCTGTACCCAGGCGTTAAATAATGGCGCTAAGCAGGCTTAGCGTCATTATTTAAGGCCCTCCTCCTCCTGTGCATTATTTTTGCACTGGAGGATAAAGAAGGCGCTAGGGCCTTTGAGGCATTTTTTCCCGGGAATGCCTACCTTGCATCTCATTGACGCAAGGTAGTTTTCCACAGGCAAAAAATGACGTTAACTCCAATATTTTGGCGCTAGACATGACTAGCGCCAAAATATAAATATGGAGTTAAGTTTGCGCTGGATTTTCAAATCTGACCAAACCGAGTATAAATATGGGCCAAAGTGTCTTCTACACTTGTGTGTTCTCCTGGGATCTTAGACCATGACAGACTCATCAGCAACAACAACCACAGAATTTTTTTAGCAACAAGGGCCACAATCAAACAAGTACAACAAATCCGCAAAACACTTCAATACCTCACACTTTTCCACCATTTTCAGGCAAAAGCAATGAAAGTGCAAAACCCTATTGATACTCACACATCTCTCTCTTGCAGGAACGACACTAGAACTTCATCAGCCTTCGGAACAGACCATGGGTCTGAATTTTGGACTGGGCAATCGCATGGGACCAATCCTATCCCACTAAAACTACACTTAAGTGTAGATCTGCTCTGACATTTTCTTCCTTTCCAGGAATCAATGCACAATAAGGTCAACTGATCCTTGGACCCAACATGTGGGTGTGGTAAAACAGAATAATACATTTCAATACAAACCAATTAAGTTTCGGAGTATGAGCCATATTGCCACACAAGGAGACCTCCAGTCAGGAATAAAGTTAAGAGGTATTATCACAAACTTTAACTCAAAGTCATATACACAATTCTCCAGACATAGTCATAAGGACAGTGAAACACCAAAGGTTGACTAAATTCAGGTGGACCGAAATTAGGAGAACTAGGTACTCAACAAATACAATACAGAACATCAATAAAATGATCTGATGGGCAAGAACACAAGCATTGCTCAGTTTTAATAAGCATTAAGGCAATTCAAAGCATCGAGTTTCAGCTAACTTGGGCCAAGGAAAACCCTATGGATTAGTCAATTAGGGACAAACATGTGCTTGGGGAAGACATGCGGACAAAGGACAAAAAGAACAAAAAGGGAATAAAAAGAATTTGTAAAAATGTAACCTCGGGCAACAGTTTACTAATTAAGATGGGAAAAAATTAAGTAAAAAGGGAAAGCCTCAGCATGTCAGAAGCCCGGTCAAGAGTCTTCTTCGGAGTGCTGGGAAGAAAACTTTACGTCTCAGCAAGGCATTTCAAAGGAGCAAGGGCAGACAGGACAACACGTCTCAGAGTCCAAGGGTTCAGTGTGCAGCAAGGAATGGCAAGAGAGATTCAGATTCTAGTCCAGGTGAACATCGGTATATTAAAGTTCATAGGGCACAATGATTCATCAGTTCATTAGTCCACCTGATGCTGAAGGGATAACACCCAATAGAAACTGATCATGTGACTCCAACTTGCAACATTAACATGGTTTCCCAGGTTTGTCATGAGAACTGTGTCCATCTGTACTCTTCCATGCAAGATTTAAACAATTATGGGCCTGATTACAACTTTGGAGGAGGTGTTAATCCGTCCCAAAAGTGGCGGTAAAGTCACGGATATACCACCAGCTGTATTACGAGTTCCATAGGATATAATGGACTCGTAATACGGCTGGTGGTATATCCGTCACTTTACCGTCACTTTTGGGACGGATTAACACCTCCTCCAAAGCTGTAATCAGGCCCTATGGGGGTCATTACAACCTCGACGGTCTTTTTACAAGACCGCCGAGGGGCCGCCGTGCTGAAGACCGCCAGTGGTGGCGGTTTTCCCCTCAGCGTATTATGACTGTTGGCAGCTCACCGTCGTTTTTCCGACGGAGAGACGCCAACAGTCATAGTGATGGGCGGCGGGGAAGTGGAGGTTGTTCCACCTCCACTGCCACGCCAACAGAACACCGCCCAGCGAATCACGTCCTGCGAGTCGGCGCGGCGGTGTTCTGTTGGCGGTGTGGAGTCGGCGGAGCTGCCCCCATGGCTCCCGTCCCCTCCAGGAGGATCGACAGAACAGGTAAGTCGATCGTCCGTTAGGGGAGGGGGGCGAGGGGTGTTGTGTGTAGTGTGGGTGCATGGGGGTGTGCGTGGGTGTATGTAGAGGGGGTTTGTGAGTGCGTGTATGCTTGCGGGGTATGCGTGTTTTGGGAATGAGTGTGTGTATGTCTGTAGGTATGTCTGTATGGATGTGTGCGTGTATGTTTGAATGTGAGTGTGCGTGTCTGACTGTGTGTGTGGATGTTGGCATGTATGTCGGTGTGTGTGCGTATATGTGTGTTGGTGGTGCCTGCGTGTCGGGTGTGTATGTGTAAGGTAATGTCCGGTCGGGGTGGGGAGGGGGGTCCTGCCACCTTTAGGGGGTGGCAGGAGTTGCGGGGGGTGTAGGGGAGGGAGTTGGGGTGGGTGTGGGGGGTGGGGAAGACCCCTATCAGTGCCAGGGAAGGAATTCCCTGGCACTGTTAGTGCTTACCGCCATGGATTTCATGGCGGTTCCTACCACTGGAAATCCACGGCTGTAAGCCGGGTCAAAATAGTGGCGCGGTATTGTCACGCCCGCCGGGCTGGAGACCCAGGTCTCCAGCCCAGCGGGTGTCTCCGCCCTGGCGGGCGGAACGGTGAAGCGGCGGATGACCATGGCGGTAACCGCCATGGTCATAATCCTCAAAAAAAGACCGCCAGCCTGTTGGCGGTCTTACCGCCGCTTTAACACCGTCCGCCAGGGTTGTAATGACCCCCTATGTGTTTTGTCAGTCCACATTCCAGGACTTTCCCTCCTCAGCGATGTTTTCTCATACTCTCTACGTGTAGAACAAGAAACATTTATTACTAAGCTAACCTTCTCATGGGAACAAATTCTAAAAGAAAGGTACACGTTGGCTAGATGATGGCATTTTCTGCACAGTCATGCGAACAGGACATAGGCTACGCAAGTGAATTAGAACAGCACATTAATACATTCAAAGAATACACATTTTAATACGTAAACTATAAACTCATCATTTATCGTTCTTCATTAGCATTCATGTTACAGTAACTTTAATACAAAATAACGTTGTCAATAAATTTCCATTAGTGTATCCAGAACTGCATTTCTCTACTTTTGCATATGAATTTAACACACTATTAGTTTAGATTCTAAAATATACATAATGACACATACATTCTTCAAACCTATCATTTAATCTTGATACACCTAGGTTTCAGTGATTAGTCCAAGGTAAATGTGGTTCTCTGTGCACCACTTTACTATCAAACTATTAGTACTTTGATTAATATAATGCATAGACTGTCACATACAGATGATCACTGTGACATGAGGGACAGTACTAAAATTTCTGCCTCCTCAAAAGTCACCACAATCCATTAATTTAGTTTAATTATACCTTTGTTGCCTTAATTGTGTTAAAATGCTACTCTTAGAAATTGTTCCTGTTAGTAATAGAAGGGCTGTCGAATGGAGAGTTAACAACTATGACTGACTTGTGACTTTCTTAATGAGAGATATATGTAATGAATTAGAGTACATAGCCTTAACTGGAGGAAGCAATGAGGGAAGGTGTTTGATTTGTATAAACAAGTGTTAGTGAGGGCCTTCAATTATTTCATAAATAACCCCTTCAAGGTAAATGGTGGCGGTATTGACCTAGAGTGCTTTGATGATGAACATTGGTTAATAAAGAGTGAGTTATCTCAGATGTCAGCAACATGCTACAAGTCTGTTGACAGAGAAGTCATTTTTGCTAAGCTTAGAAAGATTTACAAAAATTGAGAATTGAAAAGGGTTCAAACTGCTGCCCCATGTTTTTATGCAGTACTTCCCGATCCATGAGGAAGCCCCTGAAGGCCAGAAGAATTGGAGCAAACAGCACATGTAGAAACTTTAAAATTGCAGTTTCTTTCAGTGTATTTGCAGGTTTACCAAGGGTTTGCCCTGAAAGAGCTGCAGAATCGGCCCATGACATATGCAGTTTATGTCTTTCCGGTAATACAAAGAGCTGCAGGATTGTTAAACCTGATGCAACTGGTTGCTTCCATTCTGAGGGCCTTTTAAAATACTGCTCCAGCAATAGTGATCACATCACTGAAACGAACAACCACAGTATTTGCCAAACCGGGCTTATATTATTTGGCATTACTTTTGTCATCTAGACCCAAAGGCAACATGACTCCATCCCAGTCCTGACATATTTTGGTTCAAATTTATTTTATATGATTTCGTTATTCCAGTGCATAATAATATAGAAATACTGTACACAGCCAACCCCAAGCTTAGGACAGTGCACAGAAGAAAGAGTTACAAGTCAACCAAAACATTAATCAACCATTCCCCCTCCTTTCTATCCCTCCTCCTGGAATTCAGTCTGACATAGTGCTTTTTGGCATCATGCGACCGTCCCATGCCTTGCCCCTGCTTGTCTTCCTGCCACAGTTACACCCTATAATTCAGCAACATCAATCGCAGCAAGTGTAGTTATCTAGGGCATGTCAGTTGATAAAATGCATCAGAGAGCAGCAATATTTATGGTTGCCACAGTTTTCAACTGGTGTCTAGCTAATCAGTCAGTGCAAGATTCAAATGTTCTATACTATTAATACGCCCAGTATAGGTATATCCTATGGAGCCATGCTGTCTGTGTTGGGAGTTTCTGTTCACTAGTGCAAGAGAAGGGCTTGGAGAGCTGCTCTCGATGCCAGACCCCTCCAAGATTTAAGAAGAGAGTCGGGGGTTAGGGAGCCCCAGGATAATGTATGCTGGAGGCATGGCAGCTGCATGTCAAGATATTTGCCATTTTTAGTTAAGGCTTCGTCCACACCACTGTGTGAGTTTTAGACTGGTCCAAAAAAGGTGAAGCAATGTCCATGGAGACCCACAGCCCCACCTGCAATCTGTTCTGTGACTGGGGTTCCCCCGGCAAAGTGCAACATTTTTCACATACCAGTAAGTTGCAATTTTAGCAGTGGTTTCTATACTTGCGGTGTTGCTTGAGATATGGCATGCCCTTTGATAGATCCTCTCCATTCCTTATGTATCAGAGTTCACCCGACTCACATTGTCATTTTTCCTGGCTCAGGAACTTCTCCTCTGAATGAGTTGCAGCAAAAGAGCTTATAATTCACTGATGAGGCGATGGTCTCTTTCCTTGGACAGTAGTCATATTTGGAAGCGTGTGAGTGGACAATAGCCCCCCCTCTAATGTGGAAACTTGCAGGTATCACAGACACTCTGTCTCTGGCAATCCAAAGTCAGTTTTGAGTTGTTGAAGGGAATGAGCCCTTCAGCAGCAAACATGTGCCCAACAGATCTACATCTGGCCACCTGCCAGGTCGCAGCAGCAGTGGAATATAGACCCAGGGTAAACTCTGTTTTACCTAAGGTAGGAGTCAATGATGAAAGGGAACAAAGTCATGGCTCTCCAGTGGCAATTAAGACCCAACACTTGAGGGTGGCTCTAGTAACAGTGGAGGAGTACAGCCCCCCCAGGCACTCTACTTCCTTCACAAAAAGGGGATTTTCTTGAGATGTTCTCCAGTTATCACCCTACCCATGAAATAGCAATACTCCTTACTGTGTCCCTCCGCCAGGAAGTGAAGTTGCGCGGCTTTGTAGTGGACATGGCTAGGAGCCCCCAGACCATCCTCTTGGGCCGGGCAGTGAACCTGTAGACAGTTCATACGTGGTTCCATTCCTCTCAAACAAAGTGGTTGATTTTGGCGTGGAGAGATTGAAGCAGTCCTACCGGGGGCACCAAAGAAAGGGCATGGAACAGGAACAAAGCCCTTGGTAGTGTGGTCATCTCCAGAGCCACCACCTTTCTGAGCCATGCAAGTCAGTTGTGTTTCCACTGAGGAACGTCTATATGGACCTGTCAAAGGAAGACTTGGTAATTGATAGCCATGATATCCCCCACAGTAGTAGCTATCGGTACACCAGGGTACATCACCAAGGAGTCCGCCCACATTACTGGATATCAGATAACCAGCTGTTTTAGTACAGAAGGCATGACTGAGAGGTTGCAAGTATGTGATTTGTGAAGATTGATGCTCAAGCTTCGTGGCTTCTCCAAACTGCCCCATCCTCCAGGATGGCTGACAGTGCCCACAATGGGTCTTCGAGCACCACTTTAACATCATCTGCTAATTGTATGTGTCTCCCTGTCAAACCTCATACTAGTAACACGCGGGTCATCTCATCCTGCACGCTCTGCGCCATTGGCTTCATATAAAGAGTAAATACCATGAGCAACAACAGACAGCCCTGTCTTCTTCCGCTACCAATGGAAAAGCGGGGTGAAGCCACTCCATAGGCATCCAGGTGTGAAACCTGTTCCTGATGCCAAAATGGGTCAGCACCACTTCTAAATATGGCCAATGCACCCAATTAAATGCTTTTTCAATATTGATGGAAAGAAGCATTATTATCATCTACAAGCAATCAGCTCTGTCCACCAAGTGGAGGATTCACTTAGTGTTATCTCCACACTGGCAATGGGGAATAAAGCTTGACTTATCGTGGTCCACCAGACGGGCATATGGGGCCCTAACCACACAGCCAAATTGCTTGTGAACAACTTGGCATCCACTTTTATGAGTGAGATAGACTGAAACAAGCTACACTGCCACTTGTCTTTCCCAGGTTTGGGTATAACAGTGATAAAAGCCTTCAGCATGGATGGTGGGAGAATTATTGCATTTGTCGGTGAGTTAAAGAGTCTAGTGAGAATAGGGAAAAGTGACTGGCAGAACGTTTCATGAAAAAGGACAAGGAAGCCACCTGGACCATAAGACTTTAGAAGTTTCTGGTGCGCAGTGGGTGCAATGCCTTCATCTACACAAATGAGCTGATACAACACTTCAGCCTGTTGAGGTGTCAGCAGGGGTATGCACACACTCTGCACGTTGGCCCGGAAATCAGCAGGTTGCAAGTCCTGTGCCTCATATTGCAACATATAGAAATCCCTAAAGACAGCCGCAATACTTACATCCCCCATAACTTCACTATCATCCGGTTGAAAGATGGCTTCCACCCTCTCAACTGATTACGTTGTAACTTGTTGGCTATAGCCTGCTACACATACCCACCTACATTGAAGGTGTGCTGCAAGCAGAGCACTGTATATTCCACCATATTTTAATCTAAATTGCAGAACTGCACCCTTGCAGGCTCCAGCTGCCACCAGATTAGAGGGGCTCCCATCCTTTTAAGGATAGTCTTGAGTTCCCTCACCCTCCCTTTCAGTTCCACCCTTTTCACCTTGCAGTTTATTGTCAGCTGCAGATATGGCAATGAACTTTCCCCGGAACACCACCTTTAGTGTTTCCCATAGAGTAGCTATGGAAGTGTTATCTGTGTCATTAACTGCTAGGAAGTCAGTAATTGCCTGCATAATGTGATACACTGTGGCCGGGCAACAAAGCAAACTTTCCCTCAGCCATCATGGGCAAGAGGTTGGACGCAAAGGGTTCACCTGAAGGGTGAGGTTAGTGAGGACAAGATCTGATAGATTTCTATGTTTAATCTCAAATGCTGCAATCTGGGTTTGAATGATTCTTATGCACAGAAAATAGTAAGCATACGTTTATGTTCATGGGAGTAGAAGGTGTAGTCTCTAGTAGGCAGATGTGCTACCTGCCACAGATCACTCAAACCTACCTCTTAGAGCCAGCACAACCTGTCATATGACGGTGCTTCAGATTGCCTGTTAGTGCTACCCTGACCTGTTAATTTTGTTACTCATCACTAGGTTGAGGCCTCCCCTGATCAAAACCATCTTGGCTTGGGAAGACATAACATTAGCTATGGCCCATTTTTGAAATTGCCCCCGTTTTTTCATTAGGGACATATATGAAAGCCCAGGTGAGGGTAAAGTCTCCTATTTGTATCTGATATGCGAACAGTGGCCCTCACTTTTGCACCTCACCATGCCTTTGAAGGAGCGGCAAAAAAGAATGGCAACTCACCATGGGTTTGTAGGATTAGAGGAGAAGTACTATTGTGGGAAATAAAGCAATTTTAATCTGTGTTAGTCACCTATTGTCAGGTGTGTCTCCTGCGGGAGGCAGACATCCCCTCCAGCATGCTTTAGGTAGGACAAAATTGCCTTACCTTGACTGGGCTGTTAGGCCCTTTTACATTTAGGATGATAATCTTCAAGTCATTGTGGGGAAAGCTATGATAGGGCTAAAACGTTTCTGCCGGTCCAATGGTGGTTGTGCATCCTATGTCGTAAATAGACGCTACATGAGGCTAACAGTCTGTTTACATGAGGGGACACCCTACAACCACCAGTATGATGAGAATGGAGTGAGTACCCACCCAACAAAAACATATACTGAATGAAACCATAAGAAAGATGTTCTCTGTGTATCAAGTGGGAGACAAGTAAGTCCCATGGGTGCTCCCGGATAGAGGCCAGCAAGATCCACCTCTGATGGTATGAAGAAAGATCATCTGGCCCCCTCCTACACCCTCGCCCCGAGAGCCAGATAAGCCCTCACCAACTGGTGGAGGACACCATGCTAGCTGCAGATCTAGAAGAGTCCTAATTCCATTCCTGTCTCTCCGTGCCACCCGCGTGGCTGTCAATGACCACTTGCCTCTCCAAGACTATGGCTGCAGGGTCTGGGCAAAGGCCCTTGAGTAATGCTGCCACTCTTTTCCCTCACTTGCACTGCCTCTCCTTGTACCTTGTGTGTCCCTCTCCTTCTCCTTGGGAACTTGCAGGAGTTGTTAGGCCTTTGCTAGGGTTTTAATTTGATGAAGCTTTTCTTCGAACAAAAAAGTAGGGATGGCACCAATGGTAAGAAATTCCTTTGCTTCTGAGAATGGTGGTAACAGGTCAGAAGGCCATGCATTTCTAAAGAGTTAAAGCAGAAAAGTCCTGGTATAACACCAGCGTGTAGCCTCAAAACTGTAAGGGTTGTGCATCTCTTGCCTTACGCAGGATGGTCTCTTTTAGTTGAAAGTCATGAACACAAGCAAGGATGTCAGGTGAACATCTCCCTTCTGCCCTCCAGAGGGCTACTCTATGAACCCTGTCCAACTGCACCTCTGATTCTGCTTTTAAGTCTGGTATCTAAAGGAAGCGAGCCTTCGATTGGGCCACAACCTTCATGCATTCAGGCCAAGCTAGTGCCAGCAAATGCATACATTATTCCTGTGGGAATGGTTTTCAAGATCTTCAGCGTGGGCCTGTAGGGCTACTTTTGTTGATGCAGGTTTAGGACTTCCTGCTGTAGATGCTTAACTCCTTGCCTCATACGGTCACATTGTCCTTGAGCGTTGACACACTGTTACTTACTTCTGTCAGGTCTCGTCTGACCTCCTGAAGGTCCTGCATGTGCTCCTGTTTCACCACGTGGTTATCTATGCACAAGGATGTGAATACCACCTCCATAAACAACCTCTTTAACATGACTTCCTCTTCATCCTAGTCTGTGGCCGGGACTGGTCGCTGAGATTGGAGGCTCTCTTCGACTGGGGCTCCAGCGGATTGAGTAAACAAATCAGTGAGTGCTCCTTTTTCCCTCTTGGTGATGCCATGATAGGTCCCTAGTTGACGTCCGCTGGAAGGAAACCTGCAGGTACTGTCCTTCACCCACAAGGACCTTTGGTTTTCAATACGCCACTCCATATGTCTGCTGTGTGGGCCAATAGTGCATCTTGGGGTCACTCACTTCCCTCATTGAGGAGCCTAGCTCATGCACGGGTGACAGCATATGTCAGGCTGGGCCGTGCAGGCTGGCATATGATATAAAAAAAAACTTGCAGGGGCTCCAGGGAGTGAATAAAAGCTGTATCAGTTGCCTTTTCAGCAACAGTGTGGGCCTATTGCATTGCCAGTCGACTAGCACTCTCTGTCAGCACCTGCGAGGGCTAGCGGGCCATCTATCTGGTATGCCTATTAATTGCAACGCCCAGCGGGGGCGTGTGTAGTTGAAAAGGCTGCTCAGGTCAGCCACCTGTACTCATGCCGTGGGCTGCAGCTGACCTCAAGTAAATGGGGGTGCCTCTGTCCGTTACCACATGTTACTCCCATGGTATCATCATCAGTAAGCTGCAGGAAGGCCTCGTCCTCTGAGGGGTTTGCTGTGAATACCGATCACAATCTGACTCCCTCAAGGAATCCATCAGCAGCCTAGGCTTGGCCATCTCTGCAGCATTGTCTTGCTGGGCCTCTTCCAGGCAGCAGGTATGTGGTGTTAGGTCACCCCGCTTGCCCCAGGTTTCCAGCCCTGTAGTGCACCCAGTCAGTGCCTCCTGCATTTCTTAATGGGTTTGATGCAGTCGGGCACTGCTTCTCCCCGGCACCACTCTGCTTGATCTTGTGGCCAGCCCATACTTTCTCACTGCACAGCAGCTGCCATCTTGTGGAGTACAATCTGAGGTTTCGGCCACTGAGGGGCTTACGCACAGCTTGGCAGACCACACACCAACCCCCATGACACCAGAAGCCTCCATAGTGGGACACAGTCTCCTTAGCCCCCACTGCAGGTCTTGGGCATGGCGGTAGAGGCCTCCAGCTTTGGTGGGATAGCAGAGGAGTGGAGTAACATATTCTACATGTCCATCATCTTGCCCACACCTCTCCTACACTCAGTCCTGACAAATTATCAGCTGAGGTTCACTGGTGTACATGAACTACATGATAACAAAAGAGTGAATAAGCCCAAAGTCAATGCTTAGAATTTAAAGCAGAAAACAATGAGTATGGGAAGTGGTTGATTTTAATTTAAGCATGGCTCCCAACTCTTTGGTTGTATTGCAGGTATACGTGTGACAGGTGTGCCTGGACCTAGGTCCTATGATCACTGCGACTCAGGAATAAAGCTGTACATCACTGATGAAGCCTAAGTACGCCAAAAGCAGTAGTCTGGAGTTTCTGGTGCTCTCGTCTGGAGGGGATCTAGCTAGGCAATTTGTGTTGGACTGCTGATATAGGAGTGGACCAAGTAGGTTTTGCATATTACTGATCTCTGTCTAGAGTGGCCCAGTGAGTGAAAAATGATTGTACTGAAATGCAGCCTGAACAATTGCCAGAGGCTAAGCTTCATTCAAGCATGGCTTCCATCACTTTGTTGTTTGATATCTAACTGTTCAACTCATCACAGGAGTTAAATAATAAGAAATATCATCTCATCCTAAATGAACTGCCTTGGATTCTTCTTGCATCTAGAGTTAACTTTAACATGACTCCGAACACAAACAAAAGACTGCAAATTGGACAACACACCTATCTACATGAGAAATTTTGAAATAGGCAATAGGAGAGGTAGTAATGGCTTAGTGTGAATGTACCAAAGATGCAATAACACATGGGAAAGGCTGTTCCCTGATTGAGAAAAACCTAGGGGCAGATTCATGAAAAGTGGTGCTGCACCTAGTGCAGCGCCACTTTTCTTGAGCCTCTTAGCGCCCTCCTATGCCACCATATGTGCGCCGTATTAAAAAAAATATGGTGCACCATGGTGGTAGTCAGGGGGATTAGTGTCATAATTTTTTACTCTAGTCCGGCACTTTGCAGGATTAGTGTCTAAGATTATGACGCTAATCCTGCAAAGAATTCAGAGGCCCATTGAACACAATTGGAGTATATTTTTAAGGCTCCCAAATCTCTTAGATTTCCTTGTGCCATTTTTTCAGACCCCCTAGTCCCAGAATGCCCGGCCCTACCATGCATTATGCCTGGTTCAGGCATAATGAGGCGCAAGGGGTTACAAAGTGGCGTGGTACTTTGTAAATATGCCACTACGTTTTTGGCTTTCCAACGCCATTTTAGCATTAAAAAAATTACGCTAATGTGGAGTTGGAATGGCACTAGTCCCACATAAATCTCGGCCCTAGTCTTTCAAAAATAGCCCTCATCCATTAGGAATCTTAGAGCATTTAATACTTGCAGTAGATTCCTACATGTTTGTTGCGGATGACGGAGTTGCATGACCCGAAATAGAAAGCAAACAATGGCATACAAATATGTGCTAAAACAGCATAAACGGCTTACTCTGCAGGGTTAGTAAATTCTAACAAGTATTGAGCTTTAAAATGAAGAGTTCCCTGAGAGCTAGGTATAATCTATGGACATTAACAAAATTCTGCTGGAAAAACTTGGCCCAACTTTGGTGAATTATTGTTCTAATCCAAGCTATTGCAAATGTTTCTTCTTCTGGAACCAGTTGTCATTGTTGCACAGTAAGGCTCCTAAGCAACTGGTTATTAAGGTAACCAGCAATGAGAAAAGATGTATTTTAATCTGCTCGACTTCAACTTTAACACTGACTTCCTTAAGAAAAGTGGAACCGTAAGAGAGAAGAGTAGTAGCTCATCTAAAGGGAATTTTACAGCAAACAACACTAGGGGTGGACTATGGGGGTTATTACAACTTTGGAGGAGGTGTTAATCCGTCCCAAAAGTGACGGTAAAGTGACGGATATACCACCAGCCGTATTACGAGTTCCATAGGATATAATGGACTCGTAATACGGCTGGTGGTATATCCGTCACTTTACCGTCACTTTTGGGACGGATTAACACCTCCTCCAAAGTTGTAATAACCCCCTATATGTGAGTAAATGGCACTCTAATTCCCAAAAGTATCCCTTACCTATTCTACATTCAATTGGTGCTTCCAACTAGGGCTTCACCCCCAAATGTGCCCCATACGATAACCTCAATCAGTTATCCCAAATAAGACAGTTTGTAGTAGCACACGTTTATATCATAAAAATAGTTCCATTACAGTGACGCAAATAAAAGTAAAGTCCATGATATATCTATTTCATGTGTTGAAGAAATGTTTATTCTAAGTAAAATATTGCGTTCCAAATAATAATTCACATCTACAATCTTCAAATATATTCCCAAATCCACTTGTTCGTCAACACGTGTTTCGTCAGGGGAATTCCCCTTGACTTCCTCAGGACCTCCTATAACAACATTACCATATATGACAAAACATTAGACAAATCATATTATATGATAACAATCACACCCTTCTTAGTGAATATAAAAAATATACGTGCTTCAAGGTGGAAACCGTACCCCAATAAGTTCTATATTTATAGCAAACTGTATTAGCTGTTCATGCTCCTATGAATCTCTTGGTGTGTGAATGTTGGACAGATTGCGTAAAAGGGTGGGACTGGCTTACCTCTACTCACTATGTCACCACTTGGGTCATCATCCCCCAGTACCAATAATTCATGAGACCAAAGTTTTATCCCAACTACATGCACAAGGATTGGAGAAGGGGGTGAGCTTTATAAAAACGGCTCCTTCCTTACACTCAAGTAATATAAGGGAGCATCCTTTGCACACCACTGGATGTTTTTATATATTATATATTGCAAAGTAGTTGCAGATTCTCTCTCCCTGTATTTCCAGTGGAGCTGTCACTCTTTATACCTTTGGAACAGCTGTTAAATGTCAATACCACTAAAAGCTTGATAACCGTATTGTACCTCTCCTTGCAAGAAGAAAAGACAGGGTCAAACTTCATGACCTGATTCTTGAAGGGGGATGTGGGGTGGAAGCCTACGGATGAAACATAGAGATTGAGCTGTACACAAACTGGCATGGTGTCCGGAGGTAGTGGTCTCTGTATTACCCACTATAAATTCTACCAGAGGGAACCTTATACACTGATACGCCTTCACATGTTTGCTTTTATAAATGATGCAAATTCCGCCAGATGTGACTCTCTGGAGACTGGGTTTCTCCATCTGGTGTAGCTCTACAGTGCTGTGCAAAGCCACTGGAGTGAGATACTGTCAGCATCGGCTTCTATGATGGATTTTGTCATATTGTGGAACCTGTAACCTTACTGTAAGGATGAGTAAAAGATCTAGACAACCACATAAATAACCCTTAGCACTGGGCCTCCTGTTAACAAAGAGATAGATAGCCTTCTAATAGGACAGATGAAGGGCTGCCAAATTCAAGCGTTAGATATGTGATTAGGTCTATTTTAATGAGCAGATGATGCTTCATGCAGATTTACTTCCTATTGCATCTCGATCTAAGGATTTGCGGGGACCCCTCAGATCTCATTTGATGCTTAATGATGTAGGCACAGATGCAGATGCACCAGTGACTCTTTGATGTGGTACCATGGGGATTAGGCCATGTACTTTACTTCTATAACCGCTTGTGCCATTTCTGGTTTATGTACTGTGCTGTTCAATGTGATGGGTCATGTCGGCCCTTATATATACTGATTGACCTGTCTTCACTGTCTATGTTAATTGTAAATCCATGATTAGGAACTTTTTCTGCTGGAAAACAGTTCTAGATAGCCCTCTCAGTACTGTGACTACATCTGTTGTAATGTTGATATTATGGTGCTGCCTCCCAGAATGTGCATATAGAATGGTGTATTGTCGTGGGACTTGCGCTATCTGTCTGTGTGTAATGCAGTTTTGCTGAAATGATCTTTTTTTTAAAAAAGACCCACATTGAACTTCTAGATAGTGCTCCTTCTTCTTTTCCACTTTCTGAGTGCTATTTAATGTACCCAATCGCATGTCATATGATGAATATAAGAACATGCTTTGCTAAGTGTTGAGGCACTCTCTTCCATCTTATTTTTTATGACTTAGGCCCTCATTATGACCATGGCGGTCCATGGACTGCCAGGGCTGTTGTGGCTGTCTCACCACTGAGGGACCAGCAGCGCAGACCGCCATATTATGACTGCGGCTGTTTAGCCACTGCCAAACTGCAGCATCCCCTTCCGTCCCACCGCTTTACCGCAGCCCGCTGGGCTGGAGGTTTCCAGCTGCAGCCCAGCGTGAGTCGGATAACTGCAGAGGTTATTCTGACAAGGGGCACAACCAGCATTTTCCACCGCCACAAAATGCTGGTGAAAAGGTATCTGGATGAAAGGAACTTGCATTACTGTCGCCGGGATAACCACCAAACAACTCTGCACACACGCATGCATGCACAAACACTTATAATCACACACCAACACACGCACTCACAACATTCACCCCCATAGACACGCATACATAATCATACACATCACACATGCAAGCATTCAATCTCCATTCCCGCACCGCCTCCCTTCAACTTCATACATACACAACTGCAGAAACGCACTCATACCCGCCACCCCTCACTCATTCACCCATGTACACACCCCCACCTCCGTCCACATGCATACACACATGCATCACTACATTTACACAGACACACACACACGCATGATCACTCCCCCCTACAATCATGACACGCATACACACAGTCACACACCCATTCATGCATCCCCATCCCCCTCCCATTGTGGACAATACTTACCTCATCCGACGAGGTGCTCCTCCGTGACGGGACAGAACCCTGGTAGTAATTCTGTGAGAGGTCTTTTTTCTGGCGTTGCAGTGCCGGCAGTGGAACCACATAAGCGCCTCCAACTGGCGTAGTGAATGCTGCCGGATATCCAACCGACAGAGGTGTGGATATCCGGTGGCAGTCATAATACGGCAGTCGGAAGACCGCCAGCACTGGTGGCTTTCAGGAAGCCGTGGCTGCGGCAGTCTTAGGAAAAGACAGCTGCAGTCATAATGAGGCCTATATGCCACTACTCTTTTGAATGTTTGCTTAAGAATAAATTAAAATTCTTCTGAGGAAAATAAGGAGAAGGAAACAAAGTAAAGCAGACCTTTAAAAAGTAAATAAATGGAAAGCACAAGACTGCCCAACAGCCAAGACACTAAAGGACACTCATTTTAAGGTCGATTTGCACATATCATCGAACAAAATGTTAGTCGCTGGCCCATAGAGCCAATATTAGAAATGGGTTAGCCACTGCCCAATGCAGTATGCTGTGACAGGTAGAGACAGAATGTGAATGACGCTCAACAAAGACAGACGAGGGGTAAACCTCAGACTTACAGCAGATCTATAGGCTTGTAGATTTGTATTTATTTTATTTCATTAGCCTGCCAGACAACTACATCTGTCAGATCCTCCTTAGGGAGTTTAGCAAGGAGTACCAGAGTGCAAATCTTCTACTCCCCAAAGTTTGTCAAAGTAAGTAACCAGAGCCACAATTATTGCCTTCTATAGTAAACTGTGAAATTCATATAGCAAAAACCCTGTCTACATGCATTAACACAATGTAATATCAATCCATTGTTAAAGGACTGTTGAGTTAGCCAGGGACAACTTAAGGATTTGGGGGTCCCTGGGCCAAATTTATTTTGGGGGTCCCTGTCCAGAAAATAACTTATCATCTAATTTCAGCTCTTTGATGCCAGTTTTGGCCAGGTCACTGACACTTTACAGGCACACTCTCAGGAATTCTAAATGCATTCACACCTAATGTTCAGAGGTAGTGATGTTTGTTTTCAAAATTATAATGCAGCAGCAGCTCACAAATTCTACTGCAAATAATCTCTGTGACACCCTCCCATTTCTCATAGTCTTGGTTGATCTAAAAAAACGTTTTTATGGATGTTGCATGAAAACGGTATTTAACACAGTCTCAGATTTATTAAGGATCATCATGGCAAGACTCTCTTCAGAACAGAGCTGGCTCTATTAGGGCCCACTTTGCCCATGCCTTAAAAACATCTCTGGAATTAGCATATTCTTTTTACAATACATGTGAGGCCAATTGCCTTTCTTGTACCTTTGGAAAACAAACAAATCTGACCTATGGCATCCTACATAATCTTTCCTAATGAACAAATCAAGCATAAACTCTTTATCATTGGCTAATCTTCATAACCAACTTAGGCCTACTGTATTGAGGGTGACTTTTCCTACAAGGTAACCATCTAGCACAGTGGTTCCAACCTTTTCACTTCTGTGGACCCCCATTTTATCAATACTGGAGCCGGGGACCCCCACTGAATCATTATTGGAATCCGGGGACCGCCACTGAGTCATTACTGATAGTTGGACCCTAATAATATTAAATTTTCTAAGCAGTCACGGACCCCCTCAGGAGGCTTCGCGGACCCCTAGGGGTCCCCGGCCCACAGGTTGGGAACCACTGACTAGCATATGATCATCAAATTAGGAATATGTGCACAATTAAGAGTTTACAAAGCAATATATAACCTAACAAGGATTCTCACAGTTCAAAGCTTCTAACCACAGGGTTACAAACACAAGGACCTTGCTTATTATAGTAATCTAAGAGAATCACTGTAGCACAACACCTATGTAAAGACTATAATGCAGTGTATTAACAATTCACCATGAAAGGCCTAATGGCTTTAACATATCCACTTTACAATATATATGACAAGCCTACTGTGTTTGTTGTAACATTTCATAACAAATAGATCAAACTGATGGCATATGCCATATCTTTTCTCAAGGCAACTACTGGAACACAGTTAGAAGATTACAAATATGAACAAAACTACAGTTAACAAAATAAAAATAAAAATGTACAACCCATTCTAAACTGGCCTAACAAGGATTCCCAAAATTAAAATCTTCAATCTAGGGGGTTTGTCACAAGAGATCACCCACACCCAGGCCCTTACTTATAATCTGTGAGAGTCCTTGTAAGACAATACTATTTTATGAGATTTACCACAGTGTGATGATAAAACACACTTAAATGATTGCTGGCTATGACGTGTTGTTCACGACAAATATGTCAGGCTCACCTTGTGCATAGCTTCATGAAAAACAGATTAGGCCCGATGCATTGATCAATGGCTTATCATTGTAACCAACTGAATCATGCTGTTGAGCGTAAGCATCCCAACAAGGCTAAATGTGCAAAATGTGCAAAATGTGCAATACAAGCACTTGGAAGTGGAAACAATCAAAATCTACCTGGAGGGGTTCGTCATTTCAGCAGATCGAAACCGCAACCCTCAGTAGTGCTTGTTAAAGCTCTTATTATTTTGATCACATAATGGCTGCTTCAGCTGAACAGTCAGGCTAGACCTAAAAATGGCACTTGATGATAAAGCAGTTTTATTTTTCAAAAAATGACAGCTCTGCTGGCCTTTCCAACTCTTGTATTTGCTGTACATGTATCTTTCTTTCCTGGGTCTGCTTATCATTTCAAAGATGTGCGTGGAGGAGCGAGAGACAATCCACTAAGCAGACAATTGCGCATGTCTTCTTTTTATCATTTTTTGGTACATATTAAAGCAACCTTCTTCAAAACTGGGAGTACTCTTTGAAAACTAAACCAAGGATTGGATTATATTTAATGTGGGACAGCGGATATTAGACATTAGCCATATACACAAACAGTCATATTTACCACAGCTTCTTTACAGAAGCCACGGTTTGAGCGTGCTAAACACTAACACAAATATAAATAAATTAAGGTTACTAAATCACTCCATGTCACCAGTTGTGGGAGTTGCAGTCCGGGGCAGTTCTGTGTTTCCAGTTGACTAATGATTAGTAAAATTAAAGTTCCGGACTTGGCTAATGCTTCCTTGTAACAAGGAGCTTCAATAAATAGTGTCAACTGAGGCATTCGCCTGGGTTGCCGGTGCATTGTGGATTTAACCGAACCGCTTTAAGAATTCCTTGCTACACTTCCTTCCTAATCCACTCTAATACTCCAATTCGGATTCTTCTTGCATTAATCATTCACATAATTTAGAGTTACATTAGAACTCTCGCGGTCACTTACATACTGACATAGGAGTTCAGACTTTGAGCACACATCATGTTAATACATTGATCAGCTTGCGGAGCACACACGAGATTCTTGCTTTCCTTGGCGCAAGTGTGTCAACATTGATTTATCTTGAGGGATTATCGGGATAGGTAATTTAATATTTTCCTGCTCACCTCATAAATTGTGAAGAACTTCGTAAAGCAGAAGGTGCAATCTTCCATTTGACAGCTAGTTGTTTTTTTAAGCAGCGCCAAGAGAACTTGTGTGTGGAAGCTACACAAAATAAGAACGTCTAACTCAAGTGAAAGCGTGCACTTGGTTATTTATGGAAGTGACCTAGTCCTGCTGGCCGTGATTCACCGCTCCCAATATGGGACCCTATCATTATGGGCCGAGCATCTTTTTTTGCTCTACAGCTGTCCAAATTTCAAACATACAACTAGGAATTTCTCCAAGTTAATGTAACTTTGAACAGAGAGCAGAAAATTGCCTGTATTTTTTGCGGGTTATTGTGCCCTAAACAGATGGCACAATATTACACAATATCCAATCATTACAGTTCGGACCCCTAACTATTGACTGTGCTGGAATCCTAGGAAGCAGGTCAAATACAAGTCCCGTATAATTTCCTCTAATAGAGGTCCTCTAGTAAAGGTTGCTTGCACTTTATTCCCTAAAGACAATGGAATAGCTTTGTAATTTTACACTCTACTTCCCTGTTGTATACTTGTTGAGATTTGTGAGCCACTGTTCATGTTGTGTCATTTTATCTCAGGGACGTTGCTTGGTCAGTATGACTGGAGGGGTGTGAACTTCAGTTTGACAACAGTCACACTGGCACATAATGATAAAAGACATTATGGGGGTTATTCCAACTTTGGAGGAGGTGTTAATCCGTCCCAAAAGTGACGGAAAAGTGACGGATTTACCACCAGCCGTATTACGAGTCCATTATATCCTATGGCACTCGTAATACGGCTGGTGGTATATCCGTCACTTTACCGTCACTTTTGGGACGGATTAACACCTCCTCCAAAGTTGGAATAACCCCCTATATGACAAGCAGGGCGCATTAGAGGGGCACAAGGTACAGCGGAAAGTAAGAGGAATGCTGATTGGCAGGGGTAGTAAGTGAGAGAAAGAACATTATTTTGTGAAATAAACAACATTTTTGAAGCCTTTCCAAGACTTCCAAAACAGTGTGTGTGCATTTTTGTCTGTGTGTATGTAAAAGTTTCTTGTGAAATCTGACAGACACCACATATCCGATTGAAAGCACCTGCAACAAATTATTTATTACAAAATAGATTTGTTAGGGGGATGTAGCACCCCAAACACCCCCCAAATCTACCCCAGTCTCATGTTATGTTACGTTACTTTATGTTATGATGTGATATGACAAGATATGGCATGCTATTTTATGGTATGTTATCTGTGATTAACACCACCCTCCACACTACCACTCTCTGCTTCTAAACGTAACATGTAGTACAAGCTACTTTCTATTTTGGTGTTATACTGTGTTATCTCTTCTGTGTCACTGTCATGGATATTCATGGTTTTCATGGATTGGGTGTGAATGGTCATTTTTCTGACATGATAAGCAATGTATTTATAACAATGTCAATATAGACTTTTAAGCACAACAGGGATGTGTTAGAACCCAGAAAAGGTAGAATTCTACATCATAACAGCAGTGCACCACATTGTTTTTTCAGATCGATATCCCGTAGTGGACCTCACCGTATGTCATTTACCATAAGATGACCCACCATTCAGTTTTTTGCTCTGCACTGCTCTCCAATCAATGCCACTCTGGACCAGTCATGTTACTCAACCTTAATGCAATATACAGTCTTTAAGCCTTTTCAGTGCATAATTTGTAATATTTGTTCTTCTGCTTTAACGGGTTGAGGAATTCAGCACCATCCTGCTGACTACAACCTTGTTCTCCACCCGCCTTTTTATGGCGGTCTGGCCACCATGAAAAGGCTGATGGAGAACAAGTGCAGGGGGCCGCTGTACTGCCCATGCCCATAACGTGGGCAGTGCAGGGGTCCACCTGCCCAGCAGCTGTGGAATGTGCATTTCAAGGGAGCTGGGTCTCAATTATGAGCCGGGAACAATGCTGCTGCACCTTTTCCACTGGGCTGATGAGGTTGTAATACGGCCAGTGGGGAGACCGTCACCTCAACGGCAGTCTCCTCACCATGGGTCTGGCAGTTGGGCTTTCCGAATGCCAAACTCGTAATCAGGCCCTTAGTCTGTTGTGGCTACTAGAGCCACAGTTTCCTGCATCTTTAATAAAAGTAAATTTTTCATGCAGTCTTTGTTTTGTATTTAAAGTCCCAAACAACATTAGATATTCTTTATCAAAATAAAGAGCACTTTGAATTCAACCTCAGAGACCTTGGATTATGATACACTTGTTGCTAACCTAGCATTCCACCCTACCTCTTATTGTCATGGAAGTGTAACCGTCTGAAACCTGATGATGTTTTGAAAATAAAAACAGGCCCTCATTACGACTTCAGCGGACTTTGAAAAAGACCACCGAAGCCGCGGGAGCTAACATACCGCTAGTGCTGGAGGTGTGCTTGGCCCCCTATTATGAGTTTTCCGCTGGCCCAGCGTAAAAGTCACATCAACATTGAAGCCGGCTCATAATAGAGCCAGCGGCAATGTTAATGTGCAGCAGGTGCAGGAGCACCCATTGCGCATTTCACTGCCCATAATTCGAGCAGTGAAATGTGCGATGGGGCTGTACCTGGGGGCCCCTGCACTGCCCATGCCAAGGGGATGGCCCCCAGGGGCGCCCGAGTCCCCCTTACTGCCAGCCTTTCCACGGCAGTCTTAACTGCCATGGACAGGCTGGTGGTTGGATTATGACCGCCCAGTGGAAGCCTGGCGGTTTATTGGAGGGACCAGCGGTATGGCGGTATGACCGTGGGGAATGCACCATGGTCATAATACTCTGGCAGAACACCGCCAGCCTGTTGGCAGTGTTACCGCCAGTGTTCTGCCCACCGCCGGGGTCGTAAGTAGGGCCTTAGTTTCTGAGTTAGAGTTTGGTGGAGGGGGCTACAAACATGATGGATTTCCCAGCTGCCATATTACAATTTAATTATATGAATTATATATGATATATTTATGAAACTTGTAATATGGCGGAAGGGGTATCTGTCACTTTTGTGACGGAGCAACCCTCTCTTCTAAACTCTAAATCAGGCCCATAGTTTTCCACGCCTGGGGAAGACATGTAGGAGGTGGTGGGGACAGGAAGAGGTGTTCCACCTTTTTTGATGAGTGCTGTGGTGTTCAAATTAGGCCTGACTACATAGATTACAATGCTGCTGATGCGACACTGCATCAACTACTTATACTGACTTACAGTTGTATTGTGCAGAATCCATTTTTTGCATTGCTCAGGTGGTCAAAATACTACTGCAAAATCATGCCAGTCTATATATTTTGGGGGGAAATAAAGATATACAATTGCATTTGCAGAAAGGCAATCACTCTAATACAGTGACTTTTATTCAAATCTTCTAAAGGCATACAAGTTGTCAATCATTCAATAAGCTTTTTTCAATCATTAAAAATTAATTAAAAAAGAGCAACATCAACCTCAACCATATGTAAAATCATAGAGCTACAGACCCTTTTTAAAATAATAAACATTATAAATAATCTTAAGTATAAACCCAGCAGCTTAAAACATTAGCAACTGCCTACAAAACAGGGAAAATGTAAGAAATTTTTAAACTCATGCACAAACCTTGTTGGAACAAAGCATCTCTAAATGTATTAAAAAAGGGATACATCTGGTCCAAGCAGACTCTAGAGCACCTGGATTAAAAAAACATTTAGTGTAAATGTGATAAACTTTACAAAAAAATACAGTGTGCCAGGGTTTGCAAAGAGTGCGCATTGCAAGAACAGGTAAAGACAGCAAAGTAGTCAAACTGGCCCAAGGGAAAGCAAAGCTTGCATCTAATAGTTCCAAACCTAAATCTAGTAAGGATTAAATTCCCCCATGTGTTGGTCATCATGTCAAGCTTTAGCCCCAAACTTAGCATTGTTTTGATCAATATGTAATCTTTATTAGCGAGTTTCTGAAGTTCTCCCATCTCTCTTTGCCAATGCCTGACATCCCTGGAATGTATTTGGTGTTTATCCAATGCAAATCATTTTCTGGGTTTGAGAAGAAAGAGGGTATACCTGAATTAGTGCAGATAAACTTGACATAGGCAAACAAAGGAATCTGGAGGTCCCTATGACAAGAGAAGCAACCTATTATAATCTCCTTGTTGAAAATAGCCTCAGGATCGCACTAAATGGAACACCACAGCAGTAAGGGGACCAAGTTAATATGATCCTTGACATAGGACAACCCAAGCCTCTCCAGGACTGTAGGTTGGTGACCTGACTGGAAGACCCAGGATGCGCCTACATACTCTGATTTTTTTAACATGCAGACATTTAACAGCCTTATAACCTCACACACCAGGATCATAAATTAGAGTCAGTAAGCATCTTTTCTTATTAATTTCAATAAGTGGAGCTAATAGCTTTTAACCAACTTTGGATGCCAGGTTCAATTAAGAAAAACAACAGAAATGGGAATCAAAAGTAACCTTCTGCTTTAACTCAGCAGAAATGTTTCTATCAGGATTTTTTCATGGCATTCTCATCATGCAAACTTCCTATGCTAACAAAGAAAGTTGAGGTTTCTTTTCATTATTAACCACTTGACCTGCATTAGAATCTCATCGCTTGCTAAACTAATCTTAAACATGCTTCTTTATGAATAGGCTTCCAGTATGAAGAGGTGTAGGAAAGAAGATGAATTGATGAGATCACGCTTAAAATTTACAATTAAGTTTTGGGACACATTATGATATGATCTGTAATTTATGCTTGATTAATAACAAAAATGATCTAAGAACTCTAATGATTTATACAACTTTTAAAATGTAACTACAACTCTCATTATTGACTACTGAGAAACAGTATTTGATTAAAATCAAAAGTTTAAGTTTATGAGTTGTAGTTTCTTTTCTCCATCAGTTGCCAACATTCCTTACTGGGTATCTTAAGGGTTGCGGAATAAAATGGAAGTTTTAGGATTCGCTGTGCTCCCAAAATGTTGGTAGCAGAGTTATGGTTTAAATGACAAAGGAAAGAGGCTGCAATCATTTAAAAACTGTCCAAAAGTTGGATAACCCTAATTGCCTAGAACCCGATTGTGAAGACTGTTAGAGTGCAGGTTCTGGAGCTGTTGCGGATTGCGGTTGAAGAACTCGTGAAATCAACAAATGTGAGTATCGATAGGGCAATGCATTGAAACAATTCTGAAGGTTGTTTTGAAGTGCATTGGTAATTGTCTATATGTTATAGGTGCTTTGTTGAATAAGATAAAAGGTTATCGGACAAAGATGTAGTCTAAGATCCTGGGATAGATACATAAGAGACAGAGATTTTCTTGTCCAAAAGAAGTGTAAATTGTGACATGTCATCGACTATACAAATAGAAAGAGACATAGTAAGCTGCTGTGGTTGTACTAATATTTAATAAGTGTTGATAAAACTTGATGGGCAAAGGTGACCCAACACTAATATGATTATTTTCCTGCAGGTCCAGAACTCATCACTGTGAGTGGAAAATACTGTTTGGGTAAAAATCGGAAGGGTCAAAACCAAATTCCAATTACCGATTTTACTATTGTTTTCTTTGGAAGAAGCAGATAAGGATAGATGTTCATTTATGTTGCTTAGCTCTTAGTTTTGTCTTTTGCATTGCGCAGAAAAAAATGCAAAGGAAGGTAAGCCGCTGCGAGGAGTGAGCTATTGCACCACATTGTGCCATGCTAGTATTGGTCGACTGGTGTCATGCCGCACTGTGATTGGTTGAATCTCGACAAAGGTTATGAAGTAATTGGTTGACTGAATTATGGAATTTTATTGGGATTTGATAAAAGAGGTTTTGAGTTCTGACACACATGGAAAAATGTCAAAACAATTGAGATGCTGCAGCATTTGGGTATGTTCAAATTGAGGATTCTAGACAAATTACAAAAATAAATCATGAAATGAAGCCATCGACTAGACCTACACAATTTGAAAATGGCTCAAAATAAAAAGAAAGATACCAAAATTTAACTAAGTGGGTAATAAGAAATTATGCAGATGCATTTTTGGCTGATCAGTCTTAGAGATGGAGATGAGTGCCTTAAATTGTATCCTGTAATTGCAAATTAGAAAAACACGAAGGCTGAAGAATCTGACAAACTTGAAAGGAAAAACATTAAAGGGGATCAAGAAACGAAAGGTGAAACTAAATCACATACTGATATTGATTAGGGTGATGATATTGTAGATGAACTTCTGGCTATACGTCCTCTACATTATGTGGGTCCTGTACCAAAAGATGGAGAATAGTTAACAAATAATATGACAAATGTTTATGGTTCCAGCTGTTATACAAGTTACTAGTTATATGCAGGCAATACTGCCTGCAAATGCACAACCCGTGTTGAATTAGCCGATTGTGCTACAACCTGTAATAACTCAACTGATTGTTGCACAGCCTGTTATTATACAGCCACTCAGCAAGCAGTTGCACGTTCTCCAACACAGATAGGAACTGCTACAGCTTCTGTAATTACAACTCTGGCACAAAATATTGAATTCACTACAGACAGTACCTTCACAGGTTGTTCTTACATCAGTTACAGTAGTTCAGAAAGCAACTGGAGGTAATCCAGTAAATGGGTTTAACCTGACATTGCAAAATTCACAGATTGTGGTGTGGACACCCCCACAAACAATTCAAGCCTTAGAAGAAGGAAGACAATTGTCTTCATAACACAAACCATGATAGGTGAAGGTTAGTTGTTAGAACATGGGATAGTTCCTCTTTGGTTTGAAGAGGCTGCCAAAACTGTGTGGAAGTTGAGGTTGCAGAAACCAGTTCAAGTTTAAATACTAGTCCAGTTTCAGAAAAGGAGAGACTATTAAATGTGCCTAAATTAAAGATCGAGTTAGACAAAGGTGGTCTTTACGACTTCAGCAGTCTTTTCCTAAGACCACTGAAGCCGCTAACAGACCGCAAGCTGGTGGTCCAAAGGCCCCCATCTTTAGAGTTAGGTTGGACTTCTGCCCGTTTCCAGGTGGAAATCTGACCCCGATGGCCTGGCCGATGGAGGAAGAGAGTCAGTTCCACCACCGGCACCGCCACTCCAACAAGACTCTGCCCTCCATATTACGATATGTAATATGGCGTGGCAGAGTACTGTCAGCGGTGCAGTGCTGGCGGTGGAAAATACCAGGACCCATCTCCTCCTGGATGACCACCTTGCCAGAAAAGGTAAGTTGATCGCTCGAAAGGGGAGGGTCGGGGGGGTTGGGTGGATGTGTGTGCTCTGGGTACATGTATTTGTGAAAATGGGTGTGTCTGGGTGTGTGTATGTGTGCAAATGGGGGTGTCGGTGTGCGTGAATAGATGCAGTGGCTGGGTGTGTGCATGAATGCGAATGTGGTGTCTGGGTGCACATATGGATGTGGTGTCTGGGTGTGTGCATGAAGGCGAATGGGAGTGTCTGGGTGCTTGAATGGATGCAGTATCTGGGTGTGTGCATGAATGTGAATGGGGGTGTCTGAGTGCCTGAATGGATGCAGTGTCTGGGTGTGTGCATGATGCGGGTAGGTGGTTGTGGTTGCGTATGTATGAGTGTGACTGGAGGTGTGTGTGTGGTTGTGTGTGGTTGTGTGGGACTGGTGCGTGCATGTGCTTGGAAGTGGTGGGGAGGGTGCGTGCATGTGTGTGGATGTGGGGGTGGAGGGTGCCGGCAACAGGAATTCCTGTCGCCGGGTGCATTACCGCCAGGGTTTTCGTGGCAGTGCGGCCACTACAGAAAGCCTGGCAGTCTGCCGGGTCATTATACCACTGTATCACTGCTGCTGCCAGGCCAGAGGTGCTCATTTCCAGCCCGCGGTCCGACCACCCTGGTGGCAAATGCGGTGTTTTGGCAGTTTGTCTTCAGCCAAATCGCTGAAGTCGTAATATGGTAGTCACCGCTGGGTTGGCGACGGACCGACCGCCACCACCGCCATGGTGATCAGGTGACCGCCAAAAGCATAATGACCACCAAAATCATTAGTGGATGTTTGGACCTTGAACTTATAAATCTGTATCAAGAAAAATAAATAAGGCTCTCATTAGGAGTTTGGTGGTCAGACAAGCCAACTTTCAAACTTGTGGGGAGGACGCCACCATCATACCGGTAGCATCCCACTTCAAGCATATTACAGTGTTCCTGCCGGGCTGACCTGTGGGCACATTTTATTACGTATTCCACCAGACTGGCTGGCAGGAACAGTGCTACAAGATTGATTTATGCTCCTTTAAGGGAGTTGAGGCCAATACCACTGCATACCAGCATCCCGGAATGCGTGCTGTCTGCAGTGCAGACGGTACATATTCCGATGGTGCTGGGCAAGGGGGTCTCTGCACTGCCCATGCCATGGCCATGGGCAGTGCAGCACAACCCAGTAGCCCCTGGCACTGGCCTTACACAGGCCTTTCCATGGTGGGGTCTCTGGCATGGAAAGGCTGTCGGAAAGCTGAGTTGTAATCAGCCAGGCAGTGCTGACTTTAGCACTGCCTATGCTGAATACAACTGCAACCGCTGTCAACCTGTCATGAACCATGTTACTAATGGAGTCTGTCCTCCTGCGTTGTAATGTGGTAGTCTCACTGCCACAGTTACGGTGGTCCGACAATCACTGCAACAATGATGGTCCTTGGACCGCCAGCCTTGTAATGAGGCCCTAGTTTATCTGTGTCAAGAAATTACAAGAAGAGATTTAACTGTACATAACAAATTAACAGAATTAGCACAGAAATGTCTTAGGGTAAATCTGGATGATGAATCAACTGAAAATATGCATTCTTTAGGAATGCAAATTCATCTCATTGAGTTAATAAAATGTGTACATACATGGAATTAATTCAACAAATTTGAAAAGGATTTGGTTTATTTGAAATTGAATCAAACTCAGCAGGAACTTAAGGAATACATGCAATAATACTATTGATAAAGGTATTTTACCAGCGTACAGGACAGGCACATCTTGACCCAGCAGATATGGGATTTTTCATTACACTGTTTTTGCTTCGTCTGAGATCTGAAATCTGTCAGCACATACAACATAATGTGATTTGTTGGCAGACAAAGTCTTTGGGTGGGATTGTGAAATATGCACAGCATTGCAATGATGAGCAGGAAATGAAACAGTTTAAAATTAAGGAGAAGCTTATGTTGGCTGCGATAAAATTGCACAAAGAGAGTTTTAAAACCAGTCATTTGTTGAAATAGTGGTGCAGTTCAGAACGAGAGAAGTTTGATTGGAATACAAATGGGTGGTTTCAAAGGTGTTCAAGGAGGGATGCTGGTATCTCAAGGTGCAGGGAGAGGTGCTCCGATTGATCTGAGTATGGGTGTTGATGTTGCAACCCTAAAGAAAATGATACGTGTCATCTTTGTTACAGAGAGGGCCATTTGAAGTGTGAATGTAGGCTCAATCCAGATAGAATTAAGAGTAATCAGATACAGGGAGGAAATCAAATGTAGATGCAGAATGTTCATATGCAACAGGTATAAGTACCATTGCAAAATCAGCCTTAAATAGTACCTGTGCCTCAAGCACCTGTGGTTCAAAAGAATGTGAATCTTGCAAGATTAAATCAGTCACCATGAATGAATCGAACATGGATGCTGGTGCAAAATTAGAATGTATTTCAGAAGTTTCCTATGTTTTATAATGAGGATTTAGCCTCAGGCATGTCACAATGATGGTGCATGAGAGGGAAGGTAGATTGCATGCTTGACACAGTCTTAGAGGTAGACCAGAGTGGATCATATTTATATGGTGAGGTGAATGGCCATCATGTGTCTTTTTTTTTTTTTTACACCAGAGCTATCCATTCCACTGTGAGCAGAAGTACCAGACTTACCCCTTTTGGGAAAAGAGATCCAAGTTATAAGAGTTGCAAAATGAAAAAAAAAAAAAAGATTAAAAGTAGATCCTGTAAAAATAGGATTGTCTGAAGAAAATCATCATTTTGGTGTGTGTGACTCAAGTCTTGTGAACCTCTTAGGGAGACATTAATTGCACAAGTTAAGTTGGAGCATCTATGACACACCACAAGGAGTGAAATTTTAGACACATGCTGAAGATGTGGATTTTAAGATTGCCCAACAAGAAACAGTAGGGATTTATCCAGTGCTGACAACAAAAGACACACCTGCAGATTTAAAAGAGACAGTAAATCCAGAAGTGTGGGATTTGATAGGAAGGGATATCGGTCTTATTAAATGAGTAGAACCAGTCAGAACAAACATAAAACCAAATGCAGCTTTTCGAAGGACACCATCTTATCTCATGATACCTGAAGTGATAGAAGGAATTACCCCAATCATTAACAATATGCTCGAAAAGGGCATCTCGACAGAGATTATTGGGAGTCCATGCAACTTACCATTCATGAGATTGCAAAAGTCCTTCAGAAAAGTTTGGATAGTCCAAGATTTGAGAAAGGTGAATGATCATATTATCCCATATTGCTCTGTGATATGGAATCCCTACACATACTTTGTCAAGTTCTATGTACTTCTGAATGGTTTATTGTAAGTGATCTTTCATGTTTCGAGAGAAAGTATTATCATTGTGTTGCATCCCACAAAGATACACTTAGGGTCCATCAATTTTTAACCAGATCTCGAAAAAGAAACTGGAATCACTGATCATGCCCCGAAGTTCAATCCTGGTGCAGTGCACAGATGACATTTTTGTGGCATAGGAGATAAAATAATGTTTCAAAATTGACAACATTGCATTATTGAACCATTTGGATGAGAAAGGCCATAAAGTTACTCCAAATAAACTGAAATGCTGTCAAAAAAAGGTCCAATATTTGGGACACATCATTGAAAGGGGAATGAGAAAAATGTCAAAAGAGAGATTTGAATCAATTTCAATACTGAATTATCCTGAAGCAAAAAGAGAAGTCGGGATATTTTGGGGGATGGTTGGCTACTGTAGACTTTCTATAGCTGATAGAAAAACTCTGTGGTGCCCCAGCACCGGGAATGCCAGATTATTCAAAAGATGTCACACTGTTTTACAGTGAGGGGGAATGCACTCTCTCAGTGCTAACAAAAATACATGGGGATGTGACCCTTGATCATGTATCCACAGCTTTGCTTAGCTGCCTAAATACAATAGTTGCAGTAAGTGTGAGTACAAAAAAATGTGAAAATATAGTCATGGGACATCCAATAACAGTTCTGGTTCCTCACTCTGCTGAAGTTTTGCTTACAAGAGCCTAGACTCAGCACCTAACAAACTCCTGACTAATCAAATATGAGCTGCAGATCTTGGCAGGAAGTAATGTTTTGCTGAGAAGATGTCAGGTACTGAATTCCAGCACATAATTACCAATTCTTGAAGGAGATGAATCTGATTATTTTGAACATGGTTGCCTTGATGTCACAGGCTTATGCACCAAACCTAAGCCAGACATAAAAGATGAGCCATTAATAAGTCCAGATTATGTCCTATTTGTAGATGACTCATCCTTGAGAACAAATAAAGGGTCTTTGAGAGCAGCTTTTGCAGACTGCACAATCGAAGAGATAGTACAAACTTCATGGGTTCTAGGAATTTCCTCATCACAAGTTGAGGAATTGATTGCTCTTACTAGAGCTTGCATCTGGATGACCCAAATGAGAATGACTATATTTACAGACAGTCAGTCTGGATTTGGTGTTGTCCATGATTTTGTGGATGTCGTGTTCACGGCAAGGTTTTATGACCTCATCTGGTTCGCCCATTAGAAATGGGAAACATATTAAGAATGTATTGGAAGTTCTACAACTACCAACTGAAATTGCTGTAGTGAATTGTGCTGAACATAGGATTGGCAAAAGCTATGTCACAGCAACAGATATGCTGATGAAGTGGCATGCTATTGTGCAATTGTGGCCTATACCTTCAGTGGATTCTTTACAAGGAAATCTCAGGAACAAAATGTCCTTTCCATGATGTTGAGAGTTGCTGACAATTGGAAGGAAGTGAGACGAATGCAAGAAAATGCACAAAACACAGAAAAATAGGGATGGATTAGAGCAGGATGAGGGATAAGTATAATGAATGGGTTTCAATGGATGGAAGAAAAATACTGTGAGACAATTCACTATCTCAGAAGACAAGACATTTCCATGGGCCAGCTAATTTAGGAAGAGATGCCATGATAAGAACATTTAAGCAATATTGTTTCAATCCCAGAATCAGAGCCCAAGCACAAGAATTGTGTCATTGATGTGTAAAATGTCAACAGGTAAATGCAGACAAACAAATACAAGTCACATTGAGTCACAAAGGGAGATCAGGAGGGCCTTTAAACAAAATGCAGCTGGACCTAATCAAAATAACCTATTTCTAATGTGTTGAAGTGTGTCCTGGTGATTGTCTGAATTTTCTCTAGATGGGTGGAAGCCTATCCAACATTGAGAAATGATAGTCTTACTAGCTAAGTTACAGTTGAGGGTGTTAGTTCCAAGGTACGATATGCCATTTTCTCAACAGTCAGATTGAGGTACTCACAGTAATAGTGAGATTATAAAGATTGCTAAAGGACTGGCTGATGTTGTATATTCTGTCTCTCACCAGGTAGAAGCTGTCACTGCGAATCCACACCAGGAGCAGTGCCATTCCCATATTCCTAGAGACTGAGGGGGTCATTCCGACCCTGGCGGTCCATGACCGCCAGGGCCGGGGACCGCGGAAGCACCGCCAACAGGCTGGCGGTGCTTCCTGGGCTATTCTGACCGCGGCGCCGCCATGGGGATTCCAACCCCCTTCCCGCCACCCTGGTTCTTACCGCCAGGAACAGGATGGCGGGAACGGGTGTCGTGGGGCCCCCTAACAGGGCCCCACAAAGATTTTCACTGTCTGCTTAGCAGACAGTGAAAATCGCGACGGGTGCCACTGCACCCGTCGCACCCCTGCAACTCCGCCAGCTCCATTCGGAACCGGCATCCTTGTTGCAGGGGCTTTCCCGCTGGGCCGGCGGGCGGGCTTTTGGCGGTCGCCCGCCGGCCCAGCGGGAAAGCCAGAACGGAGCGGTCATTCGGCGGTAACCGCATGGCGGGCTGCGACCGCCGCTTGCCGCGGTCAGAATGACCGCCTGAGTCTTAATGAAGAAACATGTGAGAAAGTCTTGTCTTGAGCCGCATTTGAAAGGCCCTCTTCAAGTAATTCTGATCATGAATACAGCAGTTAAGTGTGTGGCATTATGAACTACATGCTTCACATACCAAAAGAACAAGAGAGCATATGAAGAAATAGTGTTCTATAAGCCTGAACCAAGAATACTGGTGAACGTAGCACTGCTAGTTGTACAACCTCAGACTCAGAAGTGAGCAACCTGTGATCAGAAACAGCAAAAGAAAGGAGTAAAAGGTGAAGAATCTCTGACAGGTGAAGAGATTCCATTGGCAGACATCTCACAAAGTGGCATTAGAGCTCTTGGCACTGGAGAAGAACAGAGAAACCAAGTTGTATAAGAGATTTCTGAATCAATCCGCAAACAAACAGAAAATCGTGAGGAGCCCAGGGAAGGAACGAGATCTGGAATAGAGACAAGAAGTGATCCACATGATGCCAGATGGCCAAAAGATTGCACTCTAAAGAAATTAAGATGGAGTATGTCACTTGAATCCATACCGCTGACAATCAAAGAAGAAGCAGACTCAAGTGATATAAGTGGCATAGAAGAAGAACAAAACACACTGAGGAGATCTAAAAGAGTACACTGTCAAAGATATTGGTCACCTGAATGAACATATTATGTTAATAAACTTTTGAACATTCCAATTTCAGATTTGCTAAGTTGGAGCAAAGAACTGCCTGAATCCCCCTGAAAAGGAAAAAAGTAAATACTTGATTGCAAAGAACTGTTTACATACTGTTGTAAGAAACAAAAATGAAAGACTGAAAAAAAGATTAATTATTAAAATAAATAAAAAATACACTAGTAAAAATAATCAAACGAAGATGAGAAGAGTACCAAGGTCCGAGGGAACAGCTGAGCAGTAGGGATAACATTGTAGAAGAAAGGGGAGTAGGGTTAAGGGTTGTCTATATGAAGATATCATCAATGAAAGAGTAACAAAATGACTAACTTGAGAAGTAACTAACATGGAGAAGAAGATATTGATATTGTTCAACCTTAATAGATAATTTGCCATTATAAATAAAGAATGGTAGTAAATACTGGCTAATCGTGGATTCATAAATTTACAGTTAACATAGACAATGAAGACAGGCAGATCAGTATATATATAGGGGCCAATTGGGCCTCTCACAATGCACAGCACAGTACATAAACCAGGAGTGGCACAAGTGGTTCCAGAAATAAAGTACACAGCCTAATCTCCATGGTACCACATCACAGAGTCACTGGTGCATCTGCATATGTGCCAACATCCCAAAGCAGCAAATATGATATGAGGAGTCCCCACAAGTCCTTAAATCGAGATTATATGAAAAGTAAAGTTAGTTCTACTCATTTAAATAGAACAAAAGCATGTAGTACAAGCTACTTTCGATTTTGTTTTTATGTCATGCCATCATCATCATCATCATCATTAACTTTATTTCAGTTACAGAAAACAAAACAAAAGAACACATAATTTTGCTACTCCAAGAAGCAGTAAAAAAGGCAGTTTTTAGGATCCCCAGCTTAAATTTAATCTAAAGAGTTCTTGAGTTTGGTTTATTCAGATAATCCATGAAAACGTCAAATAAAGGACAACATTTAAAAGTCAATTACTGGTCTGTTAGGCAACCAGAGGGAGCAGCAGAAATGTTTGTGACCAAAACAACATCCCAGTAGTGGTCTTTAATAATACCTCAGGAACCGTTGGTCATTGAAGTTGGATGAAGCCAGAATTTCTATCTTAACCAGCAATGATTTGACATAGGCTACCCACAGGATCAGTAAGGGTCAGTTGGTGAGCTAAGATTTTGTTAAGGCACTCCCTATAAGTTGCCAGTTACTCCGATGACCATATCCAGGATAAAATGGGCTTTGAGATGTGAGATGTCTGTGATTTGTCTTAAACCTAGGTTAAATCCTAGAGGAAGAAGTGGTCAGGCTTTTGGTAAATTCAAAAGGGATCTTAAAAAGGAATTCTCATCTTTGTCAAGCACATCAAGATTGCAATGCCCCCACAAATCGGAACCATGGAGAGTGGACTGCACGCTTGGGCCCTAAATATTTCCAGTGCTGGTGAGATTGGATGAGAAGAGGATTGTGAATCTGACAATGGACTCTGCTTTATGCGTAAGGCACAAATAGCTTTTTCTGATCTCTGCTGACCAATTAGTGCAATCTGACAATCTCTCCCCTATATTTTCAAATTCTAGCACCCTACCCAGTTAAGCTCCATCTAAAGCCATATTTTCTTTAACTTTCCTGCTCTGTAAATGTCATGTACTTCATTTTAGACTTATTTATGTCAAGGCCATGATTCATATAATTGTTTGAGCTTCTCCAGAAGTGAGTTGAGACCGACGGCAGTTTTTGACAAAAGAAGTGTGTCATCTTCGAATAGCTGGTGTTTTGGAGCTGGCAATTTTTAAGCATCGTTCACAACGTTCATTAATACGGTATGTTTTCATTGATGAATGATAAAAATATTGTGAGAGCAAGGATGCCCCCTTGCCACACAACTTTCCCTATTGGAAATATCTCTGTGGTTTACCTATCTGACTCAAGCTAAATTGTTGGTGTAAAAATTCTAATTAAGAGTCAGTAACCCTAAGGGAATCCCAGTTTTGCTGAAGACATCCCAAAGTTTCACCCTTAATGCAGCACAGAGACCATTGAAGGCTAAAGGAGTGCCCCCGTTCCAAGTCATCAAATGTGCATTTTAGGGTCAAAAACTGAAAAATCTGGTCCGCAGTGCTTGTTTTTGGAATGAAGCCAGTTTGAAGATGAGATAGGGCCTTGTTGGATCTAATCCAGTCCCATCATTTTACCTAACTGTGTTTACTATATATATTTGTATGTTATCCATCAGGGTTATAGAATGATAATTAATTGGATCTTGCCTTGAACCCTTTTTATAAATGGGTATTATTTTGGCCACTCTCCATGAGTTAGTGGTAAGGGCGCCTGCTGCAATTGCAGTAGTCAGAATGTTGATACAAAGAGTTCAAATCTAAGATAAGGCACAGAAATATCCAAAGGGATCCATTCAATCCCAGGGGTTTGCCCAAAGTCAGCCTTTTTAAAGCATTGAAGGATTTCTCGATAGTGAAAAACACTGCCTCCTCAATTATGGCACTACTAGAGGGTGGAGGAGCTGGGTTGGTTGGGGTTATTATGGAGAGTGGCATTACATAGAGGGATGAAAAGTGCTCCACCCAGTCTGTCTAAGAGATATGACATTCAGAATAAGCATAATCTTTGTGGCCATTATGGGTAACTAGATGTCAGAACAATCTTGCGTGCCCATCGTTTGGTGCTCCCAGCGGATCCTCCCAAATCATAACTTCCCTCTGGGACTTGTTGGATTTGATTGCTTGGTCATAATTGTGTCTTGCTTTTAAAATTTCTGGCCTCATGTTGCTTTTTAAGGCTTCTGTCAGAGCTGTTTTTGCCACTCTGCATTTTTTGCGAAATATTTGTGTGTTCTAGAGGCCGGTTTATGAGATGTGATTTTTCTCTCAAAAACAGGTATCAATTTCTCAAACAATGACTCATGAGAGGTCAATATCTAGGTTGGAGTGCTGGCCTGATCTTTACAATACGTTAATGCATTATAAACAGCCCCATAGGTCTCTTTCATTAAAGCCTTGTTGCTTGAAATGTCCGCCCATTTAACCTTGCGCCTGTTGTTACTCAGGGCCCTGCGCTAGGAGATGTTTTTCACCAATAGGATTTGTCCTTGAGGAGGGTCTCAAGGGGACAGTAGTCATTCTCTTGGTGAACAACTATCTCTATATCTACCATCTCATGCCAGGTCACAAGGCCAAGTATGCTACTGAAGTAATCTCCCCTTTCAAAGGTTGGATTGGCAGTGATCTGACAGGGAACGCTCACTGAAAGCTCTAAGGCCATGTGTAGTGACTATGTCCACAATATGAAAGGTGGTTGCACTCATCTTGGTGTTTTGTTTGGCTGAGGAGTAGGTAGGAAGCCCCAAACATTTATCCTCTTGCCGAAACAAATCTAGCAGGGGCTGGTAGGGCTCAAAACAGCAATTGAAGTCACCTGCAATGACCTTGCCGTAGTCTTCTAATATAATAATAATGAGGATTTACAGAGTTTATGACAGCTTGTTGAAAGGGGAAGGCCTAGAGAACGCATTCACAAGGAGATAGGCAATACCCTGCTTTGGGGACAGTTTGAGTATGAGGAGGTCGGGGGAAACAATGTCCATAACCTTGATTGAACCATCGAGGAAAGTTTTAATCCAAAAGAGCAGACCCACGATGGTCTGCCTGCTGGAAAGGGAAGGGTGTCAATACTATGGCCCTCATTTTGATATTGGCTGTGGCGACGGCCCACAAAAGAGCGTTGCCATGGCTACTAGCAGCCCGCTGTATTATGACTAGAGATGGATTTCTGCCAGAAGGGTGTTGGAAATCTGGCTATGGCCATGCCGGCGGATGGCGTTAAGGTGGTGCTGCTGCTACCAGCAGTGCCACGCCATTAGCCCGCTGCCAGCCGTATTATGACCCAAAATACCGCCTGCTGGGTTCTGCTAGTGGACGCTGCTGGTGGCAGCAGAACCCTGTCCTGTCTCCTGCTGGAGGACCCGCTGAACACAGGCAAATTGGTGCTCTGACAGGGGAGGGGGTTGGGGTGTTGTATGTGTGTTTGTGTGTGTGTGAATGTTTGTGCATGTATGGAGGTGTGAGTGCATGTATGTTGTGTTCTGTGAATGCTTGTCTGTGTGGATGTATGAAAGTGTGTACGGATGTGTGTGTGAATGGATGTATGCATGCATGGATGAATGTGGGAATGAGTGTGTTTTTGATTGTGTGAAGGGGATGTGCATGTAGGGGGCAGGGGGTTTGGAGAGGAAGGGGGTGGGGTGCCTGGGGAGGGGGTGGGGATATGGGAAAGACCTCTATCAGTGACAGGGAAAGGATTCCCTGTCACTGATAGTGCCTACTGTCATGGTTTTCAGGGTGGTAAGGAAGCCACGGAAACCATGGTGGTAGGTGGGGTCATTATCCTGCAGGCAGTACAGTGACAGCCGCCGGGCTGGAGATTGATATCTTCAGCCCGGTCGCTGTTACCACCGTGGCGGTCAGTGTGGTACATTGGCAATTTGGCTTCAGCCCAACCACCAGTGTCATAATATGGTGGAAAGTACCACCAATCTGTTGGCAGTACTTTCCACTATATTACCACTGATCGCCAGGGTCATAATGAGGGCCTGTATGTGGAATAGCCTTGATTGTAGATCTTTTCAACTCCCCATGTTTCTTGGAACATACAAATTTGGAATCCCGACAAAAAGCAGCCCCAATCTACACCAAACAGCTTGAATTTGATGCCTGCTACATTATAGCTCACATGCCATATGCCCAAAGGCCCACTAAAGGGGCATCCAGTTGCAGAGGACAGTGCACCTGTGCTGGTTGAGATGCCACTAACTATGCCAGATCTGCCAATTCCAGAGTCATCATAGAATAGGGTTGCTTCAAAAGTAATGCCCTTTCCTCTAACCACAGAACCTAATTGGCAGCATACCAGCAGTCTTGCTTATTTAGGATGGAAGACCTATTTGAGTTTCGGTGGGAAAGGCAACTGAGAGACTAACATGGGCCACACAGTGTTTGTTGGTTTGGACCTTAGTTTTGCCAATCTGGGAGATGGTTCTAGCCCTGCTCCCTCGCACCAGTTGAAGAGATACAACCTTGCAGCGGCCATTGGTTTCCCCTTCAGAAAGTTGTTACTCAGGGGACCCCTCCAACAGTGAGTCAATCGACTTTGACCAGCACATCAAAGTAGTTTAAAACCTGTATGTTGTTAGATCCTTATTGGCCATTAGGAAAACCTTTAGAGGGGGGCCGGGGCAGAGGCCGCGACCTAAGGTAGTTGCTTCTAAGAAAGTAGCTAGGTTTGTAGAAGTAGGCCAGTGGCAAGAGAGCAATATTCAACTTCCTTACATGTCTGTGCTCACCTCCTAATTGTAACTTACAAACCAATTTAGGGTCTTTAAAGCTGATGAAAATGCAATACCCTGGGCGATCTACCCATTCCTGCCCAATCCCATTATATCATGTGATTTTCTGTGTAACTGTCATGGATATTCTTGGTTTTCATAGGTTGGGTGTGATGGTCATTTTTCTGATATAATAAGCAATTTATTTATAATAATGTGAACATACAATTTATGCACAACAGGGATGCGTTAGAACCCAGAAAAGATAGCACTCTAAATCATAACAGCAGTGCTCCACATTGTGATGTCAGATTGATATCCCTTCGTGGACTTTACCATATTGAATTTACCATAAGAGGGTGACCTTTTCGTTCTTTGCTTTGCACTGCTCTCCAAATAATGGCACTCTGTACCTGTCATGTCAATGTCTCCAAACACCAGACACCACCAATCAGCACCTCCCGCCATCACATATCAATCCCTCAGAATCCATTCCTGACACTACACCCCAATCCTCTCACAATTTCCAACCAATACTGGCCTCTTTTTAACAAGCTCATTTCCTTGTTTCAACACCTCTCTCGAAGAATGGACGCCTCACTTTCTGTCTTCCTGTCACTCCTTTCTTCATCACCCGCTGCGGACCCTCCCCCATACCGTTCCAGCATACTGAGAGACAGCCACCTACCCAGACCCAAATGGATGCAACCTCCCCTTGACAACTCAGACCTACGCCTAAAGAGCTATGCAGCTTCAAATTCTGCTACCCCTCCACCTATCTTCCCAAAGGGGTCTTCCTGTTGTCCACCATTATCTCTGATCACATTAAAACTCACACACCATCCTAGTACACGCTCATCCCCTTTTAACTTAACTCAATTCCCAACTACCCTCCCGGATCAGCCAAGTCAGAAAGACAAATTCCTCTCCCTGAACATCATGCTACACAATTGATGAAATGCAGCCAAACAATGTCTAAACTTATTGGACTCAATCCTGACCCATAATCTTCTCTTACTGACCCTCACTGAAATGTGACTCAATGTCTCATCTAACCATGCTCTAGATCTTCTTCTTCCTCCCAACTACTCAATTTTTCCCATGACCGGGAAGATAGACACAGTGGAGGTCTCAAACACAGAAGCTCACTGAGATGCTGAACCCTCCCAATGACTTACTTTGAGTCTTTTGAAAGCTTGTCGGTAGAACTGTTTACATCCACTATCTCCAAGTTCAGATTGACAGTAATTTACCACCCACTGGACCAAAACAACAACTTCATTGAGGAGTGCATGGATTTCTTCACTTTTCAACTTATCAGCTCTGACAACAATATCTTCCTTGGTGACTTCAACATCCACTGGGGAGACGTGGGCAACAGTTATGTGTTTAGCTCCTTTCTCAATGCCAACAATCTCCAACAATATTACAAACAAACATTTAGTTCATAAATATGTGTAGCTTCACAACACATAAAGCATCCTGCACCCAATTGTGCACTTGGTGGGCAAAAGCATAAGAGCAATCTAGAACTAGTGAAGGAAAATTCCAGCAGCTTACAACAGTTAAAATAGCTAGCATCACAGGAGGTATTTTGCGTGGAGAGTGCAAAGAGACATCCATGTGCAAACAACGATGAACAAAGTGAACAGGTCTGTCCACAAGGTAAACACCAACCATGGATAGGTCTTTATTTTACTTCATGCCCCTTTCTTCCACCACCCTATACTTCCTGCCTTTTTATCTCACTTTTTCAGGTTACCTTTCATCCCTGCTTTATCCTTTTGTCAATATTTTCCTGTCTTCCTCTTCTTCCTCCTTTTTCTCTTCTCTGCCTTTCTCTCTCTTGTTATGAGTCAAGCTCTGAAGAAGAAAAATAAGTTCAGTCCCAAACAAAGGGTACTGGTGCCACTATCTTCAACCACTGGCAAAACTGGAGTATAAACTGTGAATTATATTTCTATGTTAAACTCATTATGCATGCATATGTCTATTTTTTTCTTTGCCATTCCAAAGCATAGGCTAACCTAAATAAATGCACAAGGAGTGTCAATGTGAGTAAGCACTGGTAATGCTAACAGGTTGGCACTCACTTTCTAAAGGTAATACTTATTGGCTTTGTCTGTGTGTATTTTAATTTTGCCTCAAGCGATAAGACACATATTTTAATGATCAAACACCCCCAAGCTACAACTTCATACCGTAGAAACTATTTGCAACTGCTGAAATGCAGTTTCCATTGCATAGTCTGTTGTTTACTGAAGCCACTGTTTCTTGCGTCTTAAATAAGAGTTATTTTTTTGTGTATTCATTGTTTTGTATTTAAAAGTCCAAACATTAGATATTCTTTATCAAAATCAAGAGCACTTCCTTCCAGCTCAACCTGAGAGAACTGGGATTACGATATACTTTTTGCTACACTAGCATTTCATCCTACCCCTTATTGTCATGGAAGTATAATTTTCTGAAAATTAATGATGCTTATAAAATAAAAAACATAGGCTCTGATTTAGAGTTTGATGGAGTTGGCTACTCTGTCACAAACATTATGGATATCTTATTCGCCATATTACAATTCCATTATAGCTTACGGAACGTGTAATATGGCAGATGGGATATCCATAATGTTTGTGGCAGAATAACCCCTCTGCCATACTCTAAATCAGGCCCATAATTTTGTGTGTGTGAGGAAGACATGTAGGAGGCCATGAGGGACAAAAAGAGGTGTCCCACCACTTTCGATTAGTGCTGTGGTGTTCAAATAAGGCCTGACTACACAGATTACAATGGTGATAATGCAACATTGCTCCAACATTCATAATGACTTACAGTTGCATTCTGCAGAATCCATTTTTTGCATTTCTCTGGTGGTCAAAATACTACTGCAAAGACACTGCAGTTCAATATATTTTTTGGGGAAATGAGGTAAAATTGCATTTGCAGAAAGGCATTTATTTTAGTATAGTAGCTTTTATTTACCTCTCCTAAGGACATACGCTCAGTAAGCTTTTCTCAACCATTAAAATATAATCAAAGGAGAGCAACATTGACCTCAACCTTATGTGAAAATCATTGCGATACTGACCCTTTTTAAAAATGATAAACATGATGAATAATCTTAATTTGCCTACAGCACAGGGCAAATTTAAGAAATATTCGAACACATGCACAAACCCTGGTGGAAGAAAGCTTCAGTAAATGTATTAGCACAGGAATGCATCTATTCAATATAGACTCTATAGTAGCTAAATTAAAAACCTCTGGGCATAAATGTGATAAACTTCATAAAAAATACAAAGTTTGCAAGGGTTTGCAGAGAGTGGTCATCACGGGAACAGGTAAGGCCACCAGATTAGTGAAACCGGCCCAGGGAAAACAGAACTGGCATCTAGTAGTTCCAAATTTAAATCTAGTCAGGATCAACTTGTTTGTCATCATGTCAAGGTACGGTCCCAGCCCTAGCATTGCTTTGATCAATATATAATCTTTATAAAGGAGTTTTCGAAGTTCCCCCATCTCTCTTTGCCCTTGCCTGGTCTCCCAGAAATTTATTTTAAAATAATGTTTATCCATTGCAGGTAATTTTTCTGGATTTGAGAAGAAAGAGGGTCTACCTAACTTTGGGCCTGATTACATCTCGGCAGAGGGGTTACTCCATCACAAAGGTGATGGAAATACTATCTACAGAAATCTAATTAACATCAAAAACAATGGTATTTAGATTTCCGCGTATGGGATATCTGTTACCATTGAGACAAAGTAACCCCTCTGCCATGATCTAAATAAGCTCCTTAGTACAGATAAACCTGGGGTAACAAAGGATTCTGGAGGTCCCTATCACAGGAGAAGGAATCCATTATAATCTCTTTGATGAAAACAGCCTCTGGATTGCACTAAATGGAACTTCACAGCATTAAAGGGACCAAATTAATATGATCCTTAACATAAGATAACCAAAACCCCTCCTAGATTGTGTATGTTGGTGACCTGACTGGAAGACCCAAGATGCACCTGCATACTCTGATTTCTTCACCCTGCAGACATTAATCATCGTCTCTTATTAATTTCAATAAGTGGAGCTAATAGTTTTTTACCAACTTTGGATGGCAGGTTCGATTAAGAGAAACAACAGAAATGCAAAACTTCACCGTTGTCTGAGACAAAGAAGGAGCCCACGAACCCTGAGAATTGAAAGTAACCTATGATAGAGATGTCAATAAAAATAAATTCTATTTAATGAATAACCCATATGAGTGAATCAAACGCCTAGCCAAATGCTGCATTCTAAATTTGCATTTTGCTTCCTAAACTTTGCATGACCTGCACTTGCTTGACTTGCTCAATTAGCTAGCTTTAACAACTTTGACAAATTCCAGTCTGCTTTAGTTCAGCAGAAATATTTCTGTCAGGACATTTGCATGAACTTTTCACAACACAAACTTGATATGCTGACAAATTTTCTATTCACTATTAATGACTCAACCTGCATTAGAATCTCAAAACTTGCTAAACTAATCTTAAATGTTTCTCTTTATGAATAGGCTTTTAGTGTGAAGATGTATGTGAAAAGAGGTGACTTGATGTGATCACACTTAAAACTTACACTAACGTTTTTCTTTCAGAAACCTAGGCGGCTGGGAAAATTGTTAAATGTGCACTAAAGTTAAAACATCTACAAAATGTATCATGTGTTGAAAACTCTCTTTGTTCAAACTTGCCACCTTGGTGGAAATTGTTACTGCCTCACTATGTTCTTGTTGCCTGATTGCTAGAACTAATGCTGTAATTAATTATAACATCTTTAAACTTGAACTAAAACTCTAATTATTGACTCCTGAGATACAGTATTTGAATGTTATGAAACGTTTAACTTTATGACTTGTAATTTCTTTTCTCCACTTGTTTCCAAGGTCCCTTACTGGGTATCCAAAGGGTTGCAGCAAAAAAAAGGAAGGTTTACAATTTTCTGTGCTCCCAAAAAGTTGGTAACAGAGTTATGGTTCAAATTACAAGGGAAAGAGGCTGCTATAATTTAAAAGGTGCCCAAAAATTAAATAACCTAATCGCCAAGAACCCAATTGTGAAGACTGATGGAGTGCAGGCTCCGAAGCGATTGCAGATTGTGGTTGAAGGACTGGTGAAATCGACAGGTGTGAGTATCAGTTTGGCAGTGTATTGAAACTGTGCAGAATGTTGTTTTGAAGTGCATTGCTAATTGTCTATATGTTTTATGTGCTTTGTCAAAGAAGATAAGAGATTATTGGACTAACAAGTAGTTTAAGATCCAAAGGTAGATACATAAGAGATAGATATTTTCTTGTCTAAGTGAAGTGTAAGTCATGAAACGTCATTGACTACACAAATAGGGATGTAATAAAGTTGCTGTGACCCTACTAATATTTGCTTAGTGTTGGAAAACCTCATGTGCAAAGGTGACACAACACTAATAAGATGATTTTCCTGCAGGTCGAGATTTCATCATTGTGAGTGGAAAATACTGTTTGGTTGAAAATCTGAAGGTTTAAAAAAAATTCAGATTATTGATTGTACCACTGTTGTCTTTAGAAGAAGCAGGCAAAGATTGATATTAATTTATATTGTTTAGTTGTAAGTTTTGTCTTTTGCGTTGTCCGGAGAAAATTGCAAAGGAGGGTAAGCCGCTGTAAGGAGTGGGTTATTGCATCATAATGCGCCACGCTGATATTAGCCGGTGGTGTTACACTGCAATGTGATTGGTTGAATCTCTGCAAAAGTGTGAAGTGAAGTCATTGGTTGATTTAATTATGGAACCATATTGTGATTTGATAAAAGAGGTTCTGCAGTAGACGTATAAGGAAAAATCGCAAAACAATTGAGACGCTAGACAAATTGCAAAAAAAATTTACATGAAATGAAACCACCTCCTAGACCTACAAATTTTGAAGCTCTTTGTGCATAGGAGAAAATGTTTCAAAATAAAGAGAGAGAGAGCTACCAAAAATGAACTACGAGAACAATGAGAAATTATATAGATGCAATTTGGGATGATCAATCTCAGAGATGGAGAAAGAGTGTTCTAGATTATATCCTGAATATGAGAAAAGCACAAAGGCTGGAGAATTTGAAAAAACCTAAAAAGAAAATGACTAAAGGGGATAAGGAAATGAAAGGTGAAACTAAATCACATACTAATACTGATTAAGGTGATGATATTTTAGATGAACGTCTGGCTATTCATCCGCCACTTTATGTGTGTCCTGTACCGAATGATGGTGCACAGTTAACAAATAATGTGAAAATAGCTATGGCTTCTATATATCCCGCTGTTGTACAAGTTACTAGTCTGATGCAAGCAAAACCACCTGCAAATATACAACCCGTAGTGAATTAGTCAATTGTGCCACAGTCTGTCATAATTCAACCAATTGTTGCATAGCCTATTACTATACAACCTGTAAATCAGCAAACGAGTGCAAGTGCCTCAACATAGATAGGAACTGCTCAATCCGTAGTACATACAGATGCTACATCTTCTGTAATTACACCTCCTTCACAAATTATTGAATTGACTACAACACAGACAGTGCCTGCACAGGTTGTTCATACACCAGCTGCAGTAAATCAGGAAGCAACTGGAGGTAATCCACTAAAAGGATTTCCCCTGATGTAGCAAAATTCACAGATTGAGGTATGGACACCCCCACATACACTTCAAGCCTTAGGAATAGGAAGACAATTGGCTTCATAACGCAAACCATGCTAGGTGAAGGCAATTTGTTAGAAAATTGAATATGTCCTCCTTTTTTTTGGAGAGACTGCCAGAAATTGTGTAAAAGTTGAGGGTGCGGGAAGAAGGAGTACCAGTTCAAATTCAAATACTTGCCTAGTTTTGGAAAAGGAGAGACCATTAAATGTGCCTTAATTAAAGATTAAGTTTGACAAAATCATTAGAGGATGTTTGGACCTTGAACAAATAAATCCGTATCAAGAGAAGTAACTAATTTACCAGTTTAAAGAAATTACATGGCGAGCTGCAACTGTTCAAAAAAACAAATTAACAGAATTAGCACAGAAATGCTTCAGAGTGAATCTGGATGATAAATCAATTGAAAACATGCTTTCTTTAGGAATGCAAATTCATCTCATTGATTTAATAAAATATGTACATAAATGGAGTGAATTTGACAAATGTTAAAATAAATGGTCACAAAATCATGGGAAGAAAAAATGGCAGAAGAGGCTGAGGAGAAAAATAGACAGGCTGCACACTCAGGAAAGAAAGAGGCAATTACTGCCAATCCTTTAGAAGAGAAACCGGGGAGGGGCATATGTACATGCCCCTTAGAATAGTGGAGAGCTTGCATCACTTATGAACAATTCTGCAAAGATGAAAGAAGGTCCAATGCAGTGCTACTCACAAATGGAGAGATTTGTCACAATTTCAAAAGTATTGTGGATTGATTTAAATAAATGTTTTGATATTGTGGGGAAGATGCAGAGCCAGCGAGAGATGCTCATTCAAATGCACCTTCCCCTCTAGTGATGAATAAGTATAATGAGCTAGTAAAGCTTTAGAAGGGCAGAGTTCCTCCTAAGGATTTTGGATTATTTAGAACATAATCAAAGTCAGCAGAAAGGTAAGGAACATGTGCATGAATACTGTGAGAAGGTAATTTTTTTGCCCTAATCAGCCCCACTTTTTGACTGATACTGGTGGTTACTGCCTCTGTGGCCTGGGCTCTGCTAAACGTACCCAGAGCCAGTGTTCTGTGTAAAAGGAATATGAAAAGTAGACATAAACTATAATTGGATATGGCAGCCTACCTATAAGTTCCCAGTATATAATAGGGCAGGGAGGACTGGAGTCCCAGTGGATTTAATGCACTCTAGTGTGCACTTTTGTAGTGCCTGAAGTCATTTTGAAGGCAGCCCCGATTTGCTGACTGCTTTTAAAAGTAATTTATATGCAAATTCGATTTTGGAATTAAAAGTATTTCCAAAGTCTCACACTACCTTATTTTTACATATAAGTCATCCTTAAGGCCTCCTCTAAGTGACCCAGACGTAGGGTGCCTTGTAACTGTAAGCAGGGAAATGATAAAAGTGATAAAACATGTTTTTTATGCCCTGGTGAGGGAAAAACCACTAATTTCGGGCCTGATTTAAGAGGTCCTAGCGCCACCTTTGCGCCACCATAGCGTCATTATTTTGACGCTAAGGAGGCACTAATGTGGCTTTTTACACATGCCATATTTGCAAAGTGGCATAATGCATGCACTCCACCACTTTATCAACCCTTGCGCCACATTATGCCTGCGTCAGCCATAATGTATGCAAGGGGTGGCATTCCCCCCTTTAGGGGGCCGAAAAAATGGTGCAAGGAAATCTAGGAGATTTCCTGCTGCCATTGTTTTGACACTTCTAATGCCTGCTCAGAACAGGTGTTAAAAGGTGGTATGCCACTGAATATAATGGGCCCCTATGTACTCTGCAGGTGTAGCACCAAAATGTTGTCACTACTCCTGTAGAGTACATCAGTATCATGAGGTATTCTGATGCTATTTCCCCCTAACCGGAGCCACGGTGCACCATATTTCAAATATGGAGTACACATGGTAGTGGTTGGGGGATGCTAAGGGGTGCAAGCGCCACCTAAATCAGCCCCTGAGTTTTTCCCCATTTTAGTACAGTAGCTCCATAGGCTAACATTGGGAAAATTCATTCAAGTATAACTTTCACTAGAAATGGCCTACAAATTCCATTCTTGAACGCAACTTGATAGTTAGAAAAAATCCAACAATTTCTCACTGTTAGATTTAATATAACTATTAAAGAAAATAAGTTATAAAACTTTCTTATGTGAAACTAAAATCCAGCTTTCCAGCAGCTCTTACCTGATTGGCCAGCCTCTGCCAGGCTGAGCCAAGATGCCTAAATGAGGTGTGCTGTGGCCTGCAATGAGACAATGGGACATCTGGTGGCTGGAGATCTTCAAGCTGCAGATCAACAGGCAAAAAGGGGTTTCGGTAGACAAACTGATCTTCAAAGGGCAAATGACACTTAGGAAAGGACGCAGGCTCAGCCCCTCTTGCTGTGACCCCAGCCAGATGGAAGCCGCAGTAAGGATATTAGCAGAAAGAATGGAGAGGGAGTGCTTAGAGAAATATCCACACTAGTAGAGTGGCTTAGCCAGACCCTGACCTCAAGGAGAGATTTTCTCTATCTTGGATTTTGAAAGAATAGTGCTTCCTGGGACTGAATTTTGCCACTATTCACAGGACATGGTCAGAGGGTGGCACCCTGAATCTCATTGGCCAGGGGTGCCCCCCGCTTTCGACCTCAGAAACACTTGATAAATATGGGAGAGTTACCCAGCAATTCAGAATGCTGCCTGAAATACAAGGAGAAGAAGGATTGCCCTACTGGAACTATGGTCTGGACCCCAAAGGACTGCTCTCTGCATGACTGCACCTGCTGCACACATAGGAACTACAGGTCTAAGGACTTTGTTTGGCTTCAAGGGAGGGAAGGAGTGGACTCCCTGACAGCTACAAGTTAAAAGAGCTTCACCTGCAACATCCCCACTAAGGAGGACCCAGCTGACCACCTTCAGCTGAACGTTTGAGGATTTGCCAGGTGCACTTAGTCCCAAAATCTCAAGGAACATCTCAGAGCTTTGAGATCCTTGCATTGGTGTTGTGGAGACCCAAAGGAGGACGTCTGGAAGGAGGACTAGAAGTTTGCAGAAGACTGAAGAACTTTTGAAAAAAAAGCTCCATAAGGTGACCTACACTCTGACGAGAGCCAAGCCACCGACATCAAACAGTCACCCGACCTGAGTTTCAAGTTTGTCCCACTGAAGCTCTGGATCTTTCCTTTTCTACGTCAATGTGACTGCCATGAGTTGACCGGTTGCCTGCGCTGAGCCAAGCTGATGAGATTGAATTGAATCCCAGCCTGACAAGGATCCTCACCACATGGCAAGAGAAAAAGCTATGAGTATGTCCAGAGGTAAAACTTTGACTAAGATTTCCTGCTCAGTGTATCTGAGCAGGGCTCCATCACGGTCAGCCTCAACTTGTGACTTGGTCCTGGTTCACCATGACCAGGTTTCCCCAGTTGGTGCTGTTGGTTTTTACGCTCTAGAAAGCTCATTTTTTTAATTATTCTTTAAAAATCCATTGTTTTGGTGTAATTTCAAAAATAAAAATATTTCCTATTTTCATAAATTTGTGTTGGAAGTTTATTATATGTTGTGTCTTACTTATTTAATGTATTGCTGTTTTTAAATGCTTTACATGCCTGTCTCCTAAGTTAAGCCAACCTGCTTTTTGCCCAGCTACCAGAGGTTGAGTAACGGATTTATTTATTGAGACCTTGACTGAACATTATATTGTGATTGTGGCTTTATTACTAGTGGTAGGCCCCTACTTACCACTATTAATAACCCAGTTTCCAACAAATATTATGACATATCCATAAGGTATTTCAGCAGCATACAGGACAGGAGCATCTTGACCCAGCAGATATGCGATTTTTCATTATACAGTTTGTGCTTGGTCTGAGATTTGTCACTGCATACAAAATAATCTAATTTATTGGTAGACAAAGTCTTTGGATGAGATTTTGAAATGTGAACAGCATTGCAGTGCTCAGAAGGAGATGAAATAGTCTAAATGTAAGGATATTGTGTTGGCTCAGATCAAATTTGCACAAAGAAGGTTTCAAAACCAGTCATTTGTTGGAAATGGTAGTGCAGTTCAGAACGTGAACACTTTGAATGGAAAGGAAAGGGGTGGTTTTCAAGCAGTAATTCAGGGTGTTCATGGAGGAAAGATGGTGTCTCAAGCAAGAGGGAGCAGTGTTCCCATTGATCTGAGTATGAGTGTTGACATTGTAACCCTGAAAAAAATGACACCTTGTCATCTTTGTAACAGGATGGGGAATTTGAAGTGTGAGTGTAGGCTCAATCCAGATAGAAGTAATAGTAATCAGCTACATGGAAGAAATCAAATGCAGATGCAAAATGCTCCCATGCAACTGCTACACGTACCAATGCTGAATCACGCTCAGATGGCACCTATGGCTTAAGCACATGTGGTTCAACAAAATGTGAATCATGCAAGATTAAATCAGAATCAGTTACCAAAAATGAATCAAAATGTGATGCAGGTACAAAATCAGAATGCAATTCAGCATTTTCCTATGCTTAATGATGAAGATTTAGTCTCAGGCACGTCACAATGACTGCGCTTGAAAGTGCAGGTAGATTGCGTGCTTGGCGAAGTCTTAGACGTAGACCAGAGTGGACTGTTTGTAGAAGGCAAGGTGAGTGGCCACCAAGCGTCATTTCTTATTGAACCAGAGCTACTCATCGAACTGTGAGGACAGCAAAAGTACCAGACCCACTCTTCTTGGGAAAGGAGATCCAAGTTATAGGAGTTATAAAAATACAAATTACAAACACAACTTTCAAAAGGGTTCCTCTAAAAATAGGCTCATCTGAAGAAAATCATCAGTTTGTTGTGTGTGATTCATGTACTGCATACCTTTTAGGTTAATTTCCCCATCTATTACCACCACAATGAGTGGAATTTCAGACGCTTGATGAGAATGTGCATTTTAAAACTGCTCAACAAGAAACAGTAGGTATTTATCCTAAGATGACAAAAGATTTACCTGCAGATTTTAAAAGTGTCAGATTGCGTAGGAAAGGATATTGATCTAATTTAAGGAGTAGAACCAGTAAGAACAAACATAAAAGTGAATGTAGCTTTTCCAAGGCCACCACCTTATCACATGACACATAAATGCTTGAAAAGGACATCTTGAGAGGAATAATTGGCAATCCATGCAATTCACTATTTATGAGCTTGTGAAAGCCCATTTGGGAAATTTAGGATTCTCTAAAATTTGTGAAAAGTGAATGATAATCACATTTTGTCCTGTAGTACAGAACTCTGACACCATACTTTATCAAGTTCCAGGTACACCTAAATGGCTAACTGTAATTGATCTCTGTAAAGCTTTCTTCATGATTCCATTGCATGAAGACAGTCGGTATCTGTTCTCTTTTGTGTTTTGAGAGAAAGTATTAGCCTTATGTTGCATCCCACAAGGCTATACTGAGAGTCAATCAATTTTGAACTAGATATTGAATAAAAAAATCTGGCATCATTGATCATGCCCTGAAGTTCAGTCCTGGTGCAGGATACAGATGTCTTTCTTGTGGCATCAGAGACCAAAGAATCTTACAAACTTGACACCATTGCATTACTGAATCATTTGGCAGAGAATGGGAATAAAGTGTCTGCAAATAAACTGAAATATTGTAAAAAATAATTCCATTATTTGGGACAGGTCATTGAAAAGGGAACAAGGTAAGTGTCAAGAGACAGAGTTGAAGCAATTTTGTGAATGAATCCTCCTAAAACACAGAGGCTAGTCAGGATGTTTTAAGAATGGCTGGCTACTCTAGACAGTAGATACCTAACGTTTTCTTGGTGACAAAGCCTTTACAGAGGTTAACACATAAATATGTACCAGCTGCGATCCCATGGGACAGCAAATGCATGAAAGCATTCCTAGAGCTGAGAGAAAAGTCTCCGTTGTGCCCGGGCACTGAAAATGGCAGATTATTCGAAAGATTTAATACTGATTTACAGTGGGTGAGGGGTGAACTCTCTCAGAGTTAACACAAAAATATGGGAATTCCAAAAAGCCAGTCATATATTTTTCTGTGACCCTTGATCCTGTAGCCATGGCTTTGTGTGGCTGCCTAAAAGTAGCAGCTGCCGTAAATGAGAGTCTTAAAAAATATGAAAATATAGCGATGGGACATCCATAATAGGTATGGCTCCTCACTCTGTTGCATTTGTGCTTACCAGAGCTACGACTCAGCACCTAATAAACTTCTGACTTAGGAAACATGAGAAGTAGATTTTGGAAGGAAGTAACATTGTGCTGAAAAGATGTCAGGCACTGAATCCCAGCACATTTTTACCAGTTCCTGGAGGAGATTAATTTGATTATTTTGAACACAATTGCCTTGATGTCACAGGCTTACGCACCAAGCCGAGACCAGACATAAAGGATGAGTCATGAATAAGTCCACATTATGTTGTATTTCTAGATGAGTCATGAGTGAGAAGAAATGAAAGATCTTTGAGAGCAAATTATGCAGTCTGCACAATCCAAGAGGTAGTAGAAGCTTCATGGCTTCAAGGAATTTCCTCATCACAAGTTACAGAAGTGATTGCTCTTACTAGGCCCAAATGAGAGTGACTATATTTACGGACTGTCAGCCTGGATTGGATTTTGTGTTGTCCATGATTTTGGGCAGTTGTGGTCACAGCGAGGTTTTATGACATCTTCTGGTTCACCCATTAGAAATGGGGAACATGTTAAGAATTTATTGGAAGCTCAACAACTCCCAGCTGAAATTGCTCACAGCACACAGAAGCAACAAAAGCTATCGCACAGTTGACAATAGGTATGCTGATGAAGTGTCATGCTATTGTGCAACAAACAAATCTCAGGAACAAAATGTATTTTCCATGATATTGAGAGTTGCTGACATGTGGGAGGAAGTCAGATGAGTGCAAGAAAATGCACCAAACACAAAAAACAGGGATGGATTAGAGCAGGATGTGGGATAAATGAACATAATGTATGGGTTTCAATGGATGGAAGACCAGTACTGTCAGACAGTTTGCTGTCTCCAGTGACAAGACATTTCCATGGGTTGACTCATTTAGGAAGGGATGCCATGATACAAACATTTAAGCAATATTGGTTCAATCCCAAAGGGATGCCATGATACGAACATTTAAGCAACATGGGTTCAATCCCAGATTCAGAGCTCAAGCAGAAGAATTGTGTCATTTATGTGTAACTTGTCAACAGATACATTTAGGCAAAAAAACACAAGTCACATAGCGAGATCAGGACGCTCTTTCAACAGAATGCAGATGGACTTCATCGAAATGCCAATTTGTAATGGGCTGAGGTATGCCCTGGTGATTGTCTGAATTTTCTCTAGATTAGTGGAAGCCTACCCAACAAGGAGAAATGACAGTCTTACGTAGCAAAGTTATTATTGAGGGCATTAGTTCCAAGGCATGGCATGCCAGGTTCTCTAGAGTCAGATCGAGGTACTCACTTTAATAGTGAGATTATAAAGATGTTGTGTGCAGCATTACAAGTTGACCAAAAGCTACACTGCAGTTATCAACCAGAAGCCTCTGGCACAGTGGAGCAGCTTAATTGGACAATTAGATCTAGATTGGCAAATGTTTGTACTTCCACTTCACTGAAATGGTCTGATGCTTTGCATCTAGTGTTGATGAGTTTAGGATGTCCACCGGACAGAAATACTGGTTTATTCCACATACAATTTTGCTGGGCAGAGAAGTGGGATTACCAGCAATTCTAGCAATGCACCTATGAATAATACAGGTGATTTTGTACTTGGATGATGTAAGGGATTGGCTCATGTGGTATATTCTGTCTCTGAACAGGTTGGAGCTGTCACTGCAAATCCACACCAGGAGCAGTACCATGAACTTAGTCCTAGAGACTGGGTCTTAATGAAGAAACATGCAAGAATTTGCTGTCCAGAGCCACGTTAGATAGACCCCTATCAGTTAATTCTGATCACTAATACAGCAGTTAAGTATTTTGACATTCTGAACTGAGTACATGCTTTACATACCCAGAAAAAAGATATCTATATGAACAAATAGTGTTCTATGAGCCAGAACAAAGAACACTGGTGAACGTACCCCTGCAAGTAGTACAAACTCAGACTCGGTAGAGAGCAATCTGTGATTAGATACAGCAAAATAAAGGAATAAGGGATGAATAATCTGACAAGTGAAGCAGTTCAATTGCCAGACCTCTCACAAAGTGGCATTAAAGATTGTGGCACTGGAGAAGAACAAAAAAATCTAATTGAAGAAGTGTCTTCTGAATCAATCCTAGAACAAGCAGAAAATCTTGAGGTTCCCTCTGAAGGAACGCGATCTGAAATAGAGACAAGAAATGATCCACATGGCGCCAGATGGTCAAAAGCTTACACTCAAAAGAAATTAAGACTAAGTAAATCACTTGAATCCATGCCACTAACAATGAAGGAACAAGCAGAATCAAGTGGTATAGATGACACAGAAGAAGAACAAACACACTGAGATCGTGAGTACCCTGTTGCAGTTATTCATCACCTAAATTAACATATTATGTTAGTAAAATTTTGAACATTCCAATTTCATATTTTCTTGACTGGATCAAAGAACTGACTGAACCCCCTTGGAAGGAGAACAAAGTAAATACTTGATTGCTAAAAATTATTCACATGATGTTGTGAGAAATAAAAATTAAAGACGGAGAGAAATTATAAATTGTTATATGAAATAAAAAGGCACTAACAAGAATAATCAAAAGAAAATAAGAACATTACCAAGGTCCGAGGGAGCAACTGAAGAGTAGGGGTAACATTTATGAAGAAAACAGAGTAGGGTTAAGGATTGTCTATACGAAGATATCATCAATAAAAGACTAATGAAATATCTTGAGAAGAAACTAACCTGAAGAAGATGTTGATACTGAACTTTAACAAGAGACATAACTTGCTGTTGCAAATAATTATTGGTAGTATACCTGATTGTAGAGACACATGTACTGTTAATAGAACTAAATGTAAAACATTCTTAATAATACTAATATTTTAGGTAAGAGTAGCAATAGCATTAGTTATACACTTCACACCTGACACAGAAAATGTTGTAGTGAAGTTTATAATGCTACTACTAAGGCAAGTATAGAGAAAGATGAGTTGAAAACATAATGTGTAGATTGCATGAATGAAGATTACTCAATGAATGTCTATTCTAGACTAGTACAAGGATTTACTAAAGCTATTTATGTTAAGAATTTGTTAGAAATGGGGTGTCTTGTTGACAGTCAGTTTGCACTCTGTCCAAACAGGAACCCTCACTTTAGTCAGGGTAATGGAGATACACACTTAAGCTAACCCCTGCACATCCCCTTGGGAGCATGCCACAAGCAGTCAGGCTTTTCTCAAAGGCAATGTGTAAAGTATTTGCACCAAAACACATAATAATACAGAGAAAACACTAGAAAATGGTCACCATGCCAGTTTAGACAATTAGCCAATATTTATCTAAATCAAACAAGACAAAAACAACAAAAATCCAACATAAACAAACAAAGTTAGGAATTTTTAAAGATTCAGCTTAGAAATACAAGTGCTACAATCTGGTGATATCACAGCGTCATGACGGAGTCATTCCCAACAATATGACACTAATGGCACCGGTCACAGAGTCACATGGACCCTAGGCACAGTACCTTGTGTAAAAAAGAAAACAAGCTGGTGCACAGAGTCGGGGATCGAGGCATTGGTGGATCCAGTGTGGCGCTGGTTCCAGTGCTGCAGAGCAAAGGAGCAGAGACATTGTTTCAAGGCGTTGGGTTCTTGTTGCAAAGCTGTGGAGGTGAGGTGGTGCTGGTGCGTAGCGTTGGATCAGAGGTCGATATTCAGCAGTCATAGCATGGTGAGGTAAAGTCGGGTGTCACGGACATCGGAGACCAGGCACTTTTGGGACTCCCAGAGTTGTGGAATTCAGTGAGGCTGCGTTGGCATCGGCCCTGCGGGATTGTCACACTCCAGAGAAGAGTACGGCTTCAATTGCAGGTAGCATCAAGGGATTAGGCAGCGGCATCTGTCTGGAGTCGTCCGAAGTCAGTGCACTTGATCCTTCTTAATTTTTCACCAGCTTCTCCTTTCAAGGGCCCAGGGACTGGATTAGGCACCACTTGGCAGGGTAGGCATCTCAGCAGACAGTCCAGGTGTTGGTAGAGGAAGTCTTTGATGGTCCTGAGACTTCAGAACAGGGGACAAGCTCAGTCCAAGCCCTTGGAGACACCTCTCAAGCAGGAATACACAACAACGTTTAGTCTTTGTCCCTTTTCACAGGCAGGAGCCGCAACTGCAGGCTAATCCAACAAAGCACAGTCACAGACAGGGGCAGCACTTCTCATTCACCTCTTCAGCTGCTCTCCTGCCAGAGGTTCCTCTTGAATCCTTGAAGTAATCTAAAGTCTGGGGTTTTGAGTCCAATACTTATACCCCTTTCTGTCTTTGAAGTTGCCAAACTTCAAAGAAAAGACTCTGTTGTTTACAGGAACCTGCCTTACCCAGGTCTGGTGCCGGATACATACCAGGGGGTTGGAGACTGCATTGTGTGACGGCAGACACAGCCCTTTCAGTTGTAAGGGACCACTACTCCCTCCACTCTAACCCAGACGGCCCAACAGGATATGCAGGCTATACCCAAGCTCCCTTTGTGTCACTGTCTAGTGGAGATGAACAGATAGCTCAACTGTCGGTATAACCCAGACAAGGAGTCCACAAACAGGCAGAGTCACGGAATGGTTTAAGCAAGAAAATGCCCACTTTCTAAAAGTGGCATTTTGAAACTAACAATCTAAAAAACACCTTCACTAAAAGATGTATTTTTTAATTGTAAGTTCAGAGACCTCAACTTCCATATTTCTATCTGCTCTCAAATATAAAATGCACTTTAAGATTATTTAAAGGCAGCCCCTGTGTTAACCTATGAGAGAGATAGGCCTTGCAACAGTTGAAACTGAATTTGGCAGTACTTCACAGTTAGGACAAGTAAAAACACACTAATACATGTCCTTCCTTTAACAGAAACTTCACTCCGCTAGTGGGGCTAGCTAGGGCCTACCTTGGGGGTGCCTTACATGTACAAAAAGGGAAGGTTTAGGCTTGGCAAGTGAGTACACATGCCAAGTCAAATTGGCAGTTTACAAACTTCACACACAGACACTGTAGTGGCAGTTCTGAGCTGTGTTTTCAGGGCTACTCATGTGGGTGGGCCAATCAGTGCTGCAGGCCCACTAGTAGCATTTGATTTACAGGCCCTAGTCACCTCTAGTGCACTTTACGAGGGACCTGCTAGTAAATCAAATATGCCAATCATGGAAAAGCTAATTGCACATACAGTTTCCCAAAGGGAGCACTTGCACTTTAGCACTGGTCAGCAGTGGCAAAGTGCCCAGAGTAACAACAACAGCAAAAATAAAGTCCAGCACAGAGAACACCCTGGGAAGCAGAACCAAAACGTTAGGGGAGACCACGCCAAGGATGCCAGGTCTAACAGATCTTTTATGCTTGCACATATGCTATCTTCAGCTGATGAACAAGTTTCATATTACCATATTCCACTTCACAATGCTATTTCATTTAGTATATTTCTTAGCTTAGTGTATATATGCAAAGACATTTTATGAGCTATTACTCAAATGTTGACTTGGTCTTTTCAAAAGTTCCAGTAAGGATGGGCATGCATTTACATCCAAACGCTAGAGAGAATGAGACCACATAGCATTACTTTTAGACCATTTCTTCCAGTTCATAATGTTAAAGCACATGAGAGAAACCTAACATGCTTGGTGAACTCACAAGAAATATATTTTGTTTTATTATTAGAAGAGAGAAATTAATGATTTGCAAAAAGTGCTTCTAAGAAGGAAGATATTCAAAGGAATATATAGAGGAAAGAAGAAGATGAGTTTAGAAGAAGATGTCTGTACCTAAGCCCAAATTAGATAACATGCATAAGGGAGAAGTGTGCAAGTCTAAGAGAAGAGTTAGCAGGAGAAAGTTGCCAGTAGGAAATAGTAATTGTGATCATGTATTTGAATTGTCTGGAGGATCATGGAAAATATTACAAGAAGATGATCCTACACTACCTGGAGTATACTTCAGATGAGGAGAGAATGCTTATTTTAGATCGCCAGCAGATTGGGAGGCTACTTAGGATTGCTATTTCCTAAACTGTACCATATACTGAGCTTAAATGCATAACCATGACACCGGCACACAAATACACATACAGTGTAAACAAGAGAACACAATTAGTCTGAGATTTATGTGGAGCAATTTTACCTGCTGTAGGAATGGTATTGAATGATGAAAAATAGAAAAGCTTTCAACAGTAGTTGATAAATTAGCAACTAGTAACTCTGAAAATGTATTAGTAGAAAATATTGAGCTTGTAGCCATGTATGGTTTTGTGGTACTGTTACGCCTTATATTTTCTATTTGAAGGGAAAGGCGAAGTTTGCATGATGTTGAAAATTGTTTTACGTACATTCCTAATGAGAGCAAGAAGCAGTAGATTATGTAAATAACATTTCTCATTTGAAGCTTGATCTTGAACCTTCAGAAACTACAAGCATAGTTCAAAGCTTTGCAAAATGGTTTTCCTTGATGGCTAGTTGGTTTAAGGCAGTAGGAGAAAGGATCTTTAAAACTATACTAGTTCCTGCTGCTAGGGGTTTGAATAAAAATGAATTCCATTTAATTAATTGTTTGTATGAGTGACTTGTAGGCCTAACCAAATTCTGCATTTTAATAATGCATTTTCCTTTCTAAACTTTGTGTGACCTGCACTTGCTTGATTTGCTACCGTTATTGAATTCCAATCTGCTTTAGCTCTGTAGAAATATTTCTTTTGTGACTTTTGCACGGCCTTCTCCTGATGCAATCTTCCTATGCTAAGAAGGAAAGCTATATTTTCTCTACATTATTAATCTCTTGACCTGCATTAGAAACTCAAAGCTTGCTAAACTCATCTTAAACTTGCCTCTTTATGAATAGGCTACTATTGTGAAGACTTGTGCAAAAGGAGGAGAAGATTTGAGATGATCATGCTTAAAAGTTACAATAAAAAATTGAGACCTAGGTGGCTGAGAAAATTATTTGATGTGGCATTATAGTTAAAACTTCTACAAAACGTATCATGCATTTAGAACTCTCTTTCTTTAAACTTGCCATCTTGGATGAAATTGTTCCTGTCTCCCTATGTTCTCGTTTCCTGATTGGCTGATCTAATACTTTATACTAATACTACTGATGAACTTGTTAAAATGTGTGTATCATTGTATTTCATGTAAAAGTGTCCCAGGGAAAGAACAGACGAAAGGGCTTGTTCGAAGACTGCTCAGACTTGCTCACATTTGCTGCAGAAGCTGATACTCTATGAGTTCTGATAGGTTCACAGGCTAGACAGACTCACAGATGTTTGTTCCTGTTCGTTATTGTATATTTTATTACTTGGTATTCTCTTACTCAGATGATGTCCATTGCTGAATCTTGAAAATATTTAGGAGCTACTTGACTTTAATGTACTTTCCTGATTTAAAAACATAGACTAGGTATTAGATTTATGGGACATGCTTTATGCTATGTCCTGTAACTTATGCTTGGTTAATATAGAAAACAATCTAAGAACTAATTATTAATTTAACCTATAAATGTAACTACAACTCTCATTATTGACTAGTGAGAAATGGTATTTGATTAATATCAAATGTTTACATTTATGAGTTGTCGTTTTCTTTTCTCACTCATTTCCAAGGTCCCTTACTGGGTTTCCTAAGAGTTGCGGTTTTAGGATTCCTCGTGCTCCCACCTAAATATAAGGAAATGTGTGTGTTCTTGAAATTGGGGTACCATGTAGCTCTATACATTGTAACCTAGGGTTCTGAGAACTGCAGAGGTTTTGAAAAATTGATAGCCAGGCCCAGATCATCCAAAAAGCAAACAAAAGTGTCTGAAATGTTTTGGAGCCTGTTGAACATTAGATAGATAGTAACATGCCATTGTCCGCATGTAACATGACAGGAATGGCACTACCCTTCACACTTGGCATATCCTTGAAAAAACAAGGTGGGTGTTAAGATGCAGCCCTGTTCAATTGCCCTTCCAAGACAAAAGGATTCTGAGCATTTGCAGGTTGCTCTGTATCTTACAGAGGCTTTAAGATCAAGATGAAGGGGTCATAGAAAATCAACCAAACTACTTTCAACCACCATAGACTCTAATAAAACCCATAATTTGGATCTCACTACACTGTCAAAGGCACAGGAGAGATCCATAAACGCTAGCTAAATGGGTCTACATTTGGCGACCGTGTACTTACATATCATGTGGTGCAGAATAAGGTACTGCTACAACGTACCCAACTAGACCTAATCCATATTCTGTTCAGGAGATTTTAAGATTATCGGTGACCTAAAGTGTTAATATGTTAAAAATAACTGTACCTATGATTTTTACAGTGAAATACAACATGGAAATCGGCTTGAAGCAACTCGGAGTCAAACTATTCACTTTTTTGAGAACAAGAATCATAATGGCTGAATATCAAGAAGCTGGAAAGCTGGCTTTACAAACTAGATTACCATAGTTGGTAATTAGAGGTGCCCACAGATCCACCTCAAGTCTTTGAAGGTCCATGGGCACCAAATTCTGACTGAGGGCTGTAACCCCAGGACTAGTGCAAATAGCCTTAGCCACCTCCTCCACAGAGAATATAAGGAGTCACACTGCAAGGTTTTGTGATTCTTACTGCTTCTGTTTAGTATGCTCATTATGTTCGACTGCCTTGGTAGGTGGTAAGTTGAAGTTGTAGAACACATTTTCTTTGCCATACAAGAACTTTAGGATACGTTCATGACATTGATCCACCCCGTAAATACTATTTTATGAACATTAGTTTGTTTACAATAAATGTAGGCCCTCATTACAAACAGCCTGGTTGTTTGTGAAATGTGTGATAAATATCAGGAGGTCAAACCTGCTGATATTTAAGGGGGTGAAATGTCTGTAAATAGCAGAGCATATAGATGTTGATGTTTTATGCACCAAAACGTCCGTTATTCCCCACAAAATCCATAACTGAATAACACCTGATAAGTTCAGACTCAGCAGAGTTGGATTTTATCTGGTGTTATATATATCACACCAATAACTACATCACGAGTAAAGAAATCAGAGTGAGCTTTCTATCCACCATTTTCAGCCGTTTGCTCTCTTAGACCAGCCTCTTTCAGCCATTGGACTGAGTCTTTTTCACTTTAGTATTGGCTCAACCAGTGGAAAAGTTATCTCTCACCTGATGCTATTGTTCCTGGAGTATTTATTTCCACCTCCACTGTCCTGCTTGCATAGAACTGTTCTCTTTGTCTTCTCCCGCTGGCTTTAATGTGCCTATGCTGCACACCTTAGCACGTTAGCACATCAATTTGCAGCTCATTGGACTTCATTCTTGGGGTCATATTTTTTTGTTAAATGCTTTGACATTTTCGCCCTCTTCCCAGCCCCTAAAATTACAGAAAGCACCAGTGCTCAATATCCTTTTAAGGGATTTCTAATGGTTACACTGCCCTATGAATATAATTTCAAAATCAATATTTTTTCACTAACTTTCAATGGGCCACAAGCACAACCTAAACATGAATCAATATATCAGGAGCCTGCCTGCAAATTAGGCAGCTGCTTTACAAAGGCATTCACAAGGGGTGTATTGTAAGAAATAAAGTTGTATTATCATTTCTTTTTTTCTGAAAGGTACAATTTATCTCTCCTGAAGGTTTCTTGGCAGACCTCTAAGCTCCTGTCTGAATCTCCCATTGTGTTACCTCTTGAGTTCACGAAATGCTCATCCTATTAAAAAGATTAGAGTTGGAAACTGCAAATAAAATAGTCAACGCGGAAAAAAGAAGATGTATGGGTTGCAGCGCGAGGCTGAATACCTGGAAAGGTCTCTAATTATCTTAGGACTGTTTAATGAGAGTTTCAAAATGCTAGAGGAATAAATCTTAATAGTGAGCAAACTTCCTAATTGGAAAACTAATGAAATACAGCATAAATGGAAAGTATTTTTCCTAATGGGGCACTTATGTAACCTAATTGATGCACATCTGCAGTGTTTTCCACCTATATCAAAAGATGGTGCATAATTATTTTGCAGGTTGTCCCCATAGCTTTATTTTTCCTACGAGAGTGCGAGGTTGGGTTGAATATGCATTTACTTGCCTCTGAGTGGTTGTGATGAAACGTGAAAAACAGCCATACATTTTATTGACTATAAAGAAAGGTTTGTCAATGTAACACATATTCTAAATGACCTGTTTCAGGCTTTCATTCTGATTCGCTATTGCACGGGTTATTACTGTATACAGATTTTGATATTTCTGGGTAAACGTTCGCCATGTGAATCCTGGTGTTTCTTGTCGCCAGAAAGAGGGCCAGAATTCAGGAATAATCAACACAAAGCAGTGCAGTAACACTGATTGCACCAGTACTTCCCCATTAAATAGGAAACAATTCATAATCCTAAAACAATTCTGCATTGCAAAAAGACTGACGCTCTTGTTAGACCGACGACTCTAAGAAGCTACGCCTCCACAATTTGTCAGTACAGTTGAGTTGTGATGTCATAATGCCACCTGCCATGACCAGCAGCTGAACTGAAAATCAGTTCACGCAGCAAATTGTAGCTGCAAAAAAACGAAAACTGTCTTTTCATTCGTATGAGTTTGTCAATAATTCGAATAATTTTCAATAATACTCAATGATGAGCAGAAAGAAGACATTCTTGGCAACATGTTTTTGTTTTACACACTGAAGGTCATTACTTGAAAAAGAATACCTTTCTGTCTTTTCCACATATTCTGAGCTTTAGCACGTTTTAAATCTGACTTACACAAACTGATTCTAATATCGTTTACAACAAATTACTAATTGTTTTTGATGTGTTTAATTTCATACTAGATTATCTTATTCTTTTTATTCCTCATGCCTGGGCAGCAGCACAACCGTTGTAAGTGACTGAGTCAATCCCACACCGTCTTGTGAGCTGTCGGCCCAACTCTACCTATCAGCACCTCACCAACACATAGAAGAGAAGGTGATTTGTGGCAGCTTGACGCATGCCACTGAGTGACTTCTCAGGGAATGTCGTGGTCAGCCAATTTCACCTATTTCTCTCATTAGCAAAGGTCTCATACACACACATAGACCAAAGAAAAGATGCAGGATGTTTTTCAATATATTTATTGAAAAGACTGCAATCTAATATGAGCTGCAATTATTAGGAAAATGAGACATAACAGGATTAGGATTGCTTTGACCAGCAAGAAGAAAATAAGCAATCCCAGCATATTAGAATAACATGCATATATGAATTCTACCTAACCCCTAATCCTAAACAAGGGCATAGCGGTGATATCTCAATCTGTCCATACTTAGGGGCATATTTAAGGATATTTCTTGCACCCTTTAGCACCCTCTAATGCCACTGTGTGTGGCCCATATTTAAAATACGGTGCACCATGGTGGTAATTAGGGGACTAGAGTCAGATTTTTTGATGCTAGTCCGACGCTTTGCAGGATTAGCGTCAAAAAATGTAATGCTAATCCTGCAAAGCACCCAGAGGCCGTTTGTAACCAATGGAAGCCTCCTTTTAATGCCTGCTCTAAGCAGGTGTTAAAAGTGCTGGAAAGAAAAATATCACGGATTTCTTTGCACCATTTTTTCGGCCCCTGTACCCCCTAACGGGGCAGGCATAATGAAGCGCAAAGGGTTACAAAGTGGCGCAATGCATGAATTGTGCCACTTTGTAAATATGGTGCAGTGTTTTTGGCCTTCTAACGCCACATTAATATGTTGTACGAGTCCTGAAGCTTCTGGTCTGTAACCACAGTGTAGTCTTTGCTTAAATTGTAATGCCAAACATAACATTTTTAGGACCTCACTGTAGAAATGATTTCCTCGGTCTGATTCTAGAGAAGTCGGAACACCGAACCTCAGGATCAACTCCCTAAGTAACAGCTTTGCTATTGTGAGACCATAATTTGTCCCGGAAGGGTAGGCTTCAAGCCAGTGTGAAAAAATACAGACAATAAGCAAAATGTACCTCAAACCACTAAACTCTGGCAATTCTATGAAATCTAACTGCATTCTGTCGAATGGACCTCCTGACCTGCCAATGTGACTTAGTGTGACTATGCAGTTTCCTACGTTCATCTTCTGGCATGTGACACATCTGTGTCACACGGCTTCTGCAACTAATATAAATCTAATCTGAATCTAGGATTAAACCATGTCTGTTTGAATGTCCTGATCATTGCGTCTCTCCCTATATGTGCTTATCCAGGATGAAATCTGGCCATGGGTGACAATAGACAATTTGGCAATACTGCGTGTCTATCACTTGAAACACAAACATCATCTTCATCCCTTTTAACACATCCTGCTCTAATCCAACTTTGTTGTTCTTCCTCAATCACTTCTTCCTGCACACTCTTAAGTTCCTCCTATATATCAACAGCATTTAACATGAAATTTGGACTTGTCTCATCATCTACATCACTAATCCATTCTCCATTGAAAGAGGTACCACTTAAGGCAAAATACCTAGCCACCTCATTAGCATAATTATATGGGTAATATAATCAGTAGTCTTCCAATGGGTGTTACATTTGACTACTGCAATTTTTGTAAGCATTTGTAATGCATTGAAAGATTGATCAATTCTGTCACCGTTTCAGATTGGGGATCCAGAAGAGGTTATAAAGCCTCTCTGTGACCACAATTGCCTGAATTTGTGAACACCACCAAATCTATATTGGCAGTCAGTAAAGATGGTCACTTTAAGCTGGTCAGAGACACAGCATGCGCTGGTAAGGGCAACCAGTTCAACTACTTGCTAGAAAAAACTCCACGAAGTCAGGAAGCTTCCACTATACCTCGGAATCTACAAACTGCATAACCAGCTCTCAGGGTACCATAATTGTCTCTTAAACAGGAGCCATCAACAAACATTACATCATAATTTTTATCAAGGGTAAAACCTTGATTGGAAGGTCTGAGTTTGGTGCAAAATTCAGTAACATCAAGACAGTCATGTTCAACCTCATCCTCTTGGTTTTCATAGTTTTCAACAGTGTTAGGCAAAGGGTAGCTGGCTTTAGAATTATACATCTCTTGAGCGGGATATTAGGAGATGCCAGAATGACTTGCTCATACTGGGTCAAAAGGGTCATCAGAATTTCAATGGAATGAGGGACAAAAAAGTTCAATGGATGACCCATAACAATGCCTTTGCATTGTTCTATGCTTATGCTCAATGCGGCGAATGCCTTCAAACAACCAGGCAGCACTGAAGCCACAGGATCAAGTATGGCAGAAAAATAGCCCACAGCCTTGTTTGTATTTTCATGCATTTGCATCAAAACTGAAAGTGCACATCCATCTTTCTCACAGAAAAATAATGAACAACATGTGTTATAATCAGGCATTCCGAGAGCTGGGGCTCGGAATGAGCTTTCTTTCAGCTCAGTGCAGGCACGTATGCAGTCATTATCCAGGTGTACCGGATCAGACACATCCTCTGTAAAGGGAAAATCTTGCTATCCACTAAGGACAGTAGCCAACCATTCCCTAGAACATTCAAAGTTATTTCTGGGTTATAGAGGATTCATTTTCATGATCACTGAGATTTTCTCTTGGGACACCTTTCTCATATTCTTCTCAATGTGGTGACCTAGGTACAAAACTTCCTTTTTGCAACACTGCAATTTAATGTGGGAACTTTATGTCCACTTTCTCCCAAATGATCCCAAATTTGAAACAATATTACTGCAGGATTCAGTACCTCAAGACAACATGGAATGACAATCTCATTATCTTTTCTCAAATCCTAGACAATGAGGTACTTGCCACTATGCTTCCACAATCCTCAAATAGGTGAATTATTTGGACTTCCCAAAATTTATTTTAGTATCCCTTGCTCAACAAAGGATTCGATCCATGCAATGATTCCAGAAATCACTTCTGGGGATGTTGTACAGAGGAATCTTGGGATAGACTTCATTGGGCTTCACTGTAAGTTTAATAGGCTAAACTTCTTAGATGCGTCCTGTATCAAGTAAAATTCCATACTTCAGATGCCACTGGGTCTTTAAAGTCTTCTGGCAAGTCAGCTTTGGGTACAATACTACATTGGAAAATCCTGTCTCAATTTTATAGGACACATCTTAATTATTCGTTTGAATCTCAGGTGGTCATTACAACCCTGGCGGACGAGGTTAAAGCGTCGGTAAGACCGCCAACAGGCCGGCGGTAAAAAAATTGCAATTACGACGTGGCGGAGACCGCCAACAAAGACAGCCACTTTAACACTCAGACCGCCATTGCGGTACAAACAAACAGCGCAGCGGTCACCGCCAACAGACAGGCGGGAGACAATGTACTGCCCACAGTATCACAACCTACCAATCCGCCATCTTTTCCGGGGCGGATTCACCACGGATAAAAACACGGCGGAAACAGGAATTTTGAAGGGAAAACGCTCACCTCTACACACTCCATGAGGAACGAGGACACCATGGAACCGGAACTCCAAATTTTCCCTGCGATAGTCTTCCTGCTCCTCTACCAGGAGCACGAACGCTGGCGGCGAAGACCACGGTGAGTACAGCACCTACGACACAGGGGAGGGGGGAGGCAAAAAACAGGGACACGCAACACGCAACACCCCCACCCTCACCCACCACAACACACACTAATGCATATCGATACATCACAGTTACGCCCCCTAAATCCCCCCGGAAGAATGCAAAGACCAAAGAAAATGAGTGTAACCATCAGAATATATTAAAAACAAGTAGGCAGAAATATATATATACACAATGTACAAAATAAATACCAGGCATAGTAGTCCAGGTACTGCACAAAGAAAGTCCGTGGAACACTGGGACCACACGGTATGGGCGAGGCCCGCACAAGATCCCCGACCATGACGGAGAGAACACTGCAGGGGCATCAGAGAGCAATAAAACAGGCACCTCAGGGAGGGAAAGAGGGGGCACCTCAGCCGGTTGAGTGAACGACGCCAAATCCACGAGGGGGCCACATGCCCACTGTTCAATCCTGGGGAGTGCAAAGCCACAGTCTCTCAAGTCTCTACAGTGGGTGGGTTTCCAACTGTTCAATCCTGGGGAGTGCAAAGCCACAGTTTCACAAGTCTCTACAGTGGGTGGGTTGCCCACTGTTCAATCCTGGGGAGTGCAAAGCCACAGTCTCTCAAGTCTCTACAGTGGGTGGGTTGCCCACTGCTCAATCCTGGGGATTGCAAAGCCACAGTCTCTCAAGTGGATGACAGTCTCCACTGGTTCTGGAGGGGGACTGGTGCCCAGAGTGCTTCATCCTGTTAAGGACAGAGGTAGTGGATGGACCTGGGGATGAGTGTTTGACAATGTTCAGCATTCCGTCCATCACTTGTTGTTTTTGCTTTGTCGCCCTAAGTGGGAAGGGTATGCCCAGACGTGGGTCCCGTGCTTCCCATGCCACTGGATTCAAGCTAGCCTGGCTGATGAGGGGTGAAACCCCGAAACCGGTCCCAGGATGCTTGTTTCCGGTCCAGTGAGGACCTGGCTTGGCAGTTCGGGCTGGACTGTTCCCATGAGGAACAGGGTCAAGACTGATTTGCATATGGCTGGGTCCAAACTGGGGTGGCATGGTGAGCAAAAGAACGATGGATTAAACCCAGATCTGTGACTGGGGGTGAGTGTTTGACAATGTTCAGCATTCCGTCCATCACTTGTTGTTTTTGCTTTGTCGCCCTAAGTGGGAAGGGTATGCCCAGACGTGGGTCCCGTGCTTCCCATGCCACTGGATTCAAGCTAGCCTGGCTGATGAGGGGTGAAACCCCGAAACCGGTCCCAGGATGCTTGTTTCCGGTCTAGTGAGGACCTGGCTTGGCAGTTCGGGCTGGACTGTTCCCATGAGGAACAGGGTCAAGACTGATTTGCATATGGCTGGGTCCAAACTAAGGTGGCATGGTGAGCAAAAGAACGATGGATTAAACCCAGATCTGTGACTGGGGGTGAGTGTTTGACAATGTTCAGCATTCCGTCCATCTCTTGTTGTTTTTGCAGTGGATGGACCTCTCCACTGGTTCTGTGGAGGTCAAGGGTGGAGTGCTTCATCCTGTTAAGGACAGAGGTCAGAGGTAGTGGATGGATCACTCCACTGGTTCTGGAGGGGGACTGGTGCCCAGAGTGCTTCATCCTGTTAAGGACAGAGGTAGTGGATGGACCTCTCCACTGGTTCTGGAGGGGGACTGGTGCCCAGAGTACTTCATCCTGTTAAGGACAGAGGTAGTGGATGGATCTCTCCACTGGTTCTGGAGGGGGACTGGTGCCCAGAGTGCATCATTCACCCCATGATGGACCCAGTTGCGTCAGTGCCCCTGCCACTCATGGGCTAGCGGTGCTTGAGATGGCGGTGCCCTGTTCAGCGGTGCTTCAGATGGCGGTGCCCTGTTCAGCGGTGCTTCAGATGGCGGTGCCCTGTTCAGCGGTGCTTCAGATGGCAGTCTACATTGCAGGGTCTCAGCTGCTGGCGGTCCTTCATGGCCCAACGGGCCTTTTGCTGGCGGTCCTTCATGGCCCAGCTGGGCTGGGGCTGGCGGTGGCCTCCTGGACAGCTGGGCTGGGGCTGGCGGTGGCCTCCTGGGTAGCTAGGCTGGGGCTGGCGGTGGCCTCCTGGGCAGCGGGGATGATGGCGGTGTTCTCCGCCGTGCTGCTCTTCCCAGACTTGCCGGGTTTCTTGTGGCCCTTCCCCACCTTGGAAGGTGTCACAGCTGACTCCACACTCCCAACAGGGACTCCTGGGAGTGGCTTTGGTGGCTGGAGTCTTCCCCCTCTCCCGCCGGGCACTGGCCAACTTCTGATGCTTCACAGGTGGGGGACTGTCTGTGCTGTGGCTCCGTGCCACACTGGCTGTCCTGGTGGCCGGTGCACTCCACATTCCGGTGACTACAGGCACCACAGGTCCCAGAGATGTTGTGGCTGAGGTGCTACTTCGGGACCTATGAGATGGACGGGGTGGGGGAGGTGTGGGAAAGAGGTCAAGGGTGGACAGAAAAAGTTTTTGGGACACACTGGGATGGGTAGCTGGAGGGGGTTTGGGAGTGGAGGAAGAGGTGGTGGCTGTAGGAGGTGTACGTTTGGTGACTTTGGGTGAAGGTGCATGCGCTGGAGGCTGTCGTGAGGTGGATGGCTGTTGGGTGGGTGTGTGCCTGCGTTTGTGTATCTTGGGAGGGGGCATCACAGACACACTGGGAGAGGACACAGGGGACGTGTGAATGGTAGTGGGGGTGGTGACTGCACGTGAGCGGGGTGTGGTGGTGGGTGTGCTGGAGAGGGACGTAGTGGCTGTAGATGTCGTGCATGTAGGTGTGAGTATAGACGAGACTGGGAGGGAGGAGGGAGACGAGGAGGAGGGGGACACAGTGGAGGCAGTGGAAGTTGGTGTGTCTGCATGTGTGTGTTGCTTGCGTGAGTGCCTGTGGGATGTGTGGTGCTTATGTTTGCCTGAGCTTCCCTTGTGTGTTGACGTGTGTGCAGGCTGGTCTGATGGTGTGCTTGGGATAGGCAGAGGTACAGGGGATTGGGTCGGGTGGAGGAAGTTGGAGGGGGGAGGCTAGAGACGGGGACAATGGCTGCCATCAGTGCTGAGGCCAGAGTCTGAAAAGCTCAGTGAAGGGCCGCCTGACCAGAATGAATGGCCTCCAGGAATGCATTGGTTTGTTGCAACTGCCTCTCTACACCCTGGATGGCATTTAAAATAGTAGACTGCCCAACAGTGAGGGACCTGAGGAGGTCAATGGCCTCCTCATTCAGGGCAGTAGGGGTGACTGGGGCAGGGCCTGAGGTGCCTGGGGCGAAGGTGATGCCCACCCTCCTGGGTGAGCGGGCACGGGGCAAAGGCTGAGGGGCTGCTGGGAGGGCGGTGCTGGTAGGGGGGGGTGGCGGCTGTACCTGTAGATGCGGGGGGCACAGATGTGGCGGCCACCACAAGGGAGCTCCCATCAGAGGACGAGTCCGTGTCGCTGGTCTCAGCTCCTGTCCCCGCCATGGAGCTCCCCTCGCCCTCCGTCCCACTGGTGAATTCTGACTCCGTAGTGTCGCCCTCCAGGGCCATGTGGGATGCAGCTCCCTCGTGCTCCGGTGCCACTGCTCCTCCGCCTGATGATGCTAATGCACACAAGAACAGGGATACCACAAAAAGGGGGGGGGAAATCAGTAGAAAGACATGTTGAGTGCATGCATTACCGCTACCGTTGGCGGACACGACAGACACAGAAGCCCCCTGCATTACGCTGCGCTCTTGGGCTCCACTGTTCAATTCCTGGGAAATGGCCTAGAAGGCTATGGACGACATCTGCACACATAGATGACACAGGGGCATGAATAGCTGTACTTGGCACTCTACAGAGGTGAGGTGGGGTGCCACATGGCCTGCCTTACGGGGGGCCTTGCCTATGTAACTCACCCTGGCCTAGAGAAACCCACAGCCCACATCCCCCACCCAGACACCTCGTAATGTGCGCAAAGTAAGCTGAATGAGAGTGTACTCTCCCCCTTGTGTCTGCTGTGATGCCCTCAAGCGCCCATCCAACTCCGGGTAGGCCACCGCCAGGATCCTGAACATCAGGAGGGTCATGGTGCGACGGGCAACCCTCCCACGTTGGGAGGCCATCCCCAGCTGAGCCTCCGCCGTCTTCTTGCTCCAGCGGAGATTGTCCTCCCATCTTTTACGGCAGTGGGTGCTCCGTCTGTGGTAGACCCCCAGGGTCCGGACGTCCTTGGCGATGGCATGCCAAATACATTTTTTCTGGTGGGCGCTGACCTACATGAAATGTACAGGGGAAAAAAGAGAAGTTATTACCAAATGCATCGTCAAAGTGATTGGTCCCCATCCCTACCCTTGCCATGTGGCACATGCATTCACCGTCTTTCATGCACGCAGCACTCTGCCCCCTTCCTTCTTACATCCAGCCCTCTCCACACAGGCATAGACCATACAACATGCTCCCTGTGTACTTACCTGTTTGTCTGGAGGACCGTAGAGTAGCGTGTACTGGGGGAGGACCCCATCAACGAGTTTCTTCAACTCCTCCAATGTGAAGGCAGGGGCCCTTTCCCCAGACACTCGAGCCATTGTCTCTTCCAGACCGAGGTCACAGCAGCACTTCCAGTGTAGGTCCTCTCCTGTCGAAGATCAGGTATCGAGTGATTGAACAGATAGAACATGGCGGTCACGTCCGCGGCGGTGCGTACCGTCATCGCCGGCGTACATCGTCATTGGCTCCTGGGACCCATAGGGTCCAATGTTAACCAATGCAGCATTGCGCCGCAGTCTTCGACCGCCTACTGCGACGGTGTACAACGCCAGCGCAGTTACCTCACATCCCATTGTCCCACTTTAGAGGTCAGGCAGCCGCCATTTCAGGGGCCCACATGGCTTCATTTTCAACTGCGTCACACAGACCTAGGCCTAGACTCAACACACATTCAGGCCACCTTTTGTGTATGAATGGTGTTCTGTGTAAACTGTGGGTACGTACCTATGAGTTGTTTGACTCTGTGCTCGCTGTTGTCCTTCATAGGCACCGTCCGCTGGGACATGTGAGGAGATGCGGCATCCTCCGGTGTACCAACCGTTGGTGGACCTGTCGACAATGGAGGAGCGACATTTGATTATCACCTACAGGCTTGACCGTGCCACAATCCAGGAACTGTGTACCCATTTGGAGCCAGACCTGATGTCAGCTATCCGCCATCCCACAGGAATCCCCCCTCAAGTGCAGGTGCTGTCAGTGCTCCATTTCCTTGCAAGTGGCTCATTTCAAACAACTGTGGCCATGGCATCAGGGATGTCCCAGCCTATGTTTTCCAACGTATTGTCCAAAGAGTTGTCTGCCCTTCTGAAACACATGCGGAGCTACATCGTTTTCCCTCAGGTGGAGGATTAGCCTACAGTGAAAGGTGACTTCTATGCCCTGGGACATATCCCCAACATCATAGGTGCCATTGATGGGACCCATGTGGCTTTGGTGCCCCCCCACAGGAGTGAACGGGGTGTACAGAAACTGGAAGAGTTATCATTTCATGAATGTACGGATGGTCTGTTTGGGCGACCAGTACATCTCCCATGTGAATGCCATGTTCCCTGGCTCAGTGTATGATGCCTACATCCTGCGGAATAGCAGCATCAACAGGGTCAACTCCAGAGGCACCGTGTGTGGCTATTAGGTGAGCACCTGGAAGCAAGTCATTGGGAATGGTTGTCTGGGTCTGGGGTTATCCCTACAGGTTAGTGTGTGTCTAACAGTTGTCCCTCGCCATTTGCCTCTAGTTACCCCAACCTGTCATGGCTACTGACCCCAGTGAGGAATCCCAGGACAAGGGCAGAGGAACGCTAAAATGAGGCCCATGGGCGAACTAGGAGGGTGATCGAGCGGACCTTCGGGCTCCTGAAGGCCAGGTTCTGGTGCCTCCATATGACAGGTGGATCCCTATTCTACTCATCAAAGAAGGTGTACCAGATCATCGTGGCCTGCTGTATGCTTCACAACTTGGCTTTGCGACGACAGGAGCCTTTTCTGCAGGAGGATGGTCCAGATGGCAGTGTTGTGGCAGCTGTGGAGCCTGTGGACAGTGAAGAGGAGGAAGCAGAGGAAGAAGACATGCACAACAGTGATCCTGCAATATTTCCAGTGAGACACAGGTAAGAATACAAACCTGCCTACTACATGTACTTTAACACTACTACCTCTCTACTGTCTGTCATTTTCACCCAGTGTATGGTCACTGAGTTGTCACTTTCCCTTACGATTTCACAGATGTGGGTCCCACTGTGTGACATCTGCTTAGATTCCTCATGGACTAGAGCTGTGTGACATAGGTATGTTGACATTGCTATTTAAAAAGCATTTTGTCACTGTAATTGCTAATACACTATTTCGAAATCACAGACAGACTCCAGATCGTTTTGTGCTTTAGGTGTGTTTATTTAAGTGCTCAATATTGGAGGGGGTAGTGAAATGGTGCCGGGTGATGGCGTCGGAATGTCCATGGCAGAGGCCAGTCTCACAGGTGCATTGCCCATATGGGCATTGGAAGTGGAGCTGGGGCAGTTTAAGTATGGACAGGGTGACAAAGTGGGACAGTAGGATGACAATCAGGGTGGTCTCATTTCTTGGTGGGGGTCTTGGCATCGTGCTCTGTCTTTGTCCTGGATCTCAGGGACTGTTTGCGGGGTGGTTCTCTCTCTGCAGGGGGTGGGGTGCTGGTGTGGTGGTCCTGTGGCGGGGCGTCCTGTCCACTAGCGCCGGCGGAGGTGGTGGGCAGTTCATCGTCCATGCTAGTGTCAGGGGCCCCTTGTAGTGCCACAGTGTCCCTCCTGGTGTTCACATGTTCCTTCAGCACCCCTACGATGGTGCCCAGGGTGGAGCTGATGGTTCTGAGTTCCTCCCTGATGCCCATATACTGTTCCTCCTGCAGGCGCTGGGTCTCCTGAAACTTGGCCAGTACCGTTGCCATCGGCTCCCATGATGGAGGAGAGGGCCTCGTGAAGAGTGGGTTCCCTTGGCCTGTCCGCCCCCTGTCGCACAGCAGCCCTCCGAGTTCACCTGTGTTCCTGGGCCTCCGTCCCCTGGACTGTGTGCCAACTACCACCGCCCCCAGGTCCCTGTTGTTGTTGGGGTGGTGGGTTATCCTGGGTTTCCTGTAGTGGTGGACACACTGCTGATTGACGTGTCCTGGGGACGGAGGTATGGGCCCGCTGGGTGGGTGCTCTGCTGGTATTTCTAGAGGGTGGAAGGTCTGTGGTGGCCTGTGCCTGTGTGATGGGAACCGACTGTCCCGAGGTCCCCGATGGTCCAGGCTGGTCATCTAGATCCAGTTGGACAGAGGTGCTGTCATCACTGTGGGCCTCTTCTGTTGGTGGTGTGGACAGGTGTGGACCCTCCTGCCCGGTGACGTTGGGTAGGGGTCCTGCAGGGGTATAGAAGGATGTTTATTAAATCTGTGTGTGTAATGGTGTGCAATGGGTGGGTGACCGTGTACCCCAGTGCTAGCATTCCTTGTGTGATGATGGTTTAGGGGGGTGTATGGGTATGTGCAATGGGCATGCTTTGGTGATGGGTGTCCATGCTTTGTTGTTGCATGCAGGGCTTGGTGTTGGGATGGGTGGTTTGTGATGTTGGGACATATGTGAGGAGTTGGGGTGCTGGGGGTATGATTGGGGGTATGTGATAGCATACAAGTAGGGTGGGGGAGGTAATAGTAAAGCTTTGACTTACCAGAGTCCATTCCTCCACCTACTCCTGTGAGGCCCTCAGGATGCAGAGTCGCCAAGACCTGCTCCTCCCATGTTGTTAGTTGTGGGGGAGGAGGTGGGGGTCTGCCGCCAGTCCGCTGAACCGCCAGTTGGTGTCTTGAGACCACGGAACGCACCTTCCCCCATAGGTCATTCCACCTCTTCCTGATGTCCTCCTGATTTCTTGGGTGTTGTCCCACTGCGTTGACCCTGTCGACTATTCTTCGCCATAGCTCCATCTTCCTTGCAATGGAGGTGTGCTGCACCTGTGCTCCGAATAGCTGTGGCTCTACCCGGACGATTTCCTCCACTATAACCCTTATCTCCTCCTCTGAGAACCTGGAGTGTCTTTGCCTTGTCATGGGGTGGTGTAGGTGATGTGTGGGGTGGAGCATGTGGTGATAAGTGCGGTGATATGTAGTGGTGTGTTGTGTGAGGTACGTGGAAGTTGTGTGGGTGATGGTGTTGTGTGCCTGTGGATGCTAGTTTGTTGATGGTGGTGTCTCTCTCTGGCCTTCTCTCTGTGATTCTGGTCGTGGGGGTTTGTGGGTGATGTGGGTGTGTGTTTTATATTGTAATGGGTGCGTGGGAGTGGTGTGTGTATGTGTATCAGGTGTGTGTATTTTGAATTGTCCAATGTGGCTGTGTTTTGTATATGTGTGTGTATTTTGAGCGTGGCGTGTGTACCGCCAATGGAATCCCGCGGTTGAAAGACCGCCGCATGGATTCGTGTGTCGTGATAGTGTGGGCGTATTTCTGTTGGCGTGACGGTGGAGGTTTTGTTTTCGCCAGTTTATCACTGACCTTTGGTGTGGTGGACTTGTGTGGGTGTCTGTATTTTGGCGGATTCCGAAATGTGGGTCATAATAGCTGTGGCGGAATACCACGGGCACGGCGGTGTGTTGGCGGTCTCCTGCACTGCAGTAAGCGGCTTTTTCCGCCAATGTTGTAATGACCGCCTCAGTCTTTCTGGGTGTGCAGCTAATGGAGCAGTTTAGCTTACACAACAAGTCACATCCAAGAAGACTCACTGATCTTGAATCACAAACTACAAATTGGTGCTAATCTTCAAATTATCCTATTTTTATGGGAACATATCAGTTGCTTATTTGCAAATCCTACCACTTGAACTGTCCTCCAAATTTGGCACTTTTGAAGATGTAACTGTGGAACAAGAAGCGCCAGTTTCAACCAAAAATGGCACGTCATGTCCCGTAACCTTGGCATTTACATAATGACCACGTTGATCAATTTCTAAGGACGCATCTAACATGCAATCCTCATTGTCAGAGCTATCACTTCTCAGCAAATTTAAGAATTCATCATTCAAATCTAAAAGGGAAAACTGAGAAGCAATCTGATTCATGTTTGTATTTTCAGTTTAATGTTTGGTTGTGGTACAATCATCTGCTGCTGAGTCATTGAAGCTTATAGACCCTGAACCTGATGTACTTGGGGCATATTTACATTTTGTACTTGAGGTCCTTGAATTTGAACCTGATTATTACCTTGTACCTGAACACTCTGACATTTTGAGCTTGATTATTCACATTGTCATAGGGACATCCAGGTCACCAATGTTCAAGATTTCCACAAGCATGACACAGATGAGGTTTCATTTAACCGATTGTGTGCTGCAGACGTAATGGTTACATCCCGTGGCACAGTGCTCCTGTGCCGAGGACGTAACTATTACGTCCTGGCACTGGGGCATGGGTGGAACGCTAGCACTCCACCCATGGGCCCCCTTCCTCCCCCCAGGGCAGGGATTGAAAGGGAATCACCTTCCCTTCCACCCCCACCCCCATGACGTCTGAGGACGTCAGTGGGCAAGTGAGCGATGACCTCATCAGAGGCTGCCCCATCACCCTGGAAGCTCAGCTTCCAGTGCAATCGGAAGAGAAATGCTTGCATTTCTCTTCTGATTGGGGGGTGGGGGCAGGCAGAGGACATGAAAGGAAAGGAAATGCCTTTCCTTTCCTGTCTATCTGAGCATCGTGAAGCGATCAGGCTGCAGAAATGCCCACTAGACACCAGGGAGTTTTGTTTTGATTACGTTTACTTTTAAGGGAAGTGACCCCTTTTGGCACGGGTCGCTCCCCTGGGGGCAATTTTTTATTAGGCCTTTTTTGCCCCCCTTGGGGCAGATCAGCCTATTTTTATTAGGCCAATCTGCCACCAAAGGGGGCAGAAACCAATAGATATCAGGGATTTTTTTTTTTACAACAATTTCACTAAAGGGGAGCTACCCCTTAGGCAAGGGTCGCTCCCCTGGGAGGCAAATTTATTTTAGGCCATTTCTGCCCCACCTTGGGGGCAGATCAGCTTATTTTAATTAGGCCTATCAGGTCCCAAGGGGGACAGAAACCACTAGGTACCATGTATATCCTTTTATTTTTTGTTAAATGGGGAGTGACCCCGAAGGCAGGGGTTGCTCCCCTGGGGGTCAATTTTATTTTAGGCCATTTCTGCCCACCCTGGGGGCAGGTCAGCCTATTTTTCCTAGGCCAATCTGCCCCAAGGGGCCAGAAACCACTGGACACCAAGGATTTATTTTCTCGCACCAATTTCATGCAATGGGAGCGACCCCCTTAGGCAAGGGACACTCCCCTGAGGGGGGGAATTTATTTTAGGCCATTTCCGCCCCCCCTTGGGGGCAGATGGGCCTATTTTAATGAGGCTGATCTGCCCCCAAGGTGGGTATAAACTGCTAGCCACCAGGGATTTTTTTATTTTTATTTGTTTCCAGATGGGAGCGAGCCCTTAGGCAAGGGTCACTCTCCTACAGGGAAAATTTATTTTAGGCCATTTCTCCCCCCCTTGGGGTCAGACCGGCCTATTTCTATTAGGCCGATCTGCCCCCAGGGGGGCAGAACCGACTTAGGCACCAGGGATTGGTATGTGTGTGTTTTGTTTGGGGGGCAGCCCCTTGGGCAAGTGTTGCTCCCCATGGTGGCAAATTACTTTTGGCCATTTCTGCTCCCCTTTGAGGGCAGATCGCCCTATTTTTGTAAGGCCCAAGGCGGGTAGAAGGCCCACCAGAGAGGTAGGAAGAATATTTTTCAAAGAAAGAGGGTGGGTGTATGGCCATCCCCCCACCCAAAATAAATGGGGACAAAGTTGTTCTGTCCACCAGTGGGCTGGTGGGCAGATGGGGCAATTACCCCCAATCCACTCCCCAGGAGGGCAGGAAGCCTACCAAATAGCAGGGAATAAAAAAAAAAATACAAAATAGTGTGGTGGTGGCTACCAACCATTATGGGCATGGCTATGCCCCCACCCCAACTGAAGGGGGTAACAGTCTTTCAGCTCTCCCCCAGCACACTAAAAGATCTCATCCCAACTGCAAACAAGAGGACATTTGATTGTTTTGGGTTTTGGTTTTACATTTGGGCCATGAGGGATTGTCTAACTCTCATAATCATCCCACTTGAATGGTGAGGGCTGCACATTTTGGAATTTGGGACGCTGCATGTAGAAAAATCTACAAGACCTAGACACATCTGAAAACTAAACATCTGGGTGAACCCAGAGTGGTGTGCTTCACATGAACGCCGCACCATATTTTTACCCACAATGCCCTGCGAACCTCTAACTTTGCTTAAAATCAAATTTTTCCCACATTTTTGTGATGTAACCTTCTAGAATCTGCAGGAATCCACACAATTCCGACCACCCAGCATTGTTGCATCTATACCAATAAAAATTCTGCCCCACTTGTCACTTAAAGATGTTTTTTTTCAAACTGCCCTTTTGGACTTGTTTTGGGTTCCCCTCAATTTCGACATATTTTTGGCTCTTTCTTGTCACAGGCACTTGTTCCACCTAGACAAGTTAGGGCTAATTTTTGTCTGGAGACTGAGGGGAACGTTGGGTGGTAGGAAATTCGTGCCGGAGTGGTGTTCCCACACAGAAATGTGGGGAAAATGAGATTTTTTTAAAGCTAAATTTGAGGTTTTACTGAGGATGATCCATGCAAGTCACACCACCCTGGACTCCCTCAGGTCTCTAGCTTTCAGAAATGTCTGGGTTTGGTAGGTTTCCCTAAGTGGCTGCTGAGCCCAGGACCAAAAACGCAGGTGCTCCCCCACCCCCTTTGATGTGTTCACATAGTGTTTTGGGACATTTCCTGTCACAGGCACTAGGACACCCACACAAGTGAGGTACCACTTTTATCAGGAGACATTGGGGAATGCTGGGTGAACGTTAGTTCATGTTGAAGGATGTCACACAACGCACAGGAAGAGCCTAATAAAAATTAGCTGATGTGGCCCAGAAATATGCTTTGGATTTGGAGAAGTCAAAACCCCTAAAGTGCAGTTAAAGACTGGAATTTAGCACAAATGACACAATTAACATTAGATCCCCAGGAATGAAAACACACATTAAATAATTAATTGCTTCTGGCAGGTTGGACCGTCGGGAACATTACGGCCGGCTATCACGCGGTTGGAACGCCCGCTCGGGAAAGTCCACCGCACCATGAAGTAATGTGCGCTCCTAGCTTTTCTTGGCAAGCTGCATGGTAGCGAGGGTTTTCCTTCTTACCTTCGTTTTTGGTGCCCTGTTGTCCATGGTAGCCCCGGAGATTTTTGCCTGGAGCTCAGCAGGGAGTGTGCTCTGGGGGTAGCGTGTTGCTAGGTGGAGGGGCAAGGGTGCAGAGTCAGCACAAGACACGGGAATGCTAAATAGGATCCCTAAGAGAATTAAGCCCTCTTTAAAGTCCTATTTCAAAATTCGGTCTGACGCAAGTGACTGCCTCATAGTAGATAAGAGGGAACAATTAGCTTCAATTGAACAAATGTACAAAGCAAGAGGGATGGACACTGAAGGGGTGCTTTCCACAGAAACATCTATTATTGACCCCCCTTCTACCTTAGTAGTGTCAACTACTCATAAAAGTTCCTCAGTTTTGGGGACGGTTGCTACTGCTGTCATTGAGAGGGAGATGTATGGAGCAGAGGGCAGCCAGGATCCCGAGAGACCTAAGAATTAGAGAATTTGGGTACACAGGATTGTGAACCCAGAGGCTGGGAGGTGGTGCAGTCGACCCTGGCCCAACTGTCCCAAGAAATTAAAGAACGTTTTGCGATTTCAGAGTCTTATCATACTGGGATTCAGGCCACCTGCTCTAGGTTAGAAGCTAAAGTTGACAATTTAGCTTAACATACACAGGATTTAGAGGAGAGATTTCAGGCGTTTCAAGCAGTGGTGCAGGAAAATGCCCAAGAGGTATCATGTCTTAAGTGTAAACTTGAAAGACTTGAAAATAATGCTAGGCGGAACAACATTAGGATCCTAGGGGCGAAAGAGGGCCTGGAAGGGTCAGAAATTAAAACATTTGTGGTCAATCTGCTGAGAAATTCTTTTCCGCAGGACAGCTGGATGGACAATTTTAAAGGAGAAATTCAGTGAGTGCATAGAGACCCGTTTAAACAACATTCTGGGCGGAAGAGTCCCCCTAAGATTCTGGTTAATTTTATTTCGTACTCTGTGAAGCAGAAGCTGTTGGGCTTAGCTTTAAAATCTGGGTCACTACAAGCACTAGTGGCCTCATTTAGGATTAGATCTGATGTCTCTATGGAGTCTGCTGACAAGCAGTGGGAGTTAGGGAAGAGGCTGGAGGAGTTAAGGAAGTTGGGTGCTACCGCCTGAGGTTTCCTGCCATTATGATGGTCATGTGGCAAAACAAGATGTATAACTTCATGGAACCAGCGGATTTGGATATTTTTATCTCTTGGATAACGAAGGAGGGGGATCCCAGCAGTAGTTAGCATAATGAAGCGGTGTTGGCTTTTCCATGGGAGCGGGTGGAATGGGCAACAGGACATGCCTAGTTATAGATGAGAGGGTTCCCAGGGGAGGGGCACTTGTGGTGGGGAGCAGTGGGAAAAAAGAAAAAAAATCAAGGTCCTCAATCATAGCTAAGTGGTCTGTTAGAACAACCAGTAAGCTGACTAGGAGATGGAAGGAAACACTGACCTGCCCAGCTGGGATAGGGTGCAGTAGAAATCAGTATGGAGTAGATGGCTCTGGGCCAGGGTGAGGGTGAGGGAAACACAATGATGTCTTGGTCGATCCTTTGTAGGAATGTAAATGGACTTCGGGTTGCCAAAAGGCGACGTGTGGTCTTACAATATTTAAAGGATAGTAAAGCTCAGGTATTGATGCTGCAGGAGACGCACTAATTGAGACTGGAATGTAAAGATCTCTTTTCTAGGCAAAGGTGGGTGGGAACTATATTAGCAACAGATCAACAATATTGTTCTAAAGGAGTGGCTCTGGTTTTAAAAATGAACTCATTGGTACACTTAGTAAGATATGAGGCTGACATAGAAGGGCGTTGGATAATAGCAGAAATAAAGGTTTTTGATGCAGTATATACGTTGGTAAGCTATTATGGGCCAAATGTGGATGATATTTCCACAATATCTCAGCTGTTTGACAATTTGCTTGCTTTTAAAGCCCTGATTATCTTAGGAGTGGACTTTAATGTATTGCTGGATAATGTCTTGAATAGATCCTCTGAAAGAATGCAAATTAATTCCCCAAAATGAGAGCTCACCTCCTGGATATGATGATAATTTTGATTTATCGGTTGTTTTGCCAAAATTGAGAGGGAAGAGTAGGGAGTACTACTTTTACAGCAAGAAGAACGGCCACTATTCTAGGTTAGATTACTTCCTTATTGAGAATAAACAGATGGAGAGTGTTATCGAATTAGAATATACACCTATCCATTTATCAGATCACGCAGCTTTAATTCTACAAATTCAGCAGAAGCAGGTATGGGAAGAAAGGAGGTGGACAATGGATAGAAGGATGTTGTGGCACCCAGAGTTTGTTGACAGGATATTACAATTGTCTAAAGATTTTTTTTTTCCGGAATCACACATCCGCGCCAATACATGTGATATGGGATGCATATATGGCTTGGTTAATGGGTGAGATAACTAGCTTAACGGTTCACTGGATAAGGCATGAAAAATTGCAACAGGTCGATTTGGAGGGGGAGATTGTGAGACTGGAAGAGAAAATAAAAGCAAACACATTCAGTGAGGTAGGAAAGGGGACAGCGTTAGAACACCTACAAGAGCTGCAGTCCAGATACCGGGTTATGATGGAGGGAAAGGTTGCCCAGCAGTGGGAAGCCAGCAAGATGTTCAATAATATACATGGTGAAAACTGTGGTAAGCTGCCTGCCTGGAAAGCCAGACTGGAAGCGCATCAGAATAAAATTAAGACAATTATGAACAGTAGCACAGGTCTGGTGGTTGAAGACCCCTCCAGGATGATAGCGGTGTTTAAATCCTTTTTCAGGAATTGTATAAAGAAGATTTAAACCCGGATCAGGGAACAATTGAAGTGTGGCTTGGACAGAAGTATTTGCCAAGACTATTGAATGAGCAAGATCAGTTTCTATGTCAAGAAATATCTGGTAGTGAGATTTTAGGTGCTATTAGGAAAGCAAAAAAAAAGGGAACGCTGCCGGCCCCAAAAGGATCCAGAGCGAGCTGTATGCGTTACTGGAGGAGGCTATTATTTCAGTTTGGGAGTATCTCTTTAATGCTATACTGTTGAAGGGCTCTCCTATTCTGAATTCTTGGAACGAGGCAGTAGTCTCCTTAATATTGAAGCTTGGTAAGAACCCTTTACACTGTCAATCTTATCGTCCAATATCATTACTTAATTGTGATTATAAGGTGTTTACTAGTATTATAGCAGATTGACTGAATAAAGTTGCTGGCCGTTTGATACATCAAGATCAGCAGGGATTCCTGCCGGGCAGGAATATGAAAGGCCTCAATCATGCCGTAATGGGTTCTATTGACCTTGCCACAACATTAGATATTTCTCTGGCAGCATAACAGTAGATGCAGCTAAAGCATTTGATTGTGTGAGTTGGAAATACCTTATGACGGTTTTGGCTCATTTCGGAGTGGGTAAACCCGTAATAGATGTGTTAGCAAAGATTTATAGTGCACCCTCTGCAAGAATTTTTGTTAATGGTATATTATCTCAGAAAGTCAAGATAGAAAGAGGAACTAGACCAGGCTGCCCCCGCTTCCTGATACTATTTGATTTGTATATTGAGAAAGTCTGAGGTTAAAAGACCATAGAGGCAATTTGTGGTTGGGGACTTCTATAGGAAAATAGCTTTATGTGCAGACGACTTGATAGTGTATACCTCTCATGTTTCATCTGCTATCTCAAACCTTATAAAAGAAGTGTTGATTTTTTCAAAACTAGCTGGTTACGAGGTGAATGATGAAAAAACAGAGATTATGGCATGGAATCAAAATTGTGAAGATCCTAGAAAGGTTGTAGATTGAGATATCTGGGTGTAAGGATAACACACAACTTGGGTAAGTTAGTTAGTAGGAACCTAGAAAAGGTGACCGCCGAGATAATGACAATCTTGAAAAAATGGGGAAACCTGCCACTATATATGGGCGAGTTCATTTGGTTAAGATGTCTATTTTACCAAAAATCACCTTCCTATTTGATAATATTCCGTTACATTTTGATAAAAAAGCTATTTTAAACCTGCAGGAGAAGATCACCTCTTTTATTTGGGATAGTAAAGGTATTCGCTTATCATGGAAAAAATTGAGGAGGAGGTTGGGAGTTGGCTGATTGGCCCTTCCTGATTTACAGCTTTATTGTTGGTCATATCAATAAAAGAATAACAGGATTTTGCTACTGACTCCAGATGACTCACTAATGGGTAACATGTTTAGGGCAATGCTAACAGGCTACCCTTTTGGATCTTTTATAAATTTGGGGCATGAAGTTTTTTTAAAAAGTTAGGTTGAAGTGCCTACAAGCAGTAGCTTCTAGTTGGTACGAGATTAGATCCTTCTTAGGTATTGACTATTACGGCAAGTTAGCTCCTATTTGGGACTCAGCTGGGACTCCGGAGTGCTTATTGGACAGCCTAGCCTTGCCATTGAAACAAAGTGGTGTAATTAGATGGGGTCAGCTGGTTGATGAGGGACAAAGGCTGTCGTGGGAGTTTTGGAATAACAAGACAGGAGGGACTATATCCAGAGTTAAGATCTTTCAGGTAAATGGGTGGCTCAAGAGTCTGGGGGGTCTGAACCCTGAATCAGTCCAAATGGAACTGGCCCTACAGTCAATCGGGGACACAAAGAAAGAAGTTTCTTGATGGTATCAGTACCTTCTAACAAGAGCAGAGAAAGTGATGCAAACCTCTACATAGGAATTGGAGTGGATACTTGCCGGAGGAGGAGCTGGTGTAGTTATGGCAAGTTTCATTTGCTACTTTATACTCTGTGGTTAAACCAACTACCTTAAGAAGGAACCATCTTTTTACTCTTCATAGAATATATTGGACTCCCTCGAAATTGGCAAAGATAAGAAGCACTCCAACTCCTGAGTGTAAACGATGCAGCTGTCCATAAGCGGATGATGTTCATATGTTTGCTACCTGTTCCAAACTTGAGACATTCTGGTCGGCTGTGGGTAAGACTATCTCTGACTCTTTGGGTTCCTCAGTGGAGGTGAGTCCCTGCTTAATTATATTTGGGATACTTCCCCCAGATACTATCTCTATCCCTCTTAATGTATATCAGAAAGGTCTGGTGTTTTACCTGGTGCTACTTCCAAGAAGGGACATTTGTAGAAATTGGACTCAAACCTCGCCTCCTAATTGGCAAGAATGGAGGACGACATCTGTTCTCTTTTTCAGTGAAGTAGATAAAAGAAAAGCAGGGAGGACGGATAATGGGATCTGGGACCTTTTAAAGTTGTGAGTAGCTTCTGTCCAATGATTACATGTTCTGGCCTGGCTAGGCTGGGTGCTAGTCACACCCTTCGACCATTGCGTAAGGGGTTGTTTCCATGAGGTCCGATGGCTGGTGGCATTTAAATAAGAGCTTATTGGTGTATGAGGACAAAAAAAAATTAACTACACAAATACAGAAACGGGAAGCTGTAGATAAGTGGGACGGGAGATGGGCTAAGAAGAGATCAAAAGAAATTAAAGTTGATTGTGTCTCTGGCAGGAGTGACCATAGGATTGAATTTGGGGCAAAGAAGATTTGGGCTGGGCAATTGCATGGGGCAATCCTATTCTCCCTAATGTTGAACAAAATGATTCACCCCCTTTTGGGTTGAACCATCATTCTGCTACCAGAACTGCTGAAGCATTTCTCATCCTTCACAGTAATCAAATGCTCACTGAGGACAATGGATCTTTGGGCTCAGTAAAGAGTGAGGTAGAACCATTACACAATTTTTATTACAAATCAAACCCATTTCACAGTATGCCCAAGGCAATAGAAAAACTCCAGGAATCAGGTTAAGGGGTTTATTACATACTCAAGCTCAAAGCCATGTAGACAATTCTAATGACAAGATTGCAGGAATAAAGAATCACCAATGGATGAACAAGGTGGAGAAATAAATGTAAACTAAATAACATCAGAATTACAAGACTTTAAATTAAGACCATACAGAACATAAGCTGCAGAATCTGAGAGTTAGATGATAAACCTTGCTAATTTCTAAATAACATTGGTTCAGTTTCAAGTTACAAAGTCAAAGAGCTGAGCATAGAGGGTGAAGCGTACTGCTAACCAAATTAGGAAGATACATAGGGATGAACACATGCGGGCAAAAGATAAAAAAGCACAAAAAGAACAAAAATAATTTGGAAAAACGTAAGCTTGATCATCAAATAACTAACTAAGTTTGGCAAAAGATAGGTACAGCTTGAAAGCATCTGCATGTCAGAAGCTCAGTAAGGAGTCTTCTGATGGGACACAAGAGGACATTTCTAAGCTCTAGCGAGATATCTCAAGGGGCTCAGCATACAGGATTCTTTATCAGCAGTCTCTGAAGAAAACTAAAGCTCATCAGTCAGGATCAAATGGGAGTCTCTTGGGGATCTGACACCTGCCCAATTGTCCATCAATATATCAAAAGGGTCACATTAATCTGATTTGTCAGAGTGGTCAGACCACATTACCTTGAAGGGGTATCATCCAATAGAAATTGATCATACGATTACAGAAGTTACACTGCCATCCTTTCCGATGTATGTCATGAGAACACCATCACTCTGTCAGGTTCCATATAAAGTCTCAACAAATGTTTAAACTTTTAGTCTATAATTCAGGATGTTCTTATTTCATGGCCAAAACTACACATCTCTCCATGTACAAACAATGAATTATTTTATTACTAACTAGCTCCATGTTACATTAATTCAAAATGTAATATTGTTGCTGACACATTTCGATAAGTATGTTGCCTTACTACATTTTTCTACGTCTGCATATATATTTTCAAATCTAAATCATTAAAAATTCAATATCATTTTCATATACGCTATTATTGCAAAGTCATAAATAATTGATTACATCACTTTAGTTTGGTTAACATTCAATAAAACTCAAATACTACCCAGGTTTCTAGAGTTTGTTTGAACGTGCACTTTTAAGAAGACTACGTGTTGCCAGTTCTATATTTCGAACTCATAATTCTACGTAAACGTGATGCATTTTCTATAAATGAATGCTATGGCATAAGGGACACTCCTAACATTTCTGGTACATCATTGTTAATGGCAGCTGTTTATCTTGTCAGGACCAACCTGTTGTCTTTTTCAGACTCTAACCTGAATACGAAATATTGCTGGACTAGTCTAGCTGCACACCTTTGCTTAATGGGGTGGGAGAGTACAGACTTCACCACTTTTTGCTGATCATCAGGTCACTTAGAATTACTCATTCCAGTCTTAGTCGTTGACGACTATCTCAAGGTTCTAAGTTGGGTGACGTCCTCATGCCATTGTATCCATCATCCTTCCTATTGGTCGACTGCCATGGCCATGCTCACCTTAGGATGAGGAGCAGCAGGAATATACAGAGCTAGATGCTGTGGCCCATAATTGTAGTCCAGGCCCACTTCCTTTTACTCTACAGAAGCCTCCACGATAGCAAGGAAGAGGCCTATGTCATACCCATCTAGGCTTACCTCTATGGTAGGTGGTGAACCTCTGATGCCAGAGGTCAGTCTGCATGGTTCATAACGTTTGATGAGTGATCCAGTACCAAGATAGGTGGTACCAGTTCTAATGGTAATGGATGTAGACACAGTTAAAGCTGGGTGGTGGAGAGAACTGAATCAGTGTGGTTGAGCAAGTGACTGCCAAAGTAGGGTGAGGTGGCTGCTGACAAAGATATGATGGCTGTAGTGGGTGTTCTAGCAGCAGACAGGCAATGATGGAGACAAGAGGAATGTAAGAAGGGATGGTTGTCCCACTAGCTTCTGAAGAAGGCTTTATAAAAACAACACCAGAGGCCACTGAGATGTCATTTGCTAGAGGTCCTGAAGCAGAGGCAGATTTATCTGTGCAGATATTATCAAATGGCCTCCTTCTGGAACCTTGGTGGGATAACAGAGATGACTGGGAGATGGCTACTCCTTGTTACCAGCCATGTACTTGTGAAAATATATACTCTACTCATAGGCTGTAACAGTGGCTAATGTGTTGAGACAGCAGTATGTTTTCAGAATGAACGTATATCATTCGACACACAATACTACTGACAACATAATAGCATGTAGTTTGCACAGTGAGTATTTTAGATGGTATTGAGATCAATTTTGTCATTTAAATTAACAACAATCTACACAATGTTCACCTTTCCCTTTCAAGTAGTCCATGGGACAATATGGGCCTGTCAGACAGCTGAGAACATTTCTAAGACCCCCCCACCCTGCTGATTCAATCTATAACACAGTATCCCACCTTGTCCTTCAAAGGGCTACAGTACACCTCTCTGTGTAAATTTAAAACACTACTACCATAGTTTTAACGTTAGAGGAACTGATGTGAAATCTGTTATTAATGTGATTTGGTCAAAGTCCACTCTAGCTTGGACACTGTCTGTGAGACCTTCCAGGATGCTAAATTTAATGATTGATCTCACCCTCCTCCCCAAGGAATCCATGTGTTATTTTAGTTCAGGAATGTGGGTGCCGAACCCCAAAACTTTATTGTGCCCAATTATTTTGATCACTACAAGATATGGCCCAGGAGGCTCAGCTCCAGCACCATTGATCTTGTGATAAGTATCACCACCCTCCTTGACATCAGGCCCAACAAATTAGCAGAGTAAATGAAAATAGTGACTGGGACCACTCAATAACTGAGATTTGGATTAGTGAAAAGTTAGAAGGTGCTAGCGCGCCTGGTCCTTAGTAAGTAAACTTGCAAGGGGACGCGTATAGGCCGATGAACCTTTTGGATTGCATGGAGTATCCTAGCTATGTAGTAATAGATGACCATGAATAATCAACATACAAATCAATAATCAATAAGCAAATCACTAATCATCAATCATTAATGTCAACATTTCATGAACAACCACAACTCAATGTACGTTTTAGCAATTTTATTTCCCTATTAGTTACAATACTAGTCCATTGGTTAATTCAAACTTTATTCAATCAGCTCAGAATGAGTTCATTAATGACCACCAATAACATAATCTAATCAGAATTTGAGAAAACATATGCTTGAATGCTTCAGCTTAAGCAAACAAAGATGAATATAACAGTATTAATAGCAAAGTTCAGCAATCAGTTGGTCAATCATTTGTCACTGTCAACGTCACCTAAAGGAATCTTACCTAACCCAGATTAGCATTTGCATGTGGGACTTCATGCGAAAACAACTTAGAACATGAATTTGGAAAAACATCTAGCTAATAAAAGAACTATTAAAACAGCGCAGTTTGTACCTAGAAAAAAAGACACAAAAGTTAGCAGTCACATTGTCATAGCTACCTATCCACGGAATGGATCAGCAACAAAGTCAGTCTTTGTCTTCAGGTCATCAATCGATCAGCAAGGCATCAGGCTCTCAAGAGCAGGAGCCGAATGACAGATTCTCGAATCGCGTCTTCTGGCATCAGCATTTCACCCCTCACATGTGAAGTTTTTGCCCCCTGTCATGACTTTTTATTAAGGTTATCCAGAACATCCCCCTAATTCCTAATTGGTCAGTCAATCACCAGTTATTACTCTAACCAATAATGTTAATTTTGCAAATCTGTGAATTCTAATATTACGCCTTTTCGTTGATTGGTGCACTGTACGATGTCCTCATCATCCGGCTCATCAGGAATCGAAAATGTTGCATCTTCTTCTCCAGTCAGTGCTTCTATTGTTCAAGTCCTGGGAATGTACATTGAGTCTGTCTTACACCAGAATTGTTACATGTCTAGTTCCATCATCTCCTGTCCGTCGGTACACTGCAGAAAATTCTAGCTAAGCAGATTTTATTAACATACGCAGTTCATGGTCAGTTCAATGCACCAGATTCTCTGCAGTGCGCTAGAAATTCAGCTTCTGCATGAGGACTGGCAAAACTAGGCCACAACTTCGGCTAAGTTAGCTCTACAATATAATGCAAAACACATGTTATACATCTCAATATGACATATTACTACGTTATTAGTACTCTTTTTCATTATTTCACACATTTTTAATCATTTTAGTACAAGTTCGTATAAGTTGGCTGTCAATCTCTGTGGGCACATTTTCAAACGTACACATTAATTTCTCTACATTTAATTTTTCTAACAACTTCTTGCTAATCAAAATGAATAAACATTCATTAATAATTTCTAATTAGCATATCTGCGTCAGCAAAGGTTTTATGACAAAATTTGATAAGCAATGCAGAGTAATGCAAAATAACTGTTAGTAATGCTCAGAATTAGAGTACATAATCAGAAACCAGAATTATTTGAAGTCCCAATAAACAGTGAAAAGTCATAAAGACAGCAACTCTTTTGGAAAAAGAAAAGTTTCTCAAATCGGTCAAGTCCCTAAAGGAACAGAGAAGTCATCTAAATTCTATTTCTCAGATTCAGAAGGAACACCATCAGGATCTCTAGAGGAAAAGGAAAAACCTCATTCTAAATGGACAGAGTCCTGTGAGGTAAAATGAAAAGTCTTTGGCTGGTGACAATGAGCAGCCATCACTCAGTCAAGTCTGTTATCCACCCAAGGTTCCACAAGGAGGCTATCAGATCAAATAAATTTGCCTTTGCTTCAGTACCTCTAGCACATTAGACCACAGGAGCCTCAGGGGTTGCTGCAACCTCCAAACCCAAGGTTTCTATACACATTTTACGAATAGGTAACCAGCAAAGACCAAGATTTACCATGGTATGACTAGCGATACCACACATTGATCAAATGAGGATGGAGAATCATCACAAAAATAACTACAACAATAACCCATTTCTAAGGTAAAGGAAAACATCTATTAGCCTCCACTGCAACAGTGCAGTTCAGTGATGTACAACGCACTATGAAACAAGACTCATAAACCAGTGTGCTAGCAAGCCTGCATCTGAACCTCTAGGAGAAGTTCCTTCAGAATTTTACATTAGGTACACAAAGAAAGTTTAATTCACAATATATGCTCTCTGAGGAATAGAACTATCTGTGTTACAGTGTTCAGTGAAGAAGGTGAGAAGAGAAGGCAGGTGGCCATTGATTGGGAAGGTTAATGAGCCAAAGCAAGATGAGCAGAACACCAAAACAGCATCCATTTTAATAAGATGGTGTCTCTGTAAAAATGTGACATACTAAGGAGTACGTTATTAAACCCACTTATAAGCTTCCAAATAAAATAGTTTCAAGTGCAACATTATTAAATCATCGGTTACAAATACATTAATTATATAATCATTAATATTCAAAAAGAATTTGTCACCCAAAATTGCACATTTGGTAAACGTTTTACCAGGAACACCTTAGTCGGCTGGCTTGCTTAGTGATGCTTTACCTTCACCTCCATCACCTTCCTTTTGACGTCACTGAAATATTTCTCTAGCCCTCAATGTCAATGAGCCTGTAGAACACTGCCATTAACATGTAACTATTTGCTGTCAAATATAGGTCTAAAGAACATGACATTTACCTTGAAAGTGATTCATTACCAAATGCTGGAACTGACCTTTCTTTAAATTTTACCTTCTTCGCCTGCCAGAGTATATGGTGTTCATTTCAGGTATGATCACGTGAGCTGGATGGCAGCTGCAGAGAGACGATGGCCATGAAACTTTTTCTTGGAACAATATTATACTCACAAAAATAGGTGCCTCTCACTATACATCTAAAAAGTTACAAGAACATTGTAGTATGGAGAATGTCAGGCGAAGGGGTGGAGTGTTTTTAAGCCTTACGCATTACTCAAGTGTATTGTAGCCTGGTCAGTATTCAAGTACTTGGAGTCTGTATTCATATGCACATTTCTTGTGCATTATAAAAAGAACTCTTCAAGTTATTAGATGCATTATTTTTATGGCCTATCTCTTTGATGAAAGATGTCCATGAATCATCAGTTGCCCTTGTTATCTAGCCAGTGCCAAGTGATGAGATTGTAATGTCACATGCATGTTAAACAATCATTTTGTCCCTCCTCTGAGTGGCAGACTACATGTGAAACTGACATCCTGACTTTTATTTTGACCATGGTATCATGATTGGAATCATTCTAATCTAGGATGTGCAGAGAGGCCTAGCTGTGTTCTTGGTAATGCAAGGTCCAGAACCTTGATAAGCATGCCTTGCGGGTAGGCATTAGGCAACTATGTATGCCCTGGGTGTATTACGTAAAGCGGTTGTGAAAATGTACTGTATTTTGTGAGTCAGTGGTGTGACAGGACCATTTGTGTCGAAGGGAGATGAGCCTACTGACTTCTCTCTTATAATGTTACACTGTTACAGGAAACCCAGATGGATAACATACTAGGTGAATGTGAAGTGCATGTGTATGCAGTGAGAAAGTAGAGATAGTAGCACGTGTGGCAGCAGGGCTCTGTAAGTTGTGTTAGTCTGAGTACAGGGGTCATTCAGATTCATTTTGATACTCCTGGTTTAGCATGAGACGAGATGTAGGGTGAGGACAGGGTTCCCTAACTGGGGAAGTGTATTGTCTGCCTTCCTATGGACAGGTGGTAGAGACCAAGACATTGAAGTGAAGGAGTACATAGCTTTCTTGACATTACAGGATAAAATATTGTTGATCATCAAGCAGACTTAATGACACTCTAAACATTTATTCACTTGCAGAAGAAAATGGTAATCAGCATTGACAAGGGATGTAATGAGAATCAGAAGGACAAATTTAAACACCTTTGCCATGTGCAAATTATGTTGTTTAATTCCAAAGGCGTAATTGCTGAGGCCCCAAATTATGAAGTACTGCATGCACTAGTGAATTGTATTATGGTTTTTGCAAATATGTATTCAATCTCTTCTTATATGCAGGTACTGGTTCCCAAAGTGGATCTGTGTTCAGAGGAGAGCCCGCACACGCTGCCTTACCTTTACATTTCTTCCACAAACTAATAAAACAACACACATGCACCGAGGGCAGTAAAATTCATAAGATAACAAGAGGCAGGGACAGTTTAATGGGTCTGATCAGATATGATGACCCTTGCCCACCACCCCTAGAACCCATGCAGCAGATTTTCCTGGGTAGATCAACTGAGCAGATCAATAGCTAGTCCAGGAGAATGCCAGAGGTAAAATGTACACAATCTGTAAGGCATGTGTCTGATCCTTGAAGTCACAATGACTAGTCAACATTATTAAAGAGGAGTTATTGGTACACTCTGCAAACCAGGCACCAATTCCTCAGTCTCTAGTGTAAGGTTGGCCTCCTAGGACTTCATGACTTCCCAGGCTTGCTTAATTAAGCAGTTAAGGCCTATTTCTAAGACAATGGTGTGAAGGTTAAGACAAAATACATGCTACCACTTTTATCACAGTTGCAATAATTAAAGAATATATAGTCAAGTTTATCATTTTGTAAACACAGTGAAGAACGGTTTGGCCCCTATCATGAACGTCCCAGAACTCTGGGCTATTCCAATATTCTTGCCATCTCCAGGTTTGCAATTGCCATGTCTGTAAAACATGGACCCAATAATTCTGAGCCCATGGACTCCAGGCCAAGTCTTTAGAACAGAGAGTGCCTACATGCCACTGCTGAGCCCGGCAAAAACCTGTGCTCAAACAGCAGTAAAAAAGGAGCAGCAAGTACCTGCTCCACCCTCCTCTGCCCATCCACAACCCACTTGTGCACCATGTTCCTAAAATAGCTCACACCACAATGACCATTGCCTTAACATGGTGGCCTGTTATTTCCATCAGAAAACGAAAAAATCCTGTATGAGATTCCTCCGAAATCCAAGCACCTAAATCCTGAATCCTCATAATGCAGGCCCAATACCCTAAACAAATAAATAGGTGTACAGTAAAATTAAATAAAAGTTACCACACAACAAAATACCACAAAAGAAATACAGTAGTAACACTCTGCACCTATGTTGCACCCACTATTTAGCTTCCTAATCAATACCTAATCATTAATACAGTGTTGTTCATAATATAATTTGAGAAGACTTTTGAGTTTCACCTGACAGGAACTATATCTCCTAATACATAATTCAATATCACTAGCTGATCTTGATTTCTAGAAACCTTACATATATTGCACAAAGTAAAATATGGAAAATGTTGGGAAGGTAAAAATATGCTTCAGAGTTTCTGATGCAGTTACCTTACTGAGAAACCCAATGTGTCTCCTAGTTTAGGGACGGCTTGCATGTACCTTAAAATGTAGGTTTCTCACGAAACAAAGGTGCTAGCAGCAGTAGATGTATATGCTTTGTCCAGAGGACAGAGCACAGTAGTGAATGGAGACACTCTAAAGGGACATTGGAGTGTGAGCCAATAGGCCTAAAAAATAGAGACATTGGCCTTGCATGTCTGCCTAAAATTAGGCCTGGGCAAAATTTTAATTATGTTGGTGTAATCCAAGTAATTTTTATAATTTTGCTTTACTTTTTGACATGAAAATAAAAAAATTCAGCTTGTTTACGTAATAGTGAGTATTTTGGCACATAAATCCTACTTCGGGAGCTCAGGAACAAAAAACTGAGCGAGCACCCACAGCTGCTGCTATTTATGCTCTGTTGCATCTAACACTATTTCATACATTTCACAATACATCCTTGGATCCATTTTAGATGTGGGGGGGATGTTTTGCTCTAAGAAAATAAGGCTAATTGTTGGAATATGCTCCTCACATAATTATGCTGTAATTGTGCATAAATATGCTGCATCAGATTACATAAATTACGCCAGCCCCTGCCTAAAATGACCTATATTTTGGTCATCTGCAGGTCAATCTGTTGCTGGATTTCTGCACAGCAAGACAGAACCAGAGTATCTCACATGTGCATTTAGGGAATGCTCCAAAAATCCAAGAAACAGAGTGGTGATTTGCCTGTGTTCATACCACCCCTTTGAGGAGAAGGTTGCACAGGAAGCGCAAAACATCAGACTACTCAAAGTTGGAGAAACAAAATAAAGGTCACTGTAAGGGGGAGGGTACTGACAGGGTTAAGGAGCCAATAAATTCACATGCAATTTTAGCTAAATTATGGGCAGTATGCTTCCAGTATCTTATGAGGGGTAGAGAAGGAGGCTTGGTGCTTAGTAACAATACCACCAAATTGCATTCAGATGGTGGTAAGGCCTCCTATCAGGCAAGGTAATAATCTATAGCACAATAAGCCTACAAAGCATTAGCAGGGCATCTGGCTTAGGTCTCCACTGTATGAAGTCAGCAATGTGCAGTTCTACATCAGGAAGCACTTCAGCTGTGGCTATGTATTTATGTACATCTGTATAGATGTGGGCTTTTCCTTTGGTGGAGCAGAGCTCCATCACATATATGATCTGTCCTTGGCAGTTTTCCAATATTTTTCTGCCAATCAGTGACATTGCATTCCCAGTATTTAAAGACAACCACTGACTGTGTAAAATAATTTCCCTTCTCTTAGAGGAGAATAAGCACAAATCCTTTGCCGTGATAACAGAATGCACTTAATGGCTGGTACCCTTATGGCACAAATAGTAACATCTTCCATGAGACAGCTGTGGCAGAAAACTTTGGCCCTCATTCCAACCCTGGCGGTCTCTGACCGCCAGGGCGGAGGGCAGCGGAAGCACCGCCAACAGGCTGGCGGTGCTTCCTGGGCTATTCTGACCGCGGCGGTAAAGCCGCGGTCAGAAAAAGGGAACCGGCGGTTTCCCACTAGTTTTCCCCTGGCCCAGGGAATCCTCCATGGCGGCGCTGCTTGCAGCGCCGCCATGGGGATTCCGACCCCCTTCCCGCCAGCCTGTTTCTGGCGGTTTTCACCGCCAGAACCAGGCTGGCGGGAACGGGTGTCATGGGGCCCCCTAACAGGGCCCCACAAAGATTTTCACTGTCTGCTTAGCAGACAGTGAAAATCGCGACGGGTGCCACTGCACCCGTCGCACCCCTGCAACTCCGCCGGCTCCATTCGGAGTCGGCTTCATTGTTGCAGGGGATTTCCCGCTGGGCCGGCGGGCGCTCTTTTGGAGGGCGCCCGCCGGCCCAGCGGGAAAGTTGGAATGGCCGCCGCGGTCTTTTGACCGCGGGGCGGTCATTCGGCGGTGACCGCATGGCAGCTGGCAGGCTGGCGGTGCTTCCTGGGCTATTCTGACCGCGGCGGTAAAGCCGCGGTCAGAAAAGGGGAACCGGCGGTTTCCCGCAGGTTTTCCCCTGGCCCAGGGAATCCCAGCGCCGCCAAGGGGATTCCGACCCCCTTCCTGCCAGCCTGTTTCTGGCGGTTTTCACCGCCAGAACCAGGCTGGCGGGAACGGGTGTCGTGGGGCCCCTGGGGGCCCCTGCACTGCCCATGCCACTGGCATGGGCAGTGCAGGGGCCCCCTAACAGGGCCCCACAAAGATTTTCACTGTCTGCTTAGCAGACAGTGAAAATCGCGACGGGTGCCACTGCACCCGTTGCACCCCTGCAACTCCGCCGGCTCCATTCGGAGCCGGCTTCATTGTTGCAGGGGCTTTCCCACTGGGCCGGCGGGCGCTCTTTTGGAGGGCGCCCGCCGGCCCAGCGAGAAAGTTGGAATGGCCGCTGCGGTCTTTTGACAACGGGGCGGTCATTTGGCGGTGACCGGTCGCCGCCCGCCGTGGTCAGAATGACCGCCTATATGTATTCCCTCAGAAAGATCCTTAATAATAGAGTGAAGAAAGGAAGAAGTGGGGGTGTGCTGTCACTGTTGAAACTGTTATAAATGTACTCCTCTTCCATCTTGTATTCAGCTTTCATATAAAATCATTTCTGTGATCCTCTATGGGTAATTTTAATAACACCCGTGCAGAAGGTGATCACAAACAGTTTTTCATGCACACTTGTACTGATGTTCACAAATGATATTGTGAACGCCATGTAGATAGGGACATATTTATCAAAGGTTTTGTATTGCCCCTGTGTCACACAAGGGTGTGCAGGACGACGCAAAACCTAGACTGAGATGTACTAAACCATGCAGGACCACCATGAGTGGCCCTCCATGGCTTGGTAAATCTAGAGTAACACAAGGCAGAGAAGATTGCTGTCTTGTGCTACTCTGCCTTAGAGAGGTGTTCCACGGTTGGCCTGTGGGTGTTCCCACACATCAACCCATGTATTTTTGTGCATTCTCAGAAGGTAACAGAAAGAGGAAAAAGTCTCAGAGGATGTTTTGTGCCCCTTCTTGCACAAAATCAATCCTGTCTGCAATGCAGGTACCCTTGCCCCAGGGTGCAAGGGTGTCTGCATTGGCATTAGGCAGCACACAGTATGTTCTATGGTTCCTATTCTAATAATTGAACTGCACAGTAGGACGGCAGAACTTCAGAATGTGTGGCACTGAGACTTCCAAATCATAAGAAACTGTCGGCCCAATTCCTGCCTAGTTCACAGTGCCTCACCTAAACCACTAACAGTTTTGGTGGAAAATTATTGTAACAATCTGAGCATGGCACTCTGACTCCCAAGGAAGTCAGTGAAACAGATCTCACCCTTTTGTTGTATTACTCATGCATACTCAGGCAAAACACAAGAGGGATATAAGATGGGTTTTCTATTGAAACAATCGTACTCTTGCATAGAGAGATTGAGCTGTGATAATTAGGCAGATGAAACAAAGCAAAGAAGCCAGCACAACAAACAGGGTAAAGTTAATGAACATTTCAACCATAGTAAATAAGTTCTAGAGGTTCTAGAAGTTCCTACTTAACCCTAATACTATACTGAGAGCATAGCGGGTGTACTCTTCTGTGTTTCCAGATATAAGGGCTTAGCTTTAGCCCCATACCTGAAAATGGTGTCGGAAGTCACCGTAGAAGTTGGATGGCAATTCCCCCAGGAATCTGGTAGATTAGCACCAGCAAAGCTGCACATCAATCACAGCATTCATCCCAGGTTGTTGCGGCTGGAATGCCCCTCTGCCCTGTTCAGGTCAATACATCATTTATATACCAAAACCAAATTATGTTAGAAGCACAGCTCTGATGCAGTGGTATGTCTAGTTGTTAGAAGCTGTCTCCTGAATGGGCAACATAAGCACTAGAATATTGTGCACTGTGTACCTAGCCTTGATCAGAATGTGCTGATTACATGTTGAGAAAAGGAAACCTTAAACAGGCAACTTGTACAATATAGTCCTAGATGAATATCATTCAAGCAAAATGAAATGTGTAAAAGGTCACTGTGAAAAGCAATGCAGCTACAATGTAGACAATATGAAATATAAAATGAAGCTAAAAAACAGAGGTCCTCATGACAAGAGGACAGGAATGTTCCATATAATGTTTAATATGGTGCAATGTTGCCTTCTCCCTGTCATGCAACATATCACAGCAAGGTGTGTTGCTATGCTGCATTATGTGACATTTTGATAAATCTGCCCCATAAAGTTCAGCAATGTTCACATTAATGAAAAAAAGATGAAAAGGTGGCCCAACTGCCCAGAAGTAACTGGGTTTAATTTACATAGGAAAGGCATGATGCATCACCCCTCATTGCAGTGACTGCACTACAAAAAGTGTGTCAATCCTAGCATCAGCGAAATCCTTGACAGAGTGCTTAAAGAAGGGTTGTCCCTAGGGACTTCAGAGTGAGGAGAAAAATGTATATTCTCCTCTGTTCTAGAATGCAACACCTGTGGCCCAAGAGAGAACTACATTTACACTTTGGAGAACTCTTCTGATTATGGCCCCTTAAACCCAGCCAAAAAATACAATAGTGCTTTAGAGATAAGGGTAAATGGTAAGGATGTCACAGATGATAAAGCCAGGGACTTTTGTTTTTCTACCTGTAATTGAGGAGTATAAAGAAAATCCTGCACGAAAAAACGTACAGCCTGTGTTTAGAGCAGTGTTGCACAAGAGCAGAGACTAACAATGCAATTAGATCAGACAATATCAGTGCATAAAACATTAGTACACATGACATGATCTCCTGAACCATGAAGATGTCATAAGTGGAAAGAGTAAAATAGTGAAAGTGGAATTGTGCTGCAATAAAAATATTGTGTTACCCGAAAGTTTAAGCTTGCACAGGCTCAAGATTTATTAGGAAAACATGCAAATTCATCCTAAATAGAAAAGATGGTGACTTTCATGAAATGGAAAAGGTGGATGGATACTTGTAATACAAGAAAGCTGATTTGTGTTAATAGTTAGCATATAGAAATAAGAATTGAAAAAAACAACAGGTCTGCAATTTTTTTAATAATAATAGCAAAAACACATAACCCACACATTTGTCAATATCACAGTTTTGCTTACACACACACAATACATACACATACAGTGTTATGGTGGATGTGATGTTATGGTGGTTGTGGTAGGAGTGGCAAAATGTAAAATGTTTTTCCTTTGGGTGATGTAAATGCCAAATATCTACAAATTTGGTAAATCTAAAAAACACTTCTAAAGTTAAAAAAGCTTCAGTAGGTAAATTTTTGACTTGAGATGTTCCATCCAATAAGAGATCACATATAAGGTTAAAGTCACCTCCAATAAGTAAGTTGAACATTACCCAGTTTGAAGACTTCAGAAGTAAAGAGAGACTAAAAATTAGGATCAGCATTTGTTGGACCTCATACAGTAAGCAGGTGAAAAATATTAGTATCAATTTAAATGTTTGATATTAGATAACAACCTTCTGTATCAGAGCATTTGCGAAGTATTTGGAGATGTAGTTTTATTAGCAAACCAAAACGATGATGGACGGAGTGCTGAAACTTTTCAAACAATCACACCCAGTCACAGATCTGGGATGAATCCATCGTTCTTTTGCTCATCATGCCACCCCAGTTTCAACCCAGACATATGCAAATCAGTCTTGACCCTGCTCCCCATGGGAATAATTCAGCCCGAACAGCAAATCCAGTTCCTCCGTGGACGTAAACAAGCAACCTAGAACCAGTTCTGGGGTATCAACTACATCAGCCAGGCTAGCATGAGTCCATTGGCACATTGAGCAAGAAACACACATCTGGGAATACCCTGGCCACTTAGGGTGACTATAGCAACACAAAAGAATGATGGATGGATGCTGAAACTTTTGAAACACTCACCTTCAGTCACAGATCTGGATCGTAACCATTGTTCTTTTGCTCATCATGCCACCCCAGTTTGGACCCAGCCATATGTATATCAGTCTTGATATTGCTCCCCATTGGAACAGTCCAGCCAAAACTACCAGGACAGACCCACCCTGAACCAGAGGGATGCATCCTGTGACCTGCTTTAGGGTATCATCCCTCATCAGCCAGGCTAGCATGAATCCAGTGGCAAGGGGCCCACTTCTGGGCATACCCTGGCCATTTAGCGTGACTTTAGCAACATAAAGGATGATGGAAGGAATACTGAAACTTTTCAAACACTCACCCACAGTCACAGATCTGGATTGAATCCATCGATCTTTTGCTCACTATGCCTCCCCATTTTGGACCCAGCCATATGCAAATCAGTCTTGGCCCTGCTTACCATGGGAACACTTCAGGTCGAACTGCCAGGCCAGATCAGGAAGTCCCTGGACCAGAAACAATAATTTTTTAAAACTCTCTCACACAGTCACAGATCTGGGTTAAATCCATCATTTTTTTGTTCCCATGCCACCCCACTTTGGACTCAGCCATATGCAAATCAGCCTTGACTCTGCTCCCCTTGAAAACAGTCCAGTCCAAACTTCCTGGCCCAGTCCTCTCTGGACCAGAAACTAACATTCTTTGACTGGTTCTGGGGTATCACCCCTCACCAGCCAGGCTAGCATGAATCCAGTGGCACAATGAGCAAGGGACCCACTTCTTGGCATACCCTTGCCACTAAGAGCAACTTTAGCAACACAGAAGGATGATGTTCGGAGTACTGAATCTTTTCAAACACTTACCCCCAGTCACAGATCTTTGTTGAATCCATGTTTTTTTTGCTCACCATGTCACCCCTAGTTTGGACTCAGGCATATGCAAATGAGTCTTGATCCTGCTCCTCATGGGAACACTTCAGGTCGAACTGCCAGGCCAGATCCTCGTTAGACCAGAAACAAGCATATTGTCATGATTTCAGGGTATCATCCCTCATCAGCCAGGCTAGCATGAATCCAATGGCACAATGAGCAAGATACCCACATCTGTGAATATCCTGGCCGCTTAGGGAGACTTTAGCAACACAAATGGATGATGGACATAGTACTGAAACCTTTCAAAAACTCACCCCCAGTCAGAGATCTGGGTTAAATCCGTCAATCTTTGGCTCACTATGTCACCCCAGTTTGGACCCAGCCATATGCAAATGTATCTTGATCTTGCTCCCCATGGGAACCTTTCAGACCGAACTGCCAGGCAAGGTGCTCCCTGTACTGGAAACAAGTATCTTGTGACCGGTTTCAGGGTATCTCCCCTCATCAGCCAGGCTAACATGAATCCAGTGGCACAATGAGCAAGGGATCAACTTCTTGGCATATAGTGGCCACTAAGGGCAACTTTAGCAATACAAAAGGATGATGGGTGAAGTACTGAATCTTTTCAAAGATACCACCCATTTACAGGTCTTAGTAGAATCTATTGTTCGTTTGGTCATTATACCATCCCACTCTGGACCCAGCCATATGCAAATCATTCTTGACTCTGCTCCCCAATGGAACAGTCCAACCCGAACTGCCAGGCCAGGTCCTCCCTCCCTCCGTGCTAAAATATATATTTTTTTGCAAAATGAATAGCAATACCATTCTTTTTGTTAACTGCATGAGAAGAAATAATAGTAGCAAGCCTCTTTTTGTTAATATATATATGATAACTTTATCATCAATATGAGTCTCTTGATGTAAGCAAATATATGCTTTATGTTTTGCTAAGTAATCTAGAGCTGTAACAAGCTTAACAGAGTATCTTAAACATTTTACACAAAAAAAAACATTTGTAATTCTATTAAAGCTATCCATATTCATAAAAGAGAAATGGACACATGCTTCAACTCAAAAACTATATCTGGTGTTAAAAAATTAAAACAAAAATTAATTGTTTCTTAGTGCAAGAACACTGTGCACTGTATTGTAATGCCACAAAATAAAGATTGGATTACACGCTGTGCCCAAGTTTTTGTGCAAAGCATGTAATCACATGACAGTAATACAACAACTTTATTAAAAAAACAATTAACATATAAACATAAACCGTGAACGTTTCCCTCAAAATAAGGGACTTATTTTAGTACATATATCATGAAACACACACAAGCTGGACGAAAACAAATTTCCCTTGCGAAAGCCGAGAGACTCTGCCACGTAACAGCAACGTAATTCTTACCATTATCAAATGTCTATCCAAGTTTTAAATAATTGAAACACACACAAATGTTTTCATGCGTGCAGTGCTGTTACAAATGCTTCTTAGCTTTTGCAAACTGGATAGGTACTCGTTCTCAACCGTTGTTTTTTTGCTGTTTTGCTATAGTATTCATTTAGCAATTTAAACACCTTTATGTCTGTAGTCCTTTATTGTGGTGTATTTGCACAAACATGTGAGTCTGAATGTATAAATAACGATGCGCAAACGTGAACACTCATTTATTGAATCTGGTAATACACACACACGCACAAAGTTAATTTCATATCTAGGGTGATCTAAGTAGACCTTTCAAATTCGAATTGTTCTGTTTTTTTACTGTAGAGCATTTTCTGCAAGATAAAATATGTGTTACCTTGATCGGCATCGCCATCTCATTTTTTATCATTGGAATGTTCAAATACAATATCTGCGGGCAAATTGGTAGTAAAGTTTTGAAATGAGGAGTGTAGCTTTAAACTATGTCCACCGACAAATGTAACTCTTTAGTGAGAGAAAAGCAAGATGTAGGGATCACAATGTATATATTTGTATTTAAAATAAACAACATTTACCTGTAGGCGAATACACAAGCGTTTTAAGTGTTTTCACTCCATCTGAAATTCTATCCAAATATGCCTGCTCCAAAATGACTCCGTGCACTCTGACCGGAGGGTTCAGGTGAAGTTGCAGCATGTTCATTGCCTCCTTAAAAGACTGCCCTTCACAATCTACTGCTGGCAAGTCACCTGTGAATATCATGAAATGTAATACATGGCACTATGATAAGAACTGCACAATAAAATACTGTAAAGAGGCATTATAATAAGCAGAACAACAACCTTGTCTAGGATGATGAGGATTTGGTCTAAGGAAAAGCAATCAACCAAGTGATTTTACCATAAATCTGTTTCAAAATGACAAAACAAAAATGAAGCATAGCTCGAAAAAAATAATCAGGGAAAAGTGCCAATAATATGAATGAGTAAAGCAACAGGTTCGGTTTTCATGGAAGTGTTGTCAATGGATATTTCTCATCATTCTGTCGTTCAGATCAAACTAAATCACATTATAAAGATTCAGGCCTAGATTTATTCTAAATTTGAATTAGTGTTGCCTCACTTTTGTGGTGCAGCACTGATCCAAAATAATTTTAGGCATTTACTAAGCCACTCAAAGCCACTTTCCCTGGTTTAGTAAATACAGACTAACCCAACTCAGCGTATAGTGCTACCTTGCATTACTTTGCGTCGGGCAGGTGTTACATGGGCGTAGCATGGTGTTTTCCATGTATCTACCCATGTATTTTGATGTAAACCACAGTTACAAAGACATGCAAACTTGGGTTTGCACTGAAATAGTGCACCTACAAGACACTGGTCCATCTAGGAAAAATATCTTTATTTCTTCTTGTTTCTTCCTTTTTCCATGTGTGCTGCATTCTTGCAGACACAAAGAGGAGTATGCCTTTAAGGATTGATTTTGTGCAGGAAGGTGTGCCTTACTGGACAAAAATAATCCTACCAGTAAAGCAGGCACTCATGAACTAAGGTGCAAAGGTGCTTATGTTGGCTCTAGGCAGCACACAGTGCACAGTGCAAGGAGAGAGCAGAAATGCTCCATGTATTTGTAAATATTGAGCATTTCTGCTCTCTTCCTTTCGCTCAATGCAGGGCAAGCAAATGTCACAACCCCCTATTGTGACTTCTGTACAGTGGGTCTGGCGCAAATAGTTCATGTTGTATTTTCCCTGTGGCACATCATGGCCTTCTGCAACACCAGGATACACAACCCTCAGGCCCCATGTTCCCACTATAAATAACCCCTTGACAGGCCCCTTAACAGAGCACATGGACCCATTAGAACATTCTGGTTGTGTCGTTCAATTAGTTTTTCAGTTTACACACTTGTGAGGTATAGACGTGTTTCCTGTTCATCAGTTCCAACGGCCATGACCTATTGACTCCACCTGCTATTCTTTATTGATTCCATTTGCTTCTGTTCATTGGCTCCAATTGCCATGACCTATTGACTCTGCCTGCTAATGTTGATTGTAACTGCTTGCATTAAAGGTCAAAAACATTAGGCTGAAATGTCTTCTCTCCCAGGGCCTGTTGGAACCTTCCTGTCTCTTGTGTGAACCACGTGCCTTTCAGGAGTCAGCCCCAGCCTTGAAGTATTTTAACAGCACCTGAAACTCGAGTCAGTGCTTTGCCTAATTCCTGTACTGAGCAAGCATCATCCCTGCACTCACTTCCTGAGTTGACCAGATTCCTCCAGCACTCTAGTCTTCCTAAGCCCAAGCCTTCTTGCTGCTCCTGTGCTCCCTATGCCATCAATGCTTCTGTTGCCTCTGCTTCAACTGTGGTGATTCATCTTCCTCTTTGGCTCCTTGTACTACAGCTACAAAGACTTTCTTCCGATTTAAGGAGAGACAAGGCTAATTACTTGATCCAGGTTAGTGAGCACTAATCCTTACATTAAGCCTAAGGCTATCTATAAGACTGAGTTCTGAATAGAGAATGCTCTTTGGTCCAGTAGCTTTAGCACTCTGAACTTCTTTGTAGAGTGAGTGCTCTGAGCTTGAATTATATCAGAATTGAAATCCGCCCACCAGTAATTCTTGACAGATTTTTGTAAAACAGATGAAAGAGGAGACTGTATATGTATACAAATATGTACAGAGAAATTAATGTAAAATCATTCTTGGGAGTGCCAGAAACTCCAGCCTTAAATCTTGATTGTACCAGCTCGAATGAAGTATTTGTGGTGAAGCCTGAAAGTGTACAATATTGTGAATTACTATGTCATCTTTGAATGATGAGAACTGTTGGTAAACTATTGTTCTTGTTATCACCAGTGAAATACATCCACACCAAAAAAAGTCCAGGGAGTGCAGAACCTCTTACGCACTGTTGCAAGGCAGCAGAGCAGGACCGGTGCTGCAAGTCTGTCTCTTCTTATTTTGTCCTAACTCCACTTCCCCTCGATGGCAGTGTATGATTTCTGGGCTTAGGGTCCCTTGATAATGGGCTGCCCTCTAGGGGGGATAGGAGGTCCAGCATTGCCTCTGTGATTGGAACCAGGTAGGTACGTGACAGCAAGTTCCCATGCTGCACCATACTGCGTGAAATAATAGTAAATGTGTAGTAGAACAGTCCAAGTGATCACGGTGGTGAGCCAAGAGCCCATTCTGGATGCCTCCCAATTAAATGTGTTCATGAAAGATTTGTATCAAAATTGGAACTTATGGAAATGAGTAACACATCTGTCAGAGCTAGTCAATATTTTGACAAGTCTACACAGGTCATCAATCCAGCTGGGTGTGGCATAGAACTGACTTTCTAAGTGGTTAGCAAGATTTATGACCTACCACAAGAAAAAGCACCATTCGGTGATTGAGCCTAAGCACAATCACTGGCGTCTGGCTTAGAAGAAATCGTTGTAAAAATAGGCACATGCTAGAAAATTCAAAGCTTGAGCAAGTGACCTCATTTGACTACTTCATTGAAGCTTTTGGGTGGTGATGTTTTCAAGTGCCCAATACAAACTTAATTGTAATATATTCTACAGTAGATCTATGCTATTTTTGTCAAATCCTTTGACAGAGGGTTGTAACAGCAACAGAAAAAGTCCTAAATGACAAGTATATATATATATATATATATATTTATATATATATATATATACAAGTGGTTGATAACAGTTCCATGCTTCAACTCATTCCTTCTCTAGGGTCACTTTTCCATGCTTCAACATGTTCTCTTCTACAATGGTTTTACTTTATTTTATTGATGGTTGCTTAATTTCCCCCAGACAACATTGATCATATTATAAGCCTGAGCATTTTTGGGCAACATTTGTTGTTGTCTTAAGGTCCTAAAATGCCCAAAAGAACTAAAGAATCAGACAAACAGTGGTGGCTCACCCTCATGGGCACCAGGGTGGTGCCTTCCTTATTTCAGCCCCTTTTTTATTATACCTGTAATGAATAATAATCTATTGTTCACGACTGGCATAATTAATGCAATGTGGAACCTTGCTGCAGTCTGAGGCATTACATCTATCTGATGGGTGGTATGGGTGCATAGAGGCACCTGTATTAGCCATCAACTGCACAAGCCATTAGAGAAAGTATCCAGAGCTGGCATAATTCCAGTCCTCATCTCAGGGTCCTGGCGTACCTCAGAGCCTCACCATTAATAGTGTCCTGAGGTCACTGTTCGAAGTAGTCCTGTGCACGTTAGGTCCCCAGGTGCAAATAGTGGCTCAAGGAGGGTCACATGCCACTGTTTTTAGTATTTGGCCTCAGGGGGTGGTGTCCCAGAGGTATAAAAGGGGCACAGGGAGAGAAGGTGCATGCCCTCTCCCCTTTAATGTGCATTCGGACTGAGGTCTCTAGGGTCCAAGAGAGGCTTGAGGAAGGGGGACCACTCACTCTCTCCTCCCCAAATATTTTGGAATGAAGACACTCAGGCCCTGACCCACCCCAGGGGTGTATTAAATAAACTGCCTCACATTGCAGCACTTCACAGCTCCTGAGTGTCCAATTTACCAGATCCAATGCAGAATGATTCAGGACAATGCAAGGGCCTCACATTGCAGCACCGCACAACTCCTAATTGTTGGCTCAATTGACCGAATGCAGCACTGCACAGAGCTTTGCAACACACGCACCCCGCAGACCCTGTAAAAAAAGTTAGAACCTCTAACAGGCTGCACTTGATCCTGTACCTGTCCTGTGCTCCATCGCAGCTGACTTGAACTGGTGACTTTGGCATGGTCTGGCACGAGCAGATCCCACAGTTGGTACCTTATGCCTTTTGCTATTTTACCCTAAATGTAAAAAACGCATTACTCCGGTTCCACTTATTGGACTTTTATTATTTTGGTGTCATTTTATTTTAAATTGGTTTGGGATTTTCCTTGTGTTGTGTTTTCACTTTATTACTGTTTAAGTGCTGCATTCATAGTTTAGACATTGCCTCTAAATTAAGCCTGACTGTTTTGTACCAACCCACCAGAGGGTTACCAGAGGTACATTTAGTGACTTTTGTTGTTAACCCTGACAAGGATTGTATTTCTTATATGAGTAGGGCTTTTGCCCCTCTCAACTAATAACCACGTTTCTTACATTCTCCTCCTTTCATTGGTGTCAAATTATGTGGATACGTTTCTTCCTGCAGTCTGTCTTTTGTCAGTAACTATCACTTCAAAAACCTTTCCATCTGCAAAAGTGTGCATTAAAAGTGGGAGAGCTTTCATTTTGTTATATTACTGACATTTATTTCCACAGATTTTCTTTGTATGTCTTTTGATCATTTTATAGTGGATGAATCGGCACCTGGATCTAAGGAAACCTTTACAAAATAAAACCTTTTAAAAAAGGTTAAATGAGCTAAAAACGTGGACGAATAAGCAAACACCGGAAAGAAGAGATCTGCCTGTTTTGGTTTTTCCAACAATAATTTACTTTGCATACTTTTTATAGTACCTTTTGTAAAATGTTTCAAAGAACAACAAATAACCAGCTTGACAATGTTAATGCGTTGTGTGTTTAAAAAAAGTTAACATTTCATCTACATGAATTGTTGTAGGGAATTAAAAATGTTATTACTATAAATATTTCAGGAAATACCAAAATTTACTGGTGTGGTGGTAGAAAACATTATAGGAAATTGGACAATATGTGCACAGAGTAAGGTATGCTCTGCAATGTCCAATCAATAACATATTATGCCACCTGTGGCATATTCTTTAACAGCAGAATGTCCCTAACGGAGTTAAATTGTCATTATAAACCTTATCTGAAGATTGAAGAACTTGCTTTTTATTGACTATGAAATCTAAAATTGACTTACTTTGTTTAATCTGTTAATAATCTGTGGTTTATTGACAATTTATCCCAAAGTTCTGCACCAGCTACGCGTAAAATTAATGGTGTTCAGGATTGAGTCATGCTTCAGTCTTGATATCAGTGTTTCAAAGACGTCTTTAGAGAAGAGGGCTATAAGTTATTGAAACAAATGACTCTATTACAAGTAAACGCATTGAGAGCTGTTGCTGTACTCTCCAATGTTGCTGATGACTATAGGTCCAATAAAACAAAAGTATTCATCTGTCACATTAAAAATAGGGGTACACTAAAATGTGGGCCATGCTTAATGTTTCCAATTCACAATCGGTCACTAGAATGCAGAGCTCCATGAACAATTATCAGTTACAGCCACAGGTGACAAGGTTTGAATTCTGAGTCACAAACAAATACACACATCTGCCTTGGTGATGACCCAAGGTGAAGTTACACTGATTCAACAGTGGAGTAAGTCACAACCCAAACACAATCCACACTGTGGAATCACAAATCATGGAGACACTAACAACCACAAGTTATCCACCAGACAGGTAAAGAAATAATTTGCCCAGCTTTGGGAAATCTGAAGTATAAAAGTGCTCATTTAAATGCAGAGCCAACCCTAATGATGATAACCACCAATTGACCTCATGTTTATGATATCACAGGGTCATGGTGTATAACAATGTGTATTGAACACACAAGTTTATTTCCCAAAAAGCATAATCGCAAGTACAAATTGACATAAACAAGATTATGGTCCTCATTATGAACTCAGCGGGATTTCCCGCCGAGCTCCGGCTGGGAGTCTAATCAAAGACTGCCAGCCCGTTGAGGACCCCGCCGGCCCAATAAACAACATACCGCTAGGCCGACGGGTGGTAACAGTGTTTCCGCCCACCGGTCCAGTGGAATGCTGGGCCTAGACATTGCCGACGGCTCCACACGGAGCCGTCGTCAATGTAGCAGTGCGGCGGGAGCAGCAGCACCCGTCGCACATATCACTGCCCGTAAATCGGGCAGTGACACACGCAATGGGGCTGTGCACGGGGGCCCCTGCACTGCCATGCCTGGCCGTGGTGGAGTTCCGCCTGTGGCGGTCTCCATGTGAACATTATATGGCGGTCCGGACCGCCATGCCGGTGGCGGTAATGTTCCTTTCTGTCATCTGTCTAATTTCAATCTAGGGTACACCCTGTTTTCTTTATACTCATCTTCTTAATTTATCCACACATTTGTTAAAACATCTTCCTTTTCTGTTGCTTTAACGAAACATGTGAGCCCTCTTTTCTCCTAAAGTACTGAATACATTTCTCTAGTGGATTCGTAGAATAAGTTAAATTCTGTTCATATGCCTTAGCAGTGCCTATTTTAGTAGGGGACCCCAAGAAATGCCACGCTGTTTTTATATCCTATTCTAGTGGGTGAAGGTTCATTCTCTTATGAAGGGAAACTTCTGAAAGCATAAAATCATGAGGCCTGGGTGGAGTTCACAGAGTTGCGCTATGCGGAGCTCCGCAAAGTGTCCAAAAAACCCTGCCGCGCTACCTGGAGTTCTGCAAGAAGCAGAGTGCGTTACGTCGTGTCATTCACACTGATTTTTAGCGCTGAGTGTTTGTCCCACACTGAAAAATTAGCACAAAATGCTCTGTGTGCAGCATAAGACGGCACCGCTTCTTTTCTGCTTCTTGAGTTGATTTTCTACTCGATGGGAAGCTACCTCAATGTGAAGGGAAGGTTTCTCACCACGAGCAGTCACAACCATACTGCGACCGCTCGCGTTGAGCAATCTCACTGCAAGGTGGTCTTGAGTAAGATTTTCCTTGCTCGCACTTGCCACCTCACCGTTAACAGGCGCGAGTGAGTAAAAAACACCACTCTGCTCCAGTACGCGGAGCGCAGAGTGGGAAAAACTCTGCAAACTCCACGAACCGAGTGGAGTTTACCGCCCAAACCCTAATAAATGGAAAAATATTGCTTAAAATGTTTCTACCTATAAAATAAGCTAGGCAATATACTACAGGTGATTTCATTTGAATGTGGAATATGATGATAAGTTACATCCACAGCAGCTGATGCAGGCAAGAGTGTGCAAACATAGCAATCTTTAGCATGTAGTGCATGCGGGTAATCTTGCGGTAATCGAGAAAAAAAATTTGAAATGAAATCTCCCTCTGAAACATCTAAATATGAAGTCTTAATTTTCATCTGACCTAATAAATGTGCAGGCAAAGTACTTGTGGGGCGATCCTAATTGTACCTATTGCAAGAGAAATACTCATCCCAACTAGAAGGGTTATTAACATTAACAAAACACAGCAATCAGTACCCTACATCTATTCTTGGTAAGGAAACACATGTATTTCTACAGGCAGACCTTGAATAGCATACTACTCTGCAAAGGGTTCTTCTTCTGCAAAATGTTGTTGTTATCAATTGCTGTTATTTCATACAGCAGTCTTCGGGAGGTATCCCTAATACTACTCCGTCTTCTTCTAAAAGGGCAATCCTACTTTTGTACCTCAGTCTTGGTGGCAGATTATCTTCTGAATTATTTATTTTTCATCTTCTCTTTTATTGTGTTTTCTTTTAAAATGATAATTATAAAGTTTGTTTAAAATCAATTCAGTTCAGATATGGTTCATTGATGACAGGATAAGACGTGTCAAATTGATTAAAATCAATCAATTTTACTTTTGTAGCACATTATGATGACTAATGTGGTTCTGCTCTCTGCTCACTTGGGTTATAGATTGTGAAGTCGGGCATACTCTCCATGTAAAAAGTCCACTCAGGAGCTAAATATCTGTGACTAGGTACTCTTGCTCTCTTTGATCTTGTAGGTGTATGTTGTATGTTGATCTCCTTCAGCGTTGTTCACACCACTTGACTCTGTCTCTTCTATGATGGTTTGTGGTACGCTTTTAACTGACACACTAGATCTTTGTCTCTGTCTGCTCCTTGGCCACTCCTCTCTCTTTTAGGGCCTCCCACTACTTTCACTCATTCCTTCTCTAGGGTCACTTTTCTCCATCTTCTGTTGATCTGTGGTGTCCCCCCCTCTCTGGTCTTGTCTCTTCCCCCTCCTGAGGTCCTTCCACACCACTCCATGAGATGTCTGGAACTTAGTCAGCTGGGACATTCTGGTTTATAGCACCACCCTCTGGTCCTTCTGGACAACCAGGCACAGTAAGTTTCAAACTTGTTTCAGCCATTACCACCTCTTCGAGCAGTGACCTTACTCTCTAAGTATGGGAGGCACGTGCCCAGTTAGGCAGTCCTTCACATTTCACAACAGTGTTTCTGACCAGGATAATCTGGTAGGGTCCTTTCCACCTTGGCTCCAAACATGACTTTCTAACACGATTTTTCACCCGAACCCAATTTTCACGACTAAGGTCATGGCATTGCTCTTTATGCTGAATGGCAGTAGACGCTCTAATATGCTGAGAGACAGAATTTACTATATCAGCCAGTCCTTTGCGGATGATGTCTGTGATATTTGCAAGCTCATTGGCAGGCACAGCAGGCAGTCTCATGACATGTCCGATGAGTATTTCATGATGCAACAATCTTGTTCTTCTGCAGGAGTACTTCGGACACTCATCAACACAAAAGGCAAGGCATCTGGCCATTTTAAATAGTGGATGCACACACTTTGGCTAAACAAGACTTCAGTGCTCCATTAATGTGTTCCACAATGCACAAAGCTTCTGGTCTGTATGTACAATGTAATCGTTGTTCCACATGCAGTGCCACACACAGCATTCTAAGGATCTCATTACTAAAATGAGTCCCTCTATCTGACTCCAGGGAAACCAGAAATCTGGACTGTGGTATGAGTTCTCACAACAGCAGTCTGGCTACAGTGAGACTGTAATTTCTCTGTATTTCGTAGGCGTTCATCCATTGAGAAAAAATGCACACTATGACCAGGACATATCTCAGCCCATTACAGACAGGCATTGAACCAATTCTGTTCAAATAATCTTACCACAGCATCTCTCCCTATTTGTGCAGGACCAAGAAAATGTCTAGTCATTTGGAACAACAAACTATCAGGTAACACAGGTCTTCCATCAGCTGAGACCAAGATCTCATTTGTATTCTTGATACATCCTGCTCCGACCCATACTGTCTTATGCTTCTGACACTTTCTCTAGCAATCTTCCTCCCATGTGACAGCCACACACAACTGTCCTCATCAGATTCATTTCTGTACTCCCTGTTAAATGAGCATACCATGGTGGCACAATACCGAGCAAATTTATCACATATCTATTACCAGAAGTTACATAATCATTCCAACTGCTGCGCGATACAAATTTGACTACATCAACTTTTCAGGGTAACTGTAAAGCTTTTGACAGGTGCATCACATATTGCCCCTTTTGGATTGATGACCCGGATTAAGTCACGAATCCCCTATGTGAAAACAACTGTCTGAAGTTATGGACCACACCAAAGCCATATTGACTGTCAGTAAATATTGTCACCCTCAACTGTTCTGAAAAATAATAATTGCAAGTAAGGGTGAACAAGTCTGCTACTTGTGCAGAGGTGACACCTTGGAGCCATGAGGCTTCCACCATTCATGAACTGTGCAGACAGCATAAGCTGCTCTCAGATCCCCTGTGTTATCTCTCAAGCATCAACTATCAACAAACATGACAAAGTTTGGCTCATTAAAGATTTTGTTCTTAATATCAGGTCTTGGCTTGGTGCACAAATCCATGACATCAGCATCTTGCTCAACTTCTTCCCGTCAATTTATCAGTGTAGCTAAATTAAGGGTTTGACACCTCTTCAGAGTAAAATGTCCAGAAGCCACTATTAATTGCTCATACTTCGTGAGCCTGCTGTTAGTCAAGTATTGTATGTTTGTGTGGATAATTAAAATCTCCACTGAGTGTGAGACCATCGTTGTAAGAGAATGTCCCATGACTATTCTCTCTCTTCTTCCAATACTGACACCAACTCTCAACTGCTTGAAGGTAGCCAGGCAGTCCTAGGGTTCAGAAGGAGGCCACATGTCTTTGAGAGTGTCTCTATGCAACTGAGTAAGCACTGAGGGAGTGCAGCCATCATTCTCACTGGAAAACAGAGTAAACATTTTACTGTAATCAGGCATTCCAAATGCAGAGGAATGACAGAGACTCTCTCTCTCAGCTCTAGGAATGCTTGCAAGCAATGATTGTCCCATGGAAGAGGATCAGGCACTTCTAAGTGCGTCAACCTCATTAAAGGTTTGGCCATTAGGGAAAAGTCCATTTCCACTGTCTACAGCAGCTTACCATTCCCAGAAACATTATGACTTCTCTCAGCATTTTAGGGGGATTCATTTTCAAGATGGTAGTAATTCTTCCTTGTAACATCTTCCTTGCGCCTTTCTAAATGTTATATCCTAGGCACAGAACCTCTTTTTGACAATACTGCAATTTGCTCGGGGGCACTTTCTGTCCATTTTCAGCAAAATGATTTAGCAGGTAACTTGTAACCTGTTAACAGGCATCTTGTGTACTGGACACCACTAGCAGAGTAACTGGAAAAGGCTCAAGATTTTTCATCAAAATCTGATTGAAAATCGAAGGGCTCTCTGTGGGACTCAGCACCATGTTAGAACTAAGGCCCATATTTGTACTTTCTTTGCGCCGCATTTGCGTCATTTTTTGATGCAAAAACGGCACAAACTTACAAAATATAATTGTATTTTGTAAGTTTGCGCTGCTTTCGCGTCAGAAAATGACGCAAATGCAGCGCAAAAAAAGTATAAATAAGGGCCTAAATTCTGACATCAAAATGCGAAAAGGAATAGGTTTTCCTCATTCAATGGGATGATTAAAAATACTTCACACAATCCGAACACTGCAAACTATTCTGTATCACAGGGTATCTGACATAATATTGTAGCAGGATTTGGTACTACGGGACAACATGGAACAACAATATTATTAATCTTTCTCAAATCCTGAATGATTCTATATTTTCCATTCGGTTTCTTTAAGCCCATGACAGGTGAATTATATGGGCTTCCCACTATCTCTTTCAAAATCCCTTTTCAGATATTTGACTCAATCACTGGGGTAATTTCAGCCACTGTCGTGGTGTTTCACAGATCCTCAGCATTGGGTTTAATCATCATTTGGCCAGGTTCAACACCTTTAATAAGTCCAATGTCTTTCCCTGAGAAAACCCACACATCAGGTTTAACAGTAGCTGTTAAATAGTTAGGTAAGTCCTCTACTGTTCTCAGAGAAAACAGCTCAATCATTGTCCCTAGTCTGCCCTTTTTGAATTCAACATCCTCATCATGTGCTTGGAACTCAACACCATCCGGCGTACAGTAAATAGCGCAATTTAACTTGCGCAAACTTTATTTCCTAACAGGTTTATAGGATTTGAATCACACACAGCAAATTAGGGACCTTCATTAATACAAGGTTAGTTATTTGTTTATTTGTAACACCTACAACTTGGATCCTTTTTGCCAAGATGGGTAGGTCAAGAACTTCTGCTGTTCTAACAGTGGTGCTGGTAGCATTGTTACTGCTCAAAAATACCACTTGGCGGCCATTCACCCCACCTTCTATGAATGGACCACTATAGGCTTCCTCGAAGCCTGCATCAAACACACAGGCCCTCATTTTGACATTGGTGGTAAAAACCGCCTACTGCCGTGGGAACGGGCGCCAAAAGACCGTCCCCTCAGCTACCAGCCGTCCGCTGTATTATGACCACAGCCAGATTTCTACCACAAGAATGACCAATATTATGGCCTGCCGGTTTTCTGCTCATCCGGTCTCCTGCCGGAGGACCCCCTGAACACAGGTAAATTGGGTCTCCAACAGGGGAGGGGGTGGGCGGTATTGTCTGTGTGTATGACTGTGTGTGAATGGTTGTGTGTGTGTGGATACGGGTGAGTGTTGCATGCATTTGTGCATGTATGGAGGTGTGAGTGCATTTATGTTGTATTATGTGAATGCGTGTCTGCCTGTATGTTTGAAAGTGTGTGCGGATGTGTGTGTGAATGGATGTATGCATGCATGGAAGCATGTGGGAATGGGTGTGTGTATGCATGTGTGTGTGAAGGGGGCATGAATATATGGGGGAAGAGGGGGCTTTGGAGAGGTGGAGGGGTGGGGGGATTACCTGGAGAGGGGGGTAGACTCCTATCGGTGACAGGGAAGGAATTCCCTGTCACTGATATGGCCTACTGCCATGGTTTTCGTGTTGTTACGAATGCCACAGGAACCATGGCAGTAGGCGGGGTCATAATCCCTCAGCCAGAACAGTGACGGCCACTGGACTGGAGATGGATATCTCCAGCCAGGCAGCTGTTACCGCCGTGGCAGTCGGAGTGGTACATAACACGCCAATGTCAAAATATGGCGGTACGTACCGCCAGCCTGTTGGTGGTACTTACTGCCATATTAACGCCGACCGCCGGGGTAGTAATGACCACCACAGTCTTCCTCCCCAACATTGGGGCTTGTGACTAAATGGACTTTGCATCCTTTGAACCGGAACATTCTGCCCTTGGTCAGATTAACATTTTCCACTTGCCCATCCCCGCCTACTCTATTTGGCAGGGATGGGCATTCCCTCTTCCACTACCAGCGCTTGTTACAATGATGACAGGGAGTTGATCAATTCAATGTCACAATATCTACACTGGAATTCGGATTAACTGGAGTGCCACAATCTCTACCTAGTGGAACACAATTCCTACTTTGCATTATTTGACCTCCAGACTGATTACCAACACCTCAAGTTCCACCAACATATATACAGCTGATTTTTAAATTATTTTTGTACAAACTTCGAATGGGCAAGTATAAACCTTTCCTTAAATCTCTTCTGCTTCATCTCTTGTTCATCACTGCAGTACTTGGCATACCTCAAGGTCTCATCTAATGACTTACATTGCTAATAAATTACACTCTGCTGGATATGCATGCTAATCTCTGGACACAATCCACAACAAACTGTGATACAAAATTTCCGGAATCTCCCCTTTCAGGGTTTTCCTGACCGCTATGTTGTTTAAACATCTGTTACGATTGTTCATAAGAGGCATGCACAGATTCTTTGGCTTCCTGGGTCGTTCTGTTGATCTTAAGCCAATCAATATAACTTGCCAGGATCTTTCCTTTGAGAAATGTAATCAACCCATCATACTTTGTCATCACCGTAGGAAAGGGTGCATAAGTCCGTAGTCTCCTTGGGGTTCCATATGTGGCTTCTGCATAGCTATCTTGCACACATACAATAAGTCACTCAGTACCACATGTCGAAAAAGGTATTTACATTTTTACACAAAACCTTCAAAATCTTGACAGACCTGTCAACCTGGGTGTACCATTGGGAAAGATTCTCTCTCAATTTGAGGAAATTGTAAATGTTGTAAGATCATCTTACCTCCATTGCACATGAACATACCCTCCATCTGATACCTCTCTCATAGGGACCTCCTGCGTTGTGCTGGAAGTAGTTTCCCATTCACCCCCTACATTGACTGGTTGCTTCTTTTTCTTTTCTAGTTTTTTTGCCCACTTGCTCTCCAACCTTTTAAAATCACTCCATTTCCGGATGCATTTAGTCAATTCAGTAATATGTAACTTCATCCTTGAAGATCGCATAATGATCATTTCATTATCATCTAGTTGTGCGCTGAAACTCTTGTTCAAGGGAAGATTTCAAGAAATATTTATGTCATATTTTCCTGCGAAGTCAAAGTATGGGGACAAAATTGCATTATGAATATGTCCCATCCCGCATTATGAAAATCTTCCATCCCAATTTGAACAATTACTACACTGAAAACAAATTTACCTCATTCTCTTAGGGTTTGCAAGTTTTGTGGTGGGTTCTGAGAAATAATCTGTGAATTCTGTGACGTTGGGGTAAACCATGTCACTGCCACTACACCTATAGCTCCTGTGACTGCAGGAATTGGGGCAAAAGCTACTGAGGCAGGTGCACTGGGAACAGCTAAAGTCAAAGCTGGCATAACTTGTGGCACTGGTGTGAGAACAGGCATAACAGGGGCAGGAACAAATGGTGCAACAACAGTAGATGACCTCCAATCTGAGTTGCGTTCGGGTCAACAGGGGCTTCGGCCATATTACTATTATTAGTGGTAGCACGTCTTGATCTGCAACTGGGCAGCATGAGGCAGTGGGCATGAGGACAACAAGGCATCTAGGAGATCAACACCAGCGTCACAATCAGTGCTAGACTTCTCTGCAGCATCAGCATCTTCTTCTACCTGTTTTCTTTTCCTTTTAGAATTTTCAATAATATATGCAGAGTACTTCCTAGTTCCCTCAACTGTGCATCTCCTCCACATATGCTGTTCTTCATTCCACTTAGCATCCACATAATTACATACCACTTTCTTTGCTCTATTCTGGTATTTCTTTTTCTCCTGTTCATGTGCAGCACACTTCCAAGCATGTTGACTGTTCCAAGCAAAGCCTCCTAAGACCAAATGGGCTCCCAGGATACTTACAATCACAGCAACAATATTTTGAGAGGCCTTTATTTAAACCACACCTATCTGCTCTCAATGCTTTTCTCTGCATGATAGTCGGCTGCTAACTAAACTTTGTTAGTGCTTGAGAGAAACTTTCAAATAAGTGCACAGTTTATTCTATATACATTCTTGTTTGAGTCTCTAAGGACAAATCTTTTCAAAGAGACCACATGCAAGTGTTTGAGAAAACTAGAGTGAAAGTCTCATGTTAGTAACAAGAGGACATTTGTGAATTAAAAACCTGAATGCAGTATTGCATATTATGAACTGTGACTAAGAAAAGGGCATTGTGAATTTCGAACTGTGGCTGAGAAAAAGCAATTAATGAAACTTTGTTATCAAAAAAGTGAACTAGTGTCTAAGGTGGAAAGATTATTCGATATGAGGACACTTTATGAATTTAATCCATTGAAAATTTGAAATTGTTCACGTGTTATCCTGAGTGGAGTCATGTGTGAAATAGTTCACATCATAGATGTAATTGCGAGCAAAGGCCCAGCAAACGTCTTGAAAGCAAAACAGCAATTCATTAGTTTGAGATTCAACCCTTAGACTAATACATGCATATTGATAAATCTTCTTACTATAATTTGCAAGACGCTTTGGTGTATATGGGAGTATTGTCGAATTAAGACATATAACATAGGACAAAGCTATACAACTAATTAAAGAGATCTAGTGTGATATTTTATTAGTGTGGATATCAGGAGACATATTAGACTAAGATTAAATATCCCTAAATATTAAGGACACCCATTTTGTTTTGAGGACGGTCTCCACTGCTATGGCATATCAAATGCTCACTAATAAGGGTGTGATTGAAAATATGCTCTATGAAGTGTATACTGATGTGTTTTTTATGGGATTATTATCATAGGAGGTCCTGATGAAGTCCTGGGGGACTCCCCGGACGAAACACGTGTTGAGTGGTACAAGTGGGGGACAAACAAGTGGAATTTAATACACTTTGGTGAACTGAACATATGATCGTCCTTTGCACAACCAGTGGAATTTGCAAGTATTGTTGAAAATTGGATAAGAGAATCTGTTTGGATCAAGACTGTATTTTGGAAGTGGAAGAACACGAATATGATATGAACTTTAACATCCATTCAGAATAAATGTGTTTCTAAAATTTGATTAGGCAAACATCGATGTATTTAATTACTTAGTTTATTACTGTGATTATTAACGTGTGCCTTTAAATTTTTACATGTTTGGATAACTCCTTTAGAGTTACCGCATAGGGTCTATTGGGGGTGGAGCCCTAGTTTAGGCACTGTTTACTTAGAATAATTGGAGGATATGTTATGAGTATTGAGCGCCAACATTCATATTTCACCCTCTTTTTGGTTTAGTAATGCATTGACAGGCTGCCCGATACTCATATTTGGTTCAACTATTACTTTACAAGATGGAAGAGAGGATCAGACTGGCAGAAGAATTATTTAGGCATTTAGATAGTGGTTTTTCGGTGCAGCAGGCAACCAGTAGTGGATACCGTAAAAATGGGGAAGGTCTTAGGGACAAGTTTATTAGATTGGAAAAGCTAAAGAAAAATGAAATGTCTAGATGGTGGGATGCGATTACACTGAAGCAGTACAAGAAGTTGGATAGAATATCCAGGGGCTTGCGATCACATGTTTTTCCTACATATGATGACCTAGATGTAGATTTACTAGTGAGATGGGAGGATGAACTAAAATCTAACTCAATTAAACTTATGGACATTCTAATAGAAAATGCTGAGAGAAAGGTTGAGAAATTACAATCTGAAATTGAGATACTAGAGAAAGAAATTTGTGATTTGAATTTGAAAGAAGCGACTGATAAAAATTATGGGATTTTAAATGATTATAAAATTTCAAGAGGATATTAAGCATAGAAAAGCTAGGAAATTGAAAAGTGATAAATTGATAAGAAATGTGGTATCTACAGCAGAGTCTAGTAACTCTGTGGACTCTGCATCAACATCCAGGAGCAGTTTGGCAACTAACATCAGCGATACAGACACAACTGAAGCACATATTAGAGAAGACACTCAAGGGGGAGCTTTTTTACAAGAACTGAAGAGAATAAAACAGGGCAACTGGGAACAAAACCAAAAAAGAAATTGGGTAGGAAGACCAAAAGAGGGAAAAGAGGAGGGAAGGGGCGAAACATATTTGGGCATGAAAACGAGATCGCGGGACAAGAAGCCGTAGACGTACATATGGAGATTGAGAAGAATGTGGTTAATTTGTCTGATAAAGAATTGTCTTTTGATATGTTACAACTTCTGAATAAGGGATTGGGATTTTGTCCATCAGTTGTGGGAGATACATGTAAATCCAAAATAGATTTATTTAAATTCATTAGAAAGTTAAAACTGAAAAGATATTTTAAAATACACATGGTAGCAAGAGAAGTAGCCTTACAAGAGAAACCAGTACACAGCGAACTATCTATACAAGATATACATGATACTGTGACCCTAATGAGTATTACGGACTATGAAGATTATCCAGCAACTACATCTACAGTATTACGAGATTTAAATGTAGAGTCTGATATACATGTCACAAGTGGACTAAAAAGAAAATCTACCTGGATGCCTAGGCTGGCAATGGACAACAATATTGAGACTTTCTTTAAATTGGTTTGGTGTGACATGGATAAAGAGGAGATGAAGAAGAAACAATTGAGAAAACTGAATCTGAAACATGATGAGTACATTGCAATAAAGACTCAAAGCTGATAATGATTTAATTGTTAAAAGAGCGTATAAGGGTGGGAATATAGTTGTGATGAACCGTGTAGATTATGAAAATGAGATTTACACACAACTATGTGACACTGAATGTTATGAGAGGCTTTCACTTAACCCGATACCAGTATTGACAGGCAAAATAAATAGATCATTAAAGAGTTGGCGAGACAAAAATTTACTAGATGAGGAGGAATATCTATATTTACAGGTATATCGCCCCAAATTCCCGTGTTTGTATACATTACCTAAGATGCATAAACAGTCCAAATTTCCACCGGGGAGACCGATAGTTTCGGGTATGGTGGGTCCGACAGAGAGACTGTCGGAGTTTGTGGATATATTTTTGCAACCCTTTGTATATAATTTGCCCTCACATATCAAGGACACTAAACACATATTGGGTCTGTTATCAGATATTTAATGGGAACAAGGTATGATTATGGTCACCTTGGATGTGGTAGCACTTTATACCAGTATACGACATGAATGTGGACTAAAAGCAATTGAACATATTCTTAACAGAAGATCAGCGAGTTTAATTGAACATACGCACATGATACTTTGTATGATTGATCTTATTTTGAATAACAATTACTTTTTGTTTAAGAGAGATTGGTATAAACAAAAACAGGGAGTTGCTATTGGCTCACGTTTTTCCCCCTCATACGTGAATTTATTTATGGGGTAGTTTGAGGAAAAGTGGGTATGGGGTCCGGTGGCAGCAACTTGGCACCCACACATTTTATATTGGGGGCGATACATCGATGATTGTTTTATGATATGGACAGGAGATGTGGTAACTCTAGAGAGCTTTTGCAATCATCTCAATAACAATGAGGTCAATATTAAGTTCACGTATAAATACAGTACCACCTGCATATAATTTTTAGATGTTGAGTTGTTTATACAAGGCAATAGGATAGAGAGTAGATTATACCGCAAGCCGACATCTTGCAACACTTTATTGCATGCAACGAGTGCGCATCCCAATCATCAAATTGAGGCCATACCATTGGGGGAAAAGATCAGAGCAAGACGAAATTGCAGTAGAAATAGTGATTTTCGTAAGGCTATTGACGATATAGGACATAGGTTTAGGGTGAGGGGCTACTCAGAGGAGGTTATACGTAAGTCTCAATATAACATTTCTAGGATATCTCATTCACAAATACTGTTGCCCATTGAACAAAGGGCAAGTAAGAATAAAGAGGATGTCAATCAAAAGGTGAGGATTATTTTGGATTATACGGAGAACTCTCAGAGACTGTTAAAAATCATGAGGAAACACTGGTCTTTACTTACCCAGGATATGATATTGAGGAGATATATTGGTAATAAACCGGAGGTTTCATTCAGAAGAGGTAATACCCTCAATAATATTCTGAGTCCTAGTTATCTGTCGGATATAACCGAATCGAGTTGACTTAGTGTGCACAACCTGGGCTTTTATAAATGTGGCGCCTGTGCAATGTGTAGGTGGGCTTGGCAGGCCAAGAAAGAAATTTATGGTAAAGATGGAAGAAAATATGATATAAAATCACATATTGATTGTAACACCAAGTTTGTGGTATATATGCTCATTTGTAAATGTTACAAAATATATGTAGGTAGTACGATACGTCCGCTCAAAGTTAGGATATCTGAACACTGGAGAGCGATAAGGCAGGAAGATGAACGGTATCCTGTAGCCTCTCATATGAAAGTATGTGACGTTCAGGGAACTCATAAAGAATTTAGGTTCTTTGGTTTTGATTACTGTAAATTAAACCCACGAGGTGGTAACAGGGAATTAGATCTAAGGAGAATGGAATCCACATGGATCATTCAACTAGGAGCGGTAGAGTATGGTCTAAACTCAGACTATGAGATGGAATATTTTCTAGGTGAGAAATAGTGGTTCATATACAAGAAAGGAATATTGAGGTGAGAAAGATTATGGTCATGACTGCATTACTTGGAGCAATATGCTTATGAGGTACCAGGAAATTGTATTTGATGGTGTAGTCTTTTAGTAATATTCAGCTATAAGCATGGTTCAAATTGTTAGATATAATATGAGGGATGTCAGCAGCTTTAAGAGAGAATGTTATATACTTTTTAAATACTCTGCTCAAAATTTAGATATTTAATTGCTATTAGATATATGACCTTAATTTACATTAGTAAGGTTTAATAAATTCAGATTGGGTGTTATTAATAGCAATGTGCCATGTAGTCCTGATGGAGTTGTTTCTTTCGTTTCTCACATTTTTTAAGTGAGCACTGTAATTATTTGATCATCCTTTAATATGAAATATTGTAAGGATAATTTATATTTGGTAACAGCATTCATCGATACGAACAGTATAACAATGTTTATACCATTTATGTCTATGGCTTGGTTTGTATGGAAAGATGGCAGACATTATGATGTGGTCTATAAGTAAGCGGACTAGGGATAGTCCGTCTTTTATTTCATTTCTTTTTTTTTTATAGATGCACTCAATTCTTAGTCCTTTTTCTATTACTAAAACGAGACCGCAGCTTTTAAATCACGGGGTGTAAACCATTTCCGTTTTGGATAATAAGGATCGCGTACTCGCATAGGTTCGACTTTTGATATTGGGAACTATTTAATATTGCACAGTCAACGAAATTGCAAGGTAAGAGTTGGAAGTGGAACATTAGGTGCTTTCTCATGTATGAGAATATCTTTCACTTACGATACTCTACGGAGGTTTTTATGTTTACAGTGATCAATCTATTATATTTTCGCAGTCAAACGGATATACGGATTGGCTATCGAATTTGAATTTAGAATTTAGTTCAGTAGATTAAGGTACAGAGTTTTATGATACTTGATGTTTTTACGATTTTCGGTTGTGGGTATATGATAGCATGCTGAGCTTACACAAGGTGTATAGTACTTTGTGGTGAACTGTTTGCAATTCTGGGAAATGTTTTTTTCTTTGGGCATCATTAGTTGTCCTGTAACGCGCACTCTGTTAAACACTGGTGTATATGGGAGTATTGTCGAATTAAGACATATAAAATAGGACAAAGCTATACAACTAATTAAAGAGATCTAGTGTGATATTTTATTAGTGTGGATATCAGGAGACATATTAGACTAAGATTAAATATCCCTAAATATTAAGGACACCCATTTTGTTTTGAGGACGGTCTCCACTGCTATGGCATATCAAATGCTCACTAATAAGGGTGTGATTGAAAATATGCTCTATGAAGTGTATACTGATGTGTTTTTTATGGGATTATTATCATAGGAGGTCCTGATGAAGTCCTGGGGGACTCCCCGGACGAAACACGTGTTGAGTGGTACAAGTGGGGGACAAACAAGTGGAATTTAATACACTTTGGTGAACTGAACATATGATCGTCCTTTGCACAACCAGTGGAATTTGCAAGTATTGTTGAAAATTGGATAAGAGAATCTGTTTGGATCAAGACTGTATTTTGGAAGTGGAAGAACACGAATATGATATGAACTTTAACATCCATTCAGAATAAATGTGTTTCTAAAATTTGATTAGGCAAACATCGATGTATTTAATTACTTAGTTTATTACTGTGATTATTAACGTGTGCCTTTAAATTTTTACATGTTTGGATAACTCCTTTAGAGTTACCGCATAGGATCTATTGGGGGTGGAGCCCTAGTTTAGGCACTGTATACTTAGAATAATTGGAGGATATGTTATGAGTATTGAGCGCCAACATTCATATTTCACCCTCTTTTTGGTTTAGTAATGCATTGACAGGCTGCCCGATACTCATATTTGGTTCAACTATTACTTTACAAGATGGAAGAGAGGATCAGACTGGCAGAAGAATTATTTAGGCATTTAGATAGTGGTTTTTCGGTGCAGCAGGCAACCAGTAGTGGATACCGTAAAAATGGGGAAGGTCTTAGGGACAAGTTTATTAGATTGGAAAAGCTAAAGAAAAATGAAATGTCTAGATGGTGGGATGCGATTACACTGAAGCAGTACAAGAAGTTGGATAGAATATCCAGGGGCTTGCGATCACATGTTTTTCCTACATATGATGACCTAGATGTAGATTTACTAGTGAGATGGGAGGATGAACTAAAATCTAACTCAATTAAACTTATGGACATTCTAATAGAAAATGCTGAGAGAAAGGTTGAGAAATTACAATCTGAAATTGAGATACTAGAGAAAGAAATTTGTGATTTGAATTTGAAAGAAGCGACTGATAAAAATGATGGGATTTTAAATGATTATAAAATTTCAAGAGGATATTAAGCATAGAAAAGCTAGGAAATTGAAAAGTGATAAATTGATAAGAAATGTGGTATCTACAGCAGAGTCTAGTAACTCTGTGGACTCTGCATCAACATCCAGGAGCAGTTTGGCAACTAACATCAGCGATACAGACACAACTGAAGCACATATTAGAGAAGACACTCAAGGGGGAGCTTTTTTACAAGAACTGAAGAGAATAAAACAGGGCAACTGGGAACAAAACCAAAAAAGAAATTGGGTAGGAAGACCAAAAGAGGGAAAAGAGGAGGGAAGGGGCGAAACATATTTGGGCATGAAAACGAGATCGCGGGACAAGAAGCCGTAGACGTACATATGGAGATTGAGAAGAATGTGGTTAATTTGTCTGATAAAGAATTGTCTTTTGATATGTTACAACTTCTGAATAAGGGATTGGGATTTTGTCCATCAGTTGTGGGAGATACATGTAAATCCAAAATAGATTTATTTAAATTCATTAGAAAGTTAAAACTGAAAAGATATTTTAATACACACATGGTAGCAAGAGAAGTAGCCTTACAAGAGAAACCAGTACACAGCGAACTATCTATACAAGATATACATGATACTGTGACCCTAATGAGTATTACGGACTATGAAGATTATCCAGCAACTACATCTACAGTATTACGAGATTTAAATGTAGAGTCTGATATACATGTCACAAGTGGACTAAAAAGAAAATCTACCTGGATGCCTAGGCTGGCAATGGACAACAATATTGAGACTTTCTTTAAATTGGTTTGGTGTGACATGGATAAAGAGGAGATGAAGAAGAAACAATTGAGAAAACGGAATCTGAAACATGATGAGTACATTGCAATAAAGACTCAAAGCTGATAATGATTTAATTGTTAAAAGAGCGTATAAGGGTGGGAATATAGTTGTGATGAACCGTGTAGATTATGAAAATGAGATTTACACACAACTATGTGACACTGAATGTTATGAGAGGCTTTCACTTAACCCGATACCAGTATTGACAGGCAAAATAAATAGATCATTAAAGAGTTGGCGAGACAAAAATTTACTAGATGAGGAGGAATATCTATATTTACAGGTATATCGCCCCAAATTCCCGTGTTTGTATACATTACCTAAGATGCATAAACAGTCCAAATTTCCACCGGGGAGACCGATAGTTTCGGGTATGGTGGGTCCGACAGAGAGACTGTCGGAGTTTGTGGATATATTTTTGCAACCCTTTGTATATAATTTGCCCTCACATATCAAGGACACTAAACACATATTGGGTCTGTTATCAGATATTTAATGGGAACAAGGTATGATTATGGTCACCTTGGATGTGGTAGCACTTTATACCAGTATACGACATGAATGTGGACTAAAAGCAATTGAACATATTCTTAACAGAAGATCAGCGAGTTTAATTGAACATACGCACATGATACTTTGTATGATTGATCTTATTTTGAATAACAATTACTTTTTGTTTAAGAGAGATTGGTATAAACAAAAACAGGGAGTTGCTATGGGCTCACGTTTTTCCCCCTCATACGTGAATTTATTTATGGGGTAGTTTGAGGAAAAGTGGGTATGGGGTCCGGTGGCAGCAACTTGGCACCCACACATTTTATATTGGGGGCGATACATCGATGATTGTTTTATGATATGGACAGGAGATGTGGTAACTCTAGAGAGCTTTTGCAATCATCTCAATAACAATGAGGTCAATATTAAGTTCACGTATAAATACAGTACCACCTGCATATAATTTTTAGATGTTGCGTTGTTTATACAAGGCAATAGGATAGAGAGTAGATTATACCGCAAGCCGACATCTTGCAACACTTTATTGCATGCAACGAGTGCGCATCCCAATCATCAAATTGAGGCCATACCATTGGGGGAAAAGATCAGAGCAAGACGAAATTGCAGTAGAAATAGTGATTTTCGTAAGGCTATTGACGATATAGGACATAGGTTTAGGGTGAGGGGCTACTCAGAGGAGGTTATACGTAAGTCTCAATATAACATTTCTAGGATATCTCATTCACAAATACTGTTGCCCATTGAACAAAGGGCAAGTAAGAATAAAGAGGATGTCAATCAAAAGGTGAGGATTATTTTGGATTATACGGAGAACTCTCAGAGACTGTTAAAAATCATGAGGAAACACTGGTCTTTACTTACCCAGGATATGATATTGAGGAGATATATTGGTAATAAACCGGAGGTTTCATTCAGAAGAGGTAATACCCTCAATAATATTCTGAGTCCTAGTTATCTGTCGGATATAACCGAATCGAGTTGACTTAGTGTGCACAACCTGGGCTTTTATAAATGTGGCGCCTGTGCAATGTGTAGGTGGGCTTGGCAGGCCAAGAAAGACATTTATGGTAAAGATGGAAGAAAATATGATATAAAATCACATATTGATTGTAACACCAAGTTTGTGGTATATATGCTCATTTGTAAATGTTACAAAATATATGTAGGTAGTACGATACGTCCGCTCAAAGTTAGGATATCTGAACACTGGAGAGCGATAAGGCAGGAAGATGAACGGTATCCTGTAGCCTCTCATATGAAAGTATGTGACGTTCAGGGAACTCATAAAGAATTTAGGTTCTTTGGTTTTGATTACTGTAAATTAAACCCACGAGGTGGTAACAGGGAATTAGATCTAAGGAGAATGGAATCCACATGGATCATTCAACTAGGAGCGGTAGAGTATGGTCTAAACTCAGACTATGAGATGGAATATTTTCTAGGTGAGAAATAGTGGTTCATATACAAGAAAGGAATATTGAGGTGAGAAAGATTATGGTCATGACTGCATTACTTGGAGCAATATGCTTATGAGGTACCAGGAAATTGTATTTGATGGTGTAGTCTTTTAGTAATATTCAGCTATAAGCATGGTTCAAATTGTTAGATATAATATGAGGGATGTCAGCAGCTTTAAGAGAGAATGTTATATACTTTTTAAATACTCTGCTCAAAATTTAGATATTTAATTGCTATTAGATATATGACCTTAATTACATTAGTAAGGTTTAATAAATTCAGATTGGGTGTTATTAATAGCAATGTGCCATGTAGTCCTGATGGAGTTGTTTCTTTCGGTTCTCACATTTTTTAAGTGAGCACTGTAATTATTTGATCATCCTTTAATATGAAATATTGTAAGGATAATTTATATTTGGTAACAGCATTCTTCGATACGTACAGTATAACAATGTTTATACCATTTATGTCTATGGCTTGGTTTGTATGGAAAGATGGCAGACATTATGATGTGGTCTATACGTAAGCGGACTAGGGATAGTCCGTCTTTTATTTCATTTCTTTTTTTTTTTATAGATGCACTCAATTCTTAGTCCTTTTTCTATTACTAAGACGAGACCGCAGCTTTTAAATCACGGGGTGTAAACCATTTCCGGTTTGGATAATAAGGATCGCGTACTCGCATAGGTTCGACTTTTGATATTGGGAACTATTTAATATTGCACAGTCAACGAAATTGCAAGGTAAGAGTTGGAAGTGGAACATTAGGTGCTTTCTCATGTATGAGAATATCTTTCACTTACGATACTCTACGGAGGTTTTTATGTTTACAGTGATCAATCTATTATATTTTCGCAGTCAAACGGATATACGGATTGGCTATCGAATTTGAATTGAGAATTTAGTTCAGTAGATTAAGGTACAGAGTTTTATGATACTTGATGTTTTTACGATTTTCGGTTGTGGGTATATGATAGCATGCTGAGCTTACACAAGGTGTATAGTACTTTGTGGTGAACTGTTTGCAATTCTGGGAAATGGTTTTTTCTTTGGGCATCATTAGTTGTCCTGTAACGCGCACTCTGTTAAACACTGGTGTATATGGGAGTATTGTCGAATTAAGACATATAAAATAGGACAAAGCTATACAACTAATTAAAGAGATCTAGTGTGATATTTTATTAGTGTGGATATCAGGAGACATATTAGACTAAGATTAAATATCCCTAAATATTAAGGACACCCATTTTGTTTTGAGGACGGTCTCCACTGCTATGGCATATCAAATGCTCACTAATAAGGGTGTGATTGAAAATATGCTCTATGAAGTGTATACTGATGTGTTTTTTATGGGATTATTATCATAGGAGGTCCTGATGAAGTCCTGGGGGACTCCCCGGACGAAACACGTGTTGAGTGGTACAAGTGGGGGATAAACAAGTGGAATTTAATACACTTTGGTGAACTGAACATATGATCGTCCTTTGCACAACCAGTGGAATTTGCAAGTATTGTTGAAAATTGGATAAGAGAATCTGTTTGGATCAAGACTGTATTTTGGAAGTGGAAGAACATGAATATGATATGAACTTTAACATCCATTCAGAATAAATGTGTTTCTAAAATTTGATTAGGCAAACATCGATGTATTTAATTACTTAGTTTATTACTGTGATTATTAACGTGTGCCTTTAAATTTTTACATGTTTGGATAACTCCTTTAGAGTTACCGCATAGGGTCTATTGGGGGTGGAGCCCTAGTTTAGGCACTGTTTACTTAGAATAATTGGAGGATATGTTATGAGTATTGAGCGCCAACATTCATATTTCACCCTCTTTTTGGTTTAGTAATGCATTGACAGGCTGCCCGATACTCATATTTGGTTCAACTATTACTTTACAAGATGGAAGAGAGGATCAGACTGGCAGAAGAATTATTTAGGCATTTAGATAGTGGTTTTTCGGTGCAGCAGGCAACCAGTAGTGGATACCGTAAAAATGGGGAAGGTCTTAGGGACAAGTTTATTAGATTGGAAAAGCTAAAGAAAAATGAAATGTCTAGATGGTGGGATGCGATTACACTGAAGCAGTACAAGAAGTTGGATAGAATATCCAGGGGCTTGCGATCACATGTTTTTCCTACATATGATGACCTAGATGCAGATTTACTAGTGAGATGGGAGGATGAACTAAAATCTAACTCAATTAAACTTATGGACATTCTAATAGAAAATGCTGAGAGAAAGGTTGAGAAATTACAATCTGAAATTGAGATACTAGAGAAAGAAATTTGTGATTTGAATTTGAAAGAAGCGACTGATAAAAATTATGGGATTTTAAATGATTATAAAATTTCAAGAGGATATTAAGCATAGAAAAGCTAGGAAATTGAAAAGTGATAAATTGATAAGAAATGTGGTATCTACAGCAGAGTCTAGTAACTCTGTGGACTCTGCATCAACATCCAGGAGCAGTTTGGCAACTAACATCAGCGATACAGACACAACTGAAGCACATATTAGAGAAGACACTCAAGGGGGAGCTTTTTTACAAGAACTGAAGAGAATAAAACAGGGCAACTGGGAACAAAACCAAAAAAGAAATTGGGTAGGAAGACCAAAAGAGGGAAAAGAGGAGGGAAGGGGCGAAACATATTTGGGCATGAAAACGAGATCGCGGGACAAGAAGCCGTAGACGTACATATGGAGATTGAGAAGAATGTGGTTAATTTGTCTGATAAAGAATTGTCTTTTGATATATTACAACTTCTGAATAAGGGATTGGGATTTTGTCCATCAGTTGTGGGAGATACATGTAAATCCAAAATAGATTTATTTAAATTCATTAGAAAGTTAAAACTGAAAAGATATTTTAATACACACATGGTAGCAAGAGAAGTAGCCTTACAAGAGAAACCAGTACACAGCGAACTATCTATACAAGATATACATGATACTGTGACCCTAATGAGTATTACGGACTATGAAGATTATCCAGCAACTACATCTACAGTATTACGAGATTTAAATGTAGAGTCTGATATACATGTCACAAGTGGACTAAAAAGAAAATCTACCTGGATGACTAGGCTGGCAATGGACAACAATATTGAGACTTTCTTTAAATTGGTTTGGTGTGACATGGATAAAGAGGAGATGAAGAAGAAACAATTGAGAAAACGGAATCTGAAACATGATGAGTACATTGCAATAAAGACTCAAAGCTGATAATGATTTAATTGTTAAAAGAGCGTATAAGGGTGGGAATATAGTTGTGATGAACCGTGTAGATTATGAAAATGAGATTTACACACAACTATGTGACACTGAATGTTATGAGAGGCTTTCACTTAACCCGATACCAGTATTGACAGGCAAAATAAATAGATCATTAAAGAGTTGGCGAGACAAAAATTTACTAGATGAGGAGGAATATCTATATTTACAGGTATATCGCCCCAAATTCCCGTGTTTGTATACATTACCTAAGATGCATAAACAGTCCAAATTTCCACCGGGGAGACCGATAGTTTCGGGTATGGTGGGTCCGACAGAGAGACTGTCGGAGTTTGTGGATATATTTTTGCAACCCTTTGTATATAATTTGCCCTCACATATCAAGGACACTAAACACATATTGGGTCTGTTATCAGATATTTAATGGGAACAAGGTATGATTATGGTCACCTTGGATGTGGTAGCACTTTATACCAGTATACAACATGAATGTGGACTAAAAGCAATTGAACATATTCTTAACAGAAGATCAGCGAGTTTAATTGAACATACGCACATGATACTTTGTATGATTGATCTTATTTTGAATAACAATTACTTTTTGTTTAAGAGAGATTGGTATAAACAAAAACAGGGAGTTGCTATGGGCTCACGTTTTTCCCCCTCATACGTGAATTTATTTATGGGGTAGTTTGAGGAAAAGTGGGTATGGGGTCCGGTGGCAGCAACTTGGCACCCACACATTTTATATTGGGGGCGATACATCGATGATTGTTTTATGATATGGACAGGAGATGTGGTAATTCTAGAGAGCTTTTGCAATCATCTCAATAACAATGAGGTCAATATTAAGTTCACGTATAAATACAGTACCACCTGCATATAATTTTTAGATGTTGAGTTGTTTATACAAGGCAATAGGATAGAGAGTAGATTATACCGCAAGCCGACATCTTGCAACACTTTATTGCATGCAACGAGTGCGCATCCCAATCATCAAATTGAGGCCATACCATTGGGGGAAAAGATCAGAGCAAGACGAAATTGCAGTAGAAATAGTGATTTTCGTAAGGCTATTGACGATATAGGACATAGGTTTAGGGTGAGGGGCTACTCAGAGGAGGTTATACGTAAGTCTCAATATAACATTTCTAGGATATCTCATTCACAAATACTGTTGCCCATTGAACAAAGGGCAAGTAAGAATAAAGAGGATGTCAATCAAAAGGTGAGGATTATTTTGGATTATACGGAGAACTCTCAGAGACTGTTAAAAATCATGAGGAAACACTGGTCTTTACTTACCCAGGATATGATATTGAGGAGATATATTGGTAATAAACCGGAGGTTTCATTCAGAAGAGGTAATACCCTCAATAATATTCTGAGTCCTAGTTATCTGTCGGATATAACCGAATCGAGTTGACTTAGTGTGCACAACCTGGGCTTTTATAAATGTGGCGCCTGTGCAATGTGTAGGTGGGCTTGGCAGGCCAAGAAAGAAATTTATGGTAAAGATGGAAGAAAATATGATATAAAATCACATATTGATTGTAACACCAAGTTTGTGGTATATATGCTCATTTGTAAATGTTACAAAATATATGTAGGTAGTACGATACGTCTGCTCAAAGTTAGGATATCTGAACACTGGAGAGCGATAAGGCAGGAAGATGAACGGTATCCTGTAGCCTCTCATATGAAAGTATGTGACGTTCAGGGAACTCATAAAGAATTTAGGTTCTTTGGTTTTGATTACTGTAAATTAAACCCACGAGGTGGTAACAGGGAATTAGATCTAAGGAGAATGGAATCCACATGGATCATTCAACTAGGAGCGGTAGAGTATGGTCTAAACTCAGACTATGAGATGGAATATTTTCTAGGTGAGAAATAGTGGTTCATATACAAGAAAGGAATATTGAGGTGAGAAAGATTATGGTCATGACTGCATTACTTGGAGCAATATGCTTATGAGGTACCAGGAAATTGTATTTGATGGTGTAGTCTTTTAGTAATATTCAGCTATAAGCATGGTTCAAATTGTTAGATATAATATGAGGGATGTCAGCAGCTTTAAGAGAGAATGTTATATACTTTTTAAATACTCTGCTCAAAATTTAGATATTTAATTGCTATTAGATATATGACCTTAATTTACATTAGTAAGGTTTAATAAATTCAGATTGGGTGTTATTAATAGCAATGTGCCATGTAGTCCTGATGGAGTTGTTTCTTTCGGTTCTCACATTTTTTAAGTGAGCACTGTAATTATTTGATCATCCTTTAATATGAAATATTGTAAGGATAATTTATATTTGGTAACAGCATTCTTCGATACGAACAGTATAACAATGTTTATACCATTTATGTCTATGGCTTGGTTTGTATGGAAAGATGGCAGACATTATGATGTGGTCTATATGTAAGCGGACTAGGGATAGTCCGTCTTTTATTTCATTTCTTTTTTTTTTATAGATGCACTCAATTCTTAGTCCTTTTTCTATTACTAAGACGAGACCGCAGCTTTTAAATCACGGGGTGTAAACCATTTCCGGTTTGGATAATAAGGATCGCGTACTCGCATAGGTTCGACTTTTGATATTGGGAACTATTTAATATTGCACAGTCAACGAAATTGCAAGGTAAGAGTTGGAAGTGGAACATTAGGTGCTTTCTCATGTATGAGAATATCTTTCACTTACGATACTCTACGGAGGTTTTTATGTTTACAGTGATCAATCTATTATATTTTCGCAGTCAAACGGATATACGGATTGGCTATCGAATTTGAATTGAGAATTTAGTTCAGTAGATTAAGGTACAGAGTTTTATGATACTTGATGTTTTTACGATTTTCGGTTGTGGGTATATGATAGCATGCTGAGCTTACACAAGGTGTATAGTACTTTGTGGTGAACTGTTTGCAATTCTGGGAAATGGTTTTTTCTTTGGGCATCATTAGTTGTCCTGTAACGCGCACTCTGTTAAACACTGGTGTATATGGGAGTATTGTCGAATTAAGACATATAAAATAGGACAAAGCTATACAACTAATTAAAGAGATCTAGTGTGATATTTTATTAGTGTGGATATCAGGAGACATATTAGACTAAGATTAAATATCCCTAAATATTAAGGACACCCATTTTGTTTTGAGGACGGTCTCCACTGCTATGGCATATCAAATGCTCACTAATAAGGGTGTGATTGAAAATATGCTCTATGAACTCCCCGGACGAAACACGTGTTGAGTGGGACAAGAGTGGGACAAACGAGTGGAATTTAATACACTTTGGTGAACTGAACATATGATCGTCCTTTGTACAACAAGTGGAATTTGCAAGTATTGTTGAAAATTTGATAAGAGGAGTGGGACAAGAGTGGGACAAACAAGTGGAATTTAATACACTTTGGTGAACTGAATATATGATAGTCTTTTGCACAACAAGTGGAATTTGCAAGTATTGTTGAAGATTGGATAAGAAAATCTGTTTGGATCAAGACTGTATTTTGGAGGTGGAAGAACACGAATATGATATGAGCTTTAACATCCATTCAGAATAAATGTGTTTCTAAAATTTGATTAGGCAAACATTGATGTATTTAATTACTTAGTTTATTACTGTGATTATTAACGTGTGCCTTTACATTTTTACATGCTCGCCTAAGTATTAGAAGAAGCTCCTGTGCAAGGTGACAAGAAACTCCCCAAGAGAGAAGAGCTGAGAATATAGTTTTCCAGTAGGTGGCCCAAGAATAATTAAAAAGTAGGTCTTCCTGTTTTTAGGAGGAGAAGAGAGGGGTAGTAAAGAAACATCTTAGCAAAAAGCGTAGTGGCAACTTATATTTCATATATTGCACGTTATTGTACAGCATGCCTCTTTTGTATTTGATACCACAGATACCAGGCTAGTTAGACAAGCAGAGCCCCACTCATCTTCAATACATGTGGACACACGTGAATCCATGTACATAAAAACTGTCAGAGCCCTTCACTGCATCTGAACAAATCAGTTTCCCATATATTACAAGGTAAGCACTGAAAGTTACAGTTCAAGTCCATTTTAAACAGAAGAATAAAATAAGTAAGGTTCCATTACAGCGATTCCCTCGCAGCAAAGTTCCAAAAACTATGACGTCAAAAAATAGAAAAATTGAAGTGTTATACAGGTGGAAACCTGCATTTTCACAATAGTATTAAGCAAAGCAAGATGGGCAAACCACTACTAAAACATACCCCTCAGAATCTCTTGACCTACTTTGTCAAAAATTGCCTGGAAATCGATGAACAAGCAATATATCAGCTCCTTTGATTGATTTCTGGGTGAGACACCAAAACGAAAGCAACGGAATAGCATATCAGCATTACCTAACCTCCCTTGCTCCAGTGCAGGTACCTCATTTTTTATCATTTAGTCTCTTGGGAACTCCAGTACCATTTTACAATAAAACATGAAGACCCCATCAAGTAATGATGTTAGGCCCTAATTCAGTGGGTCAATCATGAAAACCAGAGGGTCCCTGCAGTAATACAGTAGTTTGTCAAGGAAAAAATGCATTTAAAAATATATATCTGGCTATTACTTATTTTCTTATTTTTTTTATATAAGTCATAAACTGATAAATATTTTCTTTGTTAGTATATCAAATAATTGTCTCGCAAATCTAATTGTTTCTTTCCTTATGTATACACAGTATTCTTCGTCATTGTATTAGTGATATGCATAATAGCAATCTATATTTTCAATTTTCTTTATTCATTTTCTCATACATGATTGCAATGTCCAATTTTAAAAATATCTTTATTTGTAATCTTTTTTCTATATTTTCTTCTTTTTGATTATAGTTTCTAGTAGTTCACTTATTGGAAAAAGTCATATAACACAATACACAAATATAAAGTGCTGTATTTAAACAGATTTCCCACCCCCACAGACCCAGAAAGCTAATACTAATCTCTGTATTGAAAACTAGACACCTAGGGGAATCCAGGATTGGGTGACTTGTGGTAGAATCTCAGAGGAGCCACCAATTCCCTTCCACCCAGCGTTCCCCCAAGTCTCCCGATAGAAATGGTACCTCACATGTGTGGGTAGGCCTAGCGGCCATGACAGGAAATGCCCCAAAACACAACGTGGACACATCACATTTTCCCAAAGAAAACCGACCTGTTTTTTGCAAAGTGCCTAGCTGTGGACTTCGCCTCTAGCTCAGCCGACACCTAGGGAAGCCTACGAAACTGGCACATTTTTTAAAACCAGACACCTAGGGGAATCCAAGATGGAGTGACTTTTGGGGCTCTCACCAGGTTCTGTTACCCAGACTCCTTTGCAAACTTCAAGATTTGGCCCAAAAACACTTTTTCCTCATATTTCGGTGACAGAAGGTTTTGGAATCTGAGAAGAGCCACAAATTTCCTTCCACCCAGTGTTCCCCTAAGTCTCCCGATAAAAATGGTAATTCACTTGTGTGGCTAGGCCTAGGGCCCGTGGCAGGAAATGCCCCAAAACACAACATGGACACATCACATTTTCCCAAAGAAAACAGAAGTGTTTTTCGCAAAGTGCCAAGCTGTGGATTTTGGCCTCTAGCTCATCTGGTACCTAGGGAAACCTACCAAATCTGTGCACTTTTTAAAAACTGGACAACTAGGGGAATCCAAGATGGGGTGACTTGTGGGGCTCTCACGAGGTTCTGTTACTCAGAATCCTTTGCAAACCTCAAAATGTGGCTAAAAACACTTTTCCCACATATGTTGGTGACAGAACGTTCTGGAATCTCAGAGCAGCCACAAATTTCTTTCCACGCAGAGAACCCGAAGTCTCTCGATAAAAATGGTACCTCACTTGTGTGGGTAGGTCTAGTGCCCGTGACAGGAAATGCCCCAAAACACAACATGGACACATCACATTTTCCCAAAGAAAACAGCTGTTTTTTGCAAAGTGCATAGCTGTGGATTTTAGCCTCTAGCTCAGCCGGCACCTAGGGAAACCTAGCAAACCTGCACATGTTTCAAAACTAAACACCAGGGGAATCTAAGATGGGGTGACTTGTGGGGCTCTCACCAGGCTCTGTTACCAGAATCCTTTGCAAACCTCCAAATTTGGCCAAAAAACACTTTTTCCTCACATTTCGTGACAGAAAGTTCTGGAATCTGAGAGGAGCCACAAATTTCCCTCTCCCCAGCGTTCCCCCAAGTCTCCCGATAAAAATAGTACTTCACTTGTGTGGGTAGGCCTAGCACCCGGGAAAGGAAATGCCCCAAAACACAACATGGACACATCACATTTTCCCAAAGAAAACAGACCTGTTTTTTACAAAGTGCCTAGCTGTAGATTTTGGCCTCTAGCTCAACCGACACCAAGGGAAACCTATCAAACCTGCATATTTTTTAACACTAGACACCTAGGGTAATCCAAGATGGGGTGACTTGTGGGGCTCTCACCAGGTTTGATTACCCAGAATCCTATGCAAACTTCAAGATTTGGCCAAAAAAACACTTTTTCCTCAAATTTCGGTGACAGGAAGTCCTGGAATCTGAGAGGAGCCACAAATTTCCTACCACCCAGCGTTCCCCCAAGTCTCCCGATAAAAATGGTACCTCACTTGTGTGGATAGGCCTAGAGCCCGTGACAGGAAATGCCCCAAAACACAACATGGACACATCACATTTTCCCAAAGAAAACAGAAGTGTTTTTCGCAAAGTGCCAAGCTGTGGATTTTGGCCTCTAGCTCAGCTGGCACCTATGGAAACCGATCAAGCCTGTGCACTTTTTTAAAACTGGACACCTAGGGGAATCCATGATGGGGTGACTTGTGGGGCTCTCACGAGGTTCTGTTACTCAGAATTCTTTGCAAACCTCCAAATGAGGCTAAAAACACTTTTCCCACATATGTTGGTGACAGAACGTTCTGGAATCTCAGAGCAGCCACAAATTTCTTTCCATGCAGAGCTCCCCCAAGTCTCTTGATAAAAATGGTACCTCACTTGTGTGAGTAGGTCTAGTGCACGTGACAGGAAATGCCCCAAAACACAACATAGATGCATCACATTTTCCCAAAGAAAACAGCTGTTTTTTGCAAAGTGCATAGCTGTGGATTTTAGCCTCTAGTTCAGCCGGCACCTTGGGAAACCTACCAAACCTGCACATGTTTAAAAACTAGACACCTAGGGGAATCTAAGATGGGGTGACTTGTGGGGCTCTCACCAGGTTCTGTTACCAGAATACTTTGCAAACCTCAAAATTTGGCCCAAAAACACTTTTTCCTCACATTTCGGTGACAGAAAGTTCTGGAATCTGAGAGGAGCCACAAATTTCCCTCTACCCAGCGTTCCCCCAAGTATCCCGATAAAAATAGTACTTCACTTGTGTGGGTAGGCCTTGCACTCAGGAAAGGAAATGCCCCAAAACACAACATGGACACATCACATTTTCCCGTGGAAACCAGACCTGTTTTTTACAAAGGGCATAGCTGTGGATTTTGGCCTCTGGCTCAACCGGCACCAAGGGAAACCTACCAAACCTGCACATTTTTTAAAACTAGACACCTAGGGGAATCCAAGATGGGGTGACTTGTGGGCTCTCACCAGGTTCAGTTACCCAGAATCCTATGCAAACTTCAAGATTTGGCCAAAAAAACAGTTTTTTCCTCAATTTTCAGTGACAGGAAGTTCTGGAATCTGAGAGGAGCCACAAATTTCCTACCACCCAGCGTTCCCCCAAGTCTCCCGATAAAAATGGTATCTCACTTGTGTGGATAGGCCTAGGGCCCGTGACAGGAAATGCCCCAAAACACAACATGGACACAACACATTTTCCCAAAGAAAACAGAAGTGTTTTTCGCAAAGTGCCAAGCTGTGGATTTTGGCCTCTAGCTCAGCTGTCACCTAGGGAAACCTACCAAACCTGTGCATTTTTTTAAAACTGGACAGCTAGGGGAACCCAAGATGGGGTGACCTGTGGGCTCTCAGGAGGTTCTGTTACTCAGAATCCTTTGCAAACCTCAAAATTAGGCTAAAAACACTTTTCCCACATATGTTGGTGACAGAACGTTCTGGAATCTGAGAAGAGCCACAAATTTCCTTCTACCCAGCGTTCCCCCAAGTCTCCCGATAAAAATAGTACTTCACTTGTGTGGGTAGGCCTAGCGCCCGGGAAAGGAAATGCCCCAAAACACAAGATGGACACATCACATTTTCCCAAAGAAAACAGACCAGTTTTTTTACAAAGTGCCTAGCTGTGGATTTTGGCCTCTGGCTCAACCGGCACCAAGGGAAACCTACCAAGCCTGCACATTTTTTACAACTAGACACCTAGGGGAATCCAAGATGGGGTGACTTGTGGGCTCTCACCAGGTTCAGTTACCCAGAATCCTATGCAAACTTCAAGATTTGGCCCAAAAAACAGTTTTTTCCTCAAATTTCGGTGACAGGAAGTTCTGGAATCTGAGAGGAGCCACAAATTTCCTACCACCCAGCGTTCCCCCTAAGTCTCCTGATAAAAATGGTACCTCACTTGTGTGGATAGGCCTAGGGCCCGTGACAGGAAATGCCCCAAAACACAACATGGACACATCACATTTTCCCAAAGAAAACAGAAGTGTTTTTCGCAAAGTGCCAAGATGTGGATTTTGGCCTCTAGCTCAGCTGGCACCTAGAGAAACCTACCAAACCTGTGCACTTTTTTAAAACTGGACACCTAGGGGAATCCAAGATGGGGTGACCTGTGCGGCTCTCAGGAGGTTCTGTTACTCAGAATCCTTTGCAAATCTCAAAATTTGGCCAAAAAACACTTTTCCCACATATGTTGGTGACAGAACGTTCTGGAATCTCAGAGCAGCAACAAATTTCTTTCCACCCAGCGTTCCTCCAAGTCTCTCGATAAAAATGGTGCCTCACTTGTGTGGGTAGGTCTAGTGCCCGTGAAAGAAAATGCCCCCAAACACAACATGGACACATCACTTTTTCCCCCAAAAAACAGAGCTGTTTTTTGCAAAGTGCCTAGCTGTGGATTTTAGACCCTAGCTCAGCCAGCACCTAGGGAAACCTACCAAACCTGCACATGTTTTAAAAATAGACACCTAGGGGAATCCAAGATGGGGTGACTTGTGGGGCTCTCACCAGGTTCTGTTACCCAGAATGCTTTGCAAACCTCAAAATGTGTCCAAAAACACTTTTTCCTCACATTTCGGTGACAGAAAGTTCTGGAATCTGAGAGGAGCCACAAATTTCCTTCTACCCAGTGTTCCCCCAATTCTCCTGATAAAAATAGTACTTCACTTGTGTGGGTAGGCCTAGCGCCCGGGAAAGGAAATGCCCCAAAACACAAGATCGAAACATCACATTTTCCCAAAGAAAACAGACCTGTTTTTTACAAAGTGCCTAGCTGTGGATTTTGTCCTCTGGCTCAACCGGCACCAAGGGAAACCTACCAAACATGCACATTTTTTTAAACTAGACACCTAGGGGAATCCAAGATGGGGTGACTTGTGGGGCTCTCACCAGCTTCGGTTACCCAGAATCCTATCCAAACTTCAAGATTTGGCCAAAAAAACACTTTTTCCTCACATTTCGGTGACAGAAAGTTCTGGAATCTGAGAGGAGCCACAAAGCTCCTTCTACCCAGCAATCCCCCAAGTCTCCTGATAAAAATGGTACCTCACTTGTGTGGGTAGGCCTAGTGCCCGGGAAAGGAAATGCCCCAAAACACAATGTGGACACATCAAAATGATCAAATACTAAACTACCTGTTTTTGCGGGGGGGACCTGCATTTTTGGTCCTGGGCTCATCAGCCATATAGGGAAACCTACCAAACCCAAACATTTCTGAAAACTAGAGGTGCAACTTGCAAGGATCCTCCATTGTTTTCTTACCCAGAATCCTCAGCAAACCTCAAATTTAGCTAAAATATTCACATTTTCCCACATTTCTCTGTGGGATCACCGCACCGGGACACATTTCCTACCACCCAGTGTTTCCCCCAGTCTCCTGGTAAAAATGATACCTCACTTGTGTAGCTGGACCAAGTGCTTGTGACAGGGGAGAGCCAAAAACATGTCAAAATTGAAGGGGAACCAAGGTAGGTCCAAAAGGGCAGTTTGAAAAAAAAAAAACATTTTTAGGCTGACAAGGGGGGCAACATTTTTATCTGTACAGATGAGACAATTCTGGTTGGTAGGAATTTTGTAGATTCCTGCGGATTCTGGAAGGTTCCATCAAAAAATTTGGAGAAAATGTGTGATTTCCACCAAAGTTGGAGGTTTGCAGGGAAATGTGGGTAAGAAAATGGTGCAGGGTGCATGTGACACACAACACCCTGGACTCACCCAGATGTTTAATTTTCAGATATGTCTGGGTCTCGTGGATTTTTCTACATGGCAGCGTCCCAAAGTCCAAAAAGTACAACCCTCAATATTCCAAGTGGGACGATTTTAAGAATTAGCCAAGCTCTCATGGCCCAAATGTAAAATCAAAACCCAAAATAATCTAATGTCCTGTTGCTTGCTGTGGGATAAGATGTTTTAGTGTGCGGGGGAGAGATGAAAACTGTTACCCCCTTTATTTGGGCTGGGGGCATAACCATGCCCACACTGGTTGATAGCCACCACTACACTATTTTTTTATTTTTTTATTCCCTGGCATCTAGTAGACTTTCGGCCCTTCCCCCAGGGAGAGGATCAGGGGTGATTGCCCCATCTGCCCACTGGGGGGGGGGGGGCAGAACAACTTTGGCCCCATTTATTTGGGGTGGGGTGTGGCCATATCCCCACCCTCTTATTTTGAAAAAAATCTTCCCTGGTCTCTGGTGGGCTTTCTGCCCCTTTTAGGGGCAGATGGGCCTCCCAAAAATAGGCTGATCTGCCCGGCCAACAGTAATGTGCCCCCATGGGGAGCGACCCTTGCCCAAGGGGCTGCCCCCAAACAAAACACACACATACACACACACACACCAATCACTTGTGCCTAAGTGGTTTCTGCCCCCTCCAGGGGGCAGATTGGCCTAATAGAAATAGGCTGATCTGCCCCCAAGGGGGCCAGAAATGGCCTAAAATAAATTTGCCCCCCTCAGGGAACGACCCTTGCCTAAGAGGTCGCTCCCCTTGCGTGAAATTGATGCAACAAAAGAAAAATCTATGGTGTCTAGTGGTTTCTGCCCCCCCTTGGGGGCAGATTAGCCTAATAAAAATAGGCAGATCTGCCCCCAGGGGGGTAGAAATGGCCTACATACAATTTGCCCCCAGGGGAGAGACCCTTGTCTGATGGGTCGCTCCCCATACATAAAAACATAAAGTATACAAAACAAATATATCCCTAGTGTCTAGGGGTTTCTGCCACCCCGGGGGCAGATCGGCCTAATTGTAATAGGCCGATAAAGGCCTAAAAATATTTTGCCCCCCTGGGGAGCGGCCCTTGCCCAAGGGGTCTCTCCCCTTATACGTGAGTATAAAAAAAAAACGTCCCTGGGGTCTAGTGGTCATTTCTGCTGCCTGATCGTATTGCGATCCGGCAGCAGAAATGCTTGCAGAGACATGAAAGGAAAGAAAAGGCCTTTGCTTTCCTTTCATGCTTCTGTCTGCCCCCTCCTCCCGAGCAGAAGAGAAATGCTGAGCACTTCTATTCCGCATCGTGCTGGAAGGATGGGAGGTAACCTTTGATGAGGTCATGACGTGATTGCGTGCTGACGTCATCAGACGTCACTGGGGAGTCGGGCTGGAAGGGGAAGCGATTCCCCTTCCAGCCCTGCCATGGGTGGGTGGGGGCTCGGCCCTCGGGGGGAACGCTAGCGCTTCCCCTTAGGGCCAGTACTAGGACATAATGGTGGTGCCTGAGTGCCGCAGCCTTGGACGTAACCATTACGTCCATGACGCCCAAGGGGTTAACTATTGGTAGAAACAAAAAAATCCCTATTGGTCATGCCACATTTTCCTCCCCATAAATCACTTTAAAATTAACCAATTTTTCTTGCACTGCAATCTTTCCATACATGCTATGTGGTTTGAAGTACCTAAATATATCAATTTCCAAAACTGTAGGGCATCTTAAACTATCACCTATGTCATTTCTGCACAGTTATAAACCTACTTCTCAGTTTTAAAACCTTTTTTTAATGCTTATAATGACTATAATGTTGGCTTGATTGTTATATTTGTCCAATAATGAAAATAATTAAGTTTTCAACTTTTTATGTATTGCCAAGAGAGGTAGGCATGGTTGTAAACCCAGGTGTTGCCACTCCTATTTTATAGGGTAAGGTCAGCCCTTAGCAATGGGAGACCCTCAACCCATTATAATATAATAGATGAAGAATATAAGGACATCGCTGATATGTATAACGTGCGTATATAATGGGTTAATCCAAAGTAATACGAAGCATTGTGCAACAGTCTTGAGGTGACTTAAAAAATAACAGTGAATTTATTGGTGTGTAAAGCGATCCAATGGCATTCCAAAATTTGGCATCCCCTAAACATTAACAGCCAACGCATGTTTCGCCCTCTACGTGGTACGAAAACCTGGGGCTTTCTCAAGGCAGCTAAAAAAGATCATGGAAAAACTACTATCGCATGAATACGCGAAATTGAGGAAATATAAACATTGGAATAGGTAGAAATAGCACCATGGTAGATGATAACATGTTGAGATGAGTGCCTCATACGTTTTTTTGCCTTGGTATTAACAGTTATCATGAAGTGACAGATTTGGTTAATGGCAATCTTATGCAAGACATACTATTGCTGCAACTCCAGATGGCTTCTTGGCGCTCTCTACCGCTCACAGTGCCAGATAGAGTGTCCTTGTCCAAGATGGTAATGCTGCCCCTTTACTTTTTTCACAACCTCCCAATCCGCATTCCCAGATCCACCTTCCACACCTTGCATTCAGTGCTAGGGAGCATACTAAGGAACAAGGGTAAGCTCAGCGTCGCACTCCGAAAGCTACAGCTACCCGTGCGCAGGGGAGGCCTGGTGGCACCGAACTTCAAACATTATTATTTGGCAAAGTTACAGTGGCCCACAGACTGGCTGGCAGAGAGCCTCACTGAGGAACTGAGACTCCTCACGACAGCTCAAGCATGAGATGTTATCTAGCTGCCCTTCCGTTCACGTGCACCCCCTGTGTTGTGCAAACACGTTGCTATGGATTGCATTTGAGAGCTTTAATCACAGTTTGCAACTCATGCCGCAAATACCCCAATATTCACCTGAAATCATACTAGGCTCTAAAACTTTATTTGGCAACATGCTAGATGGGACAGGACTGAGTGCTTGGAGTGAGGTGGGAGTGGGCTTCCAGCTGGACATATCCTGGCACATAGGCTTTTATTGGTGGAGCTAGAGAGAATCTTGGGCATCACGGACTCTGAACCAGATCAGCACCCTCTGATACATGCACTATGCATAATGGGTGGAGGCTGTAGGCTTATTACATGTTTCTTTTGTGCACTTGCATATAAAGTACATGACCCTTTCTCTGTCGTCTGCAGAGAGTGGGAAAGGGATCTGGGTCAGGAACAGTCAGTCAAGGAGGTGGAAAAGGCAACAGCATACCCTAGAAAGTTATAGTGGAACAGTAAGTTACAGTACATCCAATTCAACATATTTGGGTCCTCTTCAAACTGCTCATACCTATCAGGCTGTGTCCCTTCATTCTCTGAGACTCTATCTGCCACCGGTCCCCAATGTGCGGAGTTCACAAATTACGCAATCCGGCAAGAAGCAGAGTTCTCATTTTGGCATTCTCTCACAGGTTCCACAAAATTTCAGGACACTATCGAGCCTGCATGAGACTTTGCATTCATTCACGCTATTTCTGGCTGCCTGCACATGAGACTTTACATTTGCGTGTGCTGCTTCTGGCTGCACCAGCGGCCAAAACAGTCTTGCTCGCGAGCGCAAATGCACCTAGAGTAGATTTTCTACTCAAGGCACATCAAAATGTAGTCAAAAAGTGTTATTTGAGTTGATTTTCTTCTCCAATGGACCCTTCAGGTTGTTTTTTAGATTGAAAAGCCTTTTGTTTCAAACAGGAAGGAAGTGCCCCAGACATTCCAGCTTCCTGTTACAGTCCGGCAGGCTCCTCCCAGTGCTTTATCCATCTACTAGTCACTTTTCACTTGGATTTCAAGGTGGAAGGACCACTCTCTTTGTAGCCTGGCTATACCTTGTATTTAAGGACTTTGGGATGGATTTAAGAGGCCCTAGCACCACCTTAGCGCCACCATGGCATCATTGTTTTGATGCTAAGGCAGCACTAAAGTGGCTTTTTACACGCGCCATATTTACAAAGTAAACTTTTGCGCCACATTATGGCTTCGCTAAGCACAATATATTCACGGTGGCGTTCCCCCATTAGTGGGGCCAAAAAAATGGCAAAAGGAAATCTAAGAGATTTCCTAGCGACATTTTTTTCTGTATTTTTAACGCAGGTGTCAAAAGGGGGCATGCCATTGAATACAATAGGCCCCTATGTACTCTGCAGGAGTAGCACCAAAATTGTGGCACTGTTACTGCAGAGTACATCAAAAGCATCAGGAATTTTGACGCTATTGCCCCCTACCTTGCACCATGGTGTGCCGTATTTTAAATGCGGCACACACATGGTGGCGGTATGGGGTGCTAGGAAAGTGGTGCTGCACTGGGTGCAGTGCCACTTTTCTTAAATCAGTCCCTTTGTTTTTGTGAAATCATACAAGTAAGTTCAAAACTATTGAGTAAGGGTGTTGTTTGTTTGCTTGGACATGCACCAGTATTTCTTTGTACTTTAATTTGATTTTAAAAATGTATAGTGCTGGGTGGCATGGAGTTTTAGTATGGGCCCAATTATTTATTTTGCATTCTATTGATTTTTTATCTTTTGTAAAGGAAAGTTGTTGCACAGCTCAGTACCTGTCCTTTTCTACATGTTTGTAACATTTGCAATATTATTTTACTATGTGGCCTAGATTTCCAAAGGACCATTTATCCAGGAGGCCCAGTACTAGTAGTCATCAGTGCATGAAATAAATATTTCAGTGGTGTATGTTTTTAAAACTTAATTTAGGGCAGGGATGGCATTGGATTAAACTATGAATTTTGCAAAAAGTGTATATGTTGTGTGGCAATATCTGATGGAATAAGAGGATGTGTGTACTGTTGTTGTGAAATTATTATGTTTTGTGTTTTGCATTGCTGAAGTAATGTCAGTGCTGTCTTCAGTGTTACCCCCATGCCTCATTATGGCCTGTGTGTCTGTGCATGTGTATGTGTGTGTCTTTCTTCTCCATGCTATTTTGCCAGGGGCCATTTTGCATAATCTATGTCCACAGGCTTTCACGTGTTCTTTGTTCCCCATCCCTCTTTGTTTGCAGTTGTTTTTTGACCATATGGCAGGCAGCCATTTTCTACATTCAGCCAATGTGTCTTTGCTATATACATGCATGAGTTATTTGTTCTCCTTGCTCCTTGTTGTTTGACCATGAAGCTGGCAGCCATTTTGTGCATGGAGCCAATATTCCTTTGCACTAGGCTTACATGTCTTCTCTCTTTGTTCCCCACACCTCCTTGCTCCTTGCTGTTGTTGTTTGACGATGTGTTTGACGATTTTGTCCATCCAGCCAGTGTCCCTTTGCCATAGGCCTGTATGTGCTCTTTGTTTGCCATACCTCCTAGCTCCTTGTTGTTGTTTTACCTTTTTGTGCATCCAGCCAGTGTGTCTTTGCCATAGGCTTACATACAAACATTGTCAATGTTTGATCATTTGTTTATTTTAAGTTTATATGTTATTTTTTTATTTAATTTTTCTATTTTAATTTTTAATGATGTTTTATTCTATTATTTCTTAATTTATTTTTTATTTTATATGTTTTTTAAATTTTAGTTTTTTCATTTTTTTATTTTAATTTTATATGTTTTATTATAAATATCAATTTACATTTTTTAATAGTTTTTGTAGTTTTTACATTTTTACATTAAAAAAAGTATTTCATTTGATTTAATTCTGCATTTTGTCTTAATCCATCCATCCAGTTTCAGTTCCATTCCTCCATCCATCTATCTATCTATCCATCCACCCAAGGCGCACGGCCACACTACAGCATTCGGTTTCTTTAGGTATATAATAATTCCACTTCCACCTGCACACCCTGGATGCAGTGCACTGCAGACAACGCAGTAGCATAACTCATTTTTTAAATGATTATTCCATTTCCCCTGGACCACATGGCTGCCATAGCTTTTTAAGGATTATTCCATTTACCAATGCACCTTTCTTTGACTACCACAGATGTCTCCTTCAAAACAGATGGAGAAAAAGAAAAGTGCTATATCTGCATGTTGTGCTGTCCTATTTGAATTAAAATGTTATGATGTGGTTTGACTTTCCAGTGTTTGAATATATTGGTATTTATTACCTAAGTATCCAACCACACTAAGATTGCATTTGTCTGTACTATTTGAACCTGCAACAATGCCATGTTTCACTTACTAGCTTGGCTGCTTTTAGGTGCACAAGAGAGGAGACGTAGCATCACCCGAAGTACTGCCAAAGAGAAGTACTGTACAGTTAAGTCTTCAAATTTCTTCCACTTGTGCAATTTAGTGCCACTACCAATTAAGAGCTTTAAGATGGCCCCAAAAAACATTTCTCTCAAGAAAGTGGTCAGTGAGAAGAAGTGCTTTCATCAGTGGTATGCAGACCACAACTTTTTTCAGGAGATGTGTGCCTGACACACCCACCTCCGGGGGAGGAACATGGTAGCAGCAGTCCACATCTACAGCACCACCCCAACCAAAGCCCAAAACCATGTCTGTCAATGGGGCAGCCACTGCAATCATGGTGACACCACCAAGGAGTGACGTTGAATTGGATTTGTCACTTTTGCAAAGTAGTACCCCTTCATTCAGGAAACAGAACAAAATAGACAGCAGCCACAGCCAGCAATAGTAGATCTTCCTGAAGTTGGAGCAAAACAGAAGGTCATGCTTCCTGCCGAACAAGAACCTCCTTTTTTAGAATCAATGGCTACCAGGTCTCCAGCAAGAAAAAGGAAGGGTACTACTCCACCATTTTCTCCAAGCACCATTTCTGATGACGATGATAGGGCCATGGAGTGGACCCCAGCAGAGTCCGGGAGATGCCAGTCAAGGCAAGGGAAAATAACAGTTCCAGAAAGTCTTAGAATCATGGAAGGATATGATGGTGAGGAGGATGATGATGACGAGCCAGTCATTGTTGAAGCAGGCACAGAGGAGTCCAACAATACTAGCCAACCTGCTCCGAGGGATGTGGAACAGGTAGCACCTCCAGCTCCAATATTTGTAAGGTCCCAGCAGAGACCTACACCAACCCATTCCTCAGTAGATGTATGCACTGCTGAGAGGCAATCCACACACCCATGTGCCTCCAGATCTTTTTCAGGCATTGGCAGTGGCCCATTAGGAAAGTACATCTCCCCGGGTTTGGGCCATTTTTACGATTACCAAACAGGAGGAAAACATTACAATATGCTCCATTTGGAATGCAAGTGTTTGTCGAGGTAATCCTGTTGTACATTATTGTACTGGAGGCCAGACGACCCATATAAAAAAAATCACACATTCCCGTGGGAAAAGCACCTAAAAGAAATTGCTGAATTTGGTTTAAGTGGTGAACTTGAGGATAGCAGGGAAACATTAGCTACATCTAGTCAAATCACAGTGGAAGGTGAGGAAGAAGAGAGCATCATCCTCATACAAAGCAGCCCTGTCCCCAGCAGTGCACCAGAATCACCATCCTCAGTGACCTCACATTGGCGCAGGAGGACTCAGAGTCTACCACCACCTACAACACAAAAGTCGCCTCCGTTAGTGGCCCCAGAAAAGAAGAAAATCCAGTCTACCATTACAGGCATGTTTCGGCAGGAGGGGCCCTCTGACCGGAACTACCCAATGTCATGTTTGTCCAATGGAAAGCTGGCAAAAATGTTAGCGCTGGACCGCCTCCCTTTTTGTTTTATGGAAGGAGTGGGATTTTTAGAGTTTGTGGCACCTACCCATCTGCCTAAAATGGAAAATTCCAAGTCAAATCTATTTTGCCCAAGTTGCTGTTCCAGCCCTGCATCACGATGTGCTGCAATTATTGGGACAAACTTTGCAGCAATGTCTTGTCCACACTATCCACCTCATGAGAGACATGAGGACCAGCTGTCAGGCTACTGATTATATGTGCATCACTGCACACTGGGGCCCGTATTTATACTTTTTGACGCTAAACTGCGCTAACGCAGTTTAGCGTCAAAAAATTTTGCGCCGGCTAACGTCATTCTGAAGCGCCATGCGGGCGCCGTATTTATTGAATGGCGTTAGCCGGCGCAAGCAGACCGGTGCTGCCTGGTGTGCGTGGAAAAAAACCACGTAGACCAGGCAGCGCCGGCGTTGGGAAAAAATGACGTTAGGGCGTCTTAAAATGGCGCAAGTCCGGTTGACGCTAAAAAATCGTCTTAACCCGACTTGCGCCATTTTTTAACGACGCCCATCCCCCATCAACATGACTCCTATCATTGTAAAGATAGGAGTCATGCCCCCTTGCCCAATGGCCATGCCCAGGGGACTTCTGTCCCCTGGGCATGGTCATTGGGCATAGTGGCATGTAGGGGGGCACAAATCAGGCCCCCCTATGCCACAAAAATAAAATAAAAAATACTTACCTGAACTTACCTTAATGTCCATGGGATGGGTCCCTCCGTCCTTGGGTGTCCTCCTGGGGTGGGCAAGGGTGGCAGGGGGGGTCCCTGGGGGCAGGGGAGGGCACTCTGGGCTCATTTTGAGCCCACTTGTCCCTTAACGCCATGCCTGACCCAGGCGTTAAAAAGCGGCGCAAATGCGCCGTTTTTGGCCACGCCCACTCCCGGGCGTCATTTTTGCCCGGGAGTATAAATACCACGTAAAGGCCTGGGAGTCATTTTTTAAGACGGGAACGCCTCCCTTGCATATCATTAACGCAAGGAAGGGGTTCACGCTAAAAAATGACGCACACTCCTGGCACTTTGGCGCCCGAAGCGTCTAACGCCATAGTATAAATATGGCGTTAGTTGGCGTTAGTTTAGCGTCGAATTTGCGTCGAAAAAAACGACGCAAATTCGGCGCAACCAGAGTATAAATACGGCCCTGGATCTCTTTTGTGGGAATAAAGCAAAAGCAATCTACAGGTCTTGTCCCTGAAGAACTTTTTAAGAGCGTTCAGAGTCATGCAACAGTAGCCATGTTGGCCATGGAGAAATCACATACAGCTGCAAACATCTTTGAAAATTTTAATAGCAAGGTGACTGAATGGCTGTGACCCAGAGGTCTTTGAACTGGATTTTGTTGCTGCAGACAATGGAAGTAACATAGTCAAGGCCATAGCAGATAGTGGCTATTTCAGGGTCCTGTGTTTCGTGCACTACATCAACCTGGTTGTGCAAGACTTTTTCAAAAAAGAAGACATAGTCAGCAACATACTGACCATCTGCAGACAAATCTGCACTCATTTTAGCCATTCTTTTAAAGCCCGGAAAACATTTGCGGATTATTCAGCGTGGTAACAGAGTACCAGTTAAAGCCCTGAAACAGGAGGTGCTAACACAGAACTCAACCTATTATATGTTGCCACATCTGTTTGAGCAGTACAGACAGATCAAAGACTATGGGGGTCATTCCGACCCTGGCGGTCAGAGACCGCCAGGGCCGCAAATGACGGAAGCACCGCCAACAGGCTGGCGGTGCTTCCTAGCCCATTCTGACCGCAGCGTTAAAGCTGCGGTCAGAAAACCGGGGCCGGCGGTTTCCCGCCGGTTTACCCCCAGCTGGGCGAATCCGCCAGGGCAGCGCTGCCTTGGGGATTCTGACCCCCTTCCCGCCAGCCTGTTTCTGGCGGTTTTCACCACCAGGAAGAGGCTGGCGGGAATGGGTGTCCTGGGGCCCCTGGGGGCCCCTGCACTGCCCATGCCACTGGCATGGGCAGTGCAGGGGTCCCCTAACAGGGCCCAGTGCGGCTTTTCAATGTCTGCTTAGCAGACAGTGAAAAGCGCGACGGGTGCAACTGCACCCGTCGCACCGCCGCAACACCGCCGGCTCCATTCGGAGCCTGCTCCTGTGTTGCAGCCCTCATTCCCGCTGGGCCAGCGGGCGCTAACTTGCTTAGCGCCCGCCGGCCCAGCGGGAATGTCAGAATGCGGGAAGCTGTATTTTGGCCGCGTGGCGGCCAAATGGCGCTTCCCGCCTGGCGGGCGGCAACCGCCACCCGCCAGAGTTAGAATGAGGGCCTATGTCATTTTAAGAGGGGATGCAATTGGGAAAGCTTTTACCATAGATGCGGACAAATGTGTCAAATGCCTGACACAAGTGCTGCTCCCTTTTGAGGTTTTACACAAAAAGGTAGCTAGGTGGACAGTATGATGGGCCAAGCTATTCTGTTGTTGCATCTGCTACAGGAGCAGCTTAAGAATGTGTCTGGAAGGTTCGCACTCGGAGGTGTGAATGAAAGCCCAGAAGCGCATGCCTTATTTGAGAGCTTAATCCTTCGCTTGGCATGCACTGCAAGGCTGCAAAATCACATTATCTTGTCCAAAGAGTACATCTGTGCCACCCTACTTGATCCACTCTACAAAAAGCATTCCTTTTTCTGAAGTGGATGTTTCAAAATACAAGAGGTGGCTTGTTGACCAAGCCGGAGAACTGGAAGAACGGCTGAAACTTATAGTCCCACTCCACAGTTCTGAGGTGCTGCCTTCCAGAGAGGGCAGTCTTGTCTCACAGCAGCCAAAACTGACAACATGAACACCGGCAACAACAACATTAGAAGAAATGGACAAAACCTCTGCATTGGCTTGGTCTTACGTGGCAAGTCTTAGGTTCAGTGCAGAGGCTAAGGCAAAAGAGGTTGAGCAAGTGGCAACACCATTTACATTTTGGAACATGTTCTAGGAGTATCTGGATGACCCAAAAAAGGTATATGTGGATCGAAGCCCATTGGTGTATTGGTATGGGAAGAAGCGCTAATGAACAGAGCTCAGAAGGCTGGTAATAAAGTATCTCACAAGTCCTGTAGCCATAGTGTCTGCTGAAAGTGTGTTCAGTGCAGCTGGTACAGTTTTAACAGTGAGAAGGACCAGGCTCTCACCTCAAAACGAGGAGAGATTAACTATGATCAAAATGAACCAGCATTTTAAACCACCTGATTATACGATTTATGAAACACCACAGGAGGAGGAAGAGGATGATTGGTCAAAATCAAAAGTTCTTGCTGACCACCTGAATTTAAGGACAAACTCTACTTCTTAGACTGAAAATACCAGTGCCACCATGGAACCTTTTCATTATTTTTAATTGGACTTTTTTCTTTGCAAAAAAAAGGCTGATAGAACATTATACTTGTGTGGGGTTTACGCTGCTCCATCATTTTTTAGCCAAATATATGGCTGAAGTTGGACCCGTGTGCAGTAAAGAAGCTCCCACATTTCCTTCAGAACATTAGAGATGATTCCTGCTTCCCTGCCCTTTTTTAACATCACCTACCAGGGTGCCCCAGAAGATCACTGGTTAAAAGACTGCCAGTGCCAATGCTAAATTCCAATGTGTTACTACTATCAAAGAGGAGATAATATTTTGTTCAACTACCATGCTTGGATTGGAAGACTATAGCACCAAGGAGTGGTAATATGGTGAGTGATTGTGGGTGATGATTGATGATGTCTGCGGTGGCTGACACCAAGAAAGTTCAGCAAATTTTTAAACTTGTTTCTGATGATTTGAAATGTTTGGGGGCTGATGGGTGATAATTTGTTTCTGAATGTGATTGGCCTTTCAAACTTAGTGGAGTTTTACCGGCAGGGTGCACTTCTTTGTTCTGTTTCCTCAGACTAGTCACATTAGTTACCAAACACAAATCCACACATAATGCTCCAGTTCTGTTCCTCCATTTCTTCTTCAACAGCAGTGCACTACACAGGTCTACTTTGCTCAGTTTGGACTAGACCAGAGTTAGTCCGAATCAGGAGGAAGAGGAAGGAAGGACTCAGGGTGAGACTACCTCAACAGCTAGAAGATTAACATTATCAACTTCAAAGAGAACCCATGATGATGGCAAAAACTCTAAGGCCTAGGCCTAGGACTCACTCAGCTCTGTGGATTGGACAGAGATGTGTTGAGTTGGGAAGTGCTGTTGAGTATGTGTTTGCTGCATTGCCTGCTCAAACGTGAAACCCCTTTTATGTTCTTGTTCTGCCTCTGAGTCTTCTTGGTACACTCTGACTCCTAATGAAGCTTACCTTGCTTCTTTTTGCCCTCATCCTTTACTCTATAATACAGTTACTGGTTTTTTTCAATGTGCAGGCCTTCTCCTAGTCTTCTCCTGCACAATCAAAACATGATGAAACCTCAACACTCCAGCTTACCTACTGGACAGGTTCAGCCAGGCACCCAAGAGTTATGGACATTCCAAGAAGAATCGAGATGCACTACCAATTTGGCAATACAGTATCAGTTTTCTTTTAACAATCATAATGTTTAGAACTAGATGGGTTAACTTTAATCCTTCATAATTTGTATTGGTCAAACCTAGAAGACATAATAATTAGAGGCTTACTATCTTGGGTCTCTCTGGGTCTGAAGGACTGTTTGCAGTGCATTTAAATAAAGTGTATCATACTTATCTCTTCATTCTTTCCTTTCACAACAGATTGATGATGGTGTGCTGCTAAGCACCCTGACGAATATTGTTATGATTTCTTTTGTGTATTGTTTGTCTTTGCCACACCTTTCCCCAAATCCCCTTTCCTCTCCATTCACCGAGCCCCTAACCCTCTTTCCCCAGGTTGTATGATTTATTGAGGTGTAACTTAATTTTACTCTATAAATGGATTACACACTTGCTGGGGCGGATGTGGGGAAAGCGACTCCAACTCACTGCATGACATATTACCTGAGCAATATTCCACACTGGCCCCATCAACATCATTATTAAGGCCTTTTTTTGTGAGTTGCCTAAACAGTTAAGTTGCCCAACCACTCCTGACTCTGAGCCCACTTCTCCTGACTCCATGGTTTCATTTCCTAAGTTTATTTTATAAATATTAACTCCCCACCATTGCTCAGAAGTTGCTGCGATTTCTAATTTGTATTATCATATCAGGTCTTCTTTCTTGTGTGTCAAACAAAGTCATTGTGGTAGTCTGGTATCAGTCTTCCTAAACTTATGATATAATATGACCCTTTAACTCTCTGTTTTCTTTCAATCTAGTTGACAGTGATGGATAACCCTTTGATTAATCCTGCAGTTGGAGTTCGCATAGGTGGGAGTGGCAGCTTCAGTCTTTCTGGTTAGCGTGCTAGCCTGCTACTACTACTACCACCCCCTTAAGATGCCACCTTGGGAAAAACCCTGCAAGTAAGAAGACTCCCTTGCTTCATCTATTCAGGTAAGAGAAGAACTATGGATTGATGTGAACTTGTTTAGTTAGTAATTAACTTCTACTGAAGAAGATGTTGTTTGTGTGTATCTAGGGTTTTGGAGTCAAAATAGGCAATCATCCCCTAGTGGTCAATATATTTGCAGTGGGTAGTAGAGCAAGAGTATTTGTAAATTATCAGATTTAAAAGACAGGCTGTACTAAAATACGTACAGTGCAACATAAACCACCAAAATAAACATTTGAGGCATAAATCAAGTAAAATAAATGATCCCCTTTTATGTTTAACAAATCAAAAACTCACCCTTTTCACCCACGACAGGCCCACCACTCTCACCGAACAAATAGCCCCAGCCTCAAAAAGTCCAACGAAACTTCAAAGTGAAACCCGGTCTTATCTTCATCCCCACCCTCCCCATTCACAACAAATCTCTTCCACCAAAACAATAACATTTAAAAAAGGGCTCAGAAGAGGGCATTGCCTATTTGGGTCTAGAGCTGGTCCAGGCTCTGCTGGATCCTGGCGAGCTGGCTCTCCATACCGTCCATTCACTGCAGTATATGGTGGAGCAATGCCTGTCAGAGCAGGTGGGGGTGGCAGCAGGTAAAGTCAGGGACTCTGATAGCTTGTAGCAGCACAGGCAATTTAGTGGCTGGGAGGCTAGGGCTGACATGCTGCTCACCTGGGCCCTGGGTCAGAGGAAGCTATTTCCCCCTCTTCCTCCTCCAGGACCACCAGCCGTTAGTAATCAGCCTTTATACTCTCCTGCCACTGCCACCGCAGATGGACCCCTATGTCCTTCCAGGTGGAAAACCAAAAATAAAAATGACAAATTGCAAACAATTTTCTCAGCAAACACTTCTTCAAGTAGGTAGTGGGTGGCACAGTAGCAGTACATCGCTGGTCCCCTAGGGACATTGGAATGTGATGTGATTATGTTTAGGAGACTCACAGGGCCAATTTTATTTGTTTACCCACACATGCCTCACATAAAAGCACTGACTGTCTGGTTGAAAAGAATTAAGGCAGAATAATACCAGGTTTAAAAAATAGTGATTGAATGTTTTAAATTTTTTTCTTTTAAAGGATTTTCTAGTAACTAAACAGACACTTTTAGTAGAAAAGTAAAAATGAATTAACTCTAATTTATGAGTGAGGCACCATGCACCATGCACTATGGAGTACAAGTTATTGTGCCAAATTAATGGAGGCATGCTAGCCAGCACTTCATGTACTTTGCTACAGTCAGCAGCTGGGGCTGGGGCTGCTGTAGTTGACAATTATCTATCTTTAATTCCACTGAACTTTACCATAGGGAAAGGAATGTGCTAAATAGATTGCATTTGGCTGATGCTCCAGCAGGGGCTCCTTGCTGCCAGGCCTGCCTACTGCGGCCAGCATGGAGGGGAGGTGGCACTGCACATAACAAAGGAGTGCTGCTACCTCCACCTTGCAAAAGATAACTTGCCGGTGCACTGGGAAGTGGCCTCCCACATCGAGCTACCCCTCCATCACAACTCTGCGGACACAGAAGCGGCCTGGACAATTACCCCCATCCCTGCACCTGTTCAACTGAGGTGAGCAGATCTTGGGAACTGTTGGGGGCTCCTCAACTCTGGGGGCCTGTTAGAAATGGGGTTTCTTGTTGGCTAGGGTTTGCACCTAAGCCAGGCAGAACCCACCCTCTCTAGTCAGAGCTTGGGAGTTACACGTCCAAGATAACTCCTGCTCACCCCTTGGTAGCTTGGCATGAGCAGTCAGGCCTTTCCCAGAGGCAATGTGTAAAGCGTTTGCACAACACACACAACACACGAGGCGCACTATCCACACCACAAAGGAAACACAACACCAAGTTATATGAAAATATACTGTATTGTACACAACGCAATTATTAGACCAAACATCACATACCAGTAATATCCTGCTACCTTAGCAGTTGTCAAAACATTACACATTAGTTACTCTGCAAAACTAGCAGTAGTCACATATAACACACAGGTTACTTAGTATTCTGCAACATAAGCAGTAGTCAGGAAACACGTCATTACACTAAAGCACTTGTCATAAGAATATCATAAATGCCCATATTAGGAACATTATAAAACGTGGGGCAAGTCAGAAAAACATATTAGCATGATATGCCCATAAAAGGAACATTTGCATACACATATGAAACATCATCAAACAGGTAGGCAACATATAAATCAATAAAGTCTCTAAGAAGAAGTTATGCCATATGTAGATCCTGTAGAAAGTGCCTGTTTAAGATGAAGGCACCTCCTGTGCCAGTAGAATGAAAAATGGGGCCCCCGGCGCTCCTCTGTGCCAAACGGGGGCCTCTCACTAGTTCCGGGGTTGAGGGGGGCAGCACACACCCCCTCTGGATTAATGACGGGCCCATCCTGGGATCTGCGATCACTGGTGGCCCCAAGGCCTCAACTGGCTCTCACAAGGGGGCCAAAGTCAGCCAAATGATTTATGAAGGAGGGGGGGGACCATACACCCCTGCTGCTCTAATAAGGGGCCCCTCCTGGGGCGCATGATCTCTGGAGGCCCCCCGGGCCTTCACTGGCCCTCCAACGAGTGGGGGGCCAACGCAATGCCACTGGCCCACAAGGGGCCACCAAAATGAGAACGGCAGTGCAGGGGCCTCCGGTGAGGCTTCTGCCCTGCCTGCGGTCTTTAGGAATGTCTTCAGGGCTCCGGTGGGGCAGGGGGAGGCCTCCTTCTCCCCCTTGCCCTTTCAAACAAGAAAAAGGGGGCCCAGTGGGGCGGGAGAGCTTCCGATGAGGCCTCCTTCCCTGCCCGACGTCTCCTGGAGCAGAAAGGCCCACCCGGGCCGCGGTGGTGTGCAGGAATCGAAGCAGGTGCCTGCTTGTGCCCCGGGGACGCTCCTCAGAGTGTACCTTGCCCCTGGGCCACGCTAGGAGCACGCTCGCTCTGATTTCGCTTCCAGAGTGCCCCTGGGGTACCAGGGGCAGCAATAGCCCAGGTTGCGGCAGTGAACATGGGGCACAGAAACACGCTTTCCCAAAAGCGCTTAGGGCATCATATTAAGCCTGGGTCGCAGCAGTGAATTCCGGCAACAAGCACTTACAAAGTGCTAACTTCCAAGGAGAAGCAGGACAATCCACATAAAGCGCTTTCCAAAGCGCTGGGGAGAAATCAAGCATCCCTCGTGCTGTAAATGGATGCAGGGGTCAGGGGCCACAGCACCCTGCTCCTGGGGGACAGAGTTTAGGGATAAGGCCCACAGGTGAAAGGGCCCAGCAACAAGACAGCACAAAGAGGATGCAAGCAAGTGGCAGTTCCTTACAGTGACCAAGCAGGTCACAGGTCAGTACAGCAGCAGCAGTCCATGGCGGTTCCTGGTGAGTCCTTCCAGCCTTCTGTGTCCAGTTCCAAAATGTCTCCAAATTGTGGCAAAACTCCCCTGTACTTATACTCAGGCCCTCATTACAACCCTGATTCGAAACGGAGAGAACACTACTGAGGCATCAGATCGAAAATAAACAGGCACCTCAGGGGGAGGGGTAGGAGGCACCTCAGCCGGATGAACCGACAATGCAACTGCTCCACAAGGGGGCTCCATGCCCACAGTTTGGTCCTGGGGAGTGCAAAGCCACAGTCTCTCAAGTCTCTCAAGTGGGTGGTTTGCCTACTGCTTTATCCTGGGGAGTGCAAAGCCACAGTCTCATAAGTCTCTCAAGTGGGTGGTTTGCCCACTGATTGTCCTGAGGAGTGCAAAGCCACAGTCTCTCAAGTTGTTGACATGTTCCACTGGTTCTGGAGGGGGCTTTGTGCCCAGAGTGCTTCATCCTGCCAAGGAGTGTGTGAGTGGATGTTTTTCTCCACTGGTTCTGGAGGGGGCTTGGTGCCCAGAGTGCTTCATCCTGCCAAGGATTGGGGTAGTGGATGCTTTTCTCCACTGGTTCTGGAGGGGGCTTGGTGCCCAGAGTGCCTCATCCTGCCAAGGACTGTGTGAGTGGATGCTTTTCTCCTCTGGTTCTCGAGGGGGCTTGGTGCCCAGAGTGCTTCACATGCAGTGTGGCAGGTCCCATTCCCTTACCTGGGTGTGTGTGCCACGAGATTGCCTGGGAACAGGTAGCATGATACTCCATGGAGGCAGAGACACACTTCACCCTGCTGCGACTTTGCCTGCTACCTGCTGGTACTAACAGTGCTGGGTGTTGTGCCTCATGTACGCTGTGCAGGGTCCAGGACATCTCCTGCAGCCGCGGATGGCTGTCCACTGGGAATGTTTCCCATGTCGGCTGTGGTGGCAATGTCTGAGCACATCACGGGGCTGGTGGCGGTGGTTGCTGTGGTGTCTGTGGCAGAGATGCTGCTGGTGGTGAATGTGTCAGCAGCTGTGGAGAGAGACAGCAGGATGTCTCCTGCAGCCTTGGACGGCTGCCCACTAGGGATGATGCTGGGGACTGTTGCTGAGGCAGCAGACGTGCAGGTGGCGGTGCAGGTGGCGGTGCAGGTGGCAGTGCAGGTGGCCGTGCAGGTCGCGGTATCCACCACCGTACAGGTTGCTGTTCTGGTTGCCAGAAGGGGTGACTCTAGTCCCTCAGCCGGAGGCTCCCTGCCATGTCCTGACTTCCCCTTAGCCTTGTGTCCCTTCCCCACCTTGGATGTCGCTGCTGGTCCCTTGTCACTGTCCCCTTTTGGCTTGGAGGAGGCCTTGCTGGGTGGTTGGTGTGGCTTTTCCCTACGCCATGTGGGCACCTTCTTCACCTTGGCAGGTGGCGGAATGGGCTGATCCTTGGCCTCGCTAGGTGGCACACTGGCAGCCCTGATGGGTGCCGCCCACGATGTGATAGGACTTGCTGAGACCACAGTGCTGGAGGATTTGGTGGCTGAGGTGCTGGGCTGGGACCTGGACATCCTGGCCATAGGGGAAGGAAGGGGGGAGTTGTAGGGAAGAGGTCAATGTTAGCCAGGAAAAGTTTTTAAGACACACTGGGACGAGAAGATGGAGGGGGTTTGAGAGTGCAGGAAAAGGTAGTGGTTGTAGGAGGTGTACGTCTGCTGAATTTGGGTGAAGGTGCATGGGCCGGAGGCTGTTGTGAGGTGGATGTCTGTTGGGTGGGTGTGTGCCTGCGTTTGTGTACTTTGGGTGGAGGGCTCACAGACACACTGGGAGAGGACACAGGGGACGTGTGCATGGTAGTGGGGGTGGTGAGTGCACGTGAGCGGTGTGTGGTGATGGGCGTGCTGGTGATGGAGGTAGTGGCTGAGGAAGTAGTGCATGCAGGTGTGAGTGGAGATGAGACTGAGAGGGAGGAGGAGGATGTGGAGGAGGGGGGCACAGTGGAGGCAGTGGATGTTGGTGTGTCTGCATGGGGATGGTGCTTGTGTGAGTGCCTGTGGGATGTGTGGTGCTTATGTTTGCCATGTCCACTCTTGTGTGTTGATGAGTGTGCATGCTGGTCTGAAGGTGTGCTTGGGATAGGCTGAGGTAGAGGGGATTGAGTCTGGGTAGTGGATGTTGGAGGGGGGAGGCTGGACACAGGGACAATGGCTGCTGTCAGTGCTGAGGCCAGAGCCTGAAATGCTCTCTGTTGGGCCGCCACACCAGAATGAATGCCCTCCAGGTATGCATTTGTTTGCTGCAAATGCCTCTCAACACCCTGGATGGCATTCAAAATGGTTGATTGCCCAACAGTGAGGGATCTCAGGAGGTCAATAGCCTCCTCACTGAGGGCAGCAGGACTGACTGGGACAGGGCCTGACGTGCCTGGGGCTAAGGAGATGCCCACCCTCCTGGGTGAGAGGGCACAGGAAACTCAATGAGGGGCTGCTGGGAGGGTGGTGCTGGTAGGGGGGATGGAGGTTGTACCTGTCGTTGCGTGGGCACAGAGGTGCCCGCCACCGCAAGGGAGCTCCCATCAGAGGAGGAGTCGCTGTTGCTGGTGTCTGCTCCTGTCCCCGTCGTGGCGCTCCCCTTGCCCTCTGTCCCACTTGTGCCTTCAGACTCCGTAAATTCACCCTCCAGGGCCATGTGGGTTGCAGCTCCCTCCTGCTCCGGTGCCAATGCTCCTCCACCAGATGATGCTAATTCACACAAGGACAGGGTGACAAAACAAAAAGGGGGGAAGACACAAGAGACACATGGTCAATGCCTGAAACACCACTACCGTTGGCGGACACAACACACAGGGAGCAGCCCTATGCGCTAGCGCATACACTAACAATGCAGGGGAAAAACACATGCCCATGGGGGACTCTGCCTAGACCAATTTCATGCACAGCTGGAACCCATAGGAGCCTGGTAGGTGTAGAGGGCAACTACCACCATTGGGGTTGGAGTGGCACTGAGCCTGCAAAACAATGGATGTACCTTGGTGCGTCTGCCCTGGCCTAGGGGAACCCACAGCCCACCTCCCCCACCCAGACACCTCGTCAAGCACTCAGAACCAGCTGAATGAGGCTGTACTCACCCCCTTGCGACTGCTGTGATGCCCTCAAGCGCCCATCCAACTCAGGATATGCCACCGCCAGGATCCGGTACATCAGGGTGGTCATGGTGTGACAGGGCACCCCTTCCACATTGGGAGGCCATCCCCAGCTGGGCCTCCGCTGTCTTCTTGCTCCAGCGGCGTAGGTCCTCCCATCTTTTCCGGCAGTGGGTGTTACGTCTATGGTAGACCCCCAGGGTCCGCATTTTCTTGGCGATGGCACGCCAAATACCCTTCTTCTGGTGTGCGCTGACCTAGAGGAATAGTGAAGTAAAAAGGGATGGTACTCCCCCATCCAGTTCTTCTCACTCATTGCCCACAAACCTCCCACCCTAGCCCAGAAAAACATACACTCACCATCCTCACATGCTGGCCTGTGCCCCCCACCGTCTATTCCATCCACGACACTCCATACAATCATGTGCCATCCACCATGCATACAGTTTACTCACCTGTTTGTCTGGAGGACAGTAGAGTAGCGTGTACTGGGGGAGGACCCCATCCACCAGTTTGTGCAACTCCTCTGCAGTGAAGGCCGGGGCCCTTTCCCCAGACACTGTAGCCATTGTCGCTTCAGGACGAAGGTCACAGCAGCACTTGCAGTGTAGGTCCTCTCTTGTGGAAGGTTGGGTATCAAGTGAGGGAACTGATAGAAAATGGCGCTCACATCCGTGGCGGTGCGTACCTTCACTTCTGGCGTACATCGTCATTGGCTCCTGGAACCCATAGGGCCCAATGATAACCAATGCTGAATTGCGCAGAGGTCTTCGACCGCCTACCGTGACGCTGCACAATGCCAGCGCAGTTACCTCATTTCCCCTTGTCCCTCCTTACAGGTCAGGCAGCCGCCATTTCAGGTGGCCACATGGCAGGCCAACTAACTGCGTCACAGCACTTTTGGCCAGGAATACGGAAAGACAAAGGCACACAAAGACTTTTTCACGATTGTGCTAAACAGCCTTGTGAAACCTATGTGGTGTATGACCCACTGCTCACCCTTCTCCTCCATAGGGCATGTCCGCTGGGGCAGGTGATGAGATGATAGCATCCTCCGGTGTACAGACCCCTGGTGGACCTGTGGACAATGGAAGACAGACACATCATTATCACTAACAGACTTGATCGTGCCACAATCCAGGAACTGTGTACCCAGTTGGAGCCAGACCTGATGCCAGCTATCTGCCATCCCACAGGAATACCCCCTCTAGTGCAATTCCTGTCAGTGCTCTATTTCCTGGCCAGTGGGTCCTTTCAAACAACAGTGGCCATGGCATTAGGTATGTCACAGCCAATGTTCTCCAACGTGTTGTCCAGAGTGTTATCTGCCCTGCTGAAACACATGCGCAGCTACATCGTGTTCCCTCAGGTGGAGGATTTGCCCACAATGAAAGGTGACTTCTATGCCCTGGGACATATCCCCGACATTATTGGTACCATTGATGGTACACATGTGGCATTTGCCCCCCCCGCAGGAATGAACAGGTGTACAGAAACCACAAAAGCTACCATTCTATGAATGTACAGATGGTGTGTTTGCAGACCAGTACATCTCCCATGTGAATGCCAAGTATCCTGGCTCTGTGCATGACGCTTACATGTTGAGGAATAGCAGCATCCCTTAAGTGATGGGGCAACTTCAGAGGCACCGGGTGTGGCTAATAGGTGAGCCCAAGGTCCCCACACAGTTTAAATAGGTGTCTGGGTATGGGAGAGTCCCTAATGGTTGGAGTATGTCTAACAGTTGTCCCTCGATATTTTCAGGTGACTCTGGTTACCCCAACCTGTCATGGTTCCTGACCCCAGTGAGGAACCCCAGGACAAGGGCAGAGGAACGCTACAATGAGGCACATGGGTGAACCAGGAGGATAATAGAGCACACCTTTGGCCTCCTGAAGGCCAGATTCCGGTGCCTCCATCTGACAGGTGGCTCCCTATACAACTCACCGAAGAAGGTGTGCCAGATCATCGTGGCATGCTGTATGTTGCACAACCTGGCTTGGCAACGCCAGGTGCCTTTTCTGTAGGAGGGTCGGCCTGATGCTGGTCTTGTGGTAGCTGTGGAGCCTGTGGACAGTGAAGAAGAGGAGGCAGAAGAAGAAGTTATAGACAACCGAAACAACATCATCATGCAACACTTCCAGTGAGACACAGGTAAGAGAATTGTACTGCTTCTCACATATCATACTACTGTAGGACATTGCATAAATCTGCCTTTTTACCTCTGTGTATGGACCCTGACATGTCACTTTGCCTATCAATTTCACAGATCTGGGTCCCACTTTGTGCCCTCTGCTATGTTTACTGCTGCCTAACAACTGTGTATCATTGGTATGTGAACATGAACACTGACATTGCTATATTTCCGAAAGGTTGCAATTACACATTTGTAAAAGTACAGACTGACTCCAGGTTGATTTATGATTCAAGGGTGTTTATTTCTGTGGTAATAAGTGAAGGGGGGTGTGCAATGGGCTGGGGTCATGGTGGAGGAATGTCCATGGTAGAGTTCAGTCTCTTGGTCTCACAGGTACTTTGTCCAAGGGGGCATAGGAAGGGGAGTGATGGCAGTTTAAGGTGGACAGGGTAACAAAGTGGGACAGAAGGGTGACAATCAGGAGAGTGTTATTTCCTGACGGGGGTCTTGCAATGTTCTCTGTCTTGTTCCTGGATCTCAGGGACCGTTTGCGGGGTGGTTCTCCTTCTGCAGGGGGTGGGGTGCTGGTGGCCTGTTGTTCCTGTGGCAGGGCCTCCTGTCCGCTAGCGCCGGTGGAGATGGAGGGCTGTTCATCATTCAGGCTAGTGTCAGGGGCCCGTTTGAGTGCCACTGTGTCCCTCATGGTGTTGGCCAGGTCTTACAGTACCCCTGCAATGGTGACCAGGGTGGTGTTGATGGACTTCAAGTCCTCCCTGATCCCCAGGTAGTGTTCCTCCTGCAGCCGCTGGGTCTCCTGAAACTTGGCCAGTACTGTGCCCATGGTCTCCTGGGAATGATGGTATGCTCCCATGATGTTGGAGAGTGCCTCGTGGAGAGTGGGTTACTGGGCTTGTCCTTCCCCTGTTGCACAACATTCCTCCCAGCTTCCCTGTTATCCTGTGCCTCTGTCCCTTGAGCCGTGTGCCCACTGCCACTGACCCCAGGTCCCTGATTGTCTTGGGTTGGTGGGTTTGCCTGGGGTCCCTGTAGTGGTGGACACACTGCTGATTGACGTGTCCTGGGGACAGAGGGATGGGCCTGCTGTGTGGGTTCCGTGGTAGTGTCTTCTGAGGGGGGAGGCTCTGTCGTGGTTTTTGACTGTGCCAGGGACCTGACTGTCCAGAGGTCCCTGATGGGCTGGGCTGGTCATCCAGATCCAGGCGTGCAGAGCTGCTGTCGTAACTGTGGGCCTCTTCTGTGGGGGGACTGGATATGTCGGGCACCTCCTGTCCAGTGACGTTGGGAATGGGTCCTGTTGGGGTTTTAGTATCTGTGTGTGCCATCTTGTGCATTGGGTGAGTTACCCTCTACTCCTGCGCTTGCCTTGTTGTGTTTGTCATTGTGTGATTAGTGTTTTGGGGTCTGTGTGGGTGTCTGTACTGGACATGCTTTGGCAATGGGTGCCCATGCTTTGGTGTTGCATTCAGGGCTTGGTATTGGGATGATTAGGTTGTGACAGTGGGGCACATGTGAGGTGTTGGAGTGATGGGGGTGAAGAGGGGTGTGGGTATGTGATGGGATGCAGGTGGGGTGGGGGATATGGTAATTAAGATTTGACTTACCAGAGTCCAGTCCTCCTGCTACTCCTGCGAGGCCCTCAGGATGCAGTATTGCCTAGACTTGCTCCTCCCATGTTGTTAGTTGTGGGGGAGGAGGTGGAGGTCCACCGCCAGTCCTCTGTACAGCAATCTGGTGTCTGAATACCACGGAACGCACCTTCCCCCGTAGGTCGTTCCACCTCTTCCTGGTGTCATCCTGTGTTCTTAGATGCTGTCCCGCTGCGTTGACCCTTTCGACGATTCTCCGCCATAGCTCCATCTTCCTAGTAATGGAGGTGTGCTGCACCTGTGATCAGAAAAGCTGTGGCTCTACCCGGATGATTTCTTCCATCATGACCCTGAGCTCCTCCTCAGAAAACCTAGGGTGTCTTTGAGGTGCCATGATGTGGTGTGGGTGATGTGTGAGGTGATGTTTGTTGTGAAATGTGCTGTGATGTGTTGGGGTGTGTTCTTTGAGGTGCGTGGATGTTGTATGAGTGATGGTGTGGTGTGCTTGTGGATGCTGGTGTAGTGTTAGCTATTCTCTCTCTGTTCTTCTTCACAAATATGCCGTTGTAAGGAGTTGTGGGTAATGTGGGTGTGTGTTATATAGTGGTGTGGGTGTGTGGGTGTTGTGTGTGTATGTGTATCTGGTGTTTGTATATCGATTTGTCCAATGTGGTTGTGATTTTGTAAGTGTGTGTGTATTTTGAGCGCAGCAGTGTGTACCGCCAATGGATTACTGCGGTTGAAAGACTGCCACGTTGATCCATGGGTCGTGATACTGTGGACGTATTCTTGTTGGCATGACGGTGTGGGTTTTGCTATCGCCAGTTTATCACTGACCTTTGGTGTGGCGGACTTGCGTGGGTGTCTGTATTGTGGCGGATTACGAGATGTGGCTCGTAATACCTGTAGCGGATTTCCGCCACGGTATGTTGGCAGCCTTCAGCATGGCGGTAAGTGGGATTTACCACCAGGTTTGTAATGAGGGCCTCAATCTTTACAGTGTTTTACAATGGAAGGGGAGAGGAGGTTCCAACCAGTTACAACTGGTTCTGGGAGTGCCCCCTCTCTCCTCCAGCACAGGCTCCAAACATCAGTTGGGGGTAAATGACCATATTGGGGGAGGCCAGGGCACAGCCTTTACAAATGCAGGTGTGCCCCGCCTCTCCCTTCTCTCAGCCCAGGAAAACTATTCAGTATACAGATGCACCTCTGTGACACCTCCACCCTCCCTGTGTACAGGCTGTCTGAAACGTATACACAAAGCCCAACTGTCAGTCTGCCCAGACGTGGATTGGAGTCAAGCTGCAAAACACCAGAGTCATAAGCACAGAGAAATGCTCACTTTCTAGAAGTGGCATTTCTGTAATAGTAATAAAAAATACACCTAAACCAGTAAGCAGCATTTCTTATCACCATTACAACCATACCAAACATGCCTACAATACCCCTCATAAATAAGACAATACTCCTTACACATAAGGCAGGGCATTTCTAATGCAATCCCATGAGGAGGCATGACTCACAGCAGTGAGACACCAAGTTAGGCTGTTTGTCACTACTAGGACAGGCCACGCAACCTGGCACATGTCCTGCCTTCTACATACATAGCACCCTGCCCATAGGGCTAGCTAGGGCCTACCTCTGGGTGACTTACATGTAGTAAAAGGGGAGTTATCGGCCTGGCAAGTAAATTTAGATGCCAGGTCCCTGTGGCAGAAGCAGGCCTGAGACAGGTTTGAAAAACTACTTCAGTGGGTGGCACAAGCAGCGCTGCAGGCCCACTAGTAGCATTTAATTTACAGGTCCTGGGTATAGAGATACCACTGTACAAGGGAATTATACGTAAATTAAATATGCCAATTAGGTATAAGCCAATCATACCAACTTTAGATGGGAGAGCACCTGCACTTTAGCACTGATCAGCAGGGATAGAGTGCTCAGAGTCTTAGAGCCAACAGCGAGAGGTCAGAAAAAATAGGAGGAATTAGGCAAAAAGTCAGGGGGTGAACCTCCCACAAGGGTCAGGTCCAACAGGGCCCAAGTACAGAGAATCGTAGTGCCTATCAGACCATCCACTGTCCTGCCAAGAGGGCCCTGGTAGTAAGGCATACCATCTGTTGTGATGGTGGAGGGCCTGTGGCAATGAGCCCCTTCATCCAGGGGCTGAGGTGAAAAAAGACTCAGCAACAAGGCCAAGACCATGCACGAGGACCTGGTGTATGGATGACCTGAACAGCATAGAGTTCACCACTGAGCAGACTCATGATAGGTCTTCAGCACCTCATCTCAAAGAGGGGCACCATACGTTCACAGACCACAGGGGGGGGCTGCAGTATAGTACTGACATCACGTGGAGAAGCAGAGAGGGCAGATTTGGGAGACAGTGAGACGGTGAGACCGAGTGGTGTACCCCTCACCCTAGGTGGGTGAAATGTCATAGACTGGAGAGCACCCAAAGAGGGAGCCCATGTCAGAGAGATGAGGTGGGACCCCTGTTTCTGTGGACTGTGGGAAGGGGGCTGCCTGGGAAAGTCCTGAAGCCAGCTGGGCCTTCTGCCCCCAACCCAGCTGATGAAAGGGCCTGTGTGATTTGGACCCACAGGGGTAGGCACTGGTAAGCACAAAACCTATGCTGGGCCACAGACTGGCAGGCTGAATGCTCCAGATGGGCCCTCTGATTTACACCAGGTGTGACTGGTACCAGGAGGCAATAGAACTGCTCCTATTCCACACTACAGGAGGACCTCAAGTGTAGCAGAGCAGGCACAGACAATGAGCAAGGTCAGAGCAGGTAGAAATATGCGGAAGACAAAGATAGACCAAGTCACAGCCTCTGGTACACATGAGAACACACTGGCAACTGACAATGGGGGACTACAAGACCCGCAAGCCCATATCCTAGTGGCAATCGAGTCTTCAAGTACAACAGTGCAAGCAAAAATTTAAACCATTGCATTTGATGTTTACCAGCTGTGAGATGATGTCTGTAAGGTGGAGGAGAGATCAGTATAAACAGAACAGCATGTGCCCAAATTCCAGGAAGAGATGTCAACGTTGAAAGCCACAGTGACTGCACTGATGTTCCAGTCTCAGAAATTGCAGCAAAGGATGCGGAGGGAGGGTCCCACAGGTGCAACCTGAGACTAGTGCGGTTCCCCGAAAAGGCTGAAGGAAGTACGCAAGAACAGATCCTGAAAAGCTGGATTAGGTCAACAATCATGGAGGCAAGCCTGTCACGGATGTTTGTGATGGAGCGGGCCCACAGGTACTTAGCCCTGCCTCTACCATTTGGGGTTCCCCCGAGGACTATCATAGCAAAAATCCTCAACTACATAGACTGGGATGCCATATTACAGGAGGTATGGCAGAGGGGTGACCCCTCCTTCGAGAACCATTTCATGCGCATTCTCCCAGATTGTACATGGACTGTCCATCAGCAGAGGTAGGCATTTAATGGGGTCAAGCAAAAACTGAAAGTATATGTTGCTTTACCAGGCCAAATTGAAAGTAGTACATGATCGCTGTTCACACTTCTCCATTACACGGGACGACGTCTGGGACTAACTGGAGACCCTCCTGAGGCCAGGGGGTACTATCATGAAAGGACCAGACAAACAGAAAAAACGGGAGCGGAGGCGAGGAACAGAGGTAGACACAGGAAGCGATCAACTTCAATCACAAAGGTGATGGTGTGCCGGGATTGCACACTGGATCTGGAACAACACCAGGAAAAGGAACAGGCCACTGCACTGGTGGAGTCAGTAACCTCCACAACCTCCACCAAGAGTGGAGCAGTACTGGTGGAGGAAATGCAGATTGCTGAAACAGAACAGAACTTGGTCTGATGGACTATTACTGAATGTTACCACGCACCTGCACCTGAGTGGGTGCCATGGTTAGGAGAGGGGGTGACTCCCCCTGAAATGGGCACAGACAAGGTACTGTACATTTGTCAGTGCTAGCTCAATAACACAGTCGTACCATGACAATTTAGACTTTAGCTCAGGCAGGCCGCACATGGGGACAATGCTCCTGAACAAGGTGCAGTGGGTGACAATGGGTGGGAACCAAAGGGCTGGCATTGTCTTACATGGGCAGTGACTGCGGGCACTGTAAGGGCACTACAGGGGCTGGACTGTGACTGAGGTTGATGTCCAGAAGCATCCGGGTCACATCCCACCCCCAGGATATAGTCAACTAGATGGTGAGAAGATCAAAGGTTCTGACACACATTGCAACTAGGACGAGCTGTAGCAGTTTCAAAAAGGAAAGGGTAGGTACAGAATATGGCTGGGAAGACATGAGTTACTTTGAATGTGTTTACCTGGGAGTGGTGGTAGGATGGTGTTTGTTGGATAGGGTTTGCTTTACTGCAGTGTAAGGCTGTTACTCAGGTGGGCGGCTAGGAGGTGAACAGAGGATGCGGGTGACAGGAGACGTAGGGAGGGTGGATGAGGACGGGTACGTGGACACATGAACTTTCACAACTCCTGAAGAAGGGAACCACATACTTTCTCAAGTGAAACATGAGGGAGCTAAACTCCTTTGTTCAATAGTACAGGGCACATACCCACCTGAGACGGGTGGGAGTAAACAAAGGAGACACACAGCGGACACACCTAATGGACAGGGAGGCACAGAAACTACAGAAAGAATAGATAGGGCAACTCTACTCTTCAACTAAATCATCAAAAAACACGGTGTCTCTATTTGGGTGGCACCCAGGGTCCTGTTTCAGCAGTGCACCGCAGTCACATGGCAGACATGAAGGGGCGATATGTATTATTGCATAGCGTGCTAGACGGTATGGAATGTTGCCTACTTAACACATGTGCACCAAGTATGGATGATGGTGGATTTTATGAAGCCCTGGAGACTGAGCTGCTGCCATATATGGGATGCAAATAATCTGGGTTGGGGATTTTAGATGTGTCCTAGAGGGGCTACTGGACAGACACCAACCCACGCAGCGAACAAAGCCAAATATGACATGGAGATTGCAGGAGACCAAGACCAGGCTACATTGCACAGACATATGAAGGGAACTTAACCCGAAAGCTCAGGAATTCTCTTGTTACACACCCACACACTAAGCCCATAGTCATCTGGACTGGTTCCTATTCACCAAAGATGGTGCACTGAACATTTAGGGAGTGAGATTTAAGGTGTGCTTTCTCTCAGACCATGTTCCCATTCTGTTGAAATGTGGGTTGGTGGGTCTCCGGTCAAGCATCCCCTTGTGGAGACTTCGACCAGAGACTTTGGGGAATCCTGAATATAAAATGGTGCTACCGGGCTTATTTGGCACCAATTGGAACATCACATTGACACGCACAATGGAAATGGAGTTGGAAACTTTCCATTAAGCAAAATCAAGCAGTATCCTGCTGATACATATGCATGAGACCGTGATATTAATACTCCTAAAGCCAGGTAAAGACCCGAGTCCTACCAACTGCCGTCCATGATCACTGTTGATTTTGAACTACTTGCTAAAGAACTCGCAAAGCGTCTGGCTATATAGTCACACACTTAGTACGGTCAGTGGAATTTATGCTGGGGAAGGTCACCTATATGAACCTTCGGCAGCTTTGTCATGTACTGCATGCCACCCAGGGATCAGAGCTGGTGGCTCTAGATGTCGAGAAAGCATTTTATACCCTGTCTTGGGAGTATCTGTGGATAGTGCTTTGGAGAATTGGAATGGGCCTGAGGTCCTTGTCATGGGTGTGGCATTATAATTGGAACCCAAAGCTAGAGTGTGAACAGGACAGGTAGTATTGGACATACTAGCTGTAGAGAGAGGAACAAAGCAGGGATGCCCATTGTCCCAGCTCATCTTCACACTGGCCTTAGAGCCTTTGTTGGTGTACTTGAGGAGCAAACTCAGGGAATGGGAGATGCTAGTAGGTGACACAATGCACACTGTGTGAATATACGCAGACAATGCCCTTGAATATGTGAACAAACTGGGAAGGTCGGTGCTGTGACTCCTGACACTCATGGCAGACTTCGGGAGTGTGTTGGGGCTACACATCAACAGACACAAAATGGTGTTTTTCCCGCAGGCTGCCTTGGCACACTGAAAGGCAACTGATCTCCCGGAGGTAGTACTACCCCGGGAAAAAAGTACAATTTCACTACTGGTATACAGACACCTCATGACCCATGCATTAATATTAGTTTAACATGGGATGGGTGATTGGCAGCCTAACAGCATCTGTAAAATCCTGGAATTCCTTGCCACTGTCAGTCATGTGCAGAAATAAGCCTAGGCAGGAAGGTATTGCTGCCCAGGTGACTCTATATTATGCATAACTCGTTCAGTGTCCAACCAAACTCTATATTCCATCAGCTTAATGAGCGGTTGGAGTTCTTAGTGTGGGCAGGAAAGCAAAGCAAGGTTAGACTAGAAGTCTTAAAACTAGTCCTAGCTGAGGGCTGATTGGGACGCACTGACCTCCAGTTATATTATCCAGCTGGCCTGCGACAGTATGCAGGCATGTGAGTCGATGATGGTCCCGACTGGGAGAAGAAACTGCTAGAGGGACGGTCACTGAGGAAGACCTCCCTAGAATTCTTATGGAGGGTCATAGGATGCCAGCGGGTGGTCCTTTATAGTAGCCCAGGTAGCACAGGCATGAAAAAAAGTGGTCACCCTTGTTCGGAAGTGTGCACCATATGACAGGCTACTCCTCATATGGTGGCTGCGGCTTCTTAGATACATCTGCACCTTCATGAATATCCACCAATAGTTGAATGGAGGTTGTCAGAGGGCGGGAGACCTGTTTCTAAATTAATCTTTCATAATACTAGGAGAAGTATGGACAGTTTTTCGAGTAGGTCCAGGGCAGCTTCTACAGTGCGCAACTGTGTCTCTTACAGTTCGTGAGATATTGAAAAGTTTTTCTGAGGAACCCAGTGACTCGTGTCCTGAATGTACTATTAGGCCCAGGCTCGAGTAGGAACCTAATTTCTGACTGTATGCTGCCCTGAAGGAGGACAGGCAGACAGATATATTGTCTGCTCACAATACTGGAATAGGGACCTTGAGGTCCCCCTTACGAACAGCTAATGGAAGTAAGCTAGGGAACAAGTACAAAAACAGACAGTAATGCCAGGTTTAAATTGGTGCAATTCTACTACCTGATGCCACAATGCCTGCATAGGGTTTTCCTGGTGAAGTCAATGAGCTCTGTGCGCTGCAGTGAGACCCCAGCTGATTTCATATGTTAAGTGGACATGGCACGAGGTGCACTCCTTCTGGATAGAGATGAAAAGATGAAAAGGAACACAGGAGTCAAGGCACAGCTGACAATATGTCACTGTATCCTGGGCCTTTTGCCACTCCCTAGAGAAGGCAGGAAGATGGGATATAAATGTGCCCAACTGGTGCTAGCAAGGCATCATATTGCCATTCATTAAGTAAGTCCTGCACTGCCAATGAAGGGTACGTGGTGAGCAGACCAGCTGGAGTGGCCAGTAGCTGAAGAACGTAGACTTAAACGGTACGCAGAAATGAAAATGCAGAAAGGGACTTGGAGATGTGAGGTGTGTTGGTGGACCACCTCCAGAGTGACAGGGGACCGGGGATGTAGCAGCCCCGATTTTGCCAGCAGCAGGAGTGGTAGGCCCCCAGACAGTGGAGGGTGACGTGAATGAGAGAGAGAATGATTTGCACCACCCATTGGGTGTTATTGGAATATTGTGATGGCGGCTGTAATAAGTGTGAGGGGGGAACCAAATGGTGTGTATCTGTTGGCCCCCTCCCATTCCACCTCTACCAAAGAATTGCTTAACAGTGTTTCTACTTGATTATTACATAGATGGGAGTGCCTGTGCCCCCTCTCCCATGACAGACCCAGGATGGAGAGCACTTAACTCGATACAATTTGAGGGTTGGGTCATATTATGCTGCAGGAATTTTCTGAGTAATTTTCACGGGTCACAACTCAGAGAGTTTGTAAGGTTTGTATATTGTAAAAATGTTAATAAAGAAAGTTGAAAAAAAGAAATGTGCATTGTCACTTTAGTGTGCTGCAGTCCACTATAGCATTTAGCTTACAGACCATGTGTACATTTTGTATCATATACTAAGGACTTATCTATAAGGTAAATGTTCCAATTCCAACGTTTTAGAGGGTTGGTGTACATGCATGGGTCTGGTTAGCAGAGTCTCAGTGCACAGAGTCAACAAACCACATCAGCAGTCCAAATAAATGGGTGTGCTCATGCAAAAAGAGGCATCTTCTTACACAAATATTTCAAGATATATTTGCAATCTTAAAAACAAAACTGAGCTCCTACATGTGTGTGCATGCGCATACTGGAAAGGACAGGGAGTGGGTTTTACATTTAAGGAACAAATGTGTACACTTACCAAGAATTGCCTTTAGAGTGGGACGCAGCTTTTGCCAACAGTTATTAAACATTGTGATGATTGGTAGTTTTCTCATCCATTCACAAAAAATGACCAAGTGGTATACAAAAGGTGACCCATCCGTAGATTCGGAAAGTAAAACCACAATTTTCTTTGCAGACCCAATAAGGGGGCCTGCAGACTGTAGAAATTCTTCTTTTGATTTTCCAAGTTTTGTGCATGTCAATACCTTAAACAATAAAAAAACACGTTTCAATAGGTAGCCTAGTTTCACTATTGTAGAAAATTATCTGAAGCACACACATGCAAAATTCAATGTCCACAATGTTTGAAATTGACAAGACTAGTGACATATCGATGCATACAGCGTTTTCTAAAAAGCTACATTAAGGTTACAAAGCGCTAGGAAAAACGTGTGAAGAAGTTAAATGTTTATGGAATAAGTCATGTATTAGTTCTTAAAGATAGGCGTGCGACATGTATCCAGAGTATTTAGATGAATATATCGTATCTGTAGATTGTAGTTAAAAAATAATTTACCAGAATAAAATGTGCAGTTTCCACAAGCAGTAAAACATTAACAATAACATACCCTGGCCTCTAAAGGTGTTATAGAGTTTTCTATTATTAAGTCGATATCTTACCAGTTTTGCTTGCATAACTCTTTTAGGTGCAGACTTTTGTAAATTACTCCCATACTGACTAATCTGCAGTGGCCAGATACAGTTTTTCAGACGGAGTCTGACCAAATCTAACTTGAGGTACAAATTATTTCATGTACAGCATACTTACCTCACTGAAATTTAGACTAAAAAAGTTCTAAGTTAAACTATTAATATGAATATTGGCTTAGTCTATGTGTTATCAATTACTGAAGTGGTTGCGTGAAACTCATCTCGGATGTGCTCTCTAAAGCCATATACTTTTACTCTTCACCAATGTTCTATGTGTCAAGATTTGCAACACCTCGCTGTGCAAGCAAGGGCGTGCAAGAACTACCAAAATCAAAGATTTGTTTAAAAAGCAAAGCAAATGGTGCATTTTGATTCCATGTAGCTGTTTCAAATCATCACTTTTCTGGGAGCTATTTTAATGTAATTGCCACAAACAAGAAAATTGAAGTAATAGCTAAACTCAGATACTGATGATCGGTCAAACCACATCCCAGTTCATTATTTCTCATCCACAATGGCACTCAAGACAGACCAGCCCTAAAAATCAGTCTTATTCCTGTTGTAAAAGAGCAGTCCAACCTAACTTCCAGGCCCAGTCTCCTTCGGACATGAAAACAAGCAGCTCCAAATCAGTTTCAGCCAACTTAGGCTCTGTCAGAGACCTACATCTTGAGTCATGTGGCACAATGACCATGGGACCTACACCTGGTTATAGCCACTGTATTTGCAAGACATAGGCCCTCATTATGACCCTGGTGGTCTTCTAGTACAGCACCCCCAAAACCCTACCACCCCCATACATGCACAGGCACACAGACACCTACACACAACCCGCAGACACTCATTCACCAACACTGACAAACATGCATTCACTTACAAGCATCCATTCACACATACACTCACAAGAATCCATACACGCACTCACCTCTACATGCATACACGCACTCTCTTCAACATTCATACACTCACTCACTTCAACATTCATACACGCACTCACTTCAACATTCACACATGCATTCAACCATGCATTCACACATACATTCACACATGCATTCAACCACACATTCACACATACATTCACACATGCAGTCAACCACGCATTCACACATACATTCACACACGCCTTCAAACACACATTCACACATACATTTCCACACACATTTAACCATGCATTCACACATACATTCACACACACATACACACACACATACACACATGCATACACACACCCATACACACACCCATACAGACATGCATACACACACCCATACACATATGCACACACCACACCTCCCACCCTCTCACCCCTCCTCCCAGTCGGACAATCGCCTTACCTTGTCCGACGAGGAGGTCGTCTAGCACAGAACAGGAACAGGCACTTCCACCGCCGGCAGCGCCCCGCCATCAGGACACTGCCAGGCCATATTACTGCTCATACTACGGCTGGTGGAGTCCTTTTGGAGTGGCAGGGCCAGTGGTGGAGCTGCCAATGCGCCTCCGACCACCAGCACGACTACTGGATGATTTCTGCCCAAAATGTGATCTGGTGGGCGGAAGACCGCCGGCACCGGCGGTCTTCTGGCGCCTGCGTATTTGGCGGTCTTGGAAAAAAGACCACCAAAGTCAAAATGCGGGCCATAGTAAGGTGATGAAGAGAATGCTTGAATTAATGTCAGCCATGTGAGATTGCTTGGGTTGCATCCCAGTACCTCATTTTTCAGCCACAATACCATTCTTAACAGGTCAACCATATGCAAGTCATTTTTAAAAATCCTGATTAAAAGGAACAATCCAGCCTGAATTACCTGGGCAGGGATCCGCTAGAGTGAAAAATGCACAGTAGGTATGCCAACAAGTATTTTATACAGTAGTTGTTGTGTTGCAATCTGTTTTCATTGTTCTCTTATGATATGCTGTTATGTTGTAATTGTGTTTCCGTGTATTTTACTGTGATATGGTCTGTTGTTCAACACATGCTTGTAAATTTACAGAGAAAAGCAGCACCTCTTGAAGATTCTTCTTATAAGCAACCACTTACCAATGACTAGGGTGGTAAAATAGCACTGCTCCAGCGTTTCAAATACGGAAGAACCCCAGCTAGCTCAAAACTGTTACAGTAGTCTAAAATTAGCATTTGCGTTCACAGTTAGAGGTGAATGAGCCATTGAAGCTGTCTGTAGCTCAGCTCAAAGTCCTCTTGGATACTTAGGCCCTCATTACAACCCTGCCGGTCGGTGATAAAGTGGCGGTAATAAAAAAAGATGGAATCACGACCATGGCGGAAACCGCCAACACAGACAGCCACTTTAACACTCCGACCACCACGTGGTAGCAACAAACACCTGCCCGTGTTGCTGTATCTCTTAATACACCACGAAGTGGAAAGAAGGCGGCGGCGACGACCACGGTGAGTACTGCACCTAGCACACAGGTGAGGGGAGGAGGGAAAAGAGAGTGACACACACATGCAAAATGCAACACCCCCACCCTCCACTCACAACAACACACACACACACACACACATCCAATAACATCACAGATACACCCCGTCACCCCCTGGAAGAACGCAAGGACCAAACAAAATGAGTTTAACTAGTGTAATAGTGTAATATTCGAACAATCAGAGAACCAAGAGAACAGCAAATAATCAGTATACACAAATATTTACCGCAAGTACACAAGTTCGTACACTGTCTCATGAAATGTCCGTGGACCAGTGGTCCCAAAAAGCATGGATGAAGCCCACACATGACACCTGCCTCAAAACAGAGAGAACACTGCAGGGGCATCAGGTCGATGAAAAAACAGGCACCTCAGGGGAAAGGGGATGGGGGGCACATCAGCCAGATGATGGTACGACACCACTGCTCCTCGAGGGGGCTCCATACCCACTGCTTGCTCCTGGGGAGTGCAAAGCCACAGTCTCTCAAGTCTCTCAAGTGGGTGCACTGCCCACTGCTTAGTCCTGGGGAGTGCAAAGCCACAGTCTCTCCAGTCTCTCAAGTGGGTGGTTTGCCCATTGCTTGGTCCTGGGAAGTGCAAAGCCACAGTCTCTCAAAACTCTGAAGTGGGTGGTTTGCCCACTGCTTGGTCCTGGGGAGTGGAAAGCCACAGTCTCTCAAGTGGGTGGTTTGCCCACTGCTTGGTCCTGGAGAGTGCAAAGCCACAGTCTCTCAAGTCGGTGACATGTACCACTGGTTCTGGAGGGGGCTTTGTGCCCACAGTGCTTCATCCTGCCAAGGACTGTGTTAGTGGATGCTTTTCCTCCACGGGTTCTGGAGGGGGATTTGTGCCCAGACTGCTTCTTCATGCCAAGGACTGTGTAGTGGATGCTTTTCTCCACTGGTTCTGGAGGGGGCTTTGTGCCCAGAGTGCTTCATCCTGTCAAGGACTGTGTTAGTGAATGCTTTTCTCCGCTGGTTCTGGAGGGGCCATTGTGCCCAGAGTGCTTCATCCTGCAAAGGACTGTGTTATTGGATTGCTTTTATACACTGGTTCTGGAGGGGGCTTTGTGCCCAGTGATGCTGCACCTGGGGTGTGGCATGTTGACTTTGTCTCACCTAGGTGTCACAGCCATGCGATGTACCTGGAACAGGTAGCATGATACTCCATGGAGGAAGACCCACACTCCATCCTGTGGCAACTTAGGCTGCCAATCGCTGGTTCGTGTCAGTGCTGGATGTGGTGTTTCAAGTGGGGTGTCCAGCAGACTCTGATGGCTGCACACTGGAGATGGGGCTGACGACCGACAGCTGTGCACGTGGCGGTGCTGATGGTGGTGCAGGCGGCGGTGGCTGCAGCGGAGATGCTGCCAGTGCTGGCCGTGGTGCAAGTGACTGTTGGGGTGGATGGAGACACCATACCGTCTCCGGCAGCCTTGGATGGCTGATCCTTGGGGAGGATACTGCAGACTGACGTTGTGGCAGTGGCGGTGCAGGTGCTGGTGCAGGTGGCGGTCGGGGCAGCGGTGGTGACTGTGGTGCATGTGGCTGCCATCCCTGATGATTTGGTGGTCACCAGCCCCTCTCCAGGTGACATCGTGCCCAGACGTGATGTGCCCTTTGGCTTGTGGCCCTTCCCCATCTTGACAGCCACTGCAGGGACCTTGGCACTGTCCACTCTGTGTTTGTGCGAGGCCTTGCTGGGTGGGTGGTGTGATTGTCCCCTGCTGGAAGCCGATCCCTTTTTGAGCTTTGCAGGTGGTGGAATAGGGTGGTCCTTCTTTTCTGTCGGTGGCACACTGGCAGCTCTGTCGGGTTCCCCCTTTGACTGTACTGGAGTAGCAGGGACCACAGCGGATGCAGATTTGGTGGCTGAGGTGCTGGGCTGGGATCTAGACATCCTGGTATTACGAGAAGGACGGGGGGAAGTGTAGGGAAGAGGTTCAGGTTAGCTAGGTAAACTTTTTTGTACACACTGGGATGGGAAGATGGAGGGGGTTTGGGAGTGGAGAAAGAGGTAGTGGTTGTAGGAGGTGTACGTCTGCTGAGTTTGGGTGAAGATGCATGGGTTGGAGGCTGTTGTGAGGTGGATGGCTGTTGGGTGGGTGTGTGCCTGCATTTGTGTACTTTGGGAGGAGGGCTCAAAGACACACTGGGAGAGGACACAGGGGATGTGTGAACGGTAGTGGAGGTGGTGATTGCACGTGAGCGGTGTGTAGTGATGGGCATGCTGGTGATGGAGGTAGTGGCTGAAGATGTAGTTCATGCAGGTGTGAGTGGAGATGAGACTGGGAGGGAGGTGGACAACGTGGAGGAGGGGACACAGTGGAGGCAGTGGATGTTGGTCCGTCTGCATGTGTATGGTGCTTGTGTGAGTGCCTGTGGGATGTGTGGTGCTTATATTTTTCTGATCCACTTATGTGTGGGGATGTGTGTACATGCTGATCTGATGGTGTGATTGGGATAGGCTGAGGCAGAGGGGATTGGGTCTGGGTAGTGGAAGTTGGAGGGGGGAGGCTCGACACAGGGACAATGGCTGCCATCAGTGCTGAGGCCAGAGCCTGAAATGTTCTCTGTTGGGCCACCACGCTAGAATGAATGTCCTCCAGGTATGCATTTGTTTTTTACAAATGCCTCTTAACACCCTGGATGGCATTCAGAATGGTTTACTGCCCAACAGTGAGGAATCTTAGGAGGTCAATAGCCTCCTCACTGAGGGCAGCAGGGCTGACTGGGGCAGGGCCTGAGGTGGGGGCACGGAAAAGCTGCTGGGAGGGTGGTGCTGGTGGGGGGGTGGCGGCTGTACCTGTTGTTACGGTGGGCGCAGGGTGCCCGCCATCGCAAGGGAGCTCCCATCAGAGGAGGAGTCGCTGTTGCTGGTGTCCCCTCCTGTCCCCGTCGTGGAGCTCCCCTCGCCCTCCGTCCCACTGGTGACTTCACCCTCTGTGGATTCACCCTCCTGGGCCATGTGGCATGCAGCTCCCTCTGTCTCCGGTGCCTCTGCTCCTCCACCAGATGATGCTAATGCACACAAGGACAGGGTGACAAAACAAGAAGGGGGGAAAAGACAGAGGAGACACATGGTCAATGCCAGCAACAACACCACCGTTGGCGGACACAACACACATGGAACATCCCTATGCACTAGGCCATGCACTAGCAGTGAGTAGGAAAATCACCTGCCCATGGGGGACTATGCCTAACACCATTTGCTGCACACCTGGAACCCACCGGAGCCTGACTAGTTGTACATGCCCACTAAAACTATTGGGGTTGGAGTGCCTCAGAGCCTGCCTAAAAAGGGACCTACCCTACCAAGTTCGCCCTGGCCTAGGGGAGCCCACATCCCCCAACCAGACACCTCATAAAGCGCTTAGAGTCTGCGAAAGAGACTGTCCTCACCCCCTTGTGGCTGCTGTGATGCCCTCAAGTGCCCATCCAACACCAGATATGCTACCACCAGGATCCAGAACATCAGGGGGGTCATGGTGCGATGGGCACCCCTTCCACGTTGGGAGGCTATCCCCAGCTGGGCCTCTGCCGTCTTCTTGCTCCAGCGGTGCAGGTCCTCCCATCTCTTGCGGCAGTGGGTGCTCCGTCTATGATAGACCCTCAGGGTCCACACTTCCTTGGCGATGGCACGCCAAATACCCTTCTTCTGGTGGGCGCTGAGTCAGAGGAAAGGTACAGGGTGAAAGGAAATTACTCTCCTGTCCGGACCGTCATACTTATTGCCCACCAGTTTCCACCCATGCCCTGATGCACATACACTCACCATCCTCACATGCAGGTCTCAGTCCCCCGCCCCACATGTGTCTTCCATCTACACCACTCCATACATTCATGGCCCATGCATCATGCTCGCAGTGTACTCACCTGTGTGTCTGGAGGACAGTAGAGTAGCGTGTACTGGGGGAGGACCCCATCCACCAGTTTGTCCAACTCCTCTGCGGTGAAGACAGGGGCCCTTTCCCCAGACACATGAGCCATTGTCGCTTCCAGACTGAGGTCGCAGCAGCACTTGCAGTGTAGGTCCTCTCCTGTTGAAGGTCAGGTATCAAGTGAGTGAACAGATAGAAAATGGTGGCCACGTCTACGGTGGTGCGTACCGTCACCGCCAGCGTACCTCATCATTGGCTGCTGGAACCAATAGGGCCCAATGATAACCAATGCTAAATTGTGCAGCGATCTTCGACCGCCTACCGCGATGCTGCAGAACGCCAGCGCAGTTACATCATTTCCCCTTGTCCCTCCTTACAGGTCAGGCAGCCACAATTTCAGGGGGGCACATGGCATGGCACCTAACTGCGTCACAGCACATTTTGGCAGACATACTGACAAAGTACGCCACACACGGATTTACTCACATTACAGCAAAAACACTTGTGCAAACTATGTGGTACATGACCCTCTGCTCACCATTCTCCTCCATAGGGCACATCCGCTGGGGCAGATGATGAGATGGCATCATCCTCCGGTGTACAGACCCCTGGTGGACCTGTCGACAATGCAAGACAGACACATCATTATCACCTACAGACTTGATCGTGCCACAATCCAAGAACTGTGTGCCCAATTGGAGCCAGACCTGATGTCAGCTATCCGCCATCCCACAGGAATCCCCCCTCTCGTGCAGGTCCTGTCAGTGCTCCATTTCCTTGCAAGTGGCTCCTTTCAAACTACAGTGGCCGTGGCATCACGGATGTCTCAGCCAGTGTTTTCTAACGTGTTGACCAGAGTGTTGTCGGCCCTGCTGAAACACATGCGCAGCTACATCGTATTCCCTCAGGGGAGGATTTGCCCACAGTGAAAGCTGACTTCTGTGCCCTGGGACATATCCCCAACATAATTGGTGCCATTGATGGTACACTTGTAGCATTTGTCCCCTCCGCAGAAATGAACAGGTGTACAGAAATCGAAAAAGCTATCATTCTATGAATGTGCAGATGGTGTGTTTGGCAGACCAGTACATCTCTCATGTGAATGCCAAGTATCCTGGCTCTGTGCATGATGCTTACATTTTGAGGAATAGAAGCATCCCTTATGTGATGGGGCAACTCCAGAGGCACCAGGAGTGGCTAATAGGTGATACCAAGGTCCCAACACATACTACATAGGTGTCTGACTATGGTCTAGTCCCTAATGGTTGCTGTATGTCTCACAGTTGTCCCTCTCTATTTGCAGGTGACTCTGGTTACCCCAACCTGTCATGGCTACTGACCCCAGTGAGGAATCCCAGAACAAGGGCAGAGGAACGCTACAATGAGGAACATGGGCGGACTAGGAGGATAATTGAGCATACTTTCGGCCTCCTGGAGGCCAGGTTCCGGTGCCTCCATCTGACAGGTGGCTCACTATACTACTCACCGAAGAAGGTGTGCCAGATAATCGTGGCATGCTTGCACAACCTAGCTTTGCGACGCCAGGTGCCTTTTCTGCAGGAGGATAGGCCTGATGATAGTATTGTGGCAGCTGTGGAGCCTGTGTACAGTGAGGAAGAGAAGGCAGAGGAAGAAGATATTGACAACTGAAACAACATCATCATGCAGTACTTCCAGTGAGACACAGGTAAGAGACTGGCACTGCTCATCTCATATCTGACTACTGTAGTACATTGTATACATCAGCCTCTTAACCTCTGTGTATGGACACTGACAGTTCACTTTGGCTTTCTATTTCACAGATCTGGGTACCTCATTCTGCCTTCTGCTATATTTATAGCTGTCCAACAACTGTCATACATTGGTATGTGCAAATGAACATTTACATAGATATTTATGGATGAAGTTGTAATTATACATTTGTGAAAGTACAGACTGACTCCAGATTGTTTTGTGATTCAAGGGTGTTTATTTATGGGCAAATGTGCATAGGGGTATGTGGAAGGGGCTGGGGTGATGGTGGAGGAAGGTCCATAGTAGAGTCCAGTCTCCTAGTATCACAGGTGCATTGTCCAATGGGGCATAGGAAGTGAAGCAATGTCAGTTAAAGGTGGAGGACAGGGTGTCAGAGTGGGACAGAAGGGTGACAATCAGGAGAGTCTTATTTCCTGTCGGGGTCTTGGCAATGTTCTCTGTCTTCTGCCTGGATCGCAGGGACCGTTTGCGGGGTGGTTCTCCTTCTGCAGGGGGTGGGGTGCCGGCAGACGTGGAAGGCTGTTCATCGTTCGGGCTGGTGTCAGTGGCCCAGTGGTATGCCACTGTCTCCCTCATGGTGTTGGCTATGTCTGCCAGCGCCCCTGCAATGGTGACCAGGGTGGTGTTAATGGACTTTAAGTCCTCCCTGATCCCCAGGTACTGTCCCTCCTGCAGCCGCTGGGTCTCCTGAAACTTGGCCAGTACCGTGCCCATGGTCTCCTTGGAATGGTGGTATGCTCCCATGATGTTTGATAGTGCCTCGTGGAGAGTCGGTTCCCTGGGCCTGTCCTCTCCCTGTCGCACAGCAGCCCTCCCAGCTTCCCTGTCATCCTGTGCCTCTGTCCCCTGAACCGTGTGCCCACTGCCACTGACTCTAGGTCCCTGATTTGCTTGGGTTAGTAGGTTTGCCTGGGGTCCCTGTAGTGGTTGGCACACTGCTGAGTGATGTGTCCTGGGGACAGTGGCATTGGCCCGCTGGGTGGGTGCTGTGCTGGTGTTTCCTGAGGAGGGAGGTTCTATGGTGGTTTGGGACTGTGGCAGGGGAACCGACTGTCCAGAGGTCCCTGATGGGCCAGGCTGGTCATCTTGATCCAGGCGTGCAGAGCTGCTGTCGTCAATGTGGGCCTCCTTTGTGGGGGGACTGGATATGGCTGGCACCTCCTGTCCGGTGACGTTGTGTAGGGGTCCTGTTAGGGTGTAAATGCATTGTTATTGTATGTGTGTGTGTGTCATCTTGTGCAATGGGTGTGTTTCCCTCTATTACTGTGCTTGCAATATCGCCTTAGCCCTTGTGTGAGTGGTGATTGTGTGTCCTGGGTGAGTCTCCCTTGGACATGCTTTGGTGATGGGTGTCCATGCAGGTCTGTGATGGATGTCCATGCATTGGTGTAACATGCAGGGCTTGGTATTGGGATGTGTGGGTTGTGATAGTGGGGTATATGTGAGGTGGGGGAGTGATGGGGGTGAGGGTAGGGGTAGGTGTTTGTGGTGGCATGCAGGTAGGGTGGGAGATATAGTAGTAAAGATTTGCCTGACCAGAGTCCAGTCCTCCTGCTACTCCTGCGAGGCCCTCAGGATGCATAATTGTGAAGACTTGCTCTTCCCATGTTGTTAGTTGTGAGGGAGGAGGTGGGGGTCCACCGCCAGTCCTCTGTATGGCAACCTGGTGTCTGGATACCACGGAACGTACCTTCCACCGTAGGTCCTTCCACCTCTTCCTGATGTCATCCCATGTTCTTGGATGCTGTCCCACCATGTCGACAATTCTCCGCCATAGCTCTCACTTCCTAGTAATGGATGTCTACTGCACCTGTGATCCGAATATCTGTGGCTCTACCCGGATGATCACCATGACCCTGAGCTCGTCCTGAGAAAACCTGGGGTGTCTTTGAGGTGCCATGATGTGATATGTGATGTGTGGGGTGATGTTTTGGGGTGTGTTGTGTTTTGTGCGTGGATGGTGCATGAGTGATGGTGTTGTGTGCCTCTGGATGCTGGTGTGGTCTTTGCTTTTCTGTCTCTCTGCGTCTTCAAACATTTTCGTTGTAAGGGGTTGTGGGTAATGTGGGTGTGTGTTTTATATTGGTTTGAGTGTGTGGGTGTGGTGTGTGCATGTGTATCAGGTGTGTGTATTTGGAGGTGTCCAATGTGGTTGTGTTTTGTAAGTGTGTGTGTATTTTGAGCGCAGCGGTGTGTACTGCCAATGGTTTACCGTGGTTGAATGACCACTGTGTTGATTCGTGGGTCATGATAGTGTGGGCGTATTCCTGTTGGCGTAACGGTGTGGGTTTTGGTACCGCCAATTTATCAGTGACCTTTGGGGCGGCGTACTTTTGTGGGTGTCTGTATTGTGGCGGATTTCTAAGTTTGGGTCATAATACCTGTAGCGGACTTCCGCCGCGGACACAGTATGTTGGCGGCCATCGGCACGGCGGTCAGCGGCCTTTACCACCAGGGTTGTAATGAGGGCCTTAATCCCAAAATAAACCAAGCTTTCATGTGGCTGCTGACTGACTTCCATATTATTGCCAATTGCCAGACGCCCTCTACGAGAAATTGGATTGTTAGTTGAGGGGGGTGTGAGCCCCTCTCAAGCAACAGCCATACTCCTTGTCAGGGTGATCTACAAAATACACTAAATTAACCCGTGCTTAATATTCTTGTAGCTTTACTCAAAAGCATTCAGGCTGAAATTAGAGGCAATGTGTAAAGTATTTATGCAGCACATAAAGAGTAATAAAGTAAAAACTCAGCACAAGAAAAATGTCCACCAAGTTAGAGAAATATAGTACAATTAAATACATTATTTGACCTAAAATGATGAAAATATAATCAGTAGAACCAGAGGTATGTAATTTCAAAGATTTATTGGGAGTACAGCAACTGAAAGCAAAAAGCGCTACTCATGGTAGTCTGGTCGTGCGAAACTAGGTGACAGTCAAAAGTTCAGGCTGACCGCAATGAATCATCAGCCAGATAGAAAGACCAGGTTAGTCCTGCTGGAAAAGTTGATTTCTAAAGTCCAACACAAAGAGTTCCATTAGCGATGGAGGGGGCATGAAGGAGCAAAGACAGCATAGCAGATGGTGGTTCCTGGAGTGTGAAGAGCTGGAAGGGTGTCGTGGAAAGTAATCGCTCAAACAAAGTGATCCTGTCAGGCGTCGCAAATAGTAATTGCTGGAGATTTGTGTTGGTGGTCACTGCAGACTGTCGCTTCTATAGAGCAAAGTGCGGATCTCACATTCCTGGCCATTGCTGTTGGTTGCTGTAGGGTGGCGTCAGGTTTACAGAAGCTTCACGTTGCCAGCTGACATGAGTGGTGAGATCTTGGCAGGAATAGGCCTGTTTGTAGTTATGAAATGTACACAAATGTAGGATTTCTCTATTTAGACGAGAAGGAGCTCAGTTGATGCTACACCAAGGTTCCAAGACCAGGGAGGAACCTTTTGGGAATCAGAAACTCAGTCCAGCAGAGCTCTGGCAGGTCCAATTGCAGGTCAAGGCAGGTCCAGAGCAACAGGTCAGCTGAGCGGTTTGCGGGAAGACCCCTGGCACTTGTTTTGTCCCTGTAGCTCAGAACAAGAGGTTAGTCAGATGGCCATTGGAGTCAATTCAGCCTGGGATAAAGGGTTCAGCACCAGTCTTCCTTTTCAGGCAGCAGGACAAGCCTCAAGCAGAAGGGTAGTCCTCTGGTAGCATGGCTGCCCTTCTGTAGTATCCACAGGTCCAGCAGTGCATTGAAGAGTGGGTATGAGGTTATTTTTTAATAACTGGTGCCCGCTTTGAAGTGGAAGTGACTTCTGGAGTCTTCCCCCTACTGAAGTGTCTGGAATTTCCTGCCTCCCTCCCAAGGTCCCAGTCTGTCTGTAGGCACAATAGGCTGGTTTGAAGTTGTTAGAAATGGGATTTCTAGTTGGCTAAGGTATGCACCTATGCCAGGCAGAACCCACCCCTCTAGTCAGGGCAAATAAGTCACACACCAAAGATAACCTGTGCTCAGCCTCTGGTAGCTTTGCACAGAGCAGTCAGTCTTATCATCAAGGGCAATGTGTAAAGCGTTTGCTCAACATACTCACAAAGCAACACAATGAATACACCACAAAAGAAATACCACACAGGAGTATATAAAAATATAATTTCTGTTTTATATATCACAAGACCAAAATTACATAAATCATATATACATGGCACATTAGGCATGGGTCATAAATACTTTGCATAGTATGCAGTTACCTACATAGTACTCGCTCTCCTGTGCAAGGCAAGAATCAAAATAACATACATCATATCATTGGTAACTGTAATGCAAGCTAGAGAAGGAAAAGCACATAAATCCCAGCCTATGCCCATAAAAGCATAGGATACAGCACATCTGCTCTCCTACTAAACTACATGTGGTAATTAGGCACCAAACTGAGAGCACAGGAGTACCTGCGTGTCTGATACCTTTAATAGGGCAGTCCACAATGTTCCTACATGCAGCAGTTAATAATAGCTGGACCACACAATGCTTAGGGGGGTCTTCCTTGCAGTCTCACCCCGGAATACAGGTTGACAAACAAATGCCCCCACGGTACAACCCAACAAGGGGGACACACATTGTAAGGTTTGGCCAGGAGCCCTCGCTGGGTCTCCCAGCATGCAGGGTAGTCAAAGGCAGCTGCCCGTGTGAGTGCGGTGCAGCTGCCAATTATACAATACAGCCCCATCAGCATGGATGCTTCTGAGGTTGCTTCTGACCTGGATGTCGACCAGGAAGGGGGGATGGTTCCCTGGTGTGAGGCCATGAGCATCGGCAGGCCGTGGGCCCTCACAGCACACCTATTGCCTTTTGGAGAGCTGCTGCTGGGGTCTATCAAGGGCTTCCGGACCCGATTCCATGTTCATGCCTCTTGGCCTGGGGCTGGGAGTCGCCGCATCACTCAACCAGCACACTCAAGAATAAGGGCTAGTCTGCGGGGTTCTTGTGGTGGCACTGAATCCAGCACACCAGTCTGACTGACAGGGCGTCATCTGAGGGGGGTTCTCGCAGTGCGGAAGTCAACTAAATCAAAAAGGCATGGCACGCTCAGCCCAGCATGATAGTTTCCCACAAAAGGAGTTTCAGGCTGTACCAGGTGGATAGCTAGTAATTTACAGCACGGTTTCAGGAACTGGAATTAGGAACCGGGATCGACACTCAGTAACACAAGCAGGCAATTGAATACACTTGCCGGAAGCAGAGCACTTACACTTACAGAATGGTGCCATTTTGGAATCAAGCAAATCATGAGTTTTTGAAGTCACCCAGACATCAGGGAGAACAGGGTGCAAGTCAAAAGCCCTTGGAGGGCACTGGTAGGCCACAAAAGCTGGTAGGCATGCAGCAGGCCAGCACATCAGGCAAAATGCAAAGTGGCAGTCCCTTCTACATCCCTCCAATCAGTAGGCAGCAGACCAGCACAACAAAGTGTTGAGACGGGGCCACTCACCTGAAAAGGAGGATGTCAGCAGGGGTGATGGTATGCCCCCCGACCTCCTGGAACACCTCTCAGCACTTCCTGGTGGACACAGCAACCCCGGCAGGTGTCCGAAAAGGAAAGGGGGAGTGGAAGAGAAAGAGACAAAACGCTGCCACATCTTGCTGGTCGAGCCAGGCACCCTGTATCTTCGGGGGCAGGTCGTTGTTGACAGAGTGATAGTAGAGTTAGTGCACTCAACTTCCTTAAAACTGAATCTCTCTTTCTGATATGGGCACGGGAGCGGTAGAAGAACACCGGGATCCAGCACTTTTCTTGGATAATAATAACTGTTGGCACAATTACTAACACTGCATCATCAAAAACCCAAACTGAGTACCATAACAATAAATACTGCGACACTAGGGCTTCACAGAAATTCACTGTTGCACACTACAATTAGAACTGTGGTTACACTTATCATGCACAAGAAAGACAAACAAGTGCATTAATTATATCACATATAACTTTCCTGCATGCATAGGGTGTTGGGTGAATGCATTAGGTAGGACAAGGGGGGCAATCTGAATGCTGTGAAGGCTGTGCACACCATGCTAAGGTTTTACTGTACCGTATCTCATTCTACCACTGAGATCTTCCCCTTTGTACTTCTAAGCGGTAGGAAGGTTATTACCAGTTTTTGTCATACATGGATAATAAAATGGATTAAAAGTAAGTCTTATGTAGATCAGTTGATGATGTTTGTTAGGAAGAATGTAAGGTTCATACAGTAGAGACAAAAAGATTTGTTTGACAAAAAAGGGTGTCCAATTGGTTCATGTTAGAATTGGGCCCATGGTTCATATCAAGTCCTACATCCATGTGTAGAAATAAAGGAACAAGTTCAGTTCTGCTGTCAAAGTGGAGAAAATATGTGCGAATGGCACTAAGGTCAGTGGTGGACATTGGTAGATTTTAACAAAGTTTGTTGAAGTTGGAAATTTGCCTGAAGAATGTGAGATGTTTTGTGGACATTTCTGACAAAGAGGTACAAGATAAAAGGGCTTCCTTCACATAGTTGAGTTCAAAATGTTGAGGGGCAATCTCAATTTGTTAACAGACGGAAATGTTAGAGGAAAAATAAACAAGCCAAACAGGCTCCACACATTAATTTTTGTTCCTAGTTCCCTAATTGTTTTAGTTTGGTTAGACGTTGTTGTGTGCTGTCTCTACAGACGTTATGTAGATTTCCTTCCTTTATTGTTATGGGTGTCAGTTTTCCTCTGCTTGCCTTGCCAAGTGTTGAGCTTCTTGTTAGTGTTGTTATGGGAAAAGGGAAGTTCTGTAATACCTACTATGCTAAGTGCTGATAAGTAAGACCCATGGATTCTTCTCATCTGGGTATTCGGTTAGAGAATTTAATGATGTAGGGGCTGATGAAATGTTGAAGTGATAGTCAGTTAAATGGTTGTGGGCAGCAGAGGAGTTCCTGCATGTGTTACCGTGTACCCCATTTGCACTAATAAACGTACATGTTTCCATGCCCCCCGTTTCCTGGTAAATTATTACAAGCTGCTTTCACTGTCATATGTTGACTGCACGAGCAATGTTGAGTGTATGCCGGTGTTTGTATGTATGAATATTGCCAGTGTGTTTTGTGTTAAAAAACATACAGTTGTGTGTTTTGTGTAAAACAACACACAGTTGTGTGCACTTCCCTCAACGTTGTTCATTTTTCAAGAAAGTCTTCTTGCGTTACCATGATTTAACGTCATATGTGTAATTGACCACAATGAAAAGTGAAAACAAATCATTACCTCTGTCATAAAATGGGAGAAAGAAAAGATAGCTATCTAGTGACTGTATTGCACAATGTGAAACAAGGAATTCTTGACAAAGCTGTGGGATGCTAAACAATTATTAATTGTGCCTAATTTTCCTTCATCACATTCCTCACATTCAGAATGACCTTAAAATACATAATTTCGTGATGTGCACTGGTGACACCAAAGGATGATCTCGGGCCTGTTTGTCCTCAGAGTGGTCAGAGTTCATATTTTAAGAACAGTCTTCAGCAGACATACTCTGCAAAAGGTAGAAAGAAATCAAATTGCTTAAAGAAGATGGAAGACTGGATGGTTTCATTCAAAGGTTGCCCAAAGAAAAAAATAAAGCACTCTGATGAAAAGACATATCTTTTTATACGAGTGGCTGACAAAATGGGGCGACTGATTCCCTTGTTCTGTGGAGTCCTGTTCGCGTCTAGACAATCATTGCGCGGTTGGGAAAGGAAGGCTGCGACAAGATACATAACTCTTCACCCAACAGTCCAAAAATTAATAGGAATATGCAAATGTAGTTTAGCTCTTTTACTGTGGCTTCTACTGAATTAATACTATATTCACTGGGAAAGCCAATTTGTATTACTCTATGGCTCTCATTACAACCCGGGCGGTCAGTGATAAAGCAGCGGTAACACCGCCAACAAGCCAGTGGTAAAAAAAATGGAATTATGACCACGGTAGAAACCGCTCACACAGACAGCCACTTTAACACACCGATCGCCACGGCGGTAGCAACTAGCACCACTGCGGTAACCGCCAACAGCCAGGCAGAAGACAATGGATCACCCACTGTATTACAACAGGCCTATCCGCCAGCTTTTCCGGGGTGGTACCAACAACATCAAAAGAACAGTATAAACAGAACACAGAAGGGAAACGACTCACCTCTGGACACTCAGGGAAGAACCACGCCACCATGGAGCCCAAACTGCAGGTGTTCCCCATGCTGGTCTACCTCCTCTTACACCATGAATATCAATGCTGGCGAAGACAACCACGGTGAGTACTGCTGCCTAGCACACAAGGCAGGGGGGAGGAAAAAGAGAGTAACACACACACGCAACACGCAACACCCCCAACACCATACACACAACAAGATGCAGTAACATTACATATTCCCCCGTACCCCTCAGGAATAATGCTAGGACAAAAGGAAGTGATTAAAGTGAGTGTAATAAGATAAAATACTAGAAATACGTTCTCAAAAATCAAAACACATACAAATGGAGGGACACTGCCCAGTCCACAATGTCCGTGGGCCACAGGGCCACATCACATAGGCCAAGGATCCACTTCACTCCTGCATCAACACGGAGAGAACACTGCAGGGGCATCAGTTTGAAAATACACAGGCACCTCAGGGGGACAGGGAACGGGCTGTCACGGTTTCAGGCAGGTCTGATCAGGACTCTGGTTGGGACACCCCTTGAGGTCACCGAAGATCCTAAAGAGGTAGTGTACTGGGGCAGAAGAGCAGCTAAAGGCATACACAGAAAGGACAGCTATGGACAGGCACAGGAAACAGGAAAGTAAAAGCACAGCAACCCTTGTGTGAAAACAGGAAATGGGTTACTAATGGACAAACACACTGAGGTTGTCACAGAGTAGGGTGCAGAACCTCCCACAGTGACAGGGAATGCCAATGCCTCTGTGCAGTTTGCTCTTACAGATAGTCACCCTGCCAGTCCCATAGAAAGGAGGCAGCAGAAGTGATTCTGTATCTGGACCCTAGAGCGCAAACAAGGATAGTACTTACGTACACAAGACACGCTCTTGTGGGTCCAGCTGGATCACAGTGGTGATTCCTGAGAAAACAGCAATAGCACACTTTTACTGTTAGGCACGAAAGACAAAGTATAACACTAGACAAGGATGGGGGCTGGAATTGCCTCCTGGAAACCAGGAGCCAACCCCAGTACAAAGGAGGACACTTATACACTGATGAAGACTGATACAACACTTACCAAACACAAATAATCAAGAAGAAACGGAAACAGAAGGGAACAAACTAAGAGGCAGAGGCAAGAACTGGGAACAGGCTCAGGCTGAAGCAAAGGCGACTAGGACTTGAAAACAGGGTGCAAACTTCTGGCTGGAACAAACAGAGATAGGACTGGGAAACTGAGAGCAGGCTCTGGCTGGAACAGGCAAGGACAGGGCTGGAATACAGGGTATAGGAATAAGCAGAAAACAGGACTGGGAAACAGACAGCAGGTTCAGACTGAAACAAGGCAGGAGCAGGACAGAGAAGCAGGGAGCAGGCTCTGGAAGAAACAAACAGGTACAAGGCTAAGCGATAGGGAGCAGACCCTGGCTGGAAAAATCAGGAGCAGGGCAGAGAAACAGGAAACAGGATCAAGCTGAACAGAACCTGAACAAAACTGGAACACCCTCCGATAAGGGTTCTGTAACACAGAGGAATCAAACTCCAATGCACAAAGGGGATCTTGAGGAAATGGCTGCATTTAAGCAGTTCCTGGGCTGCACAGGAGAGGTCTCAGGTGTGTGTAGTTTCAGACACTTGCAAGTCCTGCAGGAGACTATCGGGTGAAATGGAGCAACTGGATTTCTCCCATAGAAAACAATGGGAAACAGAATCCAGGCTTTCCTGACTACCAGGCTGTGCATTGGGATTTGCAGTCCCAAGAAGCAAATGTAGTACTACACAAGTGTACCATGGTGAAAAGAGAAACAAACAGGAGTCAGCAAGGGACTCTAGATAATTGTTTAATGTGATTCCCAGGCTTCCGACAGTCCCCTTACAGCACCCCCTAGAGATGGGACGACAAAGTCGTAACACGGGGGCACCTCAGCCGGAAGGTGGTACAACACCACTGGTCCTGGAGGGGGCAACATGCCCTTTGCAATGTCCTGGGGAGTGCAAAGACACAGTCTCTCAAGTGGGTGGTTTGCCCACTGCTTGGTCCTGGGGAGTGAAAGGCCACAGTCTCTCAAGTGGGTGGTTTGCCCACTGCTTAGTTCTGGGGACTGCAAAGCCACAGTCTCTCAAGTGGGTGGTTTGCCCACTGCTTGGTCCTGGGAAGTGCAAAGCCACAGTCTCTCAAGTGGGTGGTTTGTCCACTGCTTGGCCCTGGGGAGTGCACAGCCACAGTCTCTCAAGTGGGTGGTTTGCCCACTGCTTGGTCCTGGGTAGTGTAAGGCCACAGTCTCTCAAGTGGGTGGTTTGCCCACTGATTGGTCCTGGGGAGTGCAAAGCTACAGTCTCTCAAGTGGGTGGTTTGCCCACTGCTTGGCCCTGGGGAGTGCAAAGCCACAGTCTCTCAAGTGGGTGGTTTGCCCACTGCTTGGTCCTGGGTAGTGTAAGGCCAAAGTCTCTCAAGTGGGTGGTTTGCCCACTGATTGGTCCTGGGGAGTGCAAAGCTACAGTCTCTCAAGTGGGTGGTTTGCCCACTGCTTGGCCCTGGGGAGTGCAAAGCCATAGTCTCTCAAGTGGGTGGCTTGCTCACTGCTTGGTCCTGGGGAGTGCAAGGCCGCAGTCTCTCAAGTGGGTGGTCTGCCCACTGCCTGGTCCTGGGGAGTGCAAAGCCACAGTCTCTCAAGTGGGTGGTTTGCCCACTGCTTGGTCCTGGGAGTGCAAAGCCACAGTCGCTCACGTGGGTGGTGTGCCCACTGCTTGGTCCTGGGGAGTGCAAGCCCACAGTCTCTCAGGTAGGTGATCTGCCCACTGCTTGGTCCAATTGGGGAAATTGATGGTACACATATTGCCTTTGTCCCCCCCCCTGGAGAAATGAACAGGTGTTCAGAAATCGAAAGAGCTTTCACTTGATGAATGTGCAGATAGTGTGCCTGGCGGACCAGTACATCTCCTACATCAATACAAATTATCTTGGCTCTGTGCATGATGCCTTTATCCTGAGGAATAGCAGCATCCCATATGTGATGGCTCAACTCCAGAGGCACCGGGTGTGGCCAATAGGTGAGCCCATGGTTCCTACCCATTATACGTTGGTGTATGGGTATGGGGTTGGCTCTAAGGGTTAGTGTTTGGCTAACAGGTATCCCTCGATATTTGCAGGTGACTCTGGTTACCCCAACCTCTCATGGCTACTGACCCCAGTGAGGAATCCCAGGACAATGGCAGAGGAACGTTACAATGAGACACATGGGTGAACAAGAAGAATTTTAGAGCAAACATTCGGCCTCCTGAAGGCCAGGTTTCGGTGCCTCCATCTAACATGTGGTTCCCTGTGCTACTCACCCAAGAAGGTGAGCCAGATCATCGTGGCATGTTGCATATTGCTCAACCTTGCCTTATGTCGCCAGGTGCCTTTTCTGCAGGAGGATGAGGCTGGAGATGGGTGTGTGGCAGCGGTGGAGCCTGTGGACAGTGACGAAGAGGAGGCAGAGGATGAGAATGTGGACAATAGAACATCAATCATACAACAATATTTCCAGTGACACGCAGGTAAGACACTGTAACTTCACCTTCCATTGACAGTTTTGTATTGGATATTGTCACTGGCAGGCTGATATTCCCACTACTATGGCCAATTACTGTACCCTTTGGCATGTCTATTTACAGATATATGTGCCCCACTCTGGATCCTGGTGTGTTGACTGCAGCAAACTACAGGTCATATCTATGTATACATTACTGTACAGTTAAATTGCAATGTTTACAGATTGTTAAACGAATACATAGTTCAATCAATTGACAGACTCAATACTTGTATCTTGTACAAGGGTGTTTATTTATGTGCTAGTAAGTGGATAGGGTGTTGCTATAGGCTGGGGTGGTGGAGGAGGAGAGGTCAGGGAAAAGTTCCAGTCTATTTGTATCACAGGTGCACTGTCCAAGGGGGCATAGGAAGTGGAGCAATGGCAGTTCAATGTGGACAGGGTGACATAGTGGGACACAAGGCTGACATTCAGTCTTATTTCCTGGCGGGGTCTTGGCAATGTTCTCTGACTTCAGCCTGGATTGCAGGGACCGTTTGCGTGGTGGTTCTCCTTCTGCAGGGGGAGGGGTGCTAATGGCCCTTTGTTCCTGTGGCGGGGCCTCCTGTCCACTAGCATCAGCAGAGGAGGAGGGCTGTTCAGCTGTGTGGCTAGTGTCAGGGGCCCAGTGGTGTGCCACTGCCTCCCCCATGGTGTTGGCCATGTCTGCCAGAACCCCTGCAATGGTGACCAGGGTAGTGTGGATGTCCCTCAGGTCCTCCCTGATCCCCAGGTACTGTGCCTCCTGCAGCCGCTGGGTCTCCTGCAACGTGTCCAGCATCTCGCCCATCCTCTCCTGGGAATGGTGGTATGCTCCCTGGATGTTGGTGAGTGCCTCCTGGAGAGTTTGTTCTCTGGGCTGTCGCACAGCAGTCCTCCCAGCTTCCCTGTTGTCCTGTGCCTCTGTCCCCTGAACCGTGTGCCCACTGACACTGACCCCAGGTTCCGGATTGTCCTGTGTTTGTGGGGTTGCCTGGGGTCCCTGTAGTGGTGGACACACTGCTGATTGACATGTCCTGGGGACAAAGGTATGGGTGTGCTGGGTTGGTCCTGGGTGGTGTTTCCTGAGGGGGGAGGCTCTGTGGTGGTATGGGGCTGTGCCTGGGTAACCGACTGTCTGGAGATCCCTAATGGGCCAGGTTGGTCACCCTGATCCAGGAGTGCAGAGCTGCTGTCATCACTGTGGGCCTCCTCTGAGGGAGGACTGGATGTTGCTGGCCCCTCCTCTCCAGTGACTTTGTGTGGGGAACCTGTGGGGATGTAAATTCAGTGTTATTGTTTCTGCGTTTGACATCTTGTGCATGGGTGTGTTGCCCTGTATGGTCGTGATTGCCCTGGCAGCTTAGGCTTGTGTGAGTGGTTATTTGGTTGGATAGGTGATTGTCTCAAGTGTGCATGTTTTGGTGGTGGATGTCCATGCAGGTCTGTGATGGGTGTCCATGCACTGGTGTTGCATGCAGGGCTTGGTTGTGGGAGGGCTGGGTTGTGATGGTGGGGTGTATGTGAGTTGGTGGAGCAATGGGGGTGTGGGTAGGGGTGGGGTTTGTGATGGCATGCAGATAGGGGGGGTGATAGTAATAGAGTTTTGACTTACCAGAGTTCAGTCCACCTGCTACTCCTGCCAGTCCCTCAGGATGCAGTATTACCAAGACTTGCTCCTCCCATGTTGTTAGTTGTGGGGGAGGAGGTGGGGATCCACCGCCAGTCCTCTGTACTGCTATCTGGTGTCTTGCTCCCATGGAATGTACCTTCCCCCGTAGGTTGTTCCACCTCTTCCTGATATCATCCCTTTTTCTGGGGTGCTGTTCCACAGCGTTGACCCTGTCCACGATCCTCCGCCATAGCTCCATCTTCCTGGCAATGGATGTCTACTGCACCTGTGATCCAAATAGCTGTGGCTCTACCCGGATGATTTCCTCCACCATGACCCTTAGCTCCTCCACTGAGAACCTGGGGTGTCTTTCTGGTGCCATGGGTGTAGTGTGAGTGGTGTGCGTGAGGGTGTGTGGGGTGATGTGTTGGGGTGTGTGCTGTGAGGTGCGTGGATTGAGTATGGGTAATGGTGTTCTCTGGCTCTGGTTCTGTGGGTGCTCTTGGTGTGTCTCTCCCACAGTTATCAAATTTCTTGAGTTGTAAAGGGTTGGGGTAATGTATGTGTGTGTGTGTGTGTGTTTTATAGTGGTGTGGGTGTGTGAGTGTGGTGTGTGTATGGATGTCAGGTGTGTGTTATCCAAAATTTCCAATGTGGTGTGGTTTTGTTAGTGTGTGTGTATTTTGAGTGCGGCGGTATGTACCGCCAGTGGTTTAGCGCCATTGAGTGTCCACTGCGGTGATTTGTGGGTTATAATGCTGTGGGAGTAGTTCTATTGGCGGTAACGGTGTGGGTTTTGCTACTGCCATTTTACCACTAACCTTTGGGCTGGCGGACTTGTGTGTGTGTCTGTATAGTGGCAGATTGCTATGTGTGTAACATAATATGGGTATAGGTAAACCGCGGCAGCGACGGTATGTTGGCGGCAGTCGGCATGTCGGTAAGCGGGACCTACCTGCCAATGACATAATGAGGGCCTATATGCCTTCCTTCACCCCATTTTCTATATGTGGCAAAACGATATAAGGCAATGCATGTACAAGATTAACATTTAACATTTACTAGTCTTAAATACTCAGTAAAGTGAATATTTACTTTTAATGTGGTGTTCACCTACAGTCCTACTCTTAACACATCTCCAGGCTTTCCACTCTTATTTTTTCTACAGCATAATGTACCTCTTGCTCTGAAAGAGTAACAATTGGCACTAAAGATCACAGTTTTCCAGTAATCAAGTGGCAATATGTTCAGCACACTCCACTTAAAATTCATTCTAATACATACTGTTATAACTACCTTAAAACCTCACTTACAGCAGGGGAACCTGAAAAACTTGGTGAATAAAAAGTAGAAGTATTACCAGAGGTGTGCCCAAGCGGTTGACGTCACAGCAAGGCCAGGCTGCTCCCCACTCCTAGCCTGGCATTTGTAATCAACGCATTTGAAACCTGCTCCACAGCAGGTGTTCATGTGCATATATAAGTGGGTCAGTTCTGCTCAGCGAGGAAGTCAAATCATATTGCTGGAAATTATAAATTAGCTTGTGTTTCTTCTATATGGAAACCCGAAAAGGATTTCGAAAATAATTTTTAAATGTTCGTGTTCTAGTCAAAAATATTTGAATGCTCAAATGTTGACATCAGTATTCATCATCAGACCAGTTCTAGGAATAGATAACCAAATTTACATACGGTGAAATAAGAAGCAGATGGCCAGCCCATTAACACTTTGTGTGGACAATGGAAAAGCAAAAAAAATCTCTATAGGGAAAAGCAACAGTTCTATGTTTTTTAAGGTAATTGCGTTTTCTATATATTCTGTGTCTGCAACCTGACAGTTGAATCACAAGGCGTCCAAGGAGGGAAAGGACAAGGGTAATGGAGAAAGAAAAAAAGCAATGATTATACTGGTTGCATGCAGAAAGCCTTAAAAAAAGAGTTGGTTCTTCAGATATTTTCAACATTTTCTGTACTCTGCGTTTGGGAATAGAAATTCCACAGGGTCGACCAATGGAACAGCAGGGATCTTCCCCATATCTCATCTTGACAGGAGAAACAATCATGCATTCCAGAAAGCCACACCAAGGCAGGCGGCCAGGTATAAGATAGAAACAATTTCGCTAGGTGAGCAGGCGTAGCATTTTTCAAGGCAAGCAGGACAAAGTAGATCATTTTAAAGTTGACTCTAGGCTAACCTGGCAGCCTACAGAAAACATCCAAGCTATAGATGAGGCAGGGAGCAATGTTTTCCTATCCTTGCTTCTAGCAGAAGGTGTTTTTTGAGACGACTACTAAACTCGATTGCAATATTTGATGTGAGAAACGAACACTACAAGGGAAAGAGGATGTGTCAGAAGTGGTCCGGTTCTCTGTTTAGAAGTGAGTGAAAGCCAAATCAGAGTTGAAAGTAACTTAACTTCATACCTGTGCCTTAGAGAGTTAGAGGTGCTCCTTTAGAAGGAAGCAACATGAATGAAACCACAAAAGAATGTTCATATGCTTGGAGCATGCTTGCTGTTTTCACTCCACGAAGGCAAAGTCTGTGGATCATTCATTGAAGTGCATGTTACAAGCAGTCTTTAATATTGTTTCATTTGCTAGGATCCGTTGAAATCCTGATGTGGATTGGAATGTCATTAAATACAAATGATTGTGTGTGAAATTTTTGATGATGACCAGGATTATTCGAGAAGATTCCTGTCAGTTTTTTCCAAATGAAAGTGACATATTGATATTTCTTCAACCAAAATCTGATAAAAGAGTAAGATTATGCGCTTCCGTGTTGTCCTCAAAACGTATGAGAAAATGTGCTCCTACATAGATTTGATTGCAAGCAAATCGAATAGCATAATAAATTAAATAAACGTGATTGTGAACGTATAAGGTAAGAAATTATAAAAGTTTAATAAAAGTTTAAAGTTCATTACAGAAGACAAAATATGGTTAATCTCAAATAAAATAAAATGCCCATTAATCTTATGGTGAATTAGCATTAAGCTTAGCCAAATGCAGTAGGAGGCTTGAAATTAGGTCAGATCTCAGAGAAAGTATCAGAAATGATTCTATATTCTAAACATGAGACAGATGGGCAAGGGTCTGCTCTCTAAAAGTCGGAAAGCAACTCACGGCTCATCTAAAAAATTAGCCCTTTTAATGAGATAATACACAATGAAAATCACACCTTCAGCATAGAGTGATCAAAATGTTACAAAGGCATAACAAATCACAATAAAGAACATAATTCAACATTACCTAACACAGTTCCAAACACCATCTCCTAGTGAATAATAATTAACCCCCTTCTGACCTCATGTCATTGGATGTGACAGTACAAATTTAGTTCTTCTCAAAAATAGAATGACAGACTCGCGAACAGGACAGTCAGGGAGACATGGAACAGTTGCAATTTGATGGAAGGATTCTTCTAAAGTTCACCAAGAAGAATACATTAGCAAAGCATTTAGGGGCATTTTTAAGAATAGTAGTGCTGCACACAGATTAGATCATGTTTGGTTACTGTTAGAAAAAAATAGGCCTGTAAAGTGCATTGTTTTCATTTTTGTGCAACACATTCATGTTACTAAACAAACATTATTTAATCATCAGAAATATCTCTTACACATGTATATTGAAAGAAGAGGCCTAAATTACCCTGGGGCCAGCCCTTTTTCCACAAGAGGAATTAAACTATTAAACAATGATGATGTGATCATATTGAAGGTTGTGTATGAACCAGTGGGAATCTAGCACAGCTTCTTTTGTGAGTAGCTTCTCTCTGATATTCATTAAGGTGATTTGATGATTCTTTATTATCAAAAGCCATACTCAAAATTGCTGGCAATTTACGGATGGAAGAGCTATACCTGTAGTTCTCCAGGTTTTTTCATCACATATAGTCAGATTTACTAAGTTACAATACCTATCACTAAAAATGCATTGATGAGTCTTTAATGATATATGTCATGGTTGCCTGATGAAGTTTCATGGCTTTCAAAATACTGGCATCAAACAAAGAAGCAGAGGAGTTACTCCCATACAACTGCCCAAGTTGTGAAGAACGACTACAGTAAGATTTTCATGTGCCAGTTACTAATACTTGAAGTCTCCTTACTGCTAGCGTGGTGTGCTTTTACAAAGACAGACCAGTCAGATCAACCTGGTTAGCAGTGAAAGTGAAAGGCACCTATTTATACATAGAATACTGTTCAGTGGGCTCAGTGTACAGGAGATGTAGGGAAATACCTCTTTTGCATGATAACCTCAATTTTTTTGACAGAAGCTTTTAAAAAAAAAAACCACAGAACTACACCCACACTATGACGACCCACAAATCAACGCAGCAGTCATTCAACCGCAGTAATCCATTGGCGGTACACACCGCCGCGCTCAAAATACACACACACTTACAAAACACACCCACATTGGACAAGTCCAAATACACACACCTGATACACATACACACACCACACCCACACACCCAATCCAATATAAAACACACACCCACATCACCCATTTGGAAAGAAGCCCAGAGAGAGAGAATAGCAAACACAACACCAGCATCCACAGGCACACAACGCCATCACTCATACAACATTCAGGCACCTCAAACAACACACCCCAACACATCCCCCCAACACATCACAACAGAAAGCACCTCACACATCACCCACACCACATCATGGCACCTCAAAGACATCCCAGGTTCTCTGAGGAGCTCAGGGTCATGGTGGAGGAAATCATCCGGGTAGAGCCACAGCTATTCGGATCACAGGTGCAGCACACCTCCATTGCAAGGAAGATGGAGCTATGGCGGAGAATTGTCGACAGGGTCAACGCAGTGGGACAGCATCCAAGAACACGGGATGACATCAGGAAGAGGTGGAACGACCTACGGGGGAAGGTGCGTTCCGTGGTATCCAGACACCAGGTAGCAGTACAGAGGACTGGCGAGAGACCCCCATGTCCTCCCAAACAACTAACAACATGGGAGGAGCAAGTCTTGGCAATACTGAATCCTGAGGGCCTCGCAGGAGGAGCAGGAGGATTGGACTCTGGTAAGTCATATCTTTACTACTATATCCCCCCATCCCTACCTGCATGCCATCACAAACTCTTACCCCTACCCTCACACCCATCTCCCCAACACCCCACAGATACCCCACTATCACAACCCACACATCCCAATCCCAAGGCCTGCATGTCACACCAATGCATGGACACCCATCACCAAAGCCTGTCCAGTACAGATACACACCCAGGCCCCAAAATTAACAATCACACAAGGCCAAAGGCAATAAGCCAAGTACAGGAGTAGAGGGTACATCACACACTGGGCAAGAGGGCACACACAGATACAATAACTATGCATTTACCCCCCAACAGGACCCCTACCCAAATGTCACCGGACAGGAGGTGGCAGCCATATCCAGTGCCCCCACAGAAGAGGCCCACAGTGACAACAGCAGCTATGCATGCCTGGATCAAGATGAGTAGCCTGGCCCATCAGGGACCTCGGGACAGTCGGTTCCCCTGCCACTGTCAGAAACAACCACTGAACCTCCTCCCTCAGGAAACACCCCCACAGCACCCACCCAGAGGACCCATGCCACTGTCCCCAGGACACGTCAAGCAGCAGTGTGTCCACCACTACAGGGACCCCAGGCAACCCCACAAACCCAGGAAAATCAGGGACCTGGTGTAGGAGGCTGGACTGGCTTGTAGTGAGTACCAAGGGGTACTTGCACTTTGCACCAGGCCCAGTTATCCCTTATTAGTGTATAGGGTGTCTAGCAGCTTAGGCTGATAGATAATGGTAGCTTAGCAGAGCAGCTCAGGCTGAACTAGGAGACGTGTGAAGCTACTACAGTACCACTTAGTGTCATATGCACAATATCATAAGAAAACAGAATACACAGTTATACTAAAAATAAAGGTACTTTATTTTTATGACAATATGCCAAAGTATCTTAGAGTGTACCCTCAGTGAGAGGATAGGAAATATACACAAGATATATATACACAATAGCAAAAATATGCAGTATAGTCTTAGAAAACAGTGCAAACAATGTATAGTTACAATAGGATGCAATGGGGAAACATAGGGATAGGGGCAACACAAACCATATACTCCAAAAGTGAAATGCGAACCACGAATGGACCCCAAACCTATGTGACCTTGTAGAGGGTCGCTGGGACTATTAGAAAATAGTGAGAGTTAGAAAAATAACCCTCCCCAAGACCCTGAAAAGTGAGTGCAAAGTGCCCTAAAGTTCCCCTAAGGACAAAAGAGTCGTGTTAGAGGAATAATGCAGGAAAGACACAAACCAGCAATGCAACAACTGTGGATTTCCAATCTAGGGTACCTGTGGAACAAGGGGACCAAGTCCAAAAGTCACAAGCAAGTCGGAGATGGGCAGATGCCCAGGAAATGCCAGCTGCGGGTGCAAAGAAGCTTCGACTGGACAGAAGAAGCTGAGGTTTCTGCAGGAACGAAAAGGGCTAGAGACTTCCACTTTGGTGGACAAATCCTACTCGCCTTGGAGAGTCGTGCAGAAGTGTTTTCCTGCCGGAAGGACGCCAACAAGCCTTGCTACACGCAAATCGTGCGTTTGGCGTTTTTGGACGCTGCTGGGACCCAGGAGGGACCAGGAGGTCGCAAATTGGACCTGCAGAGAGAGGGGATGTCGAGCAAGACAAAGAGCCCTCACTGAAGCAGGTAGCACCCGGAGAAGTGCCAGAAACAGGCACTACAAGGATGCATGAAATGGTGCTCGCCGAAGTTGCACAAAGGAGTCCCACGTCGCCGGAGACCAACTTAGAAAGTCGTGCAATGCAGGTTAGAGTGCCGTGGACCCAGGCTTGGCTGTGCACAAAGGATTTCCGCCGGAAGTGCACAGGGGCCGGAGTAGCTGCAAAGTCGCGGTTCCCAGCAATGCAGCCCAGCGAGGTGAGGCAAGGACTTACCTCCACCAAACTTGGGCTGAAGAGTCACTGGACTGTGGGGGTTACTTGGACAGCATCGCTGGATTCGAGGGACCTCGCTCGTCGTGCTGAGAGGAGACCCAAGGGACCGGTAATGCAGCTTTTTGGTGCCTGCGGTTGCAGGGGGAAGATTCCGTCGACCCACGGGAGATTTCTTCGGAGCTTCTGGTGCAGAGAGGAGGCAGGCTACCCCCACAGCATGCACAAGCAGGAAAACAGTCGAGAAGGCGGCAGGATCAGCGTTACAGAGTTGCAGTAGTCGTCTTTGCTACTATGTTGCAGGTTTGCAGGCTTCCAGCGCGGTCAGCGGTCGATTCCTTATCAGAAGGTGAAGAGGGAGATGCAGAGGAACTCGGATGAGCTCGTGCATTCGTTATTTAACGTTTCCCCAGAGACAGAGACCCTAAATAGCCAGAAAAGAGGGTTTGGCTACCTAGGAGAGAGGAAAGGCTACTAACACCTGAAGGAGCCTATCAGCAGGAGTCTCTGACGTCACCTGGTGGCACTGGCCACTCAGAGCAGTCCAGTGTGCCAGCAGCACCTCTGTTTCCAAGATGGCAGAGGTCTGGAGCACACTGGAGGAGCTCTGGACACCTCCCAGGGGAGGTGCAGGTCAGGGGAGTGGTCACTCCCCTTTCCTTTGTCCAGTTTCGCGCCAGAGCAGGGGCTAAGGGGTCCCTGAACCGGAATAGACTGGCTTATGCAGAATTGGGCACATCTGTGCCCAACAAAGCATTTCCAGAGGCTGGTGGAGGCTACTCCTCCCCTGCCTTCACACCATTTTCCAAAGGGAGAGGGTGTCACACCCTCTCTCAGAGGAAGTTCTTTGTTCTGCCATCCTGGGCCAGGCCTGGCTGGACCCCAGGAGGGCAGCTGCCTGTCTGAGGGGTTGGCAGCAGCAGCAGCTGCAGTGAAACCCCAGGAAGGGCAGTCTGGCAGTACCAGGGTCTGTGCTACAGACCACTGGGATCATGGAATTGTACCAACAATGCCAGGATGGCATAGAGGGGGCAATTCCATGATCATAGACATGTTACATGGCCATATTCGGAGTTACCATGGTGAAGCTACATATAGGTAGTGACCTATATGTAGTGCACGCGTGTAATGGTGTCCCCGCACTCACAAAGTTCAGTGAATTGGCTCTGAACAATGTGGGGGCACCTTGGCTAGTGCCAGGGTGCCCTCACACTAAGTAACTTTGCACCTAACCTTTACCAGGTAAAGGTTAGACATATAGGTGACTTATAAGTTACTTAAGTGCAGTGTAAAATGGCTGTGAAATAACGTGGACGTTATTTCACTCAGGCTGCAGTGGCAGGCCTGTGTAAGAATTGTCAGAGCTCCCTATGGGTGGCAAAAGAAATGCTGCAGCCCATAGGGATCTCCTGGAACCCCAATACCCTGGGTACCTCAGTACCATATACTAGGGAATTATAAGGGTGTTCCAGTAAGCCAATGTAAATTGGTAAAAATGGTCACTAGCCTGTCAGTGACAATTTGGAAAGAAATGAGAGAGCATAACCACTGAGGTTCTGATTAGCAGAGCCTCAGTGAGACAGTTAGTCACTACACAGGTAACACATTCAGGCACACTTATGAGCACTGGGGCCCTGGGTTACCAGGGTCCCAGTGACACATACAACTAAAACAACATATATACAGTGAAAAATGTGGGTAACATGCCAGGCAAGATGGTACTTTCCTACACAACCCCCCCCAAACGAAGGACAATAAGACTAGCCATTACCTGATGAGTCTTCATTGTCTAAGTGGAAATATCTGGAGAGTCCATCTGCATTGGAGTGGCTACTCCCAGGTCTATGTTCCACTGTATAGTCCATTCCCTGTAGGGATATGGACCACCTCAACAATTTTGGATTTTCACCTTTCATTTGTTTTAGCCAAAGTAGAGGTTTGTGGTCTGTCTGAACAATGAAGTGAGTGCCAAACAGGTATGGCCTCAACTTCTTCAGAGCCCAGACCACAGCAAAGGCCTCCCTCTCAATGGCAGACCAACGCTTTTCTCTAGGGGTCAACCTTCTACTAATAAAAGCAACAGGTTGATCCTGGCCCTCAGAATTAAGTTGTGATAGGACTGCCCCTACTCCTAATTCAGATGCATCAGTTTGGACATAGAATTTTTTAGAGTAACAAGGGCTTTTCAGGACAGGTGCAGAGCACATGGCCTGCTTCAGCTCCTCAAAAGCTTTCTGACAGCTTGCTGTCCATAATACCTTTTTAGGCATTTTCTTGGATGTGAGGTCATTAAGAGGGGCTGCAATGGAGCCATAGTTCTTAATGAACCTCCTGTAATACCCAGTGAGGCCTAGGAAGGCTCTCACCTGAGTCTGAGTGGTAGGGGGAACCCAATCAATAATAGTTTGGATTTTCCCCTGAAGTGGTGCAATCTGTTCCCCACCAACAAGGTGTCCCAGATAAACCACCTTACCCTGCCCTATCTGGCACTTTGAAGCCTTGATAGTGAGGCCTGCCTTTTGCAGAGCCTCCAAAACTTTCCAAAGGTGGACCAGGTGATCATCCCAGCTGGAGCTAAAGACAGCTATATCATCCAAATATGCTGCACTGAAAGCTTCCAGCCCTTGCAGGACTGTGTTCACCAACCTCTGAAAAGTGGCAGGTGCATTTTTCAAACCAAAAGGCATTACAGTAAACTGGTAATGTCCTCCAATGGTAGAAAATGCAGTCTTAGGTTTAGCATCTTCTGACAATTTGATCTGCCAATACCCTGCAGTCAAATCAAAAGTGCTTAGATACTTGGCAGATGCCAGTGTATCTATAAGCTCATCTGCCCTGGGTATAGGGTGAGCATCAGTTTTGGTTACCAAGTTGAGACCTCTATAGTCTACACAAAACCTCATTTCCTTCTTTCCATCTTTCGAATTGGGTTTTGGTACCAGTACCACAGGAGAAGCCCATGGACTGTCAGAGTGCTCAACCACTCCTAGTTCTAACATTTTCTGAACTTCTTGCTTTATGCAGTCCCTGACATGGTCAGGCTGCCTATAGATCTTACTTTTGACAGGTAAACTGTCTCCAGTATCTATAGTGTGCTCACACCAAGAAGTGGTGCCTGGCACAGTAGAGAAGAGTTCTGAAAATTGTCCTAGGAGATTTATGCAATTATCTTTCTGCTCAGCAGTAAGACAATCAGCCAAAACTACACCTTCCACAAGAGCATCTTGTTCTGTGGAAGAGAAGAGATCAGGTAGAGGATCACTGTCTTCTTCCTGTCCCTCATCTGTTGCCATGAGCAGGGTGAGATCAGCCCTGTCATAGTAGGGTTTCAGGCGGTTGACATGGAGCACCCTAAGGGGACTCCTGGCAGTGCCTAAGTCAACCAAGTAGGTGACTTCACCCTTCTTTTCAACAATTGTGTGGGGTCCACTCCATTTATCTTGGAGTGCTCTTGGGGCCACAGGCTCCAAGACCCACACTTTCTGCCCTGGTTGGTACTGAACCAAAACAGCCTTCTGATCATGCCATTGCTTCTGGAGCTCTTGGCTGGCCTGAAGGTTTTTACTGGCCTTTTTCATGTACTCAGCCATCCTTGATCTGAGGCCAAGTACATAATCCACAATATCCTGCTTAGGAGCTTTTAAAGGTTGTTCCCAACCCTCCTTTACAAGTGTGAGTGGACCCCTAACAGGGTGTCCAAAAAGAAGTTCAAAGGGGCTGAAGCCCACTCCTTTCTGGGGTACCTCCCTGTAGGCAAAAAGGAGGCATGGTAGAAGGATATCCCATCTCCTGCGGAGTTTTTCATGGAGTCCCATAATCATGCCTTTGAGAGTTTTATTAAATCTCTCCACCAGTCCATTTGTTTGTGGATGATAGGGTGTTGTGAACTTGTAAGTTACACCACACTCCTTCCACATGGCCTTTAAGTATGCAGACATGAAATTGCTTCCTCTGTCTGATACTACTTCCTTTGGGAAGCCCACCCTGGAAAATATTCCCAGGAGGGCCTTTGCCACTGCAGGAGCTGTAGTGGTCCTTAAAGGAATAGCTTCAGGATATCTTGTGGCATGGTCCACTACCACCAAGCTAAACCTATTGCCTGAAGCAGTAGGAGGGTCAAGGGGGCCAACTATGTCAACCCCTACCCTTTCAAAGGGAACCCCAACCACAGGCAGTGGGATAAGGGGTGCCTTTGGAGTGCCACCTGTCTTGCCACTGGCTTGACAGGTTTCACAGGATTTACAAAATTCCTTTGTGTCCTCAGACATCCTAGGCCAATGAAACAATGGAACCAATCTGTCCCAAGTTTTCATTTGACCCAGGTGCCCAGCTAGGGGAATGTCATGTGCCAGTGTTAGGAGGAACTTTCTGTACTCCTGAGGAATCACTAATCTCCTGGCAGCTCCAGGTTTAGGATCCCTATGCTCAGTGTACAAGAGGTTGTCCTCCCAGTAAACTCTGTGAGAGTCACTGACATCCCCATTAGCCTGTTTGACAGCTTGCTGTCTGAGACCCTCTAATGTGGGACAGGTTTGCTGTGCCACACTCAGCTCCTCCCTGGCAGGCCCCCCTTCACCCAAAAGCTCAGCAGTGTCTGCTTCCAGCTCCTCTGGTGTAGGTTCTGCACAGGGAGGGAATTCTTCTTCCTCAGAATTAGAATCCACGGTAGAGGGAGGGATAGTAGGAAGTGGTTTGCTTCTACTAGCCCTAGCTTTAGGGAGCACTTGGTCCATTGTTCCAGGATCCAAGCTTCCCTGTCCTTTTTGCTTTTTGGCCTGAGCCCTTGTCAAAGCAAAAATATGCCCTGGGATGCCCAGCATTGCTGCATGGGCCTCCAACTCCACATCTGACCAAGCTGATGTCTCCAAATCATTCCCTAATAGACAGTCTAGAGGTAAATCTAAAGCTACCACAACTTTCTTTGGACCAGTTACCCCCCCCCAGTTGAGATTTACAACAGCCATGGGGTGGCTTTGTGTTATGTTGTGAGCACCGGTTACTTGGTACTGGTGTCCAAGTATGTGTTGTTCAGGGTGCACCAGTTTCTCAATCACCATTGTGACACTGGCACCTGTGTCCCTGTAGGCCTGGACCTCAACACCATTTATTAGGGTTAGTTGCTTGTACTTCTCCAAGTTATGGGGGCAAGCAACCAAAGTGGCTAAATCAATAGCCCCTTCAGAGACTAAAGTAGCCTCTGTGGTCTCCCTAATCAGACCAACCCCAACTAAATTACCAAAAGTGAGCCCAGCTACTCCCTTGGATTGGCTATTAGTAGGTTTGCTCCCACCACCACTGCTATTAGTAGGGACACTAGGTGTAGCAGTAGGGGTTGTAGTGGTAGGAGCTGTGGTGCCTTTCTTTGGACAACTGGGATCTGTTGTCCAATGGCCTTTTATTTTACATAAATAGCACCATGGTTTCTTTTCCTTGTTCTGATTAAAGGAGGATTTGGACCCACCACCCCCACCAGAGTGTTTTTGTGGGCCTGATGAAGACTCATTTTTAGATTTGTCCCCACCCTTGTCAGAAGACTTACCATCCTTCTTTTTGTTGCCATCTTTGTCACCCCCTGTATGAACTTTTCTGTTCACTCTTGTTCTGACCCATTTGTCTGCCTTCTTTCCCAATTCTTGGGGAGAGGTCAGATCAGAGTCCACCAAGTACTGGTGCAACAAATCAGACACACAATTATTAAGAATATGCTCTCTCAGGATCAAGTTATACAGGCTGTCATAATCAGTAACTTTACTGCCATGTAACCACCCCTCCAAGGCCTTCACTGCCTGGTCAATGAAATCAACCCAGTCTTGTGAAGACTCCTTTTTGGTCTCTCTGAACTTTATCCTGTACTGTTCAGTGGTTAAGCCATAACCATCCAGGAGTGCATTCTTAAGAACTTCGAAATTATTAGCATCATTTTCTTTCACAGTAAGGAGCCTATCCCTACCTTTTCCACTAAATGATAGCCATAGGATAGCAGCCCACTGCCTTTGAGGGACATCCTGTACAACACAGGCCCTCTCAAGTGCAGCAAACCACTTGTTAATGTCATCCCCCTCCTTATAAGGGGGAACTATCTTGTGCAGATTCCTGGAATCATGCTCTTTTGCAGGATGACTATGGGGAATACTGCTGCTGCCACCATGGGTATCTAAACCCAACTTCTGTCTTTCCTTCTCTAATTCAAAAGACTGTCTATCCAAATCCAGCTGTTGCTTTTTAAGCTTCAGTCTGGTTTGTTCCACCCTCAACTTATTGAGTTCCCTCTCTAACATTCTGTCATCAGGGTTGGTGGGAGGGACATTTCTAGAAACAGAGCTATGATGGGAATGAACAGAAGGAGACCTGTCCCTTACAGAAGCCAACTTAACAGCTTGGTTTACAGAAACATTACTACCAGTATGGTGAGAATACATGCTTTTGCTATGATGTGAGACAACACTATTTCTATGGTGTGGCTCATCATCATTACCATCTATGCTAGATTGTCTAGTAATGGGCAGGCTAGGAAGTTTCTTTCCTGAATCTTTTCCTGGGGGAGTCCCTGAATCAGATTGGGAACTATTAGGTACTTTTTCAACAGATGGGGCACCTATGGCCTTATCCTGTTCTCTAAGCATGTTAATTAACAGTTCCAAGGCAGGATTCTTCCCTACACTCAAACCTCTCTCTATACAGAGACTCCTTGCTCTTTTCCAGCTAAGGTTGTCATATGCAAGTTTGGACAGATCAACACTTTGGCCTGTGCCAGACATTTTTTAGAGAGAGTTAAAGTGATAGAGAAAGAGACAAAAGTTTTCAGAACTTTTTGGAAAGACAGAAAAAAACTTTTTAAACTTTTAAGAATTTTTTGAAAGTTTAGAAGTACTTTTCAGCACTTAGAAAAGAGTGAAAAGAGGAAATGCAAAACTTTTTGGCTATGTGTATATACACTGACCTTGTTTTGTACATTTTTCTCTCATGAAAAGTACAATGACAAGAGTGGTAAGTAGTCTCAAGCACTTATCCCACCACTGCACAACCAATGTAGGAGGCTGGACTGGCTTGTAGTGAGTACCAAGGGGTACTTGCACCTTGCACCAGGCCCAGTTATCCCTTATTAGTGTATAGGGTGTCTAGCAGCTTAGGCTGATAGATAATGGTAGCTTAGCAGAGCAGCTCAGGCTGAACTAGGAGACGTGTGAAGCTACTACAGTACCACTTAGTGTCATATGCACAATATCATAAGAAAACACAATACACAGTTATACTAAAAATAAAGGTACTTTATTTTTATGACAATATGCCAAAGTATCTTAGAGTGTACCCTCAGTGAGAGGATAGGAAATATACACAAGATATATATACACAATAGCAAAAATATGCAGTATAGTCTTAGAAAACAGTGCAATCAATGTATAGTTACAATAGGATGCAATGGGGAAACATAGGGATAGGGGCAACACAAACCATATACTCCAAAAGTGGAATGCGAACCACGAATGGACCCCAAACCTATGTGACCTTGTAGAGAGTCGCTGGGACTATTAGAAAATAGTGAGAGTTAGAAAAATAACCCTCCCCAAGACCCTGAAAAGTGAGTGCAAAGTGCCCTAAAGTTCCCCTAAGGACAAAAGAGTCGTGTTAGAGGAATAATGCAGGAAAGACACAAACCAGCAATGCAACAACTGTGGATTTCCAATCTAGGGTACCTGTGGAACAAGGGGACCAAGTCCAAAAGTCACAAGCAAGTCGGAGATGGGCAGATGCCCAGGAAATGCCAGCTGCGGGTGCAAAGAAGCTTCGACTGGACAGAAGAAGCTGAGGTTTCTGCAGGAACGAAAAGGGCTAGAGACTTCCACTTTGGTGGACGGATCCCTCTCGCCTTGGAGAGTCGTGCAGAAGTGTTTTCCCGCCGGAAGGACGCCAACAAGCCTTGCTACACGCAAATCGTGCATTTGGCGTTTTTGGACGCTGCTGGGGCTCAGGAGGGACCAGGAGGTCGCAAATTGGACCTGCAGAGAGAGGGGACGTCGAGCAAGAGAAAGAGCCCTCACTGAAGCAGGTAGCACCCGGAGAAGTGCCAGCAACAGGCACTACGAGGATGCGTGAAACAGTGCTCGCCGAAGTTGCACAAAGGAGTCCCACGTCACCGGAGACCAACTTAGAAAGTCGTGCAATGCAGGTTAGAGTGCCATGGACCCAGGCTTGGCTGTGCACAAAGGATTTCTGCCGGAAGTGCACAGGGGCCGGAGTAGCTGCAAAGTTGCGGTTCCCAGCAATGCAGCCCAGCGAGGTGAGGCAAGGACTTACCTCCACCAAACTTGGGCTGAAGAGTCACTGGACTGTGGGGGTCACTTGGACAGCGTCGCTGGATTCGGGGGACCTCGCTCGTCGTGCTGAGAGGAGACCCAAGGGACCGGTAATGCAGCTTTTTGGTGCCTGCGGTTGCAGGGGGAAGATTCCGTCGACCCACGGGAGATTTCTTCGGAGCTTCTGGTGCAGAGAGGAGGCAGGCTACCCCCACAGCATGCACAAGCAGGAAAACAGTTGAGAAGGCGGCAGGATCAGCGTTACAGAGTTGCAGTAGTCGTCTTTGCTACTATGTTGCAGGTTTGCAGGCTTCCAGCGCGGTCAGCGGTCGATTCCTTATCAGAAGGTGAAGAGGGAGATGCAGAGGAACTCGGATGAGCTCGTGCATTCGTTATCTAACGTTTCCCCAGAGACAGAGACCCTAAATAGCCAGAAAAGAGGGTTTGGCTACCTAGGAGAGAGGAAAGGCTACTAACACCTGAAGGAGCCTATCAGCAGGAGTCTCTGACGTCACCTGGTGGCACTGGCCACTCAGAGCAGTCCAGTGTGCCAGCAGCACCTCTGTTTCCAAGATGGCAGAGGTCTGGAGCACACTGGAGGAGCTCTGGACACCTCCCAGGGGAGGTGCAGGTCAGGGGAGTGGTCACTCCCCTTTCCTTTGTCCAGTTTCGCGCCAGAGCAGGGGCTAAGGGGTCCCTGAACCGGAGTAGACTGGCTTATGCAGAATTGGGTACATCTGTGCCCAACAAAGCATTTCCAGAGGCTGGGGGAGGCTACTCCTCCCCTGCCTTCACACCATTTTCCAAAGGGAGAGGGTGTCACACCCTCTCTCAGAGGAAGTTCTTTGTTCTGCCATCCTGGGCCAGGCCTGGCTGGACCCCAGGAGGGCAGCTGCCTGTCTGAGGGGTTGGCAGCAGCAGCAGCTGCAGTGAAACCCCAGGAAGGGCAGTCTGGCAGTACCAGTGTCTGTGCTACAGACCACTGGGATCATGGAATTGTACCAACAATGCCAGGATGGCATAGAGGGGGCAATTCCATGATCATAGACATGTTACATGGCCATATTCGGAGTTACCATGGTGAAGCTACATATAGGTAGTGACCTATATGTAGTGCACGCGTGTAATGGTGTCCCCGCACTCACAAAGTTCAGTGAATTGGCTCTGAACAATGTGGGGGCACCTTGGCTAGTGCCAGGGTGCCCTCACACTAAGTAACTTTGCACCTAACCTTTACCAGGTAAAGGTTAGACATATAGGTGACTTATAAGTTACTTAAGTGCAGTGTAAAATGGCTGTGAAATAACGTGGATGTTATTTCACTCAGGCTGCAGTGGCAGGCCTGTGTAAGAATTGTCAGAGCTCCCTATGGGTGGCAAAAGAAATGCTGCAGCCCATAGGGATCTCCTGGAACCCCAATACCCTGGGTACCTCAGTACCATATACTAGGGAATTATAAGGGTGTTCCAGTAAGCCAATGTAAATTGGTAAAAATGGTCACTAGCCTGTCAGTGACAATTTGGAAAGAAATGAGAGAGCATAACCACTGAGGTTCTGATTAGCAGAGCCTCAGTGAGACAGTTAGTCACTACACAGGTAACACATTCAGGCACACTTATGAGCACTGGGGCCCTGGGTTACCAGGGTCCCAGTGACACATACAACTAAAACAACATATATACAGTGAAAAATGGGGGTAACATGCCAGGCAAGATGGTACTTTCCTACACCTGGGGTCAATGGCAGTGGGCACACGGTTCAGGGGATGGAGGCACAGGACAACAGGGAAGCTGGGAGGACTGCTGTGCGACAGGGGGAGGACAGGCCCAGGGAACCCACTCTCCATGAGATACTCTTCAACATCATGGGCGCATACCATCATTCCCAGGAGACCATGGGCACAGTACTGACCAAGTTTCAGGAGACCCAGCGGCTGCGGGAGGAACACTACCTGGGGATCAGGGAGGACTTGAAGCCCATTAACAACACCCTGGTCACCATTGCAGGGGTGCTGGCAGACATGGCCAACACCAAGAGGGACACAATGGCACACCAACAGGCCCCTGACACTAGCCTGAATGATGAACAGCCCTCCACCTCTGCCGGCGCTAGTGGACAGGAGGACCCGCCACAGGACCAACAGGCCAGCAGCACCCCACCCCCTGCAGAAGGAGAACCACCCCGCAAACGGTTCCTGAGATCCAGGCACAAGACAGAGATCATTGCCAAGAACCCTGCCAGGAAATAGGACTCTCCTGATAGTCACCCTTCTGTCCCACTCTGTTAACCTGTCCACTTTCAACTGCCATTACTCCACTTCCTATGCCCCCTTGGACAATGCACCTGTGATGCCAATAGACTGGACTCTATCCTGGACTTTCCTCCACCATCACCCCAGCCCATTCCACAGCCCCCTCCACTTATTAGCACAGAAATAAACACCCTTGAATCACAAATCAATCTGGGCTGAGTCTGTACTTTCACAAATGTATTATTGCAAACTTTCAGAAAAATATCAATGTCAATGTTCATTTTCACATACCAATGTTAGACAGTTGTTGGGCAGCGGTAAACATGGCAGAAGTCACAAAGTGGTACACATATCTGTAGAATAGAAAGCCAAAGTGAACTGTCAGGGTCCATACACAGAGGCAAAAAGGCAGAATCAAGCAATGTCCTACAGTAGTCTGATATGAAAGGAGCAGTGCTAGTCTCTTACTGTGTCTCACTGGAAGTATTGAATGATGATGTTGTTTCGGTTGTCTATATCTTCTTCTTCTGCCTCCTCTTCTTCACTGTCCACAGGTTCCACAGCTGCCACAAGACCATCATCAGGCCCATCCTCCTGCAGAAAAGGCACCTGGCGTCGCAAGCCAGGTTGTGCAACATACAGGATGCCACGATGATCTGCCACACCTTCTTCGGTGAGTAGTATAGTGAGCCACCTGTCAGATGGAGGCACCAGAACCTGGCCTTCAGGAGGCCGAAAGTACGCTCACTTATCCTCCTAGTCCACCCAGGTGCCTCATTGTAGCGTTCCTCTGCCCTTGTCCTGGGATTCCTCACTGGGGTCAGTAGCCATGACAGGTTGGGGTAACCAGAGTCTCCTGCAAATATAGAGGGACAACTGTGAGACATACAGCAACCATTAGGGACTAGACCATAGCCAGACACCTATGTAGCATGTGTTGGGACCTTGGGCTCACCTATTAGCCACTCCCGGTGCCTCTAGAGTTGCCCCATCACTTAAGGGATGCTGCTATTTCTCAAAATGTAAGCGTCATGCACTGAGCCAAGATACTTGGCATTCACATGGGAGATGTACTAGTCTGCCAAACACACCATCTGCACATTCATTGAATGGTAGCTTTTGCGGTTTCTGTACACCTGTTCATTTCTGTAGGGGGGGACAAATGCCACATGTGTACCATCAATGGCACCAATGATGTTGGGGATATGTCCTCGGGCATAGAAGTCACCTTTCACTGTGGGCAAATCATCCACCTGGGGGAATACTATGCAGCTGTGCATGTGTTTCAGCAGGGCAGACAACACTTTGGACAACACATTAGAGAACATTGTCTGTGACATCCCTGATGCCATGGCCACTGTTGTTTCAAAGAACCCACTGGCCAGGAAATGGAGTACTGACAGGACCTGCACTAGAGGGGGGATTCCTGTGGGATGGCAGATAGCTGACATCAGGTCTGGCTCCAACTAGGCACACAGTTCTTGGATTGTGGCACGATCAAGTCTCTATGTGATGCTGATGTGTCTGTCTTCCATCGTTAACAGGTCCACCAGGGGTCTGTATACCGGAGGATGATGCCATTACATCATCTGCCCCAGCGGACGTACCCTATGGAGGAGAAGGGTGGGCAGAGGGTCATACACCACATAGGTTTCACAAGGGCTTTTGGAACAAATGTGATGTAATCTGTGTTTAGCGCTGTATGTCCGTATTCCTGCACAAAACTGCTGTGACACAGTTATTTGGCCTGCCATGTGGCCACGTGAAATGGCGGCTGCCTGACCTGGAAGGAGGGACAAAGGGAAATGAAGTAACTGCGCTGGTGTTGTGCAGTGTCACAGTAGACGGACGAAGACCGCGGTGCAATTCAGCATTGGTTATCATTGGGCCCTACGGGTTCCAGGAGCCAATGACGATGTACGCCGGCGGTGACGGTACGCACTGCTGCGGACGTGACTGCTATTTTCTATCTGTTCACTCACTTGATACCTGACCTTCAACAGGAGAGGACCAACACTGCATGTGCGTCTGTGACCTGAGTCTGGAAGCGACAATGGCTAGTGTCTGGGGAAAGGGCCCCTGCCTTCACTGCGGAGGAGTTGGACAAACTGGTGGATTGGGTCCTCCCCCAGTACACGCTACTCTACAGTCCACCAGACAAACAGGTGAGTACACTGTTAGCATGATGGATGGGACATGAATGTTTGGTGTAGGGTCAATGGAAGATACAGGTGGGGGGTGGGCAGAGGCCAGCATGTGAGGATGGTCAGTGTGTGTGTTTGTGGGCCAGGGTGGGTGATTGTGGCTAATGAGTAAGAATAACCGTACGGGGGAGTAAAAGCCATTCCTAATTTACACTTCCTCTAGGTTAGTGCCCACCAGAAGAAGGGTATTTGGCTTGCCATCGCCAATGAAGTGCGGACCCTGGGGGTCTACCATAGACGGAGTACCCACTGCCACAAAACATGAGAGGACCTGCGCCACTGGAGCAAGAAGACGGAGGAGGCCCAGCTGGGTATGGCCTCCCAACGTGGAAGGGGTGCCCGTCGCACCATGACCTCCCTGATGTACCGAATCCTGGCGGTGGCATATCCGGAGTTCGATGGGCGCTTGAGGGCATCACAGCAGCCACAAGGGGGTGAGTACTGTCTCATGCAGCTGACTCTGCGCGCTTTATGAGGTTTCTGGCTGTAGGAAGAGGGCTGTGGGTTCCCCTAGGGCAGGGCAAGCGTGCCAGGGTAGATCCATTGTTAGGCAGACTCAGTGCCAGTCCAACCCCAAAAGTGGTAGTGGCCCTCTACACCTAGTCAGGCTCCTGTGGGTTCCAGGTGTGCATCAAATGGGTATAGGCACAGTCCACCATGGGCATGTGTTTTCCCCCTGAACTGTTAGTGCATGGCCTAGTGTATAGGGCTGCTCCCTGTGTGTTGTGTCTGCCGATGACCATGCCTCTCCTCTGTCTTTCCCCCCCTTTTTGTTTTGTCACCCTGTCCTTGTGTGCATTAGCATCATCTGGCGGAGGGGCAGTGGCAACGGAGCAGGATGGAGCTGCAAGCCTCATGGCCTTGGAGGGTGAATGTACGGTGTATGAAGGCACCAGTGGGATGGAGGGCGAGGGGAGCTCCATGACGGGGACAGGAGGAGACACCAGTGACAGCGACTCCTCCTCTGATGGGAGCTCCCTTGCGGTGGCAGACACCTCTGTGCCCACCGCAACAACAGGTACAACCACCACCCCCCCTACCAGCACTGCCCTCCCAGCTGCCCCTCATCGAGTTTCCCATGCCCACTCACCCAGGAGGGTGGGCATCTCCTTCACCCCAGGCCCTGCCCCAGTTAGCCCTGCTGCCCTCGGTGAGGAAGGTATTGACCTCCTGAGATCCCTCACTGTTGGGCAATCAACCATTTTGAATGCCATCCAGGGTGTTGAGAGGCATTTGCAGCAAACAAATGCATACCTGGAGGGCATTCATTCTGGCGTGGCGACCCAACAGAGAGCATTTCAGGCTCTTGCCTCAGCACTGATGGCAGCCATTGTCCCTGTGTCCAGCCTCCCCCCTCCAACTTCCACTACCCAGACCCAATCCCCTCTACCTCAGCCTATCCCAAGCACACCATCAGCCCAGCATGCAGACTCATCAACACACAAGGGTGGACATGGCAAACATAAGCACCACACATCCCACCGGCACTCACACAAGCACCATACGCATGCAGACACACCAACATCCACTGCCTCCATTGTGTCTCCCTCCTCCACGTCCTCCACCTCCCTCCCTGTCTCGTCTCCACTCACACCTGCATGCACTACATCCTCAGCCACTACCTCCACCACCAGCACGCCCATCAACACACACCGCTCACGTGCAATCACCACCCCCACTACCATTCACACATCCCCTGTGTCCTCTCCCAGTGTGTCTATGAGCCCTCCTCCCAAATTACACAAACGCCGGCACACACCCACTCAACAGCCATCCACCTCACAACAGCCTCCAGCTCATGCACCGTCACCCAAATTCAGCAGACGTTCACCTCGTACAACCACTACCTCTTCCTCCACTCCCAAACCCCCTCCATCTTCCCATCCCAGTGTGTCTAAAAAAACTTTTCCTGGCTAACATTGACCTCTTCCCTACATCTCCCCCACCCGTCCTTCCACCAGGGCCAGGAAGTCCAGATCCCAGCCCAGCACCTCAGCCAAGAAATCCTCCAGCATTATGGTCCCTGCAAGTCCTGTAACATCACGGGTCACACCCATCAGAGCTGCCAGTGCGCCACCTAATGAGGCCAAGGATCACCCTATTCCGCCACCTGCCAAGGTGAAGAATGGGACAACATGCCGTAAGGACAAGCCGCACCAACCAAGCAGCAAGGCCTCCTCCAAGCCAAAAGGGGACAGTGCCAAGGTCTCAGCAGTGACTTCCAAGGTGGGGAAGGGACACAAGGCTAAAGGGAAGGCAGCTCAGAGCACGGAGCCTCAGGCTGAGGGACTGGTGACAACCCTTCTGCAGGTCAGAACAACAATCTGTACTAGGGTGGACACCGCCTCAACCACCGCCATCTGCACCGCCACCTGCATGCCTGCTGCCTCTGCTCTAGTCCCCAGCATCATTCCCAGTGGGCAGCCGTCCGAGGCTGCAGGAGACATCCTGGTGTCTCCCTCCACAGGTGCTGACACATGCACCACCGCCAGCATGTCCGCCGCTGACACCACCGCAACCACTGCCACCTGCCCCGCGATGTACTCAGACTGTGCCACCACAGCTGACATGGACATCATCCCCAGTGGGAAGTCGTTTGAGGCAGCAGGAGACGTCCGGGACCCTGCACAGCATACATGAGGCACCACAACCTGCACTGGCAGTACCAGCAGCTGGCAGGATGAGTCACCGCATGGTGGAGTGTGTCTCTGCCTCCATGGAGTATCATGCTACCTGTTCCCAGGACATCTCGTGGCTCTGACACCCATGTGCGCGAATGGGAACGGTCACACACCATGTGAAGCACTCTGGGCACCAAACCCCCTCCAGAACCAGTGGAGAAGAGCATCCACTACCCCAGTCCTTGGCAGGATGAAGCACTCTGGGCACATAGCCCCCTCCAGACCCAGTGGAGAAGTGCATCCACTACCCCAGCCCTTGGCAGGATGAAGCACTCTGGGCACCAAGCCCCCTCCAGAACCAGTGGAGAAGAGCATCCACTACCCTAGTCCTTGGCAAGATGAAGCATACTGGGCACCAAGCCCCCTCCAGAACCAGTGGAGAAGAGCATCCACTCCCCTAGTCATTGGCAGGATGAAGAACTCTGGGCACCAAGTCCCCTCCAGAACCAGTGGAGAAAAGCATCCACTCCCCCAGTCCTTGGCAGGATGAAGCACTCTGGGCACCAAGCCCCTCCAGAACAAGTGGAGAAGAGCATACACTACCCCAGTCCTTTGCAGGATGAAGCACTCTGAGCACCAAGCCCCCTCCAGAACCAGTGGAGAAAAGGATCCACTTGAGAGACTGTGGCTTTGCACTCCCCAGGACCAATCAGTGGGCAAACCACCCACTTGAGAGACTTGAGAGACTGTGGCTTTGCACTCCCCAGGACCAAGCAGTGGGCAAACCACCCACTTGAGAGACTTGAGAAACTGTGGCTTTGCCCTCCGAGGACCAATCAGTGCACCTGGAGCCCCCTCGTGGAGCAGTGGCGTCGTCCCTTCATCCGGCTGAGGTGCCCCCCTCCCCTTCCACCTGAAGTGCCTGTTTTTTTCCGACCTGATGCCCCAGCAGTGTTCTCTCCATTTAGAGGCAGGTATCATGGGTGGGCTTCGCCCCTGCATTTTGGGACCACTGGTCCACGGACAATGAATGGAACACTATCCGGACTTGTGTAGTTGCTGTACATATTTGTACAGTATATACTGATCTGTTATGGACCTGTTTCCATATCTGATTTTTAGATGATTACACTCGTTACAATCATTCCCTTTAGTCCTTGCATTCTTCCAGAGGGTTACGGGGTGTAACTGTAATGTTGCTGCATGTATTTGTGTTTATGGTGTTGTGGGTGAGGGTGGGGCGTGGGGGTGTTGCGTGTTGCATGTTTGTGTCATGTTTGTGAGTATTAAAGTGGCTGTCTGTGTTGCGGTTTCCACCATGGTCGTGATTCCATTTTTTTTACCGCCGGCCTGTTGACTGTATTATTGCTGCTTTAACACCGACCGCCAGGGTTGTAATGAGGGCCTCTGTGTATGCTGGGACTCTGCTAACAAGCCTCCAGTGCACGTGTTCTGACACCTAAACATATTGAAATTTGCTAAACTCCTAATTGGCATATTTAACTTACCTATAACCCCCCAGTACATGGTACACAGTACGTCCAGCACTTTAGATGATTACACTCGTTACAATCATTCCCTTTAGTCCTTGCGTTCTTCCAGAGGGTTACGGGGTGTAACTGTAATGTTGCTGCATGTATTTGTGTTTATGGTGTTGTGGGTGAGGGTGGGGTGTGGGGGTGTTGCGTGTTGCATGTTTGTGTCACTCTATTTTTCCTCTCCCCCTCCCCTGTGTACTAGGTGCAGTACTCACTGTGGTCGTCGCCACCGTCTTTGCTGCTCCTGGTAGAAGAGGAGGTAAACCAACATTGGTAGCACCTGTAACTTGGGCTCCATGGCATCCTGGTTCCTCGTTGGGTGTCGAGAAGTGAGTGGTTCCCCTTCTGTGTCCTGTTTCCGCCGTGCTTTTGATGGCGATGGTACCGCCCCAGAAAAGCTGGCGGATTGGTGCCTTGTCTTCCGCCTGTCTGCTGGCGGTTACTGCTGCAGTGTTTGTTTCTACCGCCGTGGCGGTCTGAGTATTAAAGTGGCTGTCTGTGTTGCGGTTTCCACCATGGTCGTGATTCCATTTTTTTTACCGCCGGCCTGTTGACTGTATTACCGCTGCTTTAACACCGACCGCCAGGGTTGTAATGAGGGCCTCTGTGTATGCTGGGACTCTGCTAACAAGCCTCCAGTGCACGTGTTCTGACACCTAAACATATTAAAGTTTGATAAACTCCTAATTGGCATATTTAACTTACCTATAACCCCCCAGTACATGGTACACAGTGCGTCCAGGGCATGTAAGTTAAATGTCACTAGTAGACTGCATCACACATTGTGTCACCAATAAAATGCCAGTGCAAAACATGGCTGTAGGCCTACCACTATAGCCTGTCTGTGTTTAAAACTGCAAAATCCAGCTTTTAAATATTAATATGTCACTCCTAAGTAAATCCTAATGCCCATTAAGGCAGAGTTTATGGTTTTTAAATGTAGAGAGTCTAACGTTTGGTGTAAAACATGTTCTTACAGTGACAAGGCCCCAAAAGCAGTTTTTACTGTAGCAGGGTTAGCTGTTTCATAGCAGAGACAGGGATATAATTGAATAATTAAATAATATTATCTACACCTTAGAACCAGCTGCAAAGATAATTCTCAAATATTTACAAAGGTTTATTACAAAGTACAATTCACTTATTACATCAGATTTGTACAGATTTTTTTTACAAAATGTGTTTGCAAAAAGCTACCTTCTATCTACCTAAAGCCTCTAGAAGCCTATTTGCATGAGCTTCCAACTGTAAACCAGGAGCTGAAAAGACCCTTTGTTGAGGTGGCACCTGCTCACAGAGCTAAGACAAAGGTTTTGGGTGTGAGGAAGTGTTTTGTTTCTCTTACAGGTTAATCATCTTGGCAGTGCCTAAGAACGTACTTAAATATTCAAAGATGCCTACCCTGTCACATACAGATATAGCTAGTACCTGGGTCTCAGCCCTCACTTGTCTTAGTAAGCAAAGGACCTGTCCGAATGGGAGAAGAGCTTTCCTAGGAACCGGTTTTGAGTGACCCCCACATTTCCAGAGCCACACAAATGGATGGGCACTGGAGCTCTGCCCAAGGGCGAAATGTTTGGTCATTATGGTTTTAAGCAGAGAGTCGTTCTGTGGGGCAGTTTGCAGTAGGGCACACAGGACATGATGCATAAGTGGCTAGGATTACACCTGAAAGGTTTTTCGCTATTGGTTGGAGAGGGGTCACCAACAAGCTAGTGCCAGGCATAAATGTGTCACTCTTGATCACCCTCTTCAGAACACAAGTGGAAATTTGAAGACAGAAGAAGGGCTGCTTTTTCTGTAGTGATCACTGATGAGACTTGAAGGTCTAACTCCACTCCTACTTGTACCCAGGACCAAGAAGTGGACACCAAGGCCCTGATTTAAGCAAAGTGGCACAGCCCGGTGCTGCGCCAAAAAAAGCAGTGCCGCACTGCACTTCTTTTGAAACACAGGGATGCACTGTATTTACAGAGAGATGGTGCAGCCCTGCGTTTCCCCATGTGCCGGTGCTAAATTAAGCTGCCTGCGCTAATGCAGGCATCATTGCACCATAGTGCAAAGGAGTCTGCGTTGAGGTGATAGGTTGTTTATGTGCAGGAAGGTGTATATTCCTGCACATAAGCAATTTATTATTGCGATTTGGCACTTCTATGTGTGCTGCAAAATGTAGCACACATAGAAGTACCAAAGCGTAATTCCTGAATGGTTGTTTACGTCCATGAAGGGACACCTTCCTGCACATAAACAATCATCCATAGTATATTGCTTTTTATATGTGTGCTACAGAAAGCAGACCACATAGAAAATGCAAAAAAACAAGGAGGAATAACAGCAGTCCTCCTCAATTTGCAGTGCTAAAGCCACCCCTGGGCACTGCCTCAGGTTTGCGAAAACTTAGAAATTAAGGCAGAGTCAAAAACAATGGGTGTTGTGGTAGAACACCCACCGCAACACCCACTGCATGCCCCTCTAATGCAGAAAACTGCGTTGGAGGGGCCCATATTTACAAGGAGACATACCCACACAAAAAGTGGCGTTACACCTTCTTGTAAATATGGAGCAGTGTTTAGCACCACCGGAGCATCACAAAACGTGACGCTCCGGTGGCCCTGGGGACTGTTAAACCTGCTCCCAAGTGTAAGTTGATTGATCTCCTGAAGGTGGCTTCTGTTGAAGTAAGTCCTGGAACCTTTGGCTGCTGTCAGAGTGTATTCTTCATGCCTAACCATTAAAACTAGAACCTAGAGTCTATTTGCTAATCTTTTGCCTGGGAAACCATCAGGGAGCAGGACAACCTTACCAGCCGATGCACAGAGGGTGCAAAACCAGTGATCCTGACTACGGGCCTGATTACGATCCTGGCTATAATGGAACTTATAATATGGCAGACGGGTTATCTGTCACGTTTGTGACAGAGTATCCCCTCAACCATAATCATAATCAGACCCTTACTCATAGTGAAAATCACACCATCAGCATATAGTGATCACAGCTTCCGCTACATTCTTCTCCACGGTAGCAAATCAGTTTAAGTAGGACCGCAGTCGATCAGTATCCAACAACAGCAAACCTTCTTCAGCTACAGCCAGCAGCCTAAAGAAACGTTACTTTCAGAAAGCAGATTAAGTCCAAAGGTAGAAATCTTCACTGGAACCAACTCAGAGCAGCATCTAATCAATGTCGATGACTACCTGGGCGTGAACTCTGAACGTTTCCTGCTCAGAGTTTTTTCCACCTTCTCCAACAGCTTCACAAGTACCTTATCCTTTGTCAAACTGTTGTCAATATGCCAGTCTTCAGATCCAGTCTACAGCCTTGCCCTGCAGAGGATTCTACCTACTTTAACATTTTGTAAGTCTGATGGTAAAAGTTTGATTGAGAAGAATCTAACCATGTATGCAGCATACACCCCGTCACAATTACCCTTAAATCTTATGTTTGACCGGTGTAGCACTGCCTGTTGCCTGTGGTTGGTGCTTTGTGCTTTTTGATGCATTTTTTTTTTAAACTCTAAAAGTTTGATCTCTGGTACTCCTTATTAGATTTTTGACATTTTCGAGCCATTTTGCTTAGTAAAGTAATGTCTATTTTTATAAAAAGGAGCAGGATTTTTATTTTGTTGTGTATTCAACTTTTTAACTGTTTTGTTACTGTTAAATACTTTACACATTTTTTAAAGTTAAGCCTGTCTTCTCTGTGCCATAGCTACCAGGGGTTGAGTTCAGATTTTAAATTACTGAACACCTTTGCCTGACCTAACAATTATAACTTGTGGTGGACTACTATCCACCCCTATATATAATCCACTTTCTCCTAGGAAAGGTAAAAAATTTAGACCACCAGCGAAAAAAAAAAAAATACCCTAAGGCAAATGGTATTCACCACAATAGCCATTCCATCATTCATGGTGGGGAAAATAGAAACATTTACAAATATTAGTAAAATATCTCCCCTATAGTGCCATTTTCCTCATCAAAATAAAGAGACTTCTGCAAAATATAATAAGAATGAAAAGCTGTGAAATTAACATTAAAAAGGGAGACTAACACTTGTCTAATATTTAATTAATAAAGATGTAGTTCTCTATCTGCCTGGATGAACTTTCTGAAGATGGACTATCTAACTTGCAAAGCTTTCCATAGTAAAATATGTGTCACACTGTTTTCCCAATCACTTTATTGATTGGGAATATTGGAGCACCGTTGTTGCTTCCACAAATTTGGTAGCAGAAAATAGTAGCGTGATTGGAGCCCCTTCCCTTTTTAAGAGTTCCCCACAATATTTCAGGGTCCCAAATCCACACCCCGTGAGAATAGTGGACTTTTTCTGAATTGTGGATGTTCTGGAGCTTCTCAGGTAATCAGACTTGCAATACATTCCTGAGTGATTTGCAGTTTAAGAATGAATAGGGTGAATTGAGTGATGTATGGTGTGCATTTATGAGGTATGGTAAAGTATGAGTTTTTGAAATGGATTGTTGTGCACTTTGCAAGCTATTTAGTTATGTATGGCTAATTGTCAGTTTAATTGGTAGATTAATCACTGTACTTCTGATGTATTATTAATATCTGTGAATTTATTGTGTTTAATGGTTAATTTGGTTATCAGATTCAGCAAAATAGAAGATCTTGCGATATTGTGGTTTTATTTGTCTGCATAAAGTAATGATTAGAGCAAGGTTCCATATGCACATAGTTAGTGGTTTCTGAAATTAAACAAGATTTCTTTCCAAGGTTTGTGTCCTTAATCTAGGTTGGTGTATCTTTGTTCCTCAGTGCAAAGGAGTCAGAGCATTTACCAGGGTGAATTGCCACTGGACGGGGGTCTAAATGGTGTAAATTGTGGTTTTAGAACAAAACTTTGAAAGGTGCAGTTTCTGTTGCTCTTTGGCTATTAGTTGTGAGATTTGACTTGTTTTTTTTTTATTTGTAGGCTTTCCTCCAGTTTAGGTTACGCAGACAAGAGGTTACTAAGTGTATAGTTAATTTGAAAGTTCTGCAACTGTTCTCCGTGTTCACAGAAAATTTGAATTGTGATGGTTAGTCAGTCAGGGAGCTGTGCTTGGATTCACAGTACGTCACCACAAACCCATGCTGTCAGTGGTTTATTCTTGATAGAGTCAAGCTGTTATAGATTGACTTTTGTAAGAGCCACATAGGGATTGGATATTGTTCAATAATTAATTTATTGTGATTTTAGTTTCATTTTAAGCAAACCATAATAGGAAATGTTTAGAGCCTTAAATGTCTTTGTACCTGCTGTGGAGGATAATCAAATGCCAGCTAAGGGAGCACCTGCATATGAATTATTGATGGACATTGGGCTCTAACTTGTATGTGGATTTCACAATGCCATGATTGTACTGCTTCTAACAAATATTTACAGTTTCCTTTAGAGGATAGGTTTGACATTAAAAAGTGGGATTTCCTTAAACTATGAGCATCAACAAACCGATAACCAGACATACACAGTCTGAGGCACTAAACAAATGGGATCGAATGGAAGCAGAGAAAGCTAAAAAGAGAATGTCAAAGCAGGTGCAGGGATCATTTAAATAGTGGTTGGAGAAGAAGAGCAATTGATAAGAAAAATGCTGGAGGGAGGTTACAATGCAAGGGATGAGAGCTTATCCTCCTATAGCTAAACAAACAAATGACGAAAGCAAGATAAATGAGGAAGGGAAACGGAATGATGGTTTTGATGAGGAGGATAATTTCTTTAATGATGTCTTGAATGCTAGACCTCCTCCGTATACTGCTAGAGTAGCAGTGAAAGGTAGTTCTGGTTTAGAACCTGACATGGAAGTGGGAGGAGATGGCATTACTGTGCAAGATCTTGTGGCTGTGGTACCAAGTGCACCACCTGAGGGGCAATAACAGTGATGCCTAGCACTTATAGGGATTTCCAATCTTTTGCCCAGTCTCAAGTCGATTCACCTGAAAGTGCAGTGTTGGTTGAGTAGTCTCTTAAAACGTTTAATAATGGCATTTTAAAAAACAATTTTGTTGAAATGTTACAGGGAAATTTTGATTGAAACTGGCTATTGATATACCACGCTGATAAAATGAGATACTTAATTTAACAAGCAGCCATATGCGGAAATGAAGCACATGAAAAGTTAAAGTAGCTAGCTGATGAATGTGAAGTGGATATTTGCAAATAAAAAATTTGAAACTGAATTATAAAATGTATTTGACTCATGATAAGATTAAAGACATGGGCTTAATTACTTTGAGAATTAAATATTTGATTAAAAACAATGGATGGGAGTCACCTGAAGAAATGCAAAGAGAGATGGGGAGAGGACAACTAGTAAAAATAAAGCAAATGGAGCAGAAGGTAAAGCAAGAGAAGAGTGACTCATAGGTTGGGGCAGGAATGTCTTTGGGGTTTCCTTTAAGGTAAGTAAATGGAGCGAATCTTGTGCATGTGCCATGGACAAGAGCTGATCTTTATGATTTCACAATCTTCTCTACATTGCGAGAGGAACTAGAGAGATAGTATAAAGAGGTGCATTGGCTGACACACATATCACAGGGTTGTGGCCTGATTTGAATTCATTATTTGAAATTGTGGTCCTAGTGACTTGTGGACAGAATGTGAGGCATTGGTTGCCTGACTAACTGCATTACCAGCTAGGATTGCACCTAATAATGGTCGTTCTGAGGAGGCAGCTACAAAAATACACACAGATAATTGAATAGTTGCAAAAGAGACTGGCTGAAAAGCCATACATTGGGTAAAGATTCTAGTGAACCTCACAGAAGCCAAAATAAATCAGTGCATGTCTTTTATGAGATACTCATGCAAATCTTCAAATAAAACATAGTGGAGTTGATGACCTCAGAAGGGATGGTGTAGTCATTTCACTTATACTTTTGCCATGGGTTTGCAACCAGAGATTAGTAATCATATCTAATAAAGTTCACAATGTTGGCAGACAAAGAGTATTGATGAGATCTTGAAGCTGGCTAAGTGGTACATTGGTTACGTTGATGTAAGGAAAAAGATTAAGGAAAAGCTGGGTTTTTGGAAACAAATAGGCTCAAATGTGATTTTACTGTACTGAATAAATGGAATGAATCAAATACAGGGTGCAGCAATAGGAAATAAAATCATGAGAACAGAAGGTGTTGGGAGAGAAATGCTAAACTATGATGTGACAAACACGAGCATTGAAATGATGAAGAGAATCACTGCTTGTCATTTCTGTGGGAAACTGAAAACAAAAGTGTCAGCAGAAACACAGGACATTCCCAATGGTTTGAAAGTCTAGCAAGGTATGCAGAATCAGAAATCATTTAGATTACCAATGCCTTCAGCTCCGTGATGCAGCAAAACATCAGAAATAAAATGGCATATAGTGCAGGGTATCAAGAGAATCTACTGACTCTGAAAAGTTATTTAGCAGGGAGCCATTCGCAATTACGGTGCATGAAGGGTGCCTGAAGAGGGATCTGGATGGCTGACTTGTAATTTTTACTAGAACTAAAAAGTATAGATTGGCAAAAGAGGCAGAAAAAGGAATAAAACCAGTAGCTGAAAAAAAGATTGAGCATGGAATCCTCTATGAGGTACTTGGTAGTCCTATGTGGAAGGTCCTTCAACTTTTAGCCAAATCCTGAAGAAATATCAAGAAAATTTGAGATTATCTTGTGATTCAGTCTTAGTTCAATATATAGATGATTTGTTAGCGGCATGTGAGATAAAGTGGGAAGTAGCCTTGATACAATTGCTTTGCTAAATAGTCTATCTGACAATGGACTTTAGGTCTCCCCAACAAAAATGCAGTGCTCTAAAACAGAAGTGAGCTATCCTGGACACCAAATTGAAAAAGGTGTGAAGAAGATTGCAGCAGACTGTGTTTTTTTGGTATTGTTGGCTACTGTTGGTAGTAGATTCCAAACTTTTCCTTGATTACAAAATCTTTAGAAAGACTGACCCACAGTGATATACAAGATCCAGTGCCTATTGTTAAAGAATGCACTGAAGTATTTAAAGAACTGAAAGAATGTCTGTGCATTGCAACATCACTCAGAATGCCAGGCAACAATTTAAATTTTTTTCTGTATTGTCATGCGAGGAGTGGATGTTCTTTATAAATCCTGACCCAAAGATATGGTGGGTAAATGGACCTATTTCCATAACTATCAGTTGTATTGGATCCAGTAGCTGTACGTCTTTCAGGATATATGAAATTGGTTGCAGCTGTCTATATTACCATTGAACAAAATGAAGGAATAGTGATGAGGCAGACATTAGGTGTATATGTTCCTCACTCAGTTGAGATCTGGTTAATAGGAACACAAACACAGCAAATAGCAGACTAACCCGTTATGAGCAAGTCGTTCGTGCAGCTGAAAACATTTCAATCAGAAGGTACAATTCACTAAATCCAGCAACACTTCTATTTTGGACAGGCCCTGCAAAGTGAAAACGGCTGATGAAATTGATGATGAACTTAACCACAATTGTGTTGTGATTACTGAGTTATGCATTAAGACCTGGCATCAAAGAAACTGCTTTGGAAGTAGCTAATGTGATATAATTTGTTGATGGTTCTTGTTTAAGAGACCAATATTAAGCACTGAGCTGCCTATGCAATGTGTTTCATTACTGAAACCCTTGAAGCACCTTATGCTCTGAATATAACCTCAGCCCAGGTGGCAGAGTTAGTGACATTGACAAGAGCTTGCTGCTTGTCACAAGATTTGAAAGTGACAATCTGTACAGGTAACCAATATGGTTTTGGAGTGGTGCATGAGGGGCTTTATGGCATTTTCTGGAGCTCTAAAGCAATACAACAGCTGGAAGAAATTGCGGTGGCCAAGTGTATTGCCTATAAAGTTGGCAAATATCTAGTCACATTTTGCAACAGATATTCGTGCATTTGTTGTTCATCTGCCTTTCATATACAACATGTTTGTATGCCATCAAATGTGGCATCAGAGAAAGATAGTGCCTTGTTTGATATTCTTTTATCAAATGGGTTGTTGAGCCTAAATCGTTGAGTGCCTACAGACACACCTGCTAGGAAAATGTCTAAGCAGGGTAATGAGTACTATCCAATTGATTATATATTCATATCATTATGGGCCTTTGATTTATTTGAGAAATTTGAGGTCCTTCCATTGGAGCGGAGTGATTATTACCCCTTCTACTCAATCCTTAAAGTGGATATTGCATTTAGGCAGTTGAGGGACCTACCTTTAAATGTTGGCTGCTCAAAACATTTAATAACGAGGCTTTCAGAGAAACATGTAAGCTTATTGAAGGCTCACCAACACAAATATGGACGCTTAAAGTTTGGGCAGGTATCCCTAGATCCTTTAGTCTAGTACGATTAAATAATAAAAAAGGTGGTTGCATGCCTTAAAATAAAAGTAATGGCCTACAATACTTTACTAAATAAAAATAAATCTGGGATGCATGCCAGGAATAACTGACATGATAAAGAATGTAGAATATTAAAGAGTAATATTCGGAAATTGGAAAGATATCTACTGTTCTCAAGGGATAAAATTGGGTAATGGTGCCTTCTTAGCTTAAAGAGAGAATTTAATAATTTGGTCTCTAGGAAGAAATGGGAAGTTAACACAAAATGCTGTGAAGCCATGATGGAGGCCGTAGAGACCAAAAATGTTTCGCACGTTTGGAGACTGGTACAGAGTGGGTCAGGTAATTCCTAGGGACAGCCATTGGGTCACAAGGGCGAGGATGTGTGGGAACATTTTTCAGAGGAGACCTATAATAATGGGGTCATTGCTGATCAGAGCCCAACTAGACTACCTGTTAAGAAGAAGGCAAAGGAGAAGTTTTCTGAGTTAATTAAGGAAACCATCAAGATGTTAAAGTTCACAAGGACTACTGGCCCGGAAAATGTATCAGTGGTGGTAATAAAAACCAATGCTGCATAAAGGTCCAGGCTGTTTTATATTATTTTCCAAGAAATATTTGATAAATTCCATTATACCCCAGGAACTGTGCATTTGTAAGGAGAACCACTCGACGATTGACCTCTGTTTTCGTTTGTGGACCACTGCAGAGAAATCTATTGAGTAGGGTGAAGTATTGTATTGTTGTTTTGTTGTTTTTAGCTCCACTTTCATGTCTGCTGATCGTATATTGCTGTGGGAAGCTTTGAAGGAATATGGGATTTTTGAAGATATTGTTTTAATTTAGCAGGAACTCCACAATAGTAATTGGGCCCAAGTTGAACTGAACAGTCGTGGTTACCTTTCTAAGAGAATTAATATAACAAATGGTCTCAGACAAGGGTGCGTATTGGCTCAAACATTGTTCTCTTTGTTTCTGACTGATCTCCCTAAGCCCCTGAGCCTATGAAATACGTTTAGCCCAAAAATGAACGGTACACATATCAGCTGTCTCCTGTATGCAGATGATTTAGTGATCTTTGATTTGACAGGAACTGGGCTTCAAATAAAATTAGATGCATTTGGGGACTATTACAAGAAGACAAAATTGAAAATAAATATGGATAAGACTAAAGTGCTTCACATAGGGAAACATAGGAAAAGTATGACTTGGGCAATAAACAATGTCAAAGTAGAGAGAGTCAACAAATATAAATACCTAGGGGTATGGTTCTCCCAAAATTTAGGCTGGAAGGACCACCTAGCAGCATCAAAAGACAAAGGCACTCTTACCAGTAGGGGGATTAAAGAAATTTGGTGGTTGGCATAGCTGATATTTTCGCACACATTGAAGCAATAAAACATCTAAAATACTTTCCAATTTGGCACTGGGCCAGTAGAGCTCGGAGTAGGAAGAGAACCGAATATACATTTAGAGGTCTTTTTCAACTGCATTCAAAATTTTGATTGTGTTGTCTAAGAATGTGTTTACAAAGTCTGCTGGAATATCAAAAGCTTCAGGTAGCTTGAGAGTTTACATTAGGGTCTGAAGATTGTGACCCGACCCTAATAAGAGCAACTTTGTTACACCTTTATTTGGCCCTAAGTATTGGACAATTCCTCTCTAGTACATGGCTCAGCCATTCACGGTAATGGACATCTGGGCTCACTATAAAAACTTCAACGAATGGAAATTAAACAGGTTGTACGATCCATAAAGAAATTATGTGTTTGGTATGTATTTATTGTACAAATGTAGGTGTCTTCTTGGTGTATAAAGTTGGCACTGAAAGAACGTGTTCTCTCTTCATTGAAACGCACTCAGCAAAAAACATGTTTCAAAGATGAAAAAAGAAAAATATATTTGAAGTCTGAAAAGTAAAGTTTATTGCACACCATATACAAAAAAGATCTTCACAACCCATCCTAACCTGTCCCACCTCAGAGCACACACCATTCCTTAATAAATAATAATAGCATAACATGACAAAGTGTAACATAACAGAAAATCATTTTAAATAACACTAATGATTTGATGTTTAGTACTTGCTAACACATCATAATAAGGTGAGTCAAAACTATGTAGACAAAAATAAAATACCATAATGCAGTTGATTGAGAATTACAGTGGATGTGCAGAATTAAGAATTTAGGGCCAGATGTAGGTAGGCTTTTGCACCTCGCAAACGGCGAAAAACGCCCTTTGCGAGGTGCAAAAGCCCTCAAGCGATGCAGAAACACATTTTGCGAGTCGGAACCGACTCGCAAAATGTGTTTCCAACTCGCAAATAGGAAGGGGTGTTCCCTTCCTATTTGCGACTCGCACCGCGATTTAAGTTGATTTGTGACCGCGAAAGCGGTCGCAAATCAACTCGCAGTTACCATCCACTTGAAGTGGATGGTAACTCATTCGCAAAGGGGAAGGGGTCCCCAAGGGACCCCTTCCCCTTTGTGAATGCTCACAAAATTATTTTTTCAGAGCAGGCAGTGGACCACTGCCTACTCTGAAAAAAACCGAAACAAAAGGTTTCGGTATTTTTTTCTATTTGCAGCTCGTTTTCCTTTAAGGAAAACGGGCTGCAAAGAGAAAAAAAAAAACTGCTTTATTTAAAGCAGTCACGAACACAGAGGTCTGCTGACTACAGCAGGCCTCCATGTTTGCGAGTGCCCATAGTCGGTATGGGGCCGCAATTTGCGACCCACCTCATTAATATAATTGCGACCCCATACCGACTCGCAGACGGTGTCTGAGACACCGTTCTGCATAACATTTTGCGAGTTGCAAATAGCGAGTCGCTATGACTCGCTATTTGCAAGTCGCAAAATGTTTCTTTGCTACATCTGGCCCTTAGTACGTAAAACATAATACCTTTGAAAGTATTGAGAATAATTTGCCATAAAAAGATACCCAAACAAATGGACGGATTGACAGAGACAAAGGAAATATGGCTAAATTTTCCTTTGGGCATAAAGAGGGCAGTTGATTTAAAAAAAGAACAGCACATTATTTTCTGTTTTTTGGGTCGAGCGCGCAATCGCTCTGGCCACTGTTGTAATCTTTCTGTGGGCCTTTAACCACGCCCATGTCATGCCAATCACTTTCCTTGGTTCGTGGGGTTGCCTTTTAAAATTCTCTTCATTTCATTACTGAAAGGCATGCCTACGTCATGCCTTTTCCGGTGTTTAGCCCTCCTCGAGCACACCGGCCAACTACTGAAAACAGATGAGGCTCCATGTTTTCCACATGGTTTCTGGACTACGTTTTCTAATTTTGTATGCAGTGCAATCTCACTGGGCAGTAATCGAGCGATTTCATGACTACCAGTTTAATTCTACTGTTTCCTAACGCTCCTTCACAAATTCAGGGTTTTACACAGTGCGATTGCGCTTGTTTTTTTTGGTATTTTTTATTTTTATTTTTCCCTATCCCTATCCTGATCCCCACCCATACCTCCTCTTGCTTTTCTTGTGTTTTACAAGGCCTATTTCAAAACTGCCACACTTACGTAGGACTTCCACAACATAATGGGAACCAAAAACAACCCTAGCAAACATGTTTAAACCATGGTTGTATGCTCCCATCCCTCTTTCTCTTTCTATCAATCCAGCACTTATCTCTCCTTTCTTTCTGTATTCTTACGTGAAATAAAGTCCAGGGAGCTGAAAAAAAGTGGCAGTGGCAACATCTGCCGCCTTTGGCAGGCAAAACCAGCCTCCACTGGCTCTGGTGATGCCCTTCCCTCAATAGGGAAATGCCCGATGAGATAAATGACCAGACTGCCCTGGCGGGTGCCCATTGCCCTGAAAATGTATGTGTGCTTAGTAGCTAACAATGTCTTCTATTATAATTACAATTACAATAATTACCCTTAATGACTAAAGGACTGAGGGGGTCATTACATCATTGGCGGTAAAAGCCGTTTACCGCCGCGCAGAAGACCGCCAACACACCGCCGCGGCCACGGTAAACCGCCACGGCCATTATGACCCACAACTCGGAAACCGCCAAAATACAGACACCCACAGAAGTCCGCCACACCAAAGGCCAGCGATAAACTGCCGATAACCAAACCGACACCGTCACGCCAACAGAAATACGCCCACACTATCACGACACACAAATCCACGCGGCGGTCTTTCAACCGCAGTATCCCATTGGCGATACACACCGCTGCGCTCAAAATACACACACTCCTACAAAACACAGCCACATTGGACAAATCCAAATACACACACCTGATACACATACAAACACCACTCCCACACACCCAATACAATATAAAACACACACCCACATCACCCACAAACCCCCACCACAAAAAAATCGAGCACCCAGCCGCACATATTACCATCACCCACACAAATACCACGCACTTCACACAACACACCAATACACATCACCACACTTATCACCACACATTCCACCCCACACATCACCAACACCACCCCATGGCACCGCAAAGACACCCCAGGTTTTCGGAGGAGGAACTCAGGGTCATGGTGGCGGAAATCATCCGGGTAGAGCCACAGCTATTCGGATCACAGGTGCAGCAGACGTCCATTGCAAGGAAGATGGAGCTATGGAGCAGAATAGTCGACAGGGTCAACGCAGTGGGACAGCACCCAAGAAATAGGGATGACATCAGGAAGAGGTGGAACGACCTACGGGGGAAGGTGCGTTCCATGGTATCCAGACACCGGATTGCAGTGCAGAAGACTGGCGGCGGACCCCCACCTCCTCCCCCAGAATTTACGAAATGGGAGGAGCAGGTCTTGGCGATCCTGCATCCTGAGGGCCTCGGCGGAGTATCTGGAGGAATGGACTCTGGTAAGTCACATCTTCACCACTTCATCCCCCACACCCCACCTGCATACCAACACATACCCCCACCCTCAGCCTCACCCCCATCACTCCTACTCCTTGCAAATGTCCCACCATCACAACCCACCCATCCCAACACCAAGCCCTGCATGCGACCACAAAGCATGGACACCCATCACCAAAGCATGCCCACTGCACATACCCATACCCCCCCCAAACCACCGACACAAAAGCCCCCACACAGGAATGCAAGCACTGGGGGACACGGGCACACACCCATTGCACACCATTCCACACACAGATGCAATAATCCTGCTTTTATACCCCTGCAGGACCCCTACGCAACGTCACCGCACAGGAGGGTTCACAAATGTCCACCCCCCCAGAAGAGGCCCACAGTGATGACTGCAGCTCTGTCGACCTGGATCTAGATGACCAGCCCGGCCCATCAGGGACCTCGGGACATTCGGTTCCCCTCACACAGCCACAGGCCACTGCAGACCTACCCCCCTCTGGAAACACCAGCACAGCACCCACCCAGCGGGCCCACACCTCTGTCTCCAGGACACGTCAAGCAGCAGTGTGTTCACAACTACAGGGCACCCAGGTTAACCCACCACCCCAACAACAACAGGGACCTGGGGGCAGTGGCAGTGGGCACACGGTCCAGGGGACAGAGGCCCAGGGAAACAGGGGAACTGGGAGGGCTGCTATGCGACAGGGTGGGGACAGGCCCAGGGAACCCACTCTCCACAAGGCCCTCTCCTCCATCATGGGAGCATACCACCACTCCCAGGAGACGATGGCTACGGTACTGGCCAAGTTTCAGGAGACCCAGCGCATGCAGGAGGAACAGTATTTGGGCTTCAGGGAGGAACTCAGAACCATCAGCTCCGCCCTGGGCTCCATCGTAGGGGTGCTGAATCTGGTAGTGACCACTTTGAGGGACACTGTGGAACCACAAAGGGCCCCTGACACTAGCATGGACCAAGAACTGCACACCACCTCTGCCGGCGCTAGTGGACAGGAGGCACCGACACAGGACCAACAGGCCACCAGCACCCCACCCCCTGCAGAAGGAGAACCACCCCGCAAGCGGTCCCAGAGATCCAGGAAGAGGACAGAGTAAGATGCCAAGACCCCCACCAAGAAAGGATACCACCCTGATAGTCATCCCACTGTCCCACTTTGTCACCCTGTCCATTCTTAAACTGCCCCAGCTCCACTTCCCAGACCCATTTGGACAATGCACCTGTGAGACTAATAGACTGGACTCTGCCATGGACATTCCTCCACCATCACCCCTCACCAATTTACAACCCCCCTCCAATAATTTGCACCTTAATTAACACCGTTATTGCACAAAACAATCAGGAGTCTGTCTGTGAATGTGAATATAGTTATCTGTAATTACAGTGCCAAAATGCTTATTTACATTGTGATGCCAACATACCAATGTCACACAGCTGCAGTCCATGGGGAAACAAAGCAGATGTCACACTGTGGGACCCAGATCTCTGAAATCGTAAGGGAAAGTGACAACTCAGTTACCATACACTGGGTGAAAAGGACAGACAGTACAGAGGTAGTAGTGTTTAAGTACATGTAGTAGGCCGGTTTGTATTCTTACCTCTGTTCATTGGAAATATTGCAGTATCACCGTGTTCCTGTTGTCTATGTCGTCTTCTTCGTCTTCCTCTTCTTCACTCTCCAGAGGCTCCACAGCTGCTACAACACCACCATCTGGACCATCCTTCTGCAGAAAAGGCACCTGGCGACGCAAAGCCAGGTTGTGAAGCATACAGCAGGCCACGATGATCTGGCACACCTTCTTTGGTGAGTAGAATAGGGATCCACCTGTCATATGGAGGCACCTGAACCTTGCCTTCAGGAGGCCGAAGGTCTGCTCAATCAACCTCCTAGTTCGCCCATGGGCCTCATTGTAGCGTTCCTTTGCCCTAGTCCTGGGATTCCTCACTGGGGTCAGTAGCCATGACAGGTTGGGGTAACCAGAGTCACCAATTAGCCACACACGGTGCCTCTGGAGCTGACCCATCACATAAGGGATGCTGCTATTCCGCAGGATGTAGGCGTCATGCACTGAGCCAGGGAACATGGCATTCACATGGCAGATGTACTGGTCTGCCAAACATACCATCTGGACATTCATGGAATGATAATTCTTCCGGTTTCTGTACACCTGTTCACTCCTGTGAGGGGGGACCAGAGCCACATGGGTCCCATCAATGGCACCTATGATGTTGGGGATATGTCCAAGGGCATAGAAGTCACCTTTCACTGTAGCCAAATCCTCCACGTCAGGGAAAACGATGTAGCTCCGCATGTGTTTCAGCAGGGAAGACAACACTCTGGACAACACCTTGGAAAACATAGGCTGGGACATCCCTGATGCTATGGCCACTGTTGTTTGAAATGACCCACTTGCTAGGAAATGGAGTACTGACAGCACCTGCACTTGAGGGGGGATTCCTGTGGGATGGCGGATAGGTGACATCAGGTCTGGCTCCAGCTGGGCACACAGTTCCAAAATAGTGGCACGGTCAAGCCTGTATGTCAGGATGAGATGTCTCTCCTCCATTGTCGACAGGTCCACCAGCGGTCTGTACACCGGAGGATGCCGCCATCTCCTCACATGTCCCAGCGGACGGTGCCTATGAAGGACAACAGCGAGCACAGAGTCAAACATCCCAGAGGTACGTAACCCCAGCTTTAAAAAAACACGGATCTTAACCCACCGAATGGCTTGTATGAGTGTGGATGCCATGCCTAGGTATATGTGACGCAGTACAAAAGTAAGGCATGTGGGCCCCTGAAATGGCTGCTGCCTGACCTGTAAAGTGTGACAATGGGATGTGAGGTAAATGCGCTGGCGTTGCACACCGTGGCGGTAGGCGGTCGAAGACCGCGGCGCAATGCTGCATTGGTTAACAGTGGACCCTATGGGTCTCAGGAGCCAATGACAATGTGCGCCGGCGGTCGCGGTACGCACCGCCGCGGACGTGACCGCCATTTTCTCTCTGTTAATTCACTCGATACCTGATCTTTGTCAGGAGAGGACCTACACTGCAAGTGCTGCTAGGTCCTCCCCCAGTACGCGCTACTCTACGGTCCTCCAGACAACAGGTAAATACACTGGGAGCATGCTGTATGGGCTATGTCTGTGTTGAGTGGGGTGGATGAAAGATGGGGGGGGGGGAGATTGAGGCATGCTTGAAACGACGGTGAGTGCATGTGCCACATGGCAAGGGTAGGGATGGGGGGCCACTCACATTGATGGTGCAGAAGGTATTTACTTTTCTTCTCCCCCTGTACATTTCATATAGGTCAGCGCCCACCAGAAGACGGATAAATGGTGTGCCATCGCCAAGGACATCCGGACCCTGGGGGTCCACCACAGACGGGGCACCCACTGCCGGAAGAGATGGGAGGACATTCGCCGCTGGAGCAGGAAGATGGCGGAGGCTCAGCTGGGGATGGCCTCCCAACGTGGGAGGGGTGCCCGTCGGACCTTGACCCCCCCTGATGTTCCGGATCCTGGCGGTGGCCTACCCCGAGTTGGATGGGCGCGTGAGGGCATCACAGCAGACACAAGGGGGTGAGTACACTCACATTCTTCTAACTTTGCGCACTGTGGAGGTGTCTGGGTGGGGGAGGGGGGCTGTGGGTATCCCTAGGCCAGGGCGAGTTCCGTAGGCTAGGCCCCTCCGTAAGGCACGGCCCTGTGCCCCCGCTCCCCACCTCTGTAGGGTGCCAAGTACAGCTATTTATGGCCCTATGTCACCTCTGTGTGCAGATGTCGTCCATAGCATTGTAGGCCATGTCCCAGGGATTGCAAAGTGGACCCCAAGTGCGCGGCATAGTGCAGGGGGCTTCTGTGTCTGTACTGTCCACCAACGGTAGCGGGAATGCATGCACTCAACATGTCTTTCTTCTGTTTCCCCCCACCCCCTTTTTGTGGTCTTCCTGTTCATGTGTGCATTAGCATCATCAGGTGGAGGAGCAGTGGCACCGAAGCACGAGGGAGCTGCATCCCACATGGCCATGGAGGGCCACACTACCAACTCTGAATTCGCCAGTGGGACGGAGGGCGAGGGGAGCTCCACGGCGGGGACACGAGCGGACATTAGTGGATCGGACTCGTCCTCAGATGGGAGCTCCCTTGTGGTGGCGGCAACATCTCTGCCCCCCGCAACAACAGGTACAGCCGCCACCCCCCGCACCAGCACCTCCCTCCCAGCAGCCCCTCAGCGTTTGCCCCATGCCCGCTCACCCAGGAAGGTGGGCATCTCCTTCGCCCCAGGCACCTCAGGCCCTGCCCCGGTCACCCCTGCTGCCCTCAGTGAGGAGGTCATTGACCTCCTCAGGTCGCTCACTGTTGGGCAGTCTACCATTTGAATGCCATCCAGGGTGTAGAAAGGGAAGTGCACCAAAGTAATGCACACCTGGAGGGCATTCATTCTGGTCAGGCTGCCCTTCATCAAACCCTGCAATCTCTGGCCTCAGCACTGATGGCAGCCATTGTCCCTGTGTCTAGCCTCCCCCCTCCAACTTCCTACACCCAGACCCAATCCCCTGTACATCTGCCTATCCCAAGCACACCATCAGACCAGCCTGCACACACCTCAACACCCAAGGGCAGCTCACGCAGACATAAGCACCACACATCCCACAGGCAGTCACACAAGCAACATCCACATACAGACATACCAACATCCACTGCCTCCACTGTGTCCCCCTCCTCCACGTCTCCCTCCTCCCTGCCAGTCTTGTCTCCACTCACACCTGCATGCACAGCATCTTCAGCCACTACGTCCCTCAGCAGCACACACACCAGAACACCCCGCACACGTGCACTCACCACCCCCACTGCCATTTACACGTCCCCTGTGTCCTCTCCCAGTGTGTCTGTGCCACGCCCTCCCAAGATACACAAACGCAGGCAGCCACCCACCCAACAGCCATCCACCTCACGACAGCCTACAGCCCAGGCACCTGCACCCAAAGCCACCCCACTTACACCTCCTACAACTACAACCTCTTCCTCCACTCCCATACCCACTACACCTACCCGTCCCACTGCTCCCCAAAAAATGTTCCTCTCCAAACTTAAACTCTTTCCCTCAACTCCCCCACCCTGTCCATGTCATAGGCCCAGAGCTAGCACCTCAGCCACTTCATCACCGGGCCTAGTGGTGCATGTCGTACATGGTCACTGGAGTGCACCGCCCACCAGGGCAGCCAGTCTGGTACGGAGCCACAGCACAGCCAGCCCCCCCCCTCAGAAACATCCAAAAATTGACAGTGCACGGCGGCAGAGGGTCAAGACACCAGAGACAAAAACCCCTACCAGGGCTCCCGGCGGGAGTGTCGAGGCAGCTGGGACACCGGCCAAGGTGGGGAAGGGCCGCAGGAGAGCAGGAAAGGTTGGGAAGGGCAGCACGCCCGACAACACTGCCATCAGCCCAGCTGGCCAGGAGGGCCCCGCAAGCCCCATCCCAGCTGGCCAGGAGGCCACCAAAAGCCCCAGCACAGCTGCCCAGGAGCCCACCAAAAGCCCCAGCACAGCTGCCCAGGAGGGCCCCAGCACCCACAGGACAGGTGGGCAGGAGGGCCCCGCCAGGCCCAGGCCAGATGGCACATGAGCACCCCGGCATGGGCAGCAACGCTGAACAGGGGACCGCCATCTGAAGCACCGCTGAACAGGGGACCGCCATCTGAAGCACCGCTGAACAGGGCATGGCTATCTCAAGCACCGCTGAACAGGGCACCGCCATCTGAAGCACCGCTGAACAGGGGGCCGCCATCTGAAGCACCGCTGAACAGGGCACGGCTATCTCAAGCACCGCTGAACAGGGGACCACCATCTGAAGCACCGCTGAACAGGGGACCGCCATATGAAGCACCGCTGAACAGGGGACCGCCATCTGAAACACCGCTGAACAGGGCACGGCTATCTCAAGCACCGCTAAACAGGGCGCCGCCATCTGAAGCACCGCTGAACAGGGGGCCGCCATCTGAAGCACCGCTGAACAGGGCACGGCTATCTCAAACACCGCTGAACAGGGGACCGCCATCTGAAGCACCACTGAACAGGGCACGGCTATCCCAAGCACCGCTGAACAGGGGGCTGCCATCTGAAGCACTGCTGAACAGGGCACGGCTATCTCAAGCACCGCTGAACAGGGGACCGCCATCTCACGCAGCGCTGGCCCATGAGCGGCAGGGGCAGTACTGCATCTGTGTCGGACAGGGCTGCACGATGCACTCTGGGCACCAGACCCCCTCCAGAACCAGTGGAGACTGTTATCCACTTGAGAGACTGTGGCTTTGCACTCCCCAGGATGGAACAGTGGGCAAACCACCCACTGTAGAGACTTGTGAGACTGTGGCTTTGCACTCCCCAGGATGGAACAGTGGGCAACCCACCCACTGTAGAGACTTGTGAGACTGTGGCTTTGCACTCCCCAGGATGGAACAGTGGGCAACCCACCCACTGTAGAGACTTGTGAGACTGTGGCTTTGCACTCCCCAGGATGGAACAGTGGGCAACCCACCCACTGTAGAGACTTGTGAGACTGTGGCTTTGCACTCCCCAGGATGGAACAGTGGGCATGGAGCCCCTTTGTGGATCTGGCGTTGTGCACTCATCCGGCTGAGGTGCCCCCCTTCCCTTCCCCCTGAGGTGCCTGTAGTTTTGCTATCTGATGCCCCTGCAGTGTTCTCTCCGTTTTGGTCAGGTATCCGGTGTGGGCTTTACCCATGTTTTTTGGGCCCAGTGGTCCACGGACAATGCCTGGTACAATGCCTGGACTTGTAAATTTGGGGCCATATTTATAATTTTTGACGCAAAACTGCGCCGCCGCAGTTTTGCGTCAAAAAATTTACCGCCGGCTAACGCCATTTCGTAGCGCCGTGCGGGCGTCAAATTTATACTTTGACGCACGGCGGCGCAATCAACAGGTGGGAGTCATTATTTTTGATGCACATTGCGGCGTCAAGTCGTAAAGGAAAACGACGTTAACGCGGCAGAAATGACTGTGGGTCGATTTACGACACCTCAACCCGGATATGCGCCGTTTTTTGACGCAATAGCGTCAAAAAAAAACGCGAACACTGCAAGTGCACCAGAGGAGAGCCAAAATTGATCCCAGATGCCACTACAGACCCCAGGAAGATGACCGCAGACCAGGAACCAGCCAGGACGATCCATACAAGAACCAGGACATTTATAGAAAGAAAAGAAAGTGTCGCTTCAGTGCAGAGAAGCAGGAAATCCTGGTTAAAGAGGTGACGGAACACCAGCACCAACTGTTTATCACCTCAAAGTTGCCAATCAGTAGGAGAGAGGCCATATGGCAACAAATTGTTGACAAGATCAACAGTGTGGCTGAAGTACGCAGGACAGTCACCAAGTGTAAGAAACGCTGGCATGACTGCAAACGAAGGACAAAGGAAAAAATGGCCAGGAACAGGAAGGCAGCACTGCAGACTGGAGGTGGGAGTCCAGCACACCAGGAGGCCCTGGACCACATGGAGGAGATGGTCACAGCCGTCATCCCAGAGGAGATCGTCACAGGGATTCAAGGACAGGACAGCGCAGACTACCACGAGACAACACACATACAATACAATACAATACAATACAATAATGTTGACTGTAAGCAGGGGGGGAAATACCTACTACACATTGCATGTAAGTCATCATATACATGGAGTGGCATGGGTAAAGGGGCACCGCAGGGGGACATGGCCTGAACAGACAGAAGCTAGGGCACAACATTACACTACACCAACAACAGTCCTTTGGGGGCATGCTGTCATGCCAACAATGGAGCAAAGGGAAAGCCTCGATAGGAGGGAAGGCCACTATGTCAAACTTACATCATTGCACTCGTCAGCCAACATATCTCCTACATTAACTAGGGCCCTATTAGCAATCCTCTAGCCAAAACGACAACTGCAATGTAACTGCCACAACAGTTGACACTACCACCTCTGATCTGTGTGCAGCTCAAGTAGCCAATGGCAGTAACCTCCCCATGGAACATACATACCTAAATTAGGGGGTGAGGATGACATCTGCAACAATCTCCTGAAACAAGACAAAGGCCCCAGTACACGCAAATGTCAATGCCCATAGGTGTCACAAACATCAGCCAATGTAAACAACAATAGGAGTGGCACAGCACTAAGGACACACCCATGCTGCATATGTCACGGTCCTTCCCGTGCCTGGCAAACAAGGCAACATCACAAAAGTCATACTGCTCAGACAACAGCATTGAGGAGGGGACACATGGAACTGGTCGCTGAAATACACCTTGTTGGAAAATGGGTTATTGGTAGGGCAGGTAGGTACCTACACCTAACAACAAGCCACAAACCTCCACAAAAGTACAGTTAGGTCTCAGTAAATTAATCCCAGCTCTACCCTTGGTAGCTTGGCAGCGAGCGTCAAGGCTTAACTTAGGAGACAAAGTGTAAAGCATTCAAATATCACAAAACAGTAATTAAATAAAACACAGGAAACAGTTTAAAAATCCAAAACCAATTTATAAAAATAGCTTATATTTTTATCTTTAAAATGACACAAAAACGATTAAAATCGGTTCAGGGGAACCGGAGATATGAATTTTTAAAGTATTATTATTTTCTAGCGCATAGAAACAAAAAGCGCCAATCGGGTCATCTGGTTGCACCAGGACCGGGACAAAGTCAAACTTTCAGGCCGACCGCGATGGAGCCCTGCTCGGCTACAGGTCGCGGGAGGCCTCGGTTAAAAAGTTACCTTCTGACTTAGTCTTTATTTTTAAGTTTTTCTTCACCGGGACGAACCTGCCAGTTGGATCCGACCTCCTGGAGCCCTTGTCCGGATACGCGAAGTCGGTTTCCTCGGTGGTGATTTCTACCTTCGGACTTAGTCGTTTTTTCGAGATGAAAATCCTTCGACCGGGGTAAACCTGGATCTTGATCCGACGTCCGTGGAGCCCTTCTCGGATACGATGGCTGGAAGGTCCCGGTCAACTTTTTACGTTCGGACTTAGTCTCTTTTTCGGATGTTTTTCTTGACCGGGACGAACCACGAAGTCAGGCCGGGTCGCGGTTGAGGCAAGCCGGCTAGAATTTCCGCGTCGAGTCGGTCACTTTATGGAGCTTTTTTCTAAAATTTCTCCAATCTTTTCCAAACTTCTGGGGCTTCACCCAGATGTTCTTTTAAGGTTCTTTTGGGGTCCACAGCTCACCCCAAGGGTCCAGAAGTTCTGTGATGGTCCTTGGGAAGTGCGGACTTCAACTCCCAGAGTGCACCTGGCGCAAACTCCTTTTTGGCCACTGGGCAGTGGTCAGCTGGTCACTTTTTCAGGAGTTGGTGCAGGGGACTCTGGTTAGCAATTTTTCACCTGTAGCAAACAGGGAGTCCCTCCTTGAACCAGTTGAAGCCAGGCAAAGTCCTTCTTGTGGTGAAGCCCAAGTGTGCAGCTGGTGCAGTCTTTCTGAGTGCAGGGTCCAGGTGCAGGCCAGGGGTCCAGCAGGGCAGTCCTTCTTCTCCTTGTAGTTCTTTCTTCTTGAAATTTGGTGGGGATCTGAGGCGTGGGTGCAGGTCTGCCAGTTTTATCCTTGCTCCTGGGTGAAAAGCAGGGGGGCCCTGGTCCTCCAATCAGGGACAGGGTCGTCCCCCTGTGATGACCACTTCCTGGGAAGTGTGGCAAAAATCCATCCCAGAAGGCAATAGTCTCTAAAAATCCAAAATGGATGAATCTGATTTTTGGAGGAGAGATCTGGCTGAGCCCACCCACTGGTGTGGCTAAAAATCATAAACACACCCCTCTCCTGCCCTCTCCTAATCTAATCAAGGGGGCACCTAGCTGTCTGGGGTTGCAGGATGTGGGGGTGTTGCTGGGTGCTCCAGATGTCCTCCTCTGCCTTTGAAGACCAGTTTGGCAGCCCTCCCCCTTCCTGCTTCCCCATCTGCTGAGGGGAGATTCTCTCCCCCAAGCACATTCCTTTGTGTAAAGCCAGGCCACTTCACACCTCATTAAAGTGGCCTGGCAGAAGCTGCTGCAGGCTGGCCAATCAGAGCACAGCAGCAAAAACAATGCAGAGCTGAAATTGGCAACTTTTTAGGTAAAGTCTAAACTTTTTACCTGCACTAGTTATATTAAATCCAACAACTGGAAGTTGTGGGATTTATTATAACAATCAATTTGATACCAAATTCTTGGTATGTAACATTTAAGGAGACTTTAAAATTTAAAATAAAGTCTGCCCATTCTAGCCTATGAAGGCCATTTACTTCAATGAGGGAAAAACGAATTTGGCTGTTTTTACCTCACCAGGGCTTATAAATCTATTTTTATAAAGTCCCTGCTTATAGTTACATGGCACCCAGCCCTAGGGGCACATAGGGCACACCTTAGGGGTGACTTATATGTAAAAATAAGGTAGTTTAAAACTTTGGAAGTACCTTTAATTCCAAAGTCGAATTTGCATATAACTTTAATTTAAAAGCAGCCAGCAAGGCAGGCTTGCTTTTAAAATGACACTGGGCACCTCAGCAATGCACCTAGGTGTGCACCACCTATGCTGTGGTCCCTAAACCTACATGCCCTACCATATACTAGGGACTTATAGGTAGGTTAACTTAGCCAATTATAATTAGCCTAATTTGCATATCCATTTTACACAGAGCACTGGCCCTGGGACTGGTAAGCAGTACCCAGGGCACAGCCAAGAGTCAGTAACCACCAGTACCTATCCAGAAAGAGTGGGGGTGATCAGGCAAAAAAAAGGACTTTCCTACACTGCCCCCCCCCCAGATGAAAGGTGATGGGTACTAACCTACACCCTGGTAGTCCTCATCAGCTAAGTGGAAAAACCTGGAAAGGCCATCTGCATTGGCATGAGCAGTCCCAGGTCTGTGCTCCACTGTGAAGTCCATCCCCTGTAGGGAAATGGACCACCTTAACAGTTTTGGGTTCTCCCCCCTCATCTGCATCAACCATCTGAGAGGTCTGTGGTCAGTTTGTACACGGAAGTGAGTGCCAAACAAGTAAGGCCTCAACTTCTTCAGGGACCAAACCACAGCAAAGGCCTCCCTCTCAATGGCACTCCATTTCTTCTCTCTGGGGAGTAGTCGCCTGCTGATGAAGGCAACTGGGTGATCATGGCCCTCTTCATTAACTTGTGCTAACACTGCCCCAATCCCTTCCTCTGAAGCATCTGTTTGCACTACAAATTCCTTGCTATAGTCAGGGGCCAGTAACACTGGTGCTGAACACATAGCCTGTTTTAGGGTGTCAAAAGCTTTCTGACACTCTGGGGTCCAAATGACCTTCTTGGGTTGTTTCTTGGAGGTAAGCTCAGTCAGAGGGGCCACTATGGTCCCAAAATTCTGAACAAACCTCCTGTAATACCCAGTCAGGCCAAGAAAGGCCCTGACCTGAGTCTGGGTTTTTGGAGCCTCCCAATCCAGGATAGTCTGGATCTTGGGCTGGAGAGGTTGTACATGGCCTCCACCAACAAGGTGGCCCAGGTACACAACAGAACTTTGCCCTATCTGGCACTTGCTTGCCTTGATAGTCAGGCCTGCTTGAAGCAGGGCCTGAAGCACTTCCTTCAGGTGGACCAGGTGGTCCCTCCAGGTGGAACTAAATACAGCTATATCATCCAGATAAGCTGCACTAAAAGATTCCAACCCAGATAGGACTCTATTCACCAACCGTTGGAAGGTGGCAGGAGCATTTTTCATGCCAAAGGGCATCACCTTGAACTGAAAGTGGCCCTCTGGTGTGGAAAATGCTGACCTCTCCTTAGCTCTTGGACTTAAGGCAATCTGCCAATATCCTGAGGTCAGATCAAATGTGCTCAGGAATTTGGCAGCCCCCAACCTGTCAATGAGCTCATCAGCTCTAGGTATGGGGTGAGCATCAGTCCTAGTGACTGCATTTAGACCTCTGTAGTCCACACAGAATCTTAATTCTTTCTTCCCACCTTGGGGATTAGCTTTGGGTACCAGTACCACTGGACTGGACCAAGGACTATCAGAGGGCTCAATTACCTTCAGGTCCAACATCTTAGCCACTTCAGCTTTGATGTTGGCCTTGACCTGGTCAGACAGCCTGTACAGCTTGTTCTTGACAGGCAAGCTGTCACCAGTGTCAACATCATGGACACACCAATTGGTGAGTCCAGGGGTCAGGCAGAACAGACTAGCAAACTGTCCCAAGACTTGCTTACAGTCTTGTTGTTGCTGATCTGTCAGTTTGGGAGAGAGTACCACTCCCTCCACTGACCCATCTTTTTCCTTTGAGGACAGGAGGTCTGGCAGAGGTTCACCCTCCTCCTCCTTCCCTTCATCAGTGACCATCAGCATGGTCATGTCTGCCCTGTCCTGGTGGGGTTTCATCCTATTAACATGCAGGATCCTGTGAGGATTCCTGGGGGTGCCAAGGTCCACCAAGTAGGTGACCTCACCTTTTTTCTCTAGGATTGGATAGGGCCCAGTCCATTTGGCCTGTAGTGCCCTAGGAGCCATGGGCTCCAAAACCCACACCAGCTGTCCTGGGTGATACTCAGGCATGGTAGCCTTTTGATCATGCCAGAGCTTCATGAGCTCCTGACTGGCCTCCAGGTTCCTGCTTGCCTTCTTCATATACTCAGCCATGCGAGACCGCAGGCCTAGTACATAATCCAGCACATTCTCCTTGGCTTCCTTGAGAGGCTTTTCCCAAGACTCTCTCACCAAGCACAATGGGCCTCTTACAGGGTGCCCAAACAGTAACTCAAAGGGGCTGAATCCAACCCCCTTCTGTGGCACCTCCCTGTAGGCAAACAGCAGGCATGGGAGGAGGACATCCCATCTCCTCCTGAGTTTGTCAGACAAACCCATGATCATGCCCTTCAGGGTCTTATTGAATCTTTCCACCAGACCATTGGTCTGTGGATGGTAGGGTGTGCTGAACTTATAAGTAACACCACACTCCTCCCACATGGCTTTCAGATAGGCTGACATAAAGTTTGTGCCCCTATCTGAGACCACCTCCTTTGGGAATCCCACTCTGGTGAACACACCAAGTAGGGCCCTAGCCACTGTGGGTGCAGTGATTGTCCGGAGGGGTATTGCCTCAGGGTACCTGGTGGCATGGTCCACTACCACCACAATGTACCTGTTACCTGAAGCAGTTGGTGGGTCTAGGGGACCAACAATGTCAATCCCCACCCTCTCAAAGGGAGTCCCAACCACTGGCAGTGGAATTAAGGGAGCCTTTGGCTTGCCCCCTGTCTTGCCACTGGCTTGACAGGTGACACAGGAGCTGCAAAACTCCCTGACTTTTTCTGACATTTCAGGCCAAAAAAAATGGTTGACCAGCCTGTTCCAGGTCTTGGTCTGTCCCAAATGACCAGCTAAGGGGATATCATGGCTTAAGGTAAGGAGGAATTCTCTATACTTTTGGGGGACCACTACTCTCCTAGTAGCCCCTTCTTTGAGGGTCCTAGCCTCAGTGTAGAGAACTCCATCCTCCCAGTAAACCTTGTGGGTACCACTGGTATCCCCTTGTTCTTGCCTGGCAGCAGTCTGTCTCAGGCCCTCAAGAGTGGGACACTCTCTTTGTCCCTGGCACAAATCTTCTCTGGTGGGCCCACCTGCCCCTTGCAGTTCTGCCAAGTCAGGCAGAGTTTGCAGGGAAGGTGTCCCTCCCTCAGAGTTCAGATCCTCCCCCTCAGGGTTGGATTCTTCCTGACCCTCTGTACTTGTTGGGGCTGGCAAGCCAGACCCAGTGCCCTTTCTCTTCTTCTTGGAGGCTTGGCCCATTGTTCCAGGGTCCAAGTGTCCAGCATTTCCCTGTTGTGCTGCCTGTGACCTGGTCACAGCACACACCCATTCAGGGAGGTCCAGCATCTGTGCATGGACCCTTCTCTCCACTTCTGACCATTCAGATGCTTCAAGATCATTTCCCAGTAGACACTCTACTGGGAGGGCAGGAGCTACAGCTACTTTTTTAGGGCCAGTCACACCTCCCCATTCCAGACTCACCATAGCCATGGGATGGAGTTTGGTTCTGCTATCTGCATAAGTCACCTGGTGGAAGACACCAGGTAAGACCTGCTCTGGAGAAACCAGCTTTTCTGTGACCATTGTCACACTGGCTCCTGTATCTCTCAGAGCTTCCACTTCAGTCCCATTGACTTTAGGCCTCTGCCTATACCTCTGCATGATGGGAGGTAAGGTGGCCATAGTTGCAATGTCCACCCCACCCACGGATACTAAGGTGACTTCAGTGTACCCTGATTCCACCCCTGGGCCAACTTCCACCCCCAACCCTACACTAGCAATCCCCTGGGATTGCCCACCAGTGGGGGGCTTCTTGGTGCAGATAGCATCTCCTCTTTTATGTCCTGGCTGATAACAGTCAAAACACTTGCCGGCCTTAGCAAGCTCCTGAAACTTTCCTGCTTTAGCAGGATCAAAATTCTTTCCCTGATACCCTTTCCCTTTAAAAGTGAATTGGCTCGGGGCTCCCCCTCCCTGAGAAGTTTTTGGGGACTCTTGTGAGGACTCTTTGGGTTTTTTGTCATCTTTCCCTTGGTTCTTCCCCTGAGAAGAACCATGTCCTCCCTTTTTCTGATCACCCCCTGGGGGTCTCTGGTTAACTCTAGTTCTTAACCAGTCATCTGCTGCCTCCCCCAGCTCTCTGGGGTTGGTCAACCTAGAGTCTACTAGATACTGGCGGAGCCTCTCTTGGACACAATTAGTTAGAAGGTGCTCCCTCATAATCAAATTGTACAGCCCCTCAAAGGTACTTACCCTGTTGCCCTGTATCCAGCCCTCCAGTGCTTTTACTGAAATGTCCACAAAGTCCACCCAGGACTGGGTGCTTGTCTTTTGGGTGTCCCTAAACTTAAGCCTATACTGCTCTGGGGTTAGACCAAACTTTTTAGTCAAGCAACTCTTCATACTGGGGTATGAGTCTGCATCCTCCCCACTCATGGTTAGGAGCCTATCCCTCCCAGAGTTGGGAACTAACTCCCAAAGGAGTGAACCCCAGTACTGAGGCTTGACTTTCCTCATCTGGAGGGCCCTCTCAAAGGCCCCCAGCCACTTATCGATGTCATCCCCCTCTACATAGGCAGGAACCACCCCTTTGGGTAATCTGGGGGCAAAACCCCCACCCAGGGACACCTCAGTTTCTTTCTCGCTGCTTCCATCTTTTTTTTCTTTGCTTGCCCACTTCTTTTTTTCTAGGGCAAGCTTATCTGCCTCCAAAGCTATGTAGGCTAGCTGGGCTTCCAGCTCTCTCTCCCTAATGGATGGGTTCTCTCCTCCTGAAAGGACCCTCTTCCTACCACTAGCTTTGGGTCTGCCCCTAGTGACTGTGTCCAGTGAGGACCGTTCCTCCTCTTCCTCACTTGGGGTCTGATGCCTTTCCTCCCCTGACTGGTTAGAGTTAGCATCATCCTCTTTTGGTTCCTCCTCTGGAGCTTCCTCTGTCTCTACCTCTTGGGCCTCAGCCCATGCTGTCAGGGATTTAATCAGGATTTCCTTCCTGAGATTAGTGGTTGCAGGCAACCCCCTCTCAATACACAACCCCCTAAGCTGGACTACTGTCAGTGTGGGTAGGCTAGCCAGATCAAGCTCCATGGTTCCCTAGTTTTGTGTCAACAAAAACTTTTTGCAAAAATTGGAAACAAGAATTTAGAAAAAATTACAAAAATTCAATAATTGAAATTAATCCAAATTAATTTTAAAAAAAAAAAAATTAAAAATTAAAAACAATTTTTGCACTAGGACAATTTAAAGGATTTTTAATTTGTTTTATCTAAAACTGTAACGTGATATTGAACACAAGTACAGGATCCCGTCGCTGCTTCCAATTATGTTGGAAAATGGGTTATTGGTAGGGCAGGTAGGTACCTACACCTAACAACAAGCCACAAACCTCCACAAAAGTACAGTTAGGTCTCAGTAAATTAATCCCAGCTCTACCCTTGGTAGCTTGGCAGCGAGCGTCAAGGCTTAACTTAGGAGACAAAGTGTAAAGCATTCAAATATCACAAAACAGTAATTAAATAAAACACAGGAAACAGTTTAAAAATCCAAAACCAATTTATAAAAATAGCTTATATTTTTATCTTTAAAATGACACAAAAACGATTAAAATCGGTTCAGGGGAACCGGAGATATGAATTTTTAAAGTATTATTATTTTCTAGCGCATAGAAACAAAAAGCGCCAATCGGGTCATCTGGTTGCACCAGGACCGGGACAAAGTCAAACTTTCAGGCCGACCGCGATGGAGCCCTGCTCGGCTACAGGTCGCGGGAGGCCTCGGTTAAAAAGTTACCTTCTGACTTAGTCTTTATTTTTAAGTTTTTCTTCACCGGGACGAACCTGCCAGTTGGATCCGACCTCCTGGAGCCCTTGTCCGGATACGCGAAGTTGGTTTCCTCGGTGGTGATTTCTACCTTCGGACTTAGTCGTTTTTTCGAGATGAAAATCCTTCGACCGGGGTAAACCTGGATCTTGATCCGACGTCCGTGGAGCCCTTCTCGGATACGATGGCTGGAAGGTCCCGGTCAACTTTTTACGTTCGGACTTAGTCTCTTTTTCGGATGTTTTTCTTGACCGGGACGAACCACGAAGTCAGGCCGGGTCGCGGTTGAGGCAAGCCGGCTAGAATTTCCGCGTCGAGTCGGTCACTTTATGGAGCTTTTTTCTAAAATTTCTCCAATCTTTTCCAAACTTCTGGGGCTTCACCCAGATGTTCTTTTAAGGTTCTTTTGGGGTCCACAGCTCACCCCAAGGGTCCAGAAGTTCTGTGATGGTCCTTGGGAAGTGCGGACTTCAACTCCCAGAGTGCACCTGGCGCAAACTCCTTTTTGGCCACTGGGCAGTGGTCAGCTGGTCACTTTTTCAGGAGTTGGTGCAGGGGACTCTGGTTAGCAATTTTTCACCTGTAGCAAACAGGGAGTCCCTCCTTGAACCAGTTGAAGCCAGGCAAAGTCCTTCTTGTGGTGAAGCCCAAGTGTGCAGCTGGTGCAGTCTTTCTGAGTGCAGGGTCCAGGTGCAGGCCAGGGGTCCAGCAGGGCAGTCCTTCTTCTCCTTGTAGTTCTTTCTTCTTGAAATTTGGTGGGGATCTGAGGCGTGGGTGCAGGTCTGCCAGTTTTATCCTTGCTCCTGGGTGAAAAGCAGGGGGGCCCTGGTCCTCCAATCAGGGACAGGGTCGTCCCCCTGTGATGACCACTTCCTGGGAAGTGTGGCAAAAATCCATCCCAGAAGGCAATAGTCTCTAAAAATCCAAAATGGATGAATCTGATTTTTGGAGGAGAGATCTGGCTGAGCCCACCCACTGGTGTGGCTAAAAATCATAAACACACCCCTCTCCTGCCCTCTCCTAATCTAATCAAGGGGGCACCTAGCTGTCTGGGGTTGCAGGATGTGGGGGTGTTGCTGGGTGCTCCAGATGTCCTCCTCTGCCTTTGAAGACCAGTTTGGCAGCCCTCCCCCTTCCTGCTTCCCCATCTGCTGAGGGGAGATTCTCTCCCCCAAGCACATTCCTTTGTGTAAAGCCAGGCCACTTCACACCTCATTAAAGTGGCCTGGCAGAAGCTGCTGCAGGCTGGCCAATCAGAGCACAGCAGCAAAAACAATGCAGAGCTGAAATTGGCAACTTTTTAGGTAAAGTCTAAACTTTTTACCTGCACTAGTTATATTAAATCCAACAACTGGAAGTTGTGGGATTTATTATAACAATCAATTTGATACCAAATTCTTGGTATGTAACATTTAAGGAGACTTTAAAATTTAAAATAAAGTCTGCCCATTCTAGCCTATGAAGGCCATTTACTTCAATGAGGGAAAAACGAATTTGGCTGTTTTTACCTCACCAGGGCTTATAAATCTATTTGTATAAAGTCCCTGCTTATAGTTACATGGCACCCAGCCCTAGGGGCACATAGGGCACACCTTAGGGGTGACTTATATGTAAAAATAAGGTAGTTTAAAACTTTGGAAGTACCTTTAATTCCAAAGTCGAATTTGCATATAACTTTAATTTAAAAGCAGCCAGCAAGGCAGGCTTGCTTTTAAAATGACACTGGGCACCTCAGCAATGCACCTAGGTGTGCACCACCTATGCTGTGGTCCCTAAACCTACATGCCCTACCATATACTAGGGACTTATAGGTAGGTTAACTTAGCCAATTATAATTAGCCTAATTTGCATATCCATTTTACACAGAGCACTGGCCCTGGGACTGGTAAGCAGTACCCAGGGCTCAGCCAAGAGTCAGTAACCACCAGTACCTATCCAGAAAGAGTGGGGGTGATCAGGCAAAAAAAAGGACTTTCCTACACACCTGCACAGTCAGAGGGGGAAATAGGACACTGATACGACTATCAGGGCAATCCAATGTAACACACATTACCCAACGTCAGCAGGACACATTAACAATATCAACATCCATATCACATCATACCATTGCCATGCATAGGATATGCTACATGTCAATTACATTTAAGTCAATGTGAACGATCAGGGATTGGGGCAGGTCCTGAGAGTCAATTGTGCTGCCAGGACCATCAGAACACCCACAGCCAGTGAAAGGTCTCACCATGAGAATGGATATACACGGAGGGTCGAGTAGGACAAAAAGGTGGCTATTCTCTATTTGGTATAAAGCAACACCTAGAGGCGATGAGGATGACAAGTCTGATAACTCAATAACATACATGTGACACACAGGTGGGCCATAGGCCTTTAACAATGCCCATCTGAAGGACAGCAGAAACCAATACCAAACAAGATCACAAAGTGAATTCATCAAAAGGCAGGCACGTCACGTCAAAATTGTCACAACACAGACACACTAATTGCACCCTGTTTCATTGCAGAGGAAGATGGATCACCTGCTGATATGCCTGTCCCAGATTTCCCTGATGACATGGATGACGAGCCCATACACATTCCCCAGGAGACCATCCAAAAGGTCCTTAAAAGCCTCCAGACCCCACCTTCAGTCACAAGGAGGAGCACAGAACAAGCAGCCATCACAGAAGAACCACCCACCACCCCAATTGCAAGACCTGCCAGCTCCAATACAGCTGAGGACTCTGACGACACTGGCACCAGCTTTGAAAGAACTGTAGTTGGAGTACAGCGGGAGCTGGCCAAGGAGGTACGGGTGGGGATGCAAACTATGGCAGCCAGCCTTGAGGGGGTGCGCTCGTGCATGATGTCATCTGCAGATCAGGCAGCAGCTATGCAAGCCCTAACATCCATACTGCAAGGACTACAAGAAACTGTAAAGGAATTCACCACTGCAGTAAGGGAGTTGCCACAACACCTCGCACCCCAAACCTTCCACTGCATGCACGAATGCAATCATGACTCCCTCAGGGCCGACCTGGCTGCCTACCATCGTGATGTGGCTGCTATTCTCAAAAACCAACAGACCCTCCTTGCTGCAGTACTGCCCTTAAGACCTTCACAGGGAGCAGCGACCGGGATGTCTGACTCCACGTCTTCTAACACTGAGGTGTGTGTTGCCCCTTCACAACCAACAACAACAAGGACAAAGCAGGCAACACACACATCAGAAGAAGAAGACATGGAACAGATCACATTCACACGGAAGAGTACCCGGAAGCACTAGTCCCTGCACCATGGCCTACTTTGACCAAGGTCCTACGTATTGTCAAATGCCATTCTTACTACAACTATACTCAATGACTGTTCTGCTAACCACTGTATAACGTGTCAGCATTGCCAGTGAATGTCTCTCTCCTACTAATCGGCAAATCCTGTCCCTCTGCACTGTCTGTAACATCACCCCAGCATGTCAGGAGCATTATCCACACCCCTTCTGTAGGATCACCATGTAAGATTGCAGTAGAACGGACTCAGCAAACATGGACAATGTACATATTGCAATACAGCACCTATCAATAAATTGCACTTGCACACCAAATATGTCTCTGTGTAATTTGACACATCAACTGTGCAGTAGATAACACAAATGTGCCTGTGTGACAACCATGTACCTTGTCAATACAACTGTCCTGACATCATGTAGTCAGATACATCTGTGCAGTGGTCAGGATTGCATCATAGCCTGCCCATCCTGAGGAGAATAACTGATGAAGGGAGAAACCATAATAAAAATTGTGTACACTGTTCCAAAACAAGAATATTGTCAATGAGGACGAAAAGAAGACTGAAAGAAGATGTTGTAGGAGTGCCCTCAAGCATCACAATAGGATGCTAGGCATCATCATCAGGCTAACTCCTCGCCAGACCGGCCCTGCAACGTCTGACGGGCCACCACACAAGAGGAAACCGGAAAGCGGTTCTGCAGATCAAATTAGGTCCGCAGGACGTGCTGACAGCTTTTCCGGTTGAAGAGCCACCACCTCTTGTGTGGTGGCCCGTCAGACGTTGCAGGGCCGGTCTGGCGAGGAGTTAGCCTGATGATGATGCCTAGCATCCTATTGTGATGCTTGAGGGCACTCCTACAACATCTTCTTTCAGTCTTCTTTTCGTCCTCATTGACAATATTCTTGTTTTGGAACAGTGTACACAATTTTTATTATAGGTTCATGTATAGGGAGTAAGTACACTGGACCAGTAAAAATCTCCCAGTCCTCCTTGTATTGATAGAAGGGAGAAACCACACACAATCATGCTGTGTTGTACAGAATAATGCTTCATCAAGAGAAATCAAAGTCAACTAATAGTGGCTGATAAATGTTGTCACCATGCAATACTAACACATTGAATTATGCAGTCTAATCTAAGCAAACACTACAAAACGCAGCATCAATCAACCTTTCTGAGTAAACATCCAAATAGGTAATCATGCTGAATTTTAGCACAAATGATCAATGTCAGTTATGAAGACAAGAAGACAAGAGTGTTAACAGGACCTCATCTTCAAAGATGTCCCTGAACATCACACTGCAGTCCGACCTAAAAATTTCCCCACAATACCAAGTCTGGAAGCACACTTTGTGACTTAGAAAACATACTCATCGACACAAATCCTTTGTGATCCATGTCAACTCCGATTGGTGGTTCTAACAAATGATGGATACTTACCAAGGTAGCACAGGGGTAGCTGCCATTTTACACCTCAGTTTGTTTTGGTTTGTAGCATAGGACACAAATGTCATAGAACAACAATCACCTACACTGATGGCAAGGCCATGATCAAGTAGCAGTTAACACATAATGCAAAGGGTTATCTATATATTTATTCATAACTAATCACACCAGAGGCAACTAAGGGAAAAGTTATACCTACACTAATCTAACCTGACTACTCATTACCCACAACTGTCCCTAACTAACCTAAGCTAAACTTACTCTACACATATAACGAATTGATCTAAACATCAACCCCCCACCCACCATTATGAGACAGGACACATGCAGGACAACACATACTAACCTACACACATACTATACTATCCTAAACAATCATATATTTTTTTGTAAATTTGTTGATTTTTTAATTTTTTTATTTATTTTTCTTTATTTTTTAAACACACAGGAACCCCAACATTGACCCCCACCCACCCACCCACCCACACACTTAATAATGAAAAGTAGAAAGAATGAGGACCCCCCACCCTCCTCCGTAACACTAAGCTAACAACCTATACTAACCTAACACTAATCCCCCAAGCCCACTAATCATGATAACAAGGAAAGAGGAGGGAGGGGAGGGAATTATGTACATTGAACATATCAGTCCTAGAGGTTGGCCCTCCGGAGGGTCCGCCTGATAGACCTGACCCGCTTCTTGATGTAGGCCACATCCTGATTAAGCTTGTCCACCTTCCTCATAAATTTGTCCATTTTGTGTTCCAAAGCCTGGAATGCCGCAGGGTCGATTGGAGGTGCTGCTGCTGTTTGTGTCCCGGAAGAGGTGCTCTGTGTGGGTGTTGAGCCTAGCCCACTGGACTGTCCTGCAGCTGTCACACTGCTGGGTCCTGGTTGTGCTGCAGAGGCAGGGACAACTGTCCCCGCTGTGGCTGGGGCCACTTGGGGAGAACCAGTGGTTGTGGTGGTGGTGGCTGTAGTGGGCAACGTTGGGCCACCCTGTGGTGAAGCCCACCATGCTCCAGAGGCCCGATCCGACTGGTATTTACGGGCCATCCGTCGGAATCCCGACTGCACCTGCAGGATGTGTCGGTACCTCATGGCCCGCCTCTCAAATTCATGCCTCTGTGCGGTACTCATGTTTGCAGCTGTAAAGACAAAGGGCAACTATTTACCATAGGAACTGCATTGTGTGGAATAGCACAAGTGGTCAATCTGACACTACATTTACTGAACTTGTAACAGCTCATATCACCATACAGATCATTGAAAGTCTCAGAGGAAGTACATGGGAAGCCTGCATACAAAGGTCATCTCACACATAGCATATACAATAATCTACATGATGGGTAACAACTGGCAATAACTTGTCATCAAAGTACTTACAGTTGCAGCTAACAATCATGCTGCACCTCCTCCGCCTATTACATATGTCAGTGTATGTGATAACAATCAAAAACTTCAAGGTCTGCAATTTGTAATGGGATTTGCTAGTATAGAACTCATGTGCCATAACTGAGTGTGTACACTAGGTTCAAAACCATATTTCATATAATCACAAGTATGTGTAACATACTGGTTGCTTCAGTCCTAGGTACCCTATTCACAAACCCATGCCTGTCTTTGAGGGGGGGAGGAGGGGGGAAGAACAACAAACAATCCCAAAATAGATGCACACCCAGGAGTGTATAGAAAGCTCAACATGTTTTTGCCTCCACACACACACCACCAGTGAAGGGCTATCAACAAATTGAAATCAGCTAAACCTTGTCCTATCCAAGGTCCACACATGTCAAAATGTACTGACCTAGGCCAACATCACATACTTCCAGTGAGGCATATTTTTCTACAGACACAGAGGAGCAAGAACACCCATGATCATGAATAGCATGCACACCTAGGCCATTGCACTCTAGTCCCACACACTTCTAGTACAACTTGTGGAAGTATATGCTCCCGGAAGATCCAACCTACAGTGTACTCAGTACATCGGTTAATAGGGAAGCAGCAGATTTCAGACAAGCCATTTGCAGAAGCTATCTGGAAGAATGTCAGTCTGACATGCAGACTCAGTCCGAGACGAGTCCCAGTGCAACTCTTAAAGTAACTAGTGTATTCCACATGACTCACCCCATTTCCCATAGCAGGCCCTACAGGAATGGCCTACAGACCCAAGATCAGACAAATGGATAAGCATAGGTCAACTCAAAATGAAGTGATAACTGAAATCCCACTAATGGAACAAGACTAATGATTGGGCAGCGCATCAAACCTTGCAATCTGTTCAACACACAGTAGTCCATCACACATCACCAGCAAACACAGAACATACCACACATGTCAACACTCACTGTAGGTGTCGGGGTCCTCAAAACGAGCCACCTCTCCCACAACGTATGGTGGAGGTCCACCTGTAAAGCATGGAAGGAAGAATATGCTCAGAATCCGTGCACTGACAAACAATTTCAAATACAAACACAATGTGATAATCTGACATGAGTAATGAAACACTTTCACACATGCTCATACTGCATGGAATAATTCCTGTGCAACATTTACATAGGATGGGTCTCCTGCTACAGTTACACACACTTCTACACACATGCAGTGGCCCGGACTGTCATCTGGTGGCAAACATGCACCTCCATTAGTGTGCAGCAACAATATAGGTGTGTATTCATCTCACCATGTGCATCCAAGAGAGACATCCAAAAGCTGGTTACTTGAGGACTGCATGACCTGTCAAACAGCCTATGTGGTCATGACACATTTGTGAGAGTTAGGTACATGGTACAGAGGGCCAGGTACTTTGGCAATACCTCATGTTGTTACAGTTTCATAAATTGATGTGTCCAAACAATGGTGATTGGCACAAAACATAGATGTTTGTACCCTAGTCCATACCTTTGGACTGCCATCCCTATTCGGATTTTGGCACAAGTGACAATAAATAGCTGTCTAATATGTTAGCTGAGGGCACCTGAGTCCTTTACAAATATGGTTTATGTTCAGATCTGGCATGTATCAATAAAATGTGAAGGAGCACATTTATCACGAACAGGCATGGCACTTCCGTGAACACTTTCCCTACACACTAACCAGACACACATGTGACATATGTGTGGGCCACATTGCTAACTTCAATTGACGTGAAGGCAGCACTCATTTTCAGCATCATGTAGGGTTTCAAATGTCAGTCTAGCTATAGCGTCAACATATCTAGGTATGATGTTACTACATCCATACTTCACTGGCTATTGTGACCTGTAGAGTCCTGATTGCCTCCTTAATGTGTCGCTTGTCTGACACAAAGGCGGCACTACATTACATTCTGCTACAAGCAACCTGTATGTGTGGAAAACATGAGCTGCCTGACTGCTAGCATTTGTCATCCTTCACATAGTGCATCAATTACCCTGTATGTTTCCCTAGCATTACACACAGTCAGTTACTTATCTGGCAGATTGGGTACCAATCATCACATGTCACTACAAAGCTTTAAATTGTGCACATTTACATGATCTGTACTCACCAACATGGCCACCAATCCTGATTCCCAGGTGGTCCAGCAGATCTTGCTCCCTGGAGATCAGGTTAGCCCAGCGGTGCTTCAATTGATGGTCATTCCGTTGGCTCCCATACAGACGCACCAAGTGATGGCGCACCTTCCCCCACCTGACTTTTCGGGCCTCCGTGTAATACCCCTGTATCACCCTACCCCCAGCCTCCAGCATAAGTGGGAGGAAATGTCAAACCAGCCATATAAACCCCCCCAATTCCTCCTCACCCATCCTGGAAAGCCGTGGCCTACCAGACATTTAAGCACTGAAAAAGGGGAAAAAGTAGTAGAAAAAAAGAAAAGGGGGAAATGGGGAAAGTTAGAGTGAGGAAATACAAAGAAAACTTAACAAATAGAAGAGCCCAACTATCCCCTATATCACAGTACCCACAACAGACTCCCACAGACAATAAATACAACACTGGACTGGACAAATTTATACAACACACACTCAGACAGTATTCTACAACAATATATTGATGACAAAACAACAAGTAAGATGGCACTCTGGACACAAAAGCACTAATACACAGGACAACACTTTGCACACAGCCACACAGTCTAGAATAATCAGAGACTGCAAAGTGAAAGTGAAAGTACACCCACTGTACAGAATCTGTAAACAGGATATCCTATTACATCACATCCTGCATAACATGGCCGCAGTTTTTTTCCATTATGCATCATATTTTCACGCATACAGGTTGTGCGTCATATGTTTGCGGCAGATTTTACAGTTCTTGAGGTGAAAATTAAACCGCAGCCAATTATGATATCTATTTATGAAAAATATTTTTGACTCTGCATTATTTGCACTCCTGTGCGTCAAAAATTATGACGCACAAGCTGTATGCGTGAAAATATGACGCATTATGACAAATATGTATTTCATTTGTCCAAATGAGAAATGGAATTTTGCATGACCAAACGGTGCTAAGTGATAAACTTTGGGGTTAACTATAGCAAATGTCCCTTATAAGATGTATAGAAGGTATTCACAGTGCAATAGTAATGATTGGCCAGAATGGATATTACTCATAATTGTGCACATATGTAGGTAATTGCTGATTGCAAATTTCAAAATATGAAAGAGATACCAGGATGTATTCCTTAGCAAAATTGTGAGCACATGTATCAAGCTATTCCAAATTGCATAAAGGCCAATTAGGTAATGCAATTGTCGCCTAAACCTTTTTTGGGGATAACCATGTCCTAATTACGAGTTAATGTAGCTAAAATGTGTTTCACTATTGACATGTAGGGCACACATGCGCCTTATGCATGTGTGTGCTTCACATGTGCATACAAAATGTATATTTGGGGTGCAGCAGAGGGGGACTTAGGCCCCCAGCACCATTGGGTTTGCTGTTCCTGACTTGCAACTTTAGCCAAGGTTTTCCCAAAATCAGTAATGCTAAACCATTGGCAGCAGGCCCATGGAAGCAAATTGAGTATGATTCTCTGTTTGCTAATCTGTAATCCCATTCGCCCATTTGACGTTTGCCCTATTGATTCTTTGGAGAATTCTGACATACCATTTAGCATTGATTTAATAGCAAAATCTCAACGTTCCTTATGTCATGATAGCAAATAGGTTGTTGATGTATGTGGCCCTTTATGCATTACCTGGTTTAGTGGCATGTTTCATTCTTCCTGCTAGGTTACAACTGGGACACTACTGTGATAGGCTGCTTGCAACCATTTTGTTGATTGGATGGTACATGTACATGTGTGTGGTCCAATGTTGACCCAGTATCAACTGTTAAGGTGTATGTTGTCACTGTAACGTCCACGTCTCATCATGAATTATTGGCAGCTATTCGTGTATCTAATGAGTATCGTTTGTAGCTAAATGCGACAAAAGTCATTGAGGACATGGTAACCTACACGTGGATGGTCCCACCCTGTCACTGAAGACGTGTAATGAGACTTTCAACTGGGCAACCGTGGTGTGCTGAGTGAGAGAATGTCTCAGGTGTCTGGATCCGGCATGTGTCATTACAACATTTGTACTCAAGTTGGCCTCTGTGGATGGAAATGCATCAGGAAACATCATAGCCTCTGTGCAGAAGTAAATGGCTGGTATTCAGCAGACACGACTCATCTCTATTATTTGAACAATGTTACTCAGCGTGTGAACTGTCAGGGTCCTCATATGTGTTGACTTTTCATGGACATTATCTGAGGTTGCTGGTTCTGCTGGAGGCCACGTACACCATCAAACGCTATGGGCCAGGTACACTGTCACACTTTGTAGTTTAGGCATTAATGAGGCACAGACAACGGAAGGGCCATGATTTAGCTATTCAAGGGCACTGTCACAAATATGATACAAATAACAGTCAGATGATGCAATACAATGTATTTGAGTATACATTGATGAGGCAAATGACAAATTAGCGTCTGAGGTACGAGAGGTTTTGGACAGCAAATGTGGTCCATAGGTGGACACCGGGTATCTTTAGGGTGACCAACGGACAGGTGCCAGTCAGGCTGACAGGATGCTGGGTCAATCAGGAGCCAGCTCTTTCACAAATTACATGATCAGTGGTCTGACTAGGACTGGTCAGAGGGAGGAGTAGACAGTTGACATGTCACACTGTGTATGTCCTGTGTTGTCTTGAAGGTGACACATGAACCCTGATAAAGTGTTACACAGCCACATTAGTAGCAATGCTTAGTGGTGTAATTGCCCAAATGTCTACATCTATGCTGTAGGAGGCATCAGCAGGGACGGGGCATGTAAATTTGGGTGGTTTGCATGGAGGGGATCACTGGTGTGGCCTCCATCAGTGTCTCACTAGTCCTGTCGGATGAGATTTGCTTTTAAATGGCCTACAGTACCTTTCACACGAGAATCAATCTACAGGTGATACCAGGCCTTAAAAACTCCAAGCCAGTGTATTATATGAGCTGAGTTCCATGCAGTCAGATGGTACTATGACAATGGTAGGCATAGGAAAGGGTGTGGCACACTGGATGACTCTTGTGAGTGTCATTTTTGCCCGAAAGCATAAATACGACGCACGGCCGTTTAAGTAATTTTTTGGACGGGAACGCCTACCCTGCATATCATTAACGCAGGGCGGGTTGCCGCATCCAGAAAATGACGCACACGGCAGAAATTTTGTCGTCCATGGGCTCGGGCGTCAAAGTTTAAATACGGGGCAACGTTTGCGCTGATTGTGCGTCAAAATCTTTGACGCACAATCGGCGCAAACGGAGTATAAATATGCCCCTTGGTGTATATAATAGTTTTTAGTGTGTATATATTTTTGATTGCTGTATTTCAATATATGTCAATGGTTACATTCATTTCCTTTTGTCTTTGCATTCTTCCTGGGGGTCTGGGGGGTGTAACTGTGATGTATAGATATGTATTAATGTGTGTGTTGTAATGGGTGAGGGTGGGGGTGGGGGTGTTGCGTGTGTGTGTCACTGTTTTTTCCCTCCCCCCCCTTCCCTGTGTCATAGGTGCAGTACTCACCGTTGTCTTCTGCGCCGGCATACGTGCTCCTGGTAGAGGAGCAGGAAGACTATGGCTGGGAGGATTTGGAGTTCCGGGTCCATGGTGTCCTCGTTCCTCGTGGGGTGTGTAGAGGTGAGCGTTTTTCCTTCGAAATGCCTGTTTCTGCCGTGTTTTTATCAGCGGTGAATCTGCCCCGGAAAAGGTGGCGGATTGGACTGTTGTGATACTGTGGGCGGTACTTTGACTCCCGCCCGTCTGTTGGCGGTGACCGCCGCGCTGTTTGTTTGTACCGCCATGGCGGTCGGAGTGTTAAAGTGGATGTCCGCCACGGTCGTGATTCAATTTTTTTTCCTGCTGGCCTGTTGGCGGTTTTACCGCCGCTTTAGCACCGACCGCCAGGGTTGTAATGACCACCTGAGTTACTTGAGTATGGCATTTTAGAGTAACATGATGTGAACTCCAAAGTGAAACTATCTTTGCCTGACAGTTAATGTTCAGAACAGCTCTTTCATGAGAGAAGGGCTGGTCTGCCTTAGCAGAACAGATGGTGAAGCTCACCAGGGACAGAGCCTTCACTTACTGTAACTCGTCTCGTGCTTCAGTGATTGACTGTGGGCTTCACTTCACTTGGCGATCAGTTGAATTGTGGGGTCATTCTAAGCACTTCCAGTAGAGGATTGTGTGATTCTGAAGAGTAAGCGTAGTCACAGAAAAGGTGATTTCCTGGCCCTGCTGCAGTAGTTGCTGTACCTGCTGCACTGGCTTTTTTTTTTACTTTGCTTTGCTTCATTCAATTTTTAAACAGAGTAGTTGTTCATTATTCTGTAATCCCGGAAGTAAATCATTCTCACTTGAGTTTTTGCCAAGTCAGCTAGTCAAACGTATAGTTGAAATATCCTCTTAATTCACTCCTTAACTTACACCTGTCAGTCAATACACATGTACCATTGCACTTGATGATGCCTAAATGAAGGCCACCAATATGTGTTTTCTTCCTTGTCTCGAGAATAACTAAACAGACAGTCTATGGACAATATAATGATAATGTTGCTGCATGTGTAACAATATAGTTCGATAGTTTTACTCTAACTTTCCTATTGGACTACTCCCTAAAATTGATTCAAACCAACCTGATCTTATAGAGTGCGGCTTGGGGTGTCATCAGGCCTTTTAAATGGGGCTTGTCCTGCTAGTACTCAGCAACATTAGTAATTAAAACAAGGTGTCCCTTTCAGACCTATATTCTTTTCCTTAACTTTAGAAGTGAAACTTTCTAGAAGATGTGGTCATGAACCCTTATGGTGATCCAAGTCAATGATACAGTCCCTGTACATTTCACACACTTTAATTTAGGTTTCATGCCTGTATTTCATAAGACTATTTTATTTCCCAAGATATGTTTATTTTGTTCTGTTTTTTTCATGCAAGGGGCAAGCAGCAGTCCTAGAGGCTGTAGGTGTTGGGTGAATTGAGAGTCTGAGTGGGTGGCTCTGAAGGGTACAATTTGGTAGCTCTAGAGTTATTGATGTTAAGAAAAGTATGTTTTTTAGGTCGAGGATAGCTTTTCCTACCTGTTTTTAATCTATGTGGGCTTTTAACCATGCACCTCCTCACACCCATCACTTTTACTCGTTTGTGGGCTTGCCTTTCAATAATCCTTTGTTATCATTGGTAAATGCTTCACGTTTTCCCTCCTTGGGGCGGTTTGGTTACCAGATTGGACATCGACCTTGTTATATGGCTAATTACACTTTTGGCGCTACATTTGACTGCAAGAGAACTTCTTTTTCCTTTTGTGTGCCTCCTTCACGCTCCTGGCGGACGTGGGCTCGCTTACGTGAAACTGTTTTACTTTTCATGTTCAATTTATGTGGCAAGAAAGGTTGGTTAGGAGTTTACAACGCTAATAGCTGTAACTCTAGCAAATGCGAGGCCCATTGCAAAGCGAATGCTTGCTTTCAAATGCTGCGGTTATAAAACAATATTTAATAGACCTCATGCCAGACGACAATGCTGCAGTGCAGTGTGCTCTGACCGTCATAGGTTTATTGTGGTGTGTCCTTCACTTTTTGGGCAGGCACGTCCTACGTCACATAATTAGGGTGACCACCTGGCATTGAGGCAAATTCTGGACAGGACTGTAAAAAAATCAGGACAAAGGGTCAAAATTCAGGACAAAAATTCAGAACAAAGAGTCAAAATTCAGAACAAACATCAGTTTTACAGACAGCGCAAGAGAGGCCATGCTATGTTGTCAGTGCATTTATTTACTCTTTTTTAACATAGCACTATTTATACACTGTGGTCTTTTTGTGATTGCTTCCTGGTATGCTACATTCAGGTGTCACATTACGTCCTTTTTCAGTAGTAAGTTAATGCCCTTCAGTACTGCAGCAAGGCCATCACCCCTACATAAATCTACCCGATCTTTCCTGAAGAGAAAGTAACAGCAAAATTTTGATTATGTCTCTGAACATTTTAAAACCCCTGGCAAACAGTTTGGGAAACATTAAGGTAATTAACCTTATGCTAGTTTAAACAAATTGAACAAAAACATCTGGCTTACCCCAACCGCCCATGGACGTTCAACCTAATTTTTTTTTTAAAGAGGCAGGGCAGATGGTGTGGGCGACAGTCTCACACCTAATGTCAGGATGTGATGTACCCATAACTTGTCTGAGTCTCACTGCACTAGAGTGTATGTCTGGGACTCTACATTTATCTCAGAAATGGGAGCCCGGACTACCAATCAAAGATATTAAAAGAGGAGGATGAAATCAAGATCAAATGGGAGATCCACGGCAAGTAATTTAAAGGGATTTTGCTAAAAACTGGATAAATAAAGAAGAGAAGAACAAGGTGGGACAATTCCTAAAATCAGACAAGATGGGTCCACCAAGACTATTCGAAGGTATTGGGTACCTGGGGAGTTGTCTCTGCACACATGAGTGAAACAGAAGGGGCACTGTAAAGTGGTTGAACAAGCAACACCCATCCACCTTGGCAAACTCTTCTGGTGCAATGGTCCGCTGTTAGTGCTTTTGAAGGGTGAGCAGGGGCCAGACCCCTTGCAAGGTTGTACAAGGCAATAGGCAATTGCCCGCTTTGTCCATGTCTTTATATGGTTTTGAAATTGAGCAAAAGCCAAACTAGTGATCTGGGTTATCCCTAAGTGTCAAGTACACATAGAATCTTCAAAATATTTGGGATGTAAATTGCACAAACAAAATTTACAAATTTTAAAATGTAATTAGTGTTTCTTTAACATATGGCACTGTTTTCGCCTTAATATACAATTAGATCTCAGATTGAACTGGGAACTAGTTACCTTTTGATACCTAGTGATTAATATCTACCATTCTTACACTGATTTCCAGGATGAAAATCTCAGCAGAGCGAACGGTCCCCCCAAACCCAGTTTGCTTTTTGGTCTTCTCTTCTGCTTTCTGTAGAGGCCACGTGGCACTAGTGATGATGGTGTGTTACCCCAATGATAGTATTATTTTGCAAACCTTCCCCTGCTCGTCCTTCATTCCTTCTTCAGACAGGCCACACATCTGTTTTGGTAACTGTGGCGCCATCGCCAGCTCTTTCCACTCTAAAGCTAACTGTGACTGCGGGTGGATTAGGTCTTCGGGACTTAGAATGCTATTATTCAGATGCACAGGTCCAATGGGGCGCTCGCTGGCTTTCTGCTCACCTCCCTGCATGAGATGGGGTTTACCAGTAAAGACTTTTAAGGAAGGCTTAATGCACTGCTCATTGTTTCCTACTGACCATTCTACGGATCACCATCCAGGGTTATCATGCACGGCATTCTCTTGCCTTGCCAGAACCTGTAAACTCACTGACTCAAAGAAACCCTTTGCTCCTGCACTATCTTTGCTAACCCTTCCCACTCACAAAGGATGGCTGTGCTCAGATCAGTGGCATGTTGCAGGTGTCTTAAAATTGGGGAATTTGTTTCTGAACAGTGAGCTACTAAATTTCCAAACCCTTGTGGCAGACTACCATCTTCACCCCGGTCAACTCCTTACTTACAACCACCTTAAATAATCATTAAATGCCCTATTTCATGTCTGCCACCTGGCACCGACCCTACAAGAGGTGTGCCAGAAGCTCTGTACCATAGGAAATGGTGGCAAACTGATAGAATGGGTGTACAGACCTATCCTGCAACATGGAAACCACTTCAGGTCTTCTCGTCATACAACCTGGGTGATAGATGTGGCCAAACCTCTGCAAAATATGGACTCAAATACTGGACTTTCCCCACAAAGTATCCCACAGCTGTCACTTTAAGTAAATTCATAGTGCTTCCTTGTGAATGCACAACATCTGCCTGTTGCTTGCCATTGGCCTTGTGGTTTGTAACTCACAATTTGTTGCTTTCAATTTGCTGGCTTTATTTGTTTTAGGCTATGCAGCTTGAATTCGTCCCTTTCCTTGCCAAAACCTTATTTACAGTATCCTGACGAGTGCTCCCTTTCTTTAAACAGGCCTGTAAATCTTGTTCTTATCTTATCATATTTGCAGTGCATTCAAAGAACAAAGTCAAATGTCAGGCTCTGTCTTTGGTGGGAACTTAGTGTTTACTTTCCTTTCTCTGACTTCAAAGTGAGAGGATTTATGCAACAATCTTGCTGGATACTGGGGTTACGAAAGAGTTTTTCATATCACATGACAACATTTAAATAAACTTTAGAACATATCAGAATTAGAAGTACAAATCAAGCAAATTTTTGTTAATTCTGAACTGTTCTGGAAACAAATACATGATTAAAACAAATCATTGCATTAGGTGATGCAATTTCCACACATCATCGTCTGTGCACAGTATAGTTTGATTTGAAAAACTGTATATCTGAGCAAATGTAATGGTAATTTCAATCAAAAATGTGTTGTCTGTAATGGCAGTGTGTTAGCATACCATCCATACTGCACTCCACTCTGTTCTGCACCCCTACACGCCACTGCACCCTACACTGTATCACTCTACTTTACTCCACTCTATGCCACTGCACTCTTCTCCATTTGGAACTACTCCACATTATGCCACTGCACTCTATGCTACTTCACACTATGCCCCTCTACTCTACTCTGTACCACTCTACTCTATGCCACTGTACTTTACGCCTCTCTACACCACTGTGCTCTGCTAGTCTGCACACCATACCACTCCAGTCTAGGCAACACCAATCTAATCCGCACAACTCCACTCTCTGCCACTCTGCAACACTGCACTGTACACCACTGCACTCTAAGCTAATACACTCTATGCTAATGAACTTTACTCTGTAACACTCACCTCTATGCCCCTGCACTCTACATCAATACACTGTACATCACTCTAATCTACTCTGCACCTCTGCACTCTATGCCACGGCACTCTACACTACTTTAATCTATGCCATCACACTCTATGCCACTTTATGCATCTCCACTCTACCCTGCACCTCTCCACTCAAAGCCACCTCACTCTACTGTGAAATAATCTACTTTATGCCACTGCACTCTGTGCCACTGCATTCTATGCCACTGCACTCTACCCTGCACCTCTACACTCTATGCAACTGCAATCTACTCTGAAACAATCTATTCTACGCCACTGTACTCTATACCACTCTGACCACTGCACTCTAGTTCAATGCACTCTACACCCCTGCAAGCTTGACACTCTGCAACACTGCACTGGCCGACACTATACTCTACACCACTCTGCTCTGTACTACTGCATTCTGCACCAATATACTCTATTCCACTGCATTCTATGCCACTCTATTCTGCTCAACGACACTCTATGCAACTGCACTCTACACCAGTGCACTCTAAACAGCTGCACTGTATGCCACTGCCCTTTACTCTGCACCACTGTACTCTATGCCACTGTTCTCTGTACCACTTTATTCCACTGCACTGACACTCTACTCTGCAACTCTGCACTCTACACCACTCTACTCTATGCCACTGCACTCTAGGCACTATACTCTACTCTACACCACTCTACAATACTCCACTCTGCACCACTCTACACCACTGCACTCTCTATGCCACATGAGTCTACTCTGCACTCTATGACACTGCACCACTCTGTGTTACTGCACTCTCTGCTAATCTATTGTATGCCACTCTACTCCACTGCACTCTATGTAACTCTACCCCATGCCACTCTATGCCACTGCACTCTGCGCCAATGCACTCTAAACAACTGCACTGTACGCCACTGCCCTCTACTCTGTACCACTGTACTCTACGCCACTGCTCTCTGTGCCACTCTACTCCACTCTGCATCACTGCACTGACACTCTACTCTGCAGCGTTCCACTCTACACCACTGTACTATACACCAATTTACTATGTACTACTGCATTCTATGCCACTGCACTCTATGCCACTCTACTCTGCATCACTCCACTCTACAGCACTTTGCTCTACTCTGCACCACTCTACACTACGCCACTGCACTCCCTGCAAATTGAGTCTACTCTGCAATCTATGCCACTGCACCACTCTACACTACTGCTCTCTCTGCCACTCTATTGTATGCCACTCTACTCCACTGCACTCTATGCCACTCGACTCTGTCCCACGCCACTCCATGCCACTGCACTCTAAACCACTGCACTCTACACTAAGGCACTCTAAGCAACTGCACTGTACCCCACTGCACTGTACTTTGCACCACTGGGCTCTACGCCACTGCTCCTATGCCACTCTACTCTACTCCACACCACTATGCCACTAACTTTAAGCCATGCTGAACAGCAGCTACTCTAGTGTATAACATGGCTAATGGCTAAAACACATTAGCAAAGCCAATAACTATTTCGTAGATGAGACCTATTGGTTTTGCCAATGTCTGTTAGTACTATGTGGTACCGAGGTACCTGAAAGAACTGTGAAAAATACACTTACATCATAATAAAGGCTGCTACAAAATGCGCAAATACAATACTTATGAGCCGCCATTTCTCAGACATGTTAGATACAGCAGTTCAGGTTGGTGCTGCAGGCATATCTGTGTCCTGAAGTAATTCGGACTGCTCCTCAAGTCATTCAAGCCGGGTGCGTTACTTAGTGCTACTATGTCTCATCCTTCTACTTTTGCAACAAGGTCAATATCACGGATGTGGTTTATGTCAGACTTGATAGTTGACGCGGGATTTGAGTCAAGAAAGAAGGCTGAAGACAGAAGAAAGCTAGAAAATGCAGCGAAAAGCCAATAAAACTCAGTTCCCTGAAGACGGAAATACTGTCATTGTTAGGCATTGAAGAAAGATGTGTTTTTTTTCTTGACAGGAAAGAACATTTTGTAACTGTGTCTCCTACACAACGAGAAAAATGCACTTAGAATAAAAAGGTTCTTTATTATAAGTGGTAATGGAAACAGGAGTTTTAGCAATGCCACAAAAGTGGAGTTAGGCAGGATGCTGCCTACTAAACTATCCGCTCTTTCAGCTGAAATCTTGCATCGCTTTCCATAAGTGAGAAATTGATGACGTACTGTTTTTTAAATATAATTTTAATAAGCTAAGCGCATTGAGTACAGGGTGAATACTTAATATAGGCAGGCTCAGCTAAATAACCAACGCAGTTGAAAACAATTAAAAAATTGCACAGGTGTGTTTATTTAACAAAAAATAAGCAAGCGATATGCTAAAAGCATTATAAGTAATGCCTATAAAATCCTAATAATTCTCCATAGCAAAGTAAGTGCCACAACAATGAACACATAGGCCCTCATTACAACCATGGCGGAAAAGTCTGCTGACTGCCGTGCTGACTGCCGCCAACATACCGTATCCGCGGCAGAAATCCGCTACGGGTATTATGGCCCACACTTAGAAATCCTCCACAATACAGACACCCACACAAGTTCACCACACCAAAGGTCAGTGATGAACTGGCAGTACCAAAACCCACACCGTTATGCCAACAGGAATACGCCCACACTATCACGACCCATGAATCAACGCGGCGGACATTCAACCGCGGTAAACCAATGGCGGTACACACCGCTGCACTCAAAATACACACAAACTTACAAAACACAACCACATTGGACAATCCAAAATACACACACCGGATACACATACACAAACCACACCCACACACTCACACCTCTATAAAACACACACCCACATTACCCACAACCCCTTACAATGACATTTTTGGAAGAAGCAGAGAGACAGAAAAGCTAAGACAACACCAACATCCAGAGGCACACAACACCATCACTCATACACCATCCACGCACAAAACACCACACACCCCAACACATCACCCCACACATCACATCAACCATCACCTCACACATCACCCACACCACATCATGGCACCTCAAAGAAACCCCAGGTTCTCTGAGGATGAGCTCAGGGTCACAGTGGAGGAAATCATCCGGGTAGTGCCACAGCTATTCGGATCACAGGTGCAGCAGACATCCATTGCAAGGAAGATGGAGCTATGGCAGAGAATTGTCGACAGGGTCAATGCAACAGGACAGCATCCAAGAACACGGGATGATATCAGGAAGAGGTGGAATGACCTACGGGGGAAGGTACATTCCGTGGTATCAAGACACCAGGTAGCCGTACAGAAGACTGGCACTGGACCCCCACCTACTTCCCCACAGTTAACAACATGGGAGGAGCAAGTCTTGGCGATCATGCATCCTGAGGGCCTCGCAGGAGTAGCAGGAGGACTGGTCTCTGGTAAGTCAAATATTAACTATAATATCCCCCACCCTACCCGCATGCCATCCAAAACTTCTACCCCTATCCTTACACCCATCACCCCAACACCTCACAGATACCCCACTATCACAACCCACACATCCCAATACCAAGCCCTGCATGTGACAACAATGCATGGACACCCATCACAGACCTGCATGGACACCCATCACCAAAGCATGTCCAAGGGAGAGACTCACCTTGGGCACACAATCACCACTCACACAAGGGCCAAGGTGATATTGCAAGCACCGTAGTAGAGGGAAACACACCCATTGCACAGGATGGCACACACAGATACGATAACAATGCATTTACACCCCAACAGGACCCCTACCCAACGTCACAGGACAGGAGGTGCCAGCCAGATCCAGTCCCCCCACAGAAGAGGCCCACAGTGATGACCGCAGCTCTGCACGCCTGGATCAAGATGACCAGCCTGGCCCATCAGGGACCTCTGGACAGTCGGTTCCCCTGACACAGTCCCAACCCACCACAGACCCTCCCCCCCTCAGGAAACACCACCAGAGCACCCACCCAAAGGGCCCATGCCACTGTCCCCAGGACACGTCAATCAGCAGTGTGTCCACCACTACTGGGACCCCAGGCAAACCCACTAACACAGGACGATCAGAGACCTGGAGTCAGTGGCAATGGGCACACAGTTCAGGGGACAGAGGCACAGGATAGCAGGGAAGCTGGGAGGACTGCTGTGCGACAGGGGGAGGACAGGCCCAGGGAACCCACTCTCCAAGAGGCACTCTCAAACATCATGGGAGCATACCACCATTCCCAGGAGACCATGGGCACGGTACTGGCCAAGTTTCAGGAGACCCAGCAGCTGCAGGAGGAGCAGTACCTGGGGATCAGGGAGGACTTTAAGTCCATTAACACCACCCTGGTCACCTTTGCAGGGGTGCTGGCAGACATTCAACACCATGAGGGAGACAGTGGCATACCACCGGGCCCCTGACACCAGCGCGAACGATGAACAGCCTTCCACGTCCCCCAGCGCTAGTGGACAGGAGGTCCAGCCACAGGACCAACAGGCCACCAGCACCCCACCCCCTGCAGAAGGAGAACCACACGGCAAATGGTCCCTGCAATCCAGGCACAAGACAGAGAACATTGCCAAGACCGCCACCAGGAAATAAGACTCTCCTGATTGTCACCCTTCTGTCCCACTATGTCACCCTGACCACTTTGAACTGCCATTGCTCTACTTCCTATGCCCCTTGGACAATGCACCTGTGATACAAAGAGACTGCACTCTACCATGGATATTCGTCCACCATCACCCGAGCCCATTGCACATCCCCCTCTACGTATTAGCACTTAAATAAACACCCTTGAATCACAAAACAATCTGGAGTCAGTCTGTACTTTCACAAATGAATTATTACAACTTCTTCGACAAATATCAATGTAAATGTTCATTTGCACATACCAAAGTATTACAGTTGTTGGGCAGTCGTAAACATAGCAGAAGGCAGAATGAGGTGCCCCTGTGAAAAGGAAAGCCAAAGTGAACCGTCAGGGTCCATACACAGAGGTTAAAAGGCTGATACAATGTCCTACAGTAGTCAGATATGATATGAGCATTGCCAGTCTCTTACCTGTGTCTCACTGGAAGTCCTGCATGATGATGTTGTTTCGGTTGTCAATATCTTCTTCCTCTGCCTCCTCTTCCTCACTGTCCACAGGCTCCACAGCTGCCACAAGACCAACATCAGGGCCATCCTCCTGCAGAAAAGGCACCTGGCGTCGCAAAGCCAGGTTGTGCAACATACAGCATGGCACGATGATCTGGCATACCTTCTTCGGTGAGTAGTATAGAGAGCCACCTGTTAGATGGAGGCACTGGAATCTGCCCTTCAGGAGGCCGAAAGTCCGCTCAATAGTACACCTAGTTTGCCCATGTGCCTCATTGTAGCGTTCCTCTGCCCTTGTCCTGGCATTCCTCACTGGGGTCAGTAGCCATGAGAGGCTGGGGTAACCAGAGTCACCTGCAAATGTCGATGGATATATGTTACACATACACCAACCCTTAGGGACTACCCCATACCCAGACACCTATTCATACTGTGTAGGGCCCTTGTGCTCACCTATTAGCCTCACACGGTGCCTCTGGAGTTGGCCCATCACATAAGGGATGCCGCTAATCCTCAAAATGTAAGCGTCATGCACAGAGCCAGGATACTTGGCATTCACATGAGAGATGTATTGGTCTGCCAAACACACCATCTGCACATTCATTGAAGGGTAGCTTTTACGATTTCTGTACACCTGTTCATTCCTGCGGCGGGGACAAATGCCACATGTGTACCATCAATGGCACCAATGATGTTGGGGATATGTCCCAGGGCAAAGAAGTCAGCTTTCACTGTGGCTAAATCCACCACCTGGGGGAAAACGATGTAGCTGTGCATGTGTTTCAGCAGGGCAGATAACACTTCTTAGGTCCCTTGAGCTCACACAGGAGGCCAGTCATCTAGTTCTTGGAGTCACTCCGGTAGTCCTGAGTTAAAGGAGATATACTTTTCTTCTTCGAGATGCAAGACAGACCTCAAGCATCAAGACAATCCTATGAAGAATAAGGCAGGTCTCAAGCAGCAGGGCAGTGTTCTGAAGTACAAGGTAGTCCTTCTGATGTCTTCTACAGGTCCAGGTATGTACTAAAGAGGAGGTTCAGAAGGTCCAATATGTATATGTGGTGCCAGCTTTGAAGTGAGGGTGACATCCTGGCTACTTCCACATCTGGTTCCAGAAAGTTCTTTCATTTCCCTGCCAAGGCTCCAAGTAGTCTGGGAGGACAAACGACTTGCATCAGGTTCCTCTCTGTGAGTGCTTGACTCATTCTTTTGAAGTAAGCAGGAAAGGAACAGCTCCGCCCCAAAACACAAAGGACAACTGCCAAGCTAGTCACCGCTAGTTGTGATCCGGGACATAGGCAGCAGGCACCAAATAGTGAGGACACAAAAATGCCAACTTGCTAACAGTTTGATTTTCTGAATTGTGACTTAAAATCAAATTTGTGAGTTAACTATTAAAGAGGTTTTTAAGTTACAATTAATTTGAGTCAAACCTTCACATCTGTTCCCAATCAAAAGTTAGCACTTAATAAATGTAATAAGGTAACCCAATTGTATCCTATGGGCAAGGTACTCCTCAACAGTACATAAAAACAAACATGGACATGTAAAACGTAAAAACAGATGTCCTACTTTTTAGATACAATGCACCCTGCCCTATGGGCCTTTTAGGGAATACCTTAGGGGTAACTTTTATGTATAAGACAGGAAGGTCTAGGCAAAAGGTTTATTTTGCCAGGTCAAATAGGAAGTTTTAAAACTGCACCACAGGCTGAGATGGCAAGCCTGAGGCATGTTTTAAAGTGTTGCTGAAATGGGTGGCACTATGAGTGCTGCAGGCCCACTAATAGCATTTAATTTACAGGCCTTGAGTACATGTAATACCATATACTAGGGACGTGTAAGTAAATCAAATATGCCAATCAGATGTAAGCAATGTGTACCATTTTTTAGGAAGAGAGCACAAGCACTTTAGTGGAGGTTAGCACTGGTAAAGTGCACAACGTCCTAATGTCAACAAAAATGAAGTTCAGAAAACAAGAGGGAAGATCACACAAGGATGACAAGTTTAACACAGACAATCACAGACTGGAGAAAACATTAATTTCATTAAAAGGGAAAAAGAGCTTAAGATATTTCCTTGGACATGTATGTACCAAGTTATCAGGCATGTAGGGTACACTCTGTGGCAATAGCCCCCTGTAATTGAATGCTATTCTCGTGTGAATTTTAGTGTCTGTAAATATACAATAGTGAGTAAAGAAACAGACTTGGGGCAAGGACTCCACAACAGTTAAGAAAATACACAAACTGTAATTCTAAAAAGCCTATTTACCCCCATTTGATGTCCTTGAAGCTTACAATAAATTGGAACATCATGTAGTAAAAGCTCAAACAAGGATAACTGAACATTTGTGCACCATTAGGTGAAAACATGCATGACTTATCATTTCACTGAAAAAGCTCACTGTGGAAATTATATCAATTGGGTTATCTTGGAAAAACTGGACAAATACCCTGGATCTCAGGATCTAGGGAAAATATTGTTTAGAAAAGAAGCTCAAAACTATTAAACTAGAATTACATGTTGGCATCCATAGGAATACATGACACCCATAATACATGACAGTCACAATATCTTAGTTGGCAAGAATATTGGAACTCTTTCTGCATATAAATGTATATGGGAATTTGCAACCATGATTTGTTTAATTTTTATTGTTGTGACAAGAATTTTATTAATAGTTTCAGGTGACTTCTCAAGTGACCAAGGGGCAGATGTATCATTCTTCACAATAGCGATTACCTAATTGTGATTTTTAGTGAATCGCAATTAAGTCATCGCCATTGGAATGTATGAAACTCAAGGAGTTGCATACTACGATTCGCAAGGGCTCGCAAATGGACCTACCTCATTAATATTCATGAGGTAGGTTGCAATTTACGAGCCATTGCGAATGGCTACAATCACAGGGATGGTGGCCTGCTGGGCTAAGCAGACCACAATGTCTGTGATTGCTTTTCAATAAACAAATCTTTTTTTTTAAATGCATCCCATTTTCCTTAAATGAAAACGTGATGCGTTTAAAAATGAAAAATGAAAAGTTTTCTTTTCATTTTTTAAGAATAGGCTTAAAAAACGTATTGGCATGTGTAAGGAAATGCCTCCTTTGCATGGTTACCCCCGGACTTTTTGCCTTTGCTGATGCCAAGTTTTGATTGAAAGTGTGCTGGGACACTGCTAACCAGGCCCCAGCACCAGTGTTATTTCCCTAAACTGTACCTTTGTTTCCACAATTGGCACAGCCCTGGCACTCAGATAAGTCCCTTGTAACTGGTACTCCTGGTACCAAGGGCCCTGATGCCAGGGAAGGTCTCTAAGGGCTGCAGCATGTCTTATGCTGCCCTGGGGACCCCTCACTCAGCACATGCACACTGCCTCACAGCTTGTGTGGGATGGTGGGCAGAAAATGACTAAGTCGACAAGGCACTCCCCTCAGAGTGCCATGCCAACATCACACTGCCTGTGGCATAGGTAAGTCACCCCTCTAGCAGGCCTTACAGCCCTAAGGCAGGGTGCACTATACCACAGGTAAGGGCATATGTGCATGAGCACTATGCCCCTGCAGTGTCTAAGCAAATCCTTAGACACTGTAAGTGCAGGGTAGCTATAAGAGTATATGGTCTGGGAGATTGTCAAACACAAACTCCACAGGTCCATAATGGCTACACTGAAATCTGGGAAGTTTGGTATCAAACTTCTCAGCACAATAAATGCACACTGGTGCCAGTGTGCAATTTATTGTAACATGCACCCAGAGGGCATCTTAGAGATGCCCCCTGAATACCAATCCGACTTCTAGTGTGGGGCTGACCAGTTTCTGCCAGCCTGCCACAACCAGACAAGTTTCTGGCCACATGGGGAGAGTGCCTTTGCCACTCTGTGGCCAGGAACAAAGCCTGTACTGGGTTGAGGTGCTTCACACCTCCCCCTGCAGGAACTGTAACACCTGGCGGTGAGCCTCAAAGGCTCACCCCCTTTGTTACAGCACCACAGGGCATCCCAGCTAGTGGAGATGCCCGCATATCCAGCCACTGCCCCCACTTTTGCCAGCAAGGCTGGAGGAGATAATTAGGAAAACAAGGAGGAGTCACCCACCAGTCAGGACAGCCCCTAAGGTGCTCTGAGCTGAGGTGACCCCTGCCTTTAGAAATCCTCCACCTTAGTTTTGGAGGATTCCCCCAATAGGATTAGGGATGAGCCCTCCTCCCCACAGGGAGGAGGCACAAAGAGGGTGTAGCCACCCTTCAGGACAGTAGCCATTGGCTTCTGCCCTCCCAGACCTAAACACACCCCTAAATGTAGTATTTAGGGGCCCCAAAGAACCCAGGAAATCAGATTCCTGCAACCTGAACTACAAAGAAGGACTGCTGACCTTCAAGCCTGCTTAGACGATAGACGACGACAACTGCTTTGGCCCCAGCCCTACCGGCCTGTCTCCTGAGTCGAAAACCTGCAACCAGCGACGCATCCAACAGGGACCAGTGACCTCTGAAACCTCAGAAGATTGCCCTGACCCCCAGGACCAAGAAACTCCCATGAGCAGCGGGTCTGCTCAACAACAGCAACAACTTTGCAACAAAGAAGCAACTTTCAAAGAACTCACTCTTCCTGCTGGAAGCGTGAGACTTCACACTCTGCACCTGACTCCCCCGGCTCTAGATCCAGAGAGCCAACACCACAGGGAGGACTCCCCTGCCACTGTGACCCCATGAGTAGCCCGAGATGACCCCCCTGCACCCTCATGGTGACGCCTGCAGAGAGAATCCAGAGGCTCCCCCTGACCATGACTGCCTGTAACAAGGGACCCGACACCTGGACCAAGCACTGCACCTGCAGCCCCCAGGACCTGAAGGAACTGAACCTCAGTGCAGGGTTGACCCCAAGGCAACCCTCTGCCTAGCCCAGGTGGTGGCTGTCCCGAGAAGCCCCCCCTGTAACTGCCTGCACCGCTAGAGTGACCCCCAGTTCCTTCCATTGAAACCTACCTAAAATCCAACGCCTGCTTTGCACACTGCACCCTGCCCCCCTGTGCCGCTGAGGATGTGTTTTGTGTACCTAAGTTGTGTCCCCCCAGTGCTCTACAAAACCCCCCTGGTCTGCCCCCCAAGGACACGGGTACTTACCTGCTGGCAGACTGTAACCGGAGCACCCCTGTTTTCCATAGGCACCTATGTGTTTTGGGCACCTCTTTGACCTCTGCACCTGACTGGCCCTGAGCTGCTGGTGTGGTAACTTTGGGGTTGTCTTGAAACCCTAACAGTGGGCTACCTATGCCCAGGAACTGAAACTTGTAAGTGTCTTACTTACCTCACAATCTAACCAATACTTACCTCCCCCAGGAACTGTTGATTTTTGCAGTGTCTACTTTTAAAATAGCTAATTGCCATTTTAACAAAAACTGAATATGTTATTGCTCTAATTCAAAGTTCCTAACTTACCTGTGTGGAGTACCTTGCATTTTATGTATTTACTTCAAATCTTGAACTTGTGGTTCTAAAAATAAATTAAGAAAGATATTTCACTTTATAGAAACCTATTGGCCTGGAGTTAGTCGTTGAGTGTGTGTTCCTCATTTATTGCCTGTGTGTGTACAACAAATGCTTAACACTACCCTCTGATAAGCCTACTGCTCGATCAAACTGCCACAAAATAGAGCATTGGAATTATCTAATTTTGCCACTATCTTAACTCTAAGGGGAACCCTTGGACTTTGTGCACACTCTTTCTTACTTTGAAATAGTATAAACAGAGCCAACTTCCTACAGCATGCATTCACAAAAGGGAGGGGATCCCTTGTAGACTCCTTCCTCTTTGCGAATGGGCTACCACCAATTTGAAATTGGTGGTAACTGCGATTGTTTTACGACTGCATTCACTGTCACAAAACAATCATACATACCTCTGCGATTCGGTATTAGGAAGGAACACCCTTGACACTCCCCTTCCTAATACCGAATCGGTATGTAGTCGCAAATCCAATATGCGATTCAGTTACAAGTTACCGAATCACAAATTGGACTTCTTACATACCAAAATGCATTTTTGCAATCACAAACATATTTGATACATCTGGCCCTACGTGACAAATTTGTATAAGATTTCATCTGTAATGGGTGCAATGATTTCTTTTTGCTCTTGTTTGCTTATTGTTACTTGAAGAAATTGGGTTAACTTTTGAAGCTGTCACAAGCAAATCCTAAATTAACCTATTTTCAAACCTTGGGTAGCTTGGCACAGAGCAGTCAGGCACAAATCAGGGCGATGTATAAAGTATTTGTGTAACACTTCAAACCGTAAAACTGTGAAAACACACCACAAAAGGATCCCACATCAGTTTAGAAAAAGAAAAATAGAGTAATTGTTAATAAATAAAACAAGGCCAAATTGACAAAAATCCAATCAGTAAAACCAGAGATATATATGTTTAAAGATTTCAGTGAAAATAGAACCAAAGAGCACAAAACGTCAACTGTGGATATCTGGCAGCTCTGTACTCGGCAAAGTCACAAATTCAGGCTGATCGTGATGGAGCACAGGCAGGGATCCAGCTAGGCCAGCTGAGTGACAGTACTTCAAATCCTGGTTGCCAAGCACTGTGAGGTTCTGTGTTGAGGATGCTTTGCACGGCCAAAATGATGCATGGTTCCCAGGAACTGCTGAGCTGCGCTGTGAGGTCCCGTGTCATCATCCAGGATCCCGTCGATGAGGGTTTGTGATGTGAAGTGCACCTTCGAGGATGCGCTGTGCAAATGAGGTGATGATTCAAATTCGAGGAGATGTGAGGCTGTGGTGTGAGAACCTGCCTCGTCGTCAATGCTGCCTTCCGCAAGAGATTTGCAATTCGAGGGCCAGCGTAGGTGATGCTTCACACAGTGGCACAGTTCCGATGGTGGATGCCAGGGCAAAGCAGAGTCCTTGCTCTTTGAGGACCTCACAGCAGAAGCGATGTCTTGTGTCGGTTCTGCTCATGATTGCGTGATGCGTCATTCTGCTGGGTCCTGAGATGAGCTCGCAGAGCTCCTTCAGGCCCTCTTCTAAAGGGCCAAGACTAGAATGCCACCATTTGGCAGGGTAGGACTCACAGAGAGCGGAATCCATGTGCTGGGTTCAAGGTTGTTGGAGCTCTCTGTCCCTGAGGCTCTAGTCAGAGGCCAGTCAAATAGCCCTTGGAGTCACTTTGGAGTCCTAGCTTCAACGTATGCAGGTCCAGTCCTTCTCAACCAAGAAAGAGGATGGCAGGCAGCAGGTCAGCACAGCAAGGCAGCACGTCCTTCAGAGCTGCAGTCTAGTAGAGTGGCAGTCCTTTCAGCAGCACAACAGTCCTTCATCCTTGCAGAGTATCCACTAGTTTAGAAGTGTAATGAAGGGTTGGTGTTTCAGGTCCAATATTATACTCAGAAGCTTCTAAAGGTTTCCCTTCCAAGTCAACAGTCTTCCTGCCTTCCCTGCTCTGGCTTGAGACTAACCACAGTGGGTCTAGTCCTTTGCTTGAGGCAAGACTCAGCATATTAAGTGTGAGTAGGGCTGTGCCCATCTCCACCCTCCTATACCATCACTGATGGCCCATCTAGATACACCTAAGCTCTCTGTTCTGTTTGGATGTCTAGGAGCAACACACAAAGCCCAACTGTCAGCTACACCAAGTAATGGGATGCAGAGACAAGCTCCACACACTAAATAGTTAAGGTAGGAACATAGCAGCTTTCTAAAAGTGGCACTATCAAAACTATAATTTAAAATCTGGCTTTACTGTTAACATCAGAGTTGACATCTGATCAATCAATACACACGACAGCAAAACACCTTTATACACCCACAATACATTTTCACACACAAACTAAGTCACATCACCCCTGTTGGAGTCCCTCATCATGAACTCTCTGTCAAGAAACAAAAAAGAATAGTGGAGCACACCATTTGTTATAGTCACATGAATAATTACATTAGCTAAACAGATTCGATAAGGGGATGAATGAACGAAAAAAATGAATACATTAATGAGGGTTTATATCGTTTTGGTACTTATTATCTTTACTGATTCCAAATATAAAAGTACTTTTAAATATTCACATTCATGGTTTGTATAATCTCATAGATTTACATAATTGTAAACAATTTGGAAAACAAATAACAGTTCACATAGCATTTCATTCAACAATGGTTGCAAATCTTGGATGTTTAATCTTTGTAGATTCTGAGCCAATGAATGTAGACTTCAGCCGACACGTGTTTTGTCCCATTCTAGGACTTTCTCAAGGCTGATTGGATGTCAAAATGAGAAAATAGTATTACACAACCTGTTCAATATGTCCACTGATTCACAAATTGTTACTGAAAATTCCAATACTAAAACCACCTAGTGTAAAAAACTTTGTTAAAAGCCATTATCCAAAAACACCATGGGTCCCAAAAGTGCAAATTTCTAAAAAAGGCATATAATAAATAGTGCTCCAACACCCAGAATCTATTCCAAACATGGGTATAGAGTTAGGAAAGAAACTCCTAGTGATCTCATATTCCATAAAACATGCTTTATTATTGTACAGGAGTGAAAAGTTAAAATTATAGTGAGAACATAGTGTCCCATGCAATAGAAATTCTATTGCTAGATGTACCTTATTCCTGTTCCTAAGTACATCTTAATTCCAAAGAACGTAACACTAGAAAGGTGAGTAGAGGGTTCATCAGAAGACCGCATATTTCTGACTATAAATACTACAAAGTGAGTACCCACAAACCATGTCCAGTTTCCCTGGCAGGTCGAGGTGCACCTGCATACCCTATCTGTGACTCCCTTTCAACTGTTCACATATTTCACCAGGAAAATAAAGTTTTATGTGTTTACTGCCCCCAAGGAAAATATAAAACATGGGTCATTTCAACGTAGCACCGAGGGCCAGTCCTCAGAACTCAGTAATGTAACTGCTCTCTCGGCTGTAATGTTCAATTAAACAAATTGTTTCCTGATTTGAAGACTCCTCTTGTCTCTTGTTTTCTAAAGTAAAAATCTAATTCAAACAACCTTACAATAACAGAAGATTTTTTAATGCAATTCAAAAGACACCAACGTGTAGAAGTTACCTGCTCCCATTTGGAAATTTCAGCTTATTAAATGTAATAAGGTAACTCCAAGGTTATCCTATGGGAGAGTTTGGCGGTGCACTAATGAAAAATAAATTTACAAGTTTTTCACCACTAGAACAAGTAAAATTTAAAAGTACATGTCCAACTTTTACATACATTGCACCCTGCCCTCTGGGTTGGGCAGGGCCTTCCCTAGCAGCAGCCTCTGTGTTTTAAAACAGAAGTTTGGGATTGGCAAAAGGTTTATTTTGCCAGGTCAAAATGACTGTTTAACACTGCACACACAAGCTGCAATGGCAGGCCTGAGACATGTTTGAAGGGCTACTTAAGTGGGTTGCAGAATAAGTTCTGTAGTCCCACTTGTAGCATTTAATTGAGAGGCTTTGGGTATATGTAGTACCACTTTACTAAGGGCTTATAAGCAAATTAAATGTGTGCATTGGGTGAAATGAAATGTTACAATGTTTTAAGAATTGAGGACATGCATTTTGGCACAGGCAGACAGTGGTAAAGTATACAGACATCTAAGCCAACAAAAATTAGACCAGCAAAAATGGAAGATGAAGACAAACAGTTTGATGGAAGACCACCCCAAGGCTGACCGGTCTAACAGTTATGAACAACATTGAGAATTTACATTAATCATGTCCCAATTTTTGCTGGACTCTATGACTGTTGTCAAAAAATTCCCTGACTGACTACTGTTAAAAAAAAACTCCATAATGGTGTTTGAAGTAGAATAATAATAATAATACAAACAGGTCCGTTTTGTCAGACATATGTATTGCGGCAATGGTAAATGAGATGCAGCACTTTTTATTAAGAGTGTGTTTCTTTGCCAACCAATATCTTGAGGGCATGCAAGTGTTGTTAGGCTAATGACTAGATACTGAACCATGAGGAAGTAAGTCTAAACTTATTACCATTCGCCTATTCCAGCCCTTTTAGGTGGAAACCAGTATTGAATATATGGGCTGCTTTTGAAGGAATTAATTGCTTGACAAATAATAACTTTTGTTAAGTTGATGTTAATATGCTTAATTCTCCACAGTCCCGGCTCTGACCACAATATGATTTTACACAGTTGTTTCACAATTTAGGACTTTTACACATGTGTCTGATCGGTCTTAATCTGCAAGGGCAGCAATGCCTTCCGGATTACGACCTGCGTTTCCACCAGCCTGTGCATGGCAGTCCCACTGTCATGGAAAGGCTGGCAGAAAGGAGGTGCTGGGGGCCCCGGCACTTGGCCAGGGCACTGTAGGGGCCCCCATGGACAGCCCTGTTGCAGTTTTCACTATTACCATTACGGGCAGTGAAAAGTGCGACGGGTGCTATCGCACCCGACACACTGCAACATTGCCGCCAGCTCTACTACGAGCTGGCGTCAATGTTGTGGTGTGTTTCCTGCTGGGCCGGTGGGCGGAACTGCTGTTTCTACCCACCAGCCCAGCAGGAAACTTGTAATAGGTACTGAAGAGGGACAGCCGCATATGCGGTCATCGTGACGCTGGACTTTGGCGGGCAGCCTCTACCGCACCCTAAAGTCATAAAGAGGGCCTACATCTATGCAATCTTTATATTTTCAGCTCTTTCTCATACAACCAAACTGTGAGTATTGAGATATACTTACAATCTGCATTTTATAAACATACAGATAGCTTTTTTTTAAAGAAACAAATAAATGTTCTTAGAAATCAGGGGTAGTGATAAGGGATCCATGTTTGGTCCAAAAGAAAGCCACAGTTCCTTTGTAAGCCATGAGAGATGGTTGAAACATATTGACCTATTGATGGCATCATGCTTCTAGTGCTGTGATCCTCAAAGTACGGCACGGGCCGCATGTGGCTCTCCTGACATTTACATTCGGCCCCCAGGTCAACAGCAGCACTGTGCTGCTGTTTATTAAGACTCAGCACTGGCACCAAAATTGTTAAATAAACGGGCACGTTTCTATTTGGAGTCTAGTTGAAGTTAAAGAAAATGAGTAACTAGGGTGTTCTGGAACTTTTAACTTTAGAAACACCTTCATTATTAAAGAAGCTTGCAACAAAAATATAAAAGTATGATCTGTGTGAAATTCAAACACTGCATTTCATTAAGCTGCAGAACCATTTCACCTTAGTAAACAACTTTATATCGGAAGTATTTTTTAAAGTGATAGTTTTCAAAAATGAATTTAGAAACTTTCATCCCTTTCCTACCTACACACCCTGACAACAATGTAAACTGTGAACTAAAAGGCAAGTCAGTTGTTATGTGAACTCTTTGGGAGGGCTAGGTTTCTATAAAACATGAACAACATTATAGTTTATTAAATCAGACACAGAAGGTTTTATACAGCATACATCCTGAAGACATATTTCAAGGTTCTTAGATGCGATGAAGAAAAAGGAAAAAAGGAGGGAAAGTGAAATAAAACATTTGCCTAGGATCACACAATATGGTTAAGTAAGGAAGCCGGGAGTTATACCCACGTTTTTGGTTTCACATTGGACAATTCAGACCCTAAATGTATATGATTCACTTACCCTACACACACTTTACCACTACCCCTCCCCGACCTACCCCCAGGCCTCCGACCGCGACCAAGCTGGCAGAAATACAGCCCTCGGTCACATCAAAGACCAAACAGTGCGGCCCCTGGGAAAATATTTGTGAGTACCCATGTTCTAGTAGCTTCAGTCCTGTTAAACTAAATTTTTACATTTTAAAAATAAATCCACAATAAAATAGGCTAGGGCTTCTATAAGCAATTTTATCTCTTAATTCTGGACCCTAATTATCACATCAGGGACTTTCTTGAAATCCTTCAAACCTATTATTTAGCTTCTTGATGAACTATCAAAGCATCTGAACCCACCCTCACTGACATGTTAGCACCTTCTCTACTTGAAACATTTACCTAAAAGCTCTCATAAAAGACTGGAATATACTTCTCCTGAAGAATCATGCTCTAGATCTTAATGACCTCACCAAACAGTAGCCCATCACTCACCTACACTTCATGAGCAGGATCATTGAAAAACAGTCTACTCTCAACTCAAGGATCCCATAAATATCAATCTTGTCTTCCATCGTTATCAATCTAGCTTCAAATTACACTGCAGCACAGACACAGCTACAGGTCACATCAATGGCATTGACCTCATGACAACAGATGAAGAGATGAAACCTACCTCGTAATATTGCTAGCCTTCTCAGCCACCTTTAGCACTTTCAACAACCATACCACATATCTGCATACTGAAATCTGGAATAGGATTCAGTGGCTATTCCTTTCACAGCTGTCCATCCTTCCTTTGCAACCAAAACCAGTTTCTTCATATGGGCATCTCCAGGTCCTGCGGATTGCCCCAGTGTTACATTGTGTCCCCCCATCATCTTCATAGAACCTGTTGGAAATGGCCTTTCTGTGAGGTTACCCCCAAACGTTTTGCCTTCCTCCTTCTCTTTTTCTGACCTCATTTTTGCTACCTTTACGGCTCTGCACATTTTACCACTGCTAATCAGTGCTAAAGTGCATATGCTCTCTCCCTAAAACATGGTGATATTGCTCCATACCCAATTGGCATATTTCATTTCCTTGTAAGTCCCTAGCAAAGTGCACTTGATGTGCCTATGGCCTGTAAATTAAATACTACTAGTGGGCCTGCAGAACTGGTTGTGCCACCCCATAAGTAGCCCTTTACCATGTCTCGGGCCTGCCATTGCAAGGCCTGTGTGTGCAGTTCCACTGCCACTTCGACTTGGCATTTAAAAGAAATTGCCAAGCCTTAAACTCCCCTTTTTCCTACATATACGTCACCCCTAAGGTAGGCCCAGGTAACCCATAGAGCCTGGTGTTATGTAGGTATGAGGCAGGACATGTATCTGTGTAGCTTATTTGTCCTGGTAGTGTAAAACACCTAAATTCATTTTCCACTACTGTGAGGCCTGTTCCTTTTTATAGGATGGCATTAGGCCTACCCTCATATACCGTTTGAGTGATAGATTCTGATCTGAAAGGAGTAACCAGGTCATATTTAGTATGGCCAGAATGGAAATACAAAATCCTTCAAAACCACTCTTTGAAGTCCCCCCCACTTCAAAGACACACTTGGGTATTTAGACCGAGTCTCCAGCCCTACCAACTCAGACACTTCTAGACAAGATACCTACTGGGAAAGGAACTCTGAACCAGACCTGGAACCTGCAGCCTGCTAGGAGAAGCTGCCTGGCTGCTCAAATGACTCACCTGACTGCTTTGCTGTAAAAGACTGCTGACTTGCCCTTGCACAGCTGCCTTGCTGCCATCTGGCTCTGCTGAGAAGTGCTCTCCAAGGGCTTGGATTCAGCTTGCCTCCTGTTTCCTGAATTTTTAGGTCTAAAAAGACTTCACCTCTGCAAAGAACTCCTTGTGCGGTGAAAATCAACCACCACCTGCCCTGCGGTGAGAAAATCACTGCATCACTGAATTGGAACGACGCAGCCCAGGTCCCCGAGTGGAGATCGACACAGCACCAGTGGTGCGACAGAACTTCGACACATGGCCCACCGAGTAGAGGCATCACTGAGCCGGAACAACGCAGCCCTACTTCCTGCGAAAAGATTAAACGCAGCTCCTGCTGTGCTACAGAACTTTCCCCGCATCGCCGAATGGATCGACGCAGCTCCTGTGACTTCATCCTGCACGCCCAGGATTTCTCCACATCATCCCTGGGACCTCCAAATACCCCACAACCCGAAGAGGATCCAAGCCTGCGTGCCGGAAATTGATGCAAAGCCCTAGTTGCGTGGAAAAGCATTGACACATCGTCTGTGTGCGCCCAGAGAAAATGACGCACACCTCACCGTTTTCCACACATCCCCTCATCTGCGGTCCCATGCGGAAAATGTAGATGCAAAAATGGTACTTTGTGCTTGCAAGAGACACTTATTGCTTTTTAAGAACTAAAGACTCCATTTATCATTACAAAAGTGATATTTCCACTTGTATTTATCAAATCTTGATTGTTTAACCTTATTCTACTCGGATAAATATTCCATATTTTTCTAAACCTGTGTGGTGTATTTTTGTGGTGTTTATACTGTGTTATTGCACAATTTATTGCACAAACACTTTACACATTAGCTTCTAAATTAAGCCTGACTACTCAGTGCAGAGCTACCAGAGGGTGTGCAAAGGAAAATTTGGATTGTGTGTGACTTATCCTAACTAGAGAGAGGGTCCTTGCTTAGACAGGGGGTAACCTGACTGCCAACCAGACCCCATTTCTAACAGAACCCCTTTGGGTTCTACTCACTAATAAGAGCATCAACATTCACTGATATGCAAAAGATACATAATTCTACTTGAAAGTCTCCTTCACACCAGGCATCCAACATCATTAAAGCAGCCTGACCCTCATACAGATTGGGATGTTCGGCACCTATCAGAAGCTTAATTCCTCCGAGTCAGGTTTCCTGTTATTTACCATGAACAACAAGCCAAAATGTGGCTCAATGGTGAAAAAATCATTATAAATTGAACCACACCCTTCATTTAAAGCCAAGTGTGGCATTCTGTGCTTAGAATGTGCATGGTGAGAACCTTCATGATGTAACCAGGGATACCGGTAGGGCAGTTGAACGGAGAGATCGGACGAAAGCAGAAGCACGTCTGAAGGCTGAGTTGTTTCTATTTACACTTATAATAAAATAAGAGACTTTATATATACAAAACAGTCTCATCACATCTTTTCATTGGCGACGAGTTGTTGAGGAATTTGCGGCCCTGCCAGAGACACCATCACCCCAACTCGTTACTACTCAAGTGAACCATCGAACTGTATGTACTTACAAGCTTGTTTTATCACGCTCTTCCAGTTCCCGATGATATTAACATGCATATAAAGCTGAATCCATTGAAAGCTGACTCTATTGAAAGCGTTTACTTTGACGCACGTGCAGTCTATCAACGCGCATAGTGTTCATAGCTCTCTGCAATCTGTTGATGTGGAATCCATTCTTTCTCTCCGTGAACCATCAGCTGTTTCGCGCGTGCAGTCTCCCAGCATGCGCAGTGTTCGTAACTCTCTGCCAACCTTTGAATTGGAAATCAACTCTTCCTCTCTGCGCGCCAACAGGTGTTGAAAAAAGCATGAAAACTTCACGTTCATTAAACAAGCCCTACTTCCCTCAAACATGACGTCTTCACGTTTTGGCGGCCATTTTGACACTTTGGGCTTTCTTCTATCTGGACCAAGCATACGCAGGTATTTCCGTGACAGGCACATCTGATCACTTTTAAACGGAGTGCCTTCACAATACATGAAAATCAGTGACAGGCACACCTGATGACTTTCAAATGGAGTGCCTTCACAATGTTTACTGCATTTTCTGCTTTGGTGAGATGCACATCTTCAACAGCATAAACAGAGTATCTACACAATATTTATTGTACGTTTCTCTTCGGTGATACACACACCATTCATAGGGTGTTTCACAGTGCTGTGGTCAGTTTCTGTGATAAGTGCATCTTCTGAGTTTTCTCTTTGTTACAGTACAACAAATATATTATTTATTACCTAGTCACTTAAGCTTTGCAATTCAAAATGCTAAATGTAACGTGTCCATCACTTGTTTTAACCTCTCCAGATGAGCCACAATTACTTTGGAAGAAATGGAAATCTGTCTTTGCACATTATGCAAGAGTTTGTGGTACTTCTTTGAGTGCAGAACATAAAATGTCACTTTTACTGCATTGCTCAGGTTCTGAAGGACAAGACGTTTTCGAGAATCTGCCAGAACTATCTGTGAAGATGCTGGTGAACTCAATGACTTTGAAATTTGCATAAAAAACTAGACGCACATTATTTACCAAAAAAGTCAACAGTCTTAGAGAGATATCAATTTGGCAAAAAGGGTTCACAAATCAGGTGAATCTGTTGAAGAGTATGTCACTGTTTTGGGAAAGCTAGCTCCAACATGTAGTTTTGGAGGAAGTAAGGAAGAAAGATTGAGGAATCAATTCATGTTAGGCTGCAACATTGACAAGGCAAAAGAATAATTTTGGAATAAAAATAACCCTTCTCTCAATGAGGTAATAACGAGTGCTAAGATGTGTGAACATAGTTCAGCATGTCTTGAAGAAATAAGAAAGACAAGTTTTAGAGACAAAGAAAGTGAAGTACAATCTGTTACCCAAGGGAAGAATATACTGGAGAGAGTAAGGTCTCAGAAAATGATGAAAGAAAGTAATAAAGATAGTAAAGGGAAAAAACTGGAGCAAGTAAAGTGTTTTAGGTGTGGTGAGTTTGGTCACTACGCTAATTACAAGGATTGTGATGGATGGAAAGTTTTTTGTAAAAATTGTGGTAAAAAGGGACATGTTACTTTGTGTTGTAGAAGTGCAAATTAAAAAAAAACAAGAAAGTTCAAGAAGTGATATTTGAAGATAATGATTCTTCTGAAGAATTTTTTTGGCAAGTGAAAAATTGTATCAGTGGTCCAGTAGAAATTGTACAAATTGATGTATATCTGTTCCCATTATGTTTGATTCAGGGGCAAAAATACACTTATTCCCAGAGATTTCTTTAGAAAAACATCTGAAAACTTCAGTTAAACTATTCAAACCATACATTTGCCCTAAGGGTTATGGAGAAGAGCCTATTAAGTTGTTGGGTTATTTTATGGCTCTATACAATTTAAAAATAGGTTCACTACTGGGAAGATTTATGTCTCCATAAGAGGTGATTCTCTTATTATTTGGCTGCACCAGAGGGATTTAAAGGTATATCTTGACCCTAATGATAATCCTTCGGTCCGTCTGAAGGACTTAGAATGTGTTGATTCTGTGAACAATTCCAGGCTACTGTATGAACAAGAATTTCCAGATCTATTTCATAACAAACTTGGTTGTCTGAAGGAATACGTGCATAAGATAAAGATAAAGGAAGGGATCACACCGGTAGTGAGCAAACTAAAAGGTGTACCTTTAATGGTTAAAGAAAAGATGAGGACAGAGTTAGATAAATGAAAACAGAATGGTATAATTGAGGAGGTGGAAGCCACTGAATGGTTAGCTCCAGTAGTTATGGCTGTGAGGCTAATTGTGAGCCGAGGTTATGCATTGATTTGAGAGAGCTGAATAAATGTGTAGTAGTTGATCATTACCCTCTGCCCAACATTAATGAAATGTTATCCATGTTAAAGAGTGCGAAGTGTTTCTCTTCCATTGATTTAACATCTTACCACCATCAAATTAGATTACACAAGGACTCACAAGATTTAACAGTGTTCATAACTCCTGTTGGTACTTATAAATTTATTCACATGCCCTTTGGTCTGATTTCAGTAGTGGCTGTATTCCAACATGCCATGGAAAGAGTACTGGAGAGAGTTCAAGGACTCAAAATATACCAAGATGACATTTTAGTTTATGGTGAAAATGATAAGGAGCATGATTAAAGAGTACAAGAGGTTCTTCGACGACTTAAAGAGAGTGGTCTAACTGTGAAAGCAGAAAAGTGTAAATTCAATCTTGATGAGATTGATTATCTTGGGCACAGAATTTCTTCCAAAGGAATCGAACCAAAAAAGGAATTAGTAGACACTATTTTAAATCTCGCAAGTCCATCTTCTAAGGATGAAGTGATGACGTTTCTTGGCATGGCAGAAGTTTACAATAAATTTGTAGGCAATTTTGCAAAAAAGACTAAATTCATGACAGAATTAGTCAAAAAAAGGTGTCACATTCAAATGGAGTAAACAATGTGAAGAAGAATTCATAAACATGAAACACAACTTAAGGAATGCCTTTAGTTTACAAAGTTTTGAACCCGGTCAGGAAACAGTGATAATGTCTGATGCTAGTGCCAGAGGACTTGGGGCTGTATTAATACAAAGACAAAATGGTGAGAACAATTCTCTTTATATCAAGATGTTTCAAAGGAGCAGAATTAAACTACTCTGTCATTGAGAAAGATGCGTTAGCTGTGTTTTGGGCAGTGCGTAAGCAAAGGGAGTTTGACTCAGGTATTAGATTCTTAATAAGAACAGATCACAAACCTCTAAAAGAGATTTTTGAAAAGAAAGGATTGGATGTTGTATCTGGAAGGATTAGAAAGTGGGTAGTGGCTTTGCAGGAATTTCGTTTTGAGGTTCAGTACATACCTGGAGTAGAGAATAGCAATGCTGATTGTTGATCAAGGTTAGTGAATGATATTCCTGAGCCTGAAGATGGTATTGTATGTGAGGATGATGATTTTGATGTATGTGCGGTAAGAGAAGGGATAATCAAAGAAATTGAATGGCTGGCAGAACTAGGAGGGGGTGAGATAATAGAGCAGGTAGTTTGGAAAATCAGCAATGGGTGGAATGGTAGTGAAAAAAATCATCAGCTGCTATGTGGTTTCTGGAGAATTAGAGATGAATTATCCTCACAAGGTGGTTTAGTATTGGGAGGGACTAGACTTGTTACACCATTGAAATTAAGGGAAGAGTTAATTTCACTAGCTCATGAGAGTCATCCTGGAATTTCTAATACTAAGGAGAGGTTGAGACTCATGTATTGGTGGCCAGGAATGGACATTCAAATTGAGCGGTGTGTTAGGGAATGTGTGGAGTGTTCTAGAGCAGATAAAACGTTCATGTGTAGGGTTCAACAGATGAAAGTTAGTGAAATACCAAAGGAACCATGGCAAGAAATAGCAATGGATATTCTAGGTCCCATAAGACATTCCAACACAGACAAATATGTTATAGTGTTAATGGATATGTATTCAAGGTGGCCTGAAATAGGAATTACTACCTCTGTAGAAACACATGATGTTATAAACTTTCTTGATCAAATTTACAAATGTGAAGGATTCCTATCTTTCATCCTTACTGATAAAGGCGTGCAATTTGTCTTGCACTGCATGGAACAGTATCTGAGTGAAAGGGGGATTAAGCACAAGAAAGCCTCCCTTTGTCATTCAGAAACAAATGGCATGGTAGAAAGACTAAATAGGGTGTTGGAGGAAACTATACAAATGGCTTTAGCAAATAATAAGTGTTGGAAGGAGGAAATATTTTGCAAGATTAAAAACTATCGATTGACTCCTCACACAACCACGGGGTTTTCACCATTTGAATTGTTTAAGAGAAGAAAACCCAACACACTTTTTTGTCCTGCATGGGTAAATGACAAGGTGGGTGTGAAATTAGAAATTAGTAGCAATGATGATAAGAAATGTGTGAGGGAACTTAAGAAAATTTCTGAAAGGAAAATTGGGTTTGATAGACGGAAAGCTGTGAAAAAAGTAGTGATTCAAGTAGGTGATTTTGTTAGGGTGAAAAATCCTCGTTTGGGTCTTTCAAAAGATCATTCAAAGTTTTCTGCTCCTCTCAAAGTAGCAAAATCTTTAGGGAATGCATAAGGACTGAAAATCATAGGATGTGGGACATTGAAAGAGTAGCAAAAATCAAGACTGGGATTGTCGAGAAAGACAACTCTGTCAGAAATAGTGTGAAAGAAAAGAAGTTTGTCGATGATAATTCAGAATTGAGAAAGAGTTTAAGAATTATTAGACATCCTAAAGACCTAGATGACTTTGTAGAATAAGTGTTGATGTTATTCTACAAAGATGTCCTAAAGTCCTAGATTACTTTGTAAAATAAGTGTTGATGTTATTTTTCCTCATGTACTTTTATTATATTGATCTTTCAAGAATTATTTGATGTCCTAAATTCCTATATGACTTTGTAAAATAAGTGTTGATGTTGTTTTTCCTTATGTACTTTTGTTATAATGATAGGAGGGAGATGTTTGGCATTCTGTGCTTAGAATGTGCATGGTGAGAACCTTTGTGATATAACCAGGGATACTGGTGGGGCAGTTGAAGAGAGAGATCGGAGGAAAGCAGAAGCACGTTTGAAGGTTGCGGTGTATTTATTTACACTGATAATAAAATAAGAGACTTTATATATACAAAATAGTCTCATCACATCTTTTCACCAAGTCAATCGGATTCATCCTGGATACAAATCTTACCTCAGGGAACACATTGCCAGAAAAACAAAGGTGGCCTGCAACTAGTTCTCTCTACTCTTAAAAGGCAACATCAGAACCTCTGATCAAGCCTTCTTACTCCTGAACCTGTTTAATGTCAATGATCTGCTCCATAACTTTCAAGACTCCTTGCTGCCCCCCCTTAAGGGCCTCTTACACACTGCAGACTATCTGGTCAATGTCCTAGAGAAATATGAACCCATCAGCATCATCCTAATAGAGCTCTACTTGTTCCCCTTGACAGACCACACCACTCCATGTGATAATACCATCTGTAAGCATCGGCTTTAGTTAGAACCACTTGCACCAACATTTCAATTGCACATTATGGAGGACGAAGCGGAAGTCTGGATGGGTGAAGTATCATTAGGGTAGGTCTATGGTTCAAATGGCAGGAGATATTCTAAATGTGAGTTTGACAGTTATAAGACACAATATCGATCAACACAATATTGAATTACCACAAAACCTGGGATAACATATTGTTCACTAAAATATCGTCACAATATATTTAAACAAGAAATACATGAATATTTCTAACAAAAATATCACTGTACAAATATCTAAAATACTTAATATCAAGCACAAAAATATTGAAAAGCAAAATATTATCGACATTATATATAGAGAATATACACAAAATTAAATCAACAGTACCAACTGCAATTATATTGCTTAAACTAGTTTAAATTAAAAAATATATATACATAGCATATAAAAATGAATTGCCATGCTAAATCTGCATTGATAATTAAAATACAACAAACTTAACCAACTACACATTATAAAATAAGAAGCTTGCACTAATATACAAAATATTAACTATTAAACATTTATTAAAAATGATTTGCACTAAAAAATAACAATCTTTCATCACAGACATATAAAACGCACTTAAAGATAAACCTTGATTTGTGTCCACAAATTAGGTACAATAAAAATTAATTCAAGCTACACACTAAGTAACCAATAAACTTGAACAAAAAAAAGTAAACAGTATAACTCTTTTGCTAGTTAAAGTAACAGTAGAAATATAGCAGAAAAAGGAATTACCGTTTGCAACAAAATGCAACTACATGAATGTAACAGTGCCAAATTCCAGCGAGAAATTCTAGGAACAATCCACAAAATTGATCAGCCACCACTAAAAATAAGTAATATAAACCCACAAATTTAAAAATATCCTACAAAATGTATTCCTATTTAACTTACAATATACAAATAAAACCTATCTTTTTATGTTCTCTCCAACATTTAGCTTCCATCTCAAGACTACCAATGAGAATGCCATACTGCTGACCAACAAAGCCAACTTCCTCAACATACAACTCCACAAAAGAACTTAAAAAGTATGTTAATGTAATGAAATGTGAAAGAAAAAAGAACCCAACCCTACAAACTGAAAAATATAAGTAGCACCCAAACAACCCCAAAACTAAGCAAAGCTGTATTTTAAAGAGTATAAGAAAAACACATACTTTCTATTCAAGAGGGAAAGGCACAACACCTTACCCACATCTTAAATACATTAAACAGAAACCAATGAAAAGAAACTGCACACTAAAGGAACAGCAAATATGTAAATATGAGATGTAAAAAGTATAAATACATTGAAAAATGTTAATAACAAATAACATGATATTTTAACAGAAAGTAATACATGTATATAACCAATATACAACTTAATATTATATTATTATTAACAGCAGAGAATGCAACCACTCCCCAAATGTAACAGATCTCAAAGTTCCCAGCAAAGCAAGCAATAGCCTCCAGGAAGGCACTGGGACTATTTTAAAAAATATGGCCTCAAGTTCCTGAGCATATTACAGGAGACAGCCACCAATCCCTAATTTGACTGCCACTAATCATTTCACATGAATCACAACAACTCACAACATTCCACATCAGGCTAAAAGAGTAAACACACAAATATGTAACAGAATAAAGGGTACTGCACATCTTCCTCCTCACAAGGCGCAGCATCACAGAATGGAAAACAACAAGAAGCAGAACTCATACTGTGCAACTAACGCTGAAACAACAAAAGAAAAATAGAAATTCAGAAACCACACACACAGTATACAAGACATAAGCTTAGAACTAAACACCACTGTTGACAACTTCGCACAGTGCAGATGACAACACACAAAATGTCACACAGCCACACACACAGGGAACTGAACTGCACAACCACACGGGACACACACACTCAAAAATACCCTCAACACCAATATTGCACGTGGGCATCACACACAATGAAGCATACACACTTTATGCAACAAGCACCTGGACCTTCAACCCAATGGAGTACACTTCCTATGAGCAAGCAGCACATGGGAATAAATCACAGTGGAATACATACAGTCCATATCACAATACATGGGTGTTCATCCCAGTGGAGTATACACCCTCCACAAAAAGAGCACAGGCATTAAACCCAGTGGACTACACACTCTCCATGCAAACAGCACATGGGTCTTCAAAGAGGTGTAGAATACATCTTCGATGCAAACATCACATGGGCTTTAATATAATCTGGGGTTTACACTTCCTAATGTGTGGCCAACTACTGAAAATACAACAATGGATGAAATGTGGATACTGTTGCCATGTACCATAGTACACTTAACACTATACACAGTCTCGTCTGATGGACCCATGCATTCATACCAAACACATTACAAGTAACTCCGCAATCAAACTAGCAATGACGTTGGGTGATGAGGACATGCTCCATTGCACATAAAATATAACAGAACTTTGCACTAAGCATCCATGGGTGCAAAATCCATCTACAGTTAAATTAATTAAAATAAACCTATGTATAAACACAAAAAATAGTATAATTTGGCAGTTGAAAATAGCACCAAACAGTATTTTAACTTTAACATTGATGTCTTTAAACCAGGTGATGGCTCAGTATTAAAATGCATAAACACTTCATAAACATTTTACATAAACCCAAACTGACTTTTTGTGGGATGCACTTACGTTCCCATAAAAGGTTCACTTGTTCGCTTGGTCAATAAAATATATGTTCTTGAAAGTAATGCAGATGTAGCGCTCACGCCGTGATTCCAGTAATCCTAGTCTAACAACTAATCTTTACTAACTTTTACAATGTGAACGGGCATAGTACATGAAACAAAAATAAAAGAAGGTGGAAAAACTGCTCATTACTCTCTATGACCAAGGCAGTTGACTAACAAAAAGCCCCAAAAAAATCCAGAACAGAGATTCTCTTGCAAGTGATGAAACAGAACAGGTCAGCTCTAGTTTAGATTTGATAGCCTGAATAGTTCATCTTTCATTTGACTCAATTCCAAATGTGGAAACATCAGACCCAGACCACTGTGTATGAATGATGAGAACACATGGTATCTGCTTAGGCTGAGAGTGCACTGCACAAACTCTCCTGCCATGTGAGGTGAGCACACATTGCAGCACTTATAATCAAACAAATCAATCAACACTAGTTGAAGTTACATTAATTCTTGAATGATATACTCACTGATGGCTAGATAGATAGTTTCTTATTAGACATTAGTCCCCCGAAGTCTTCAACAAGTAGTAAATAAACCTAAGTGCCAATGGATTCATCAAAACGGTTAAAAAGGCAACAATTTGGGATGGAAAGAGCTGAAAATAATATTTGTAAAAAATAACCCGCCCCTCCTCATGCCTAAAAAGCTGGCCTGACCCTTAGTGGAAAGTACACTATAAGGCCTGGGTAAAGTGCAAGGTTTTCAACAGCATGGTAAATCAAAAAGGCCTGCATCAGCAATATCACTTTCTGACCTTCACAAGACCATAAAGTGCTATATTCACCCTGTGCTGCTAAGTGTGTAAAGACATTTTACCAATACTTAAAATTCCAACTTTACTTTGAATTGAAGTCCAATCAGTTCTCAATGGGTGACCAATGCCAGCACCCGGATAAATTCCTGAAGTATTTGGCGGCATAGTTATGTGTAACTCTACAACAGTGGTGCTATAATCTTGACTCCAGCAATATCCACAGCATCTACAAAGTTGCTAAGGCGCATTTGATAAATTTGAGAAATCGAGAAACTACTTGAGATGATTCATCTTTCAAACATTTTTGCAAGGTGTCTTGGCAAGCCCTGGTGCTTAGGGTACACCATATTGGACATAGCCAGAACTTTCTTAGCAGGAGCAGCTTTTCACAGATGCAGTGGATGTGGGACAAGGATTCCTCTTCCTTTGCACGAAAGCAGCATTGCCCATTGGAAACATCGGAATCCCTCCAGCCACACCAGTAGGCTTTTAAGTGGATTAAACTGAATTTGAATTTCATCAGCTGTTATTTTCATATCCTTACAAAAGGGTGGTGAGAGATAGATGGGGGGAGCCCCTCGATCATACAGTGTTTCTTCATGGTCTGCACAACCTGCTCCCTCAGTATTAGTTTTGCTTGTTTAACCAACACTTCGATACTAGAGCCGATGGGAGGTCACTTGATCAGATCTCTCAAGCCTCCAAAACATCAATGCAAAGTTTAGGTAGATAGGGAAACTTGTCAGGGTTTGTTTATTCCCAGATTGCATCTTTTAGTATGTCATTCTTTGTATGCTTGGCTTTAAAACAAGAGGCTAGGAATTTGGCTTTTAGTATCAAGTTCTACGGAGACAGGCTACATTCTAGCTAAACTTGGTAATGAGAGGTGCAGTCTGGTATGGAGAAGACTCTTTTGTAACAGGTAGATTGCATCATGTCCACCCAGTTTGCCAGTTTATTTCTGAATGTCGTTGCCCCATAAGCAATGGTGGATAGAAGCTTGTAGCCTAGCTACATTAGGAGAGGCTTAAGTCGGGATTCACCACTGATTTCTGTAATTGTGAAATGTCCATGTAAGAGATTTTGCTCCTCCCATCTATTGGGCATGGAGGTGCAGTGTGATGCAACCCCTACTATCCAGCAATACCCCCAAGTTTTTGTACATGTCCACAGTTTAAACTGCACTCCCCTCAATAAATCAGGCTATGTGCAACGATCCTGACCTTGTTTTTGCAACGTTAATCCTCAGGTTATTGGCTTTGCAATAAATGGCAAACGCGTTGAAGAGCCTATCTGTTTCTGATCAAGAAGTATCGTGTTGTCTGCATACTGAAGGGACTGAACTCTAAGACAGGCCATCCTTGGTGGAAATGTCCTCTCCTTTTCAAGATCTTTCTTTAGATCTGCCAAACAGAGGCTGAATAGTAATGGCACCGGTATGCAGCCTTGCTTTAGGCATTTGTTGTTCATGAGTTGTGCAATTGTGGTCAACCCAAAGCTTACTTTTATCTTCTCCCAAGTTTTGGAATACAGTGATATATTAACTTTTAATAAATGGGGCAGGATGCCCCAGGCATTTAACATCGACAAAATGTTTGCTCTTAAGACGCTATCAATTGTGGTTATAAACCCATTGAATAGGACCTTGCTCAGTCCAAACTGGGGTGACGTGGAGAGCAAAATAACGATGGATTAAGATTAAACCCAGATCTGTGACTGGGGTGAGTGTTTGAAAAGTTTCAGCACTCCGTCCATCATTTTATTTTGTGATGTGGCAATTACTGATGCCATCTTTTTGAGGCCGATTCAAATAATGCAGCTGCAACGCTGCTTGGGCCTGGCACTCTATTTGAGTGCATTGCATTGATAACCTTTACCACTTGATCTTCGCTTTTTGACATTATATACATTTTTATTCCGGACAAGATTCTGCAACCTCTGGGCCAGCTGCAGCATGATCTCCATATAAACATTTGATACATGACTCCCATTCAGCGGGTCAATGTTAACTGCAACCACCTGGCATTTTGGAAATGAGATGCCATTTATCCAGAATTTCATCTGGTCTTTAGATTTCATTATCTCATGAGATTCAGCCCACCTTTTATATTTCTCCTTTTTTTCCCAAATATGAGGTTCCTGTATCCTGATCTTATCATAGAGACCCGATTGCACAGCCACATATTACCCTCCATTTCATGAATCAGGGCTTTCAGTGTTTGATTTCATTATTTTTTTAAGGCAACAATAATTCCTTGGTGTGACTTCTACCAGTCCTAATTTTGCATTGTCTGGAGTACTGATGGCCTGCTTCAAATGGGCTCCATTATTCTCCTTTAGAAAAGAAGCAAAGGACTCCCAGAGATTTGGGTTAAGATTTTGTCAGTTGTCCTAAAAATCTCTTCTACATAACTGATCCACTAGGGCCCCCTGCCCTGATTGGACTGCCATATTCCATTTCATTTTTTTAATGGGTTCAAGATCTTCTTGCCTTCCAATGTGGCTTACTTCTGATCGCCCGGATCTTGGAGTCAAAACTTCACATTTCAGAGTGGCTTGATCACTCGCCAAAGTTGGGGCAACTTCAGAGTTACATATACACTGGAAATGGGCTAAAGACACCCACATGTAATCCACAGCAGCCGTCCTAAAGCATAAAAAGTGAGAGTAGACTCAACAGCAGCCATCCAAAAGCATAAAAAGTGAGTGCGGGTTTAACCAATTCAAATCTGCCATTTAATATACTAAGACATAGTTGATGTAAAATAACTACTAGTGCTTTGCCCTGTTTATTAGGCCTTTGGTACTGCTTCTCTATTGACGGTATGGCCCAGATTTCGTCTTCAAGATCCAGGAGGGTGTCATTTGGCCCTGCATACATGAAGTTGCCACTAAAGTCTCCCATGATGAGCTACATAGCATCTGGATGGGATTGTTTTAACTTTCTCAGTTTTGCGAGAATTGTTGATAATGTCTATCCCAGGCTAGATGGCGATAGATGCTCCCTATGATAAAAGAACATATGGAACTCAGGCATACGTTGGTGACTACAGATGCCAAAAGGAAAATATAGTCTCCTTTCCCCATGCTGAACACTGTTGCTTTTAACATTAGCTCATTTTTCACATAGATCAAAACGCCTCCTGAGGCATGGCCCCCGCCTTAGATACAATTGCCGGAGCCTCATATGCAGTGAAGTCATGATGGGGAGGGGGGGGGAGTGGAGGGCCCTTTTTTTTAGCGCAATGATGTCACTTTTCCTCAAATGTGCTGTGGCTTCTTTCTTTGTTTCAGAATGGCTTAGGCCTCTTACATTTAACGAGATTATTTTCAAAGTGGTCAGCAATGTATGATTCTGTGTGCTAGGACCGGGCAGCGTCACCCATCCCCGGTACAGCTTGCCTTCATTATTAGCTGGCCTTCTGAGATTTCCAGAAGTCGGCTTACATTTTTAGTGCCCTTTAGTTCCGAGTCCTGGGTATTCTTCTGTTTACTTTGCCCACTGATGGATGTTTTTCCAGTAGGTCACTTACAACTAGCCAGAGTACCAAAAAACTAAGTGAAAACAAAATCCCATAGGCCCACACCTTTAGGTTGCAAAAGTATCTCAGAGAGTTTATTTAAACACACACTCTTCACGTTACACTCTCCTTTTCTTTTAGAATTGTAGAGATAGCACTTTGTGATGAAGCAGCACCACACTTTGCTTTTAGTTCATCTCACAGTTCACTGTACAGTAGTACCATGTAAGTCCCCTCAACACGGTGTTACTCACGCGCACTACCCTGTGCTGATGCACCTTATGATCCTGGGTAGAAATCAGTCAGCTCTTCCAACTTTAAAGCGAATACAACAAACAGCTTCTCAGTTCTTCTGGATCAGGACATTTTAGCACTGCTCGGACTACTTTGTCTCATGCGCTATCAGTGTATTACCTAAGCTAAATTAGTACTCCTTACTGCAGCACTCAGCTGCTGAGCAAGACTCCGAGGTACCTTTCTTAATCAGCACTTCTCGTTAACATTGACGCTTGCTGCACACTCGGCTTACACCTGCCGTGCTCTAGTTTGGGAATGCTGGGTCTCGTGACACTGGTCGGGTTCCTTCTTAAGCTTGCCATTTACGTGGATCTCTCCTTAAGTCTACTGTAAACACTCAGCATAACTGTTGCATTTAAAAGTGGACACTGGATAGACGACCCAGGAGGTAGGTAGATAGAGGAACAGATACTGTATTATTGAACATTTTACAAATAAAAGAGCCCTACTAGGCGCTAGGTTAATCAGCAATCAGCTTAGCCCCCAGCTGCAGGCAGAGGTTTCAGCACACAGGAATGGGATACTCGCACTAATGACATCACACATGCCACATGTCTCATTACTTTCACATACACGCCAGGCTAGAAAAGACACGCCTGGCTAGAACAGAACAGGATACCATGCAGACATTTTGGAGTCTGTATGCTCCTTATGAGGCGTTGGAGGCAGACCTGTGTCTTGCACTATTTGGTGTCCTGGACACACTCAGGGAAGAGACCTTGTTCTTGTGCATTTCTAGTCAGGAGAAGTCACGTGCACATGATATCTGCGTGACCGGGGACAAGCCGGTGGGATTTGAGCAGCCAGAGCAGTGATGAGCCCCATCCTGCTTTATGGGAAATTTCAAAGGATAAGTTGGCTAGCAGCACGAGCATGCAGGATGGCAACCAATATGGGTGATACATGACCGTGCTCTGTGTACATTGCCACAGTACGTGAATCCCATGTTTTCATTTATTGAACACTCAGAGCAGTACTACACACAATGCAGGTGTCCTGTTCTTAAGCAGAGGACGCCCAGGTACTAACCAGGGCATTTTTTAACGAAGACTTTTGAGTGTGTCATGATGAATTTGAGCATGAAACACTTATAAAAGTACCAGGCCACCTGAGAACCTTTTTATAAATTGAGATTTGCAGTCTGTGTCACAGAGCGCAACAAAACGTACAGCTCTCTAATTACAATACAAATATTTTCCTATAGGAATCTACGAATTAAAAGAGTGAAATTACACGTTAGAAATGGATAGAAAATGCTAATGCGTTTCTCCTGCTGCGGTAAAACCATTTCACAGCCAGAGGGTTACTGTCCTTTCAAAGGAATTCATCCTAAGCAAAATTTCACACTGTGTGTGTTCAGCAGGTGGGGCTGATTCATACAGCAGAGTTGGCTACTTCAAAAAATATGTCAAAAATGAAGCCAGACAGTTATAAAAACAGTGGTTCATAATTTTTTACGATCATTAAATGCTTTTGAAGCAGCTCCTTTTGCAAAGAAGGGGCTTAAATGGAAGCGCGATACTGTGCCTGATATATTCTTCTGAGATTTTAATTAGGCATCAAAGGGTTGACCAGAAGTACATAGCAAGCTTATTTTGCCTCTCAACCATTTGTTCGGAATTAATAGTCAAAAGCAGATGACGGGTCTGAAAAAGTGGAATAGCAAATGAGCAAAATAAAATTTGATAAAAAGGTTGATTTGTTGAAATAGCTTACAGTTTACTACTGGAAAGTCTTATAGAATAAATATATTTAAGGCATGTCGAGCTTCCAAATAAATAAAAGGTAACACACAACACTTTCTAAAATATCTACATAAATTAAGTACATACTGTAATTCTAACTCTCTAAAATTAGAGTAAAGAATTTGGACACAACTGGAGACATCACATGTTAATTGAACTGAGGATTTATTTATATCCTGTTTGTAAGTCCAGGATCAGCCATGCTATGTGTGTAGGAAATGGAGTTTAGGCATTGGTGAAAGAATTCCAGAATTTGCTATAGGATGGAATAACATACTGCACGTGCTTCTCATATGAGTAGCTTGAAATCTTGCATATATTACCGTACTAACCAAGAAGTTTGCCTCCCACCCTCGCCCGTGAATGGTGCCACTCGGGCTAGGGTCTGAGCCACGTGACCATAGCCAGAAGAGTTAGGACTCACGGACTGGTGTACAGTCTAGAGAACCTTCAAGAGCATGAAAGGGGATTGGATCATTAACCCCGGCTCAAACTTTTGGCCTACTTTATTCAGAATGAGTAGATGAAATCTGGCCCTGTAAAGATTGTGTAGTTTCCTTTCATGTTGTCAACTTTGATTTCTCTTCCCATTTGTTCCTCACTAGTGAGGTATAATTATACAGCAGTAGTCAGTATCTCTCCATTTAAAAAGGTGCTTGACATCTGCTTATGTCACCACCTCCCATTCTTGCCCACTGGCAATTTTGGTGTTTGGTTTTCTCTAAATCAGATATACTGGAAGTTGCATATTTTATTTTATTCCCTCACACGTATGATACCGTTCCCTCATTTTCTTCATGATTTATTTATTAATAACTATTTTTTTTTTTACTTTGACATCCCACATAATGCTTATTGTATTTCTGTGTGCATATTGTTAATCACATTTTGTTGGTAAGGGACCCTTGCTCCTTTTAATATATTTAGACCCCATGTCCCTTTACACCCTTGAGTTTCCCTTCTTGTATGAACTAAGAAACCTGTGCATGGCTGGGACACCAGTTATAGTTACCTTAGTGCACACTTTATCGTTACTTTAACTATAACTGCTGAATTTCTATGGTTTTGTATGTTTGAAATATGAACCTAACTATAACGTCCCTGTAGCCTTTGTTTTTCTAAGTGAATATACTTTATAAATGCCTTCTGTATTAACACTGAGGGGGTCTATTTGACTTTTATAAGACTGCCACTCCCCATTAGTGTTCACTAATCCCTCTCCTTCTGTAATTTAATGAGATGTTACATAGGTATCTTTGAATAAGGTCCTTCCCCACATGTAGATTAGTCATTTGTTGAAATTTTGCCTGATTACATTATGAATTCCTCCAAGCATCTCTAAACATCTTGTTATTCAGTCTAGTGGATTTTTTTTTAGCTTTATACTAGGGAAATGCAGTTTTCAGAAGTTCAACATTGATATCAAAGGGCTGCATCTGTGACATCTTCAAAAAAATACATTTAGATAAAAACATATTTTCTCTTGGGATTTGTAGTTTTGCTTTTACCTCTATAACACCGGGTGTAAAGATGGGAAAGAGCTCTTTATTACCGACTTTTACTTTTTCAAAATAGGTTTTAATGATCATCAGCAGCTTCTTTTTGTTAGTGAACAAAGCCACAGAATTCTGGTCATCGCTTATCATACTTTCCTTACAATCGTCAAAACACTTAAGGTGTCCCCCCAGTACTTGTCCAAACATTGAGCAGTTTAAGAGTCATGTTCAAAAAGGACCTTTATATTCCACCTCAATGAAACCAGGGAACCCAAAACATCTTCCTTATCATATACAATGAAAAGAGTGGGTTCTCCCACTCGAACAGCTCAGAATATCTTATGGTGTCCCCCAGCAAAGCACTCACAACTTCAGGAAGTTGAACCATGAAATCTATGTCATGTTTAGGCTCCTTCCTTTCACAACATTACACATGCATAAAAGACCCCCTACATAAGCTGCTGAATTAAGGAAAGCCTGCAGTCAAGTTTCTCTGCCTAAACAGGGGCATAGCTTAGTCAGTAAAATTTGGGGGGATGCAAGCTTCAGATTTCCCAACAACCACGGTGGCATGTAATGTTAAAATACATTAGAGAAGTCTGGTGCATGAGAGACACTTAAAGGGCGGTAGAAAGGGAGAGGAATGTGAATTAGTAGGGCTTCTTAGTGAGATAAAACACATTATTTTGTGAAATAATCAACATTCTTGAAGACTTTCTTAGCAGAGGCAGGGAAAGATTGCGTGGTGCATTTTTGTCAGTGAGTGTAAAACATTTCTGGTGAAATCCAACAGACACCTCACCATTCCCGACTGAAAGCCCATGAATCCAACTATTTATCACAAAATACATTTATTACAGGGGTGTAACACCCAAAACCCCCCCTGAAGCTATGCCCCTGTGCATAAACAATTAACCCATGAACTGTTGATCAACAGGACTTGTGTCGAAGATATTCTGGTCTTTGAAACAAACCCCCTGCCTATGGTCACCTTATATCTGCTATGTATCTATCTGCTGAAGCAAATACAAATGTTCTGAGAAAAAGCTCGCCCTCTAACCCTCCTTTCAGAAGCACCCTAACCTCAAAGAATACTTTGTGCATTCTGTACACTATTTGGCGCTTCAGCAGAATAATTATCTGCAGCTATCAATCTGTAGTGCTGCTAAGAGAGTTTCTCAAGGAAATCGGATGGCCATATGTCTATGACCAATTTTTGATTGTTAAAATTTTGGACTCACATTATTATTCATTTGTAGACTGTCCCGGAAGTCTTACTGACCACTATGATATAAAATGATCAGTCCTTCCTGCCCTAAAGGCCCATGTCACATGAAAGTACTGTGGAACTGCTGAAAGTGCTCATAGAAATTGAAAAAAGAAAGTAAGCTAATATCCTGCTACCATTCTGTTTTGGACTTTGGGTTAACTTTAGCAGTGACAGTCAACTTAGAGAAAAGGCAAATCTTCAGGAACACCACTGCTGTTCGACCAAGGAAACTATTTGGAGAACCTGCTTATGACACTCATGGCACCACCAACCAACCAGAGAACAACACCTTCAACAGCATACAAGATCCAAGTAATAGAGGCTCGCCTTATGAAACAGGAGACGAGAACCACGGATATAGAGCAGCACTTCTCCGTGTTGGAGGCAGACCAGGAGACTTTAACCACTGATTATCACAAGCTATGTGCTGAGTTAGTGAATGTGGCTGCCAAAAATGAGAACATAGAGGCCCGCTCTCAGTGGAATAACTAGTGCCTAGTGGGTATCCCTGAATCTACTGATATTGGGAAGATGGAGCAGTTCATTGAGAAGTTGTTATGTGACCTATTTGATGCTGACTCTTTCTCCGAATGTTTTGTTGTAAAGCAGGTCCACCATTTTCCAGGCCCACATCATGTCCCTGGTGCACGTCCACACCTAATTATTGCCAGGCTGCTTAACTATCATGACCAGAATACTGTGCTTTGATTGGCTTAGAAGAGGTATTTGCTTACATACCAGGGCTCCCAACTCTCTATCTTCCAGGACTTTACTGTCAGAGTACAAGAGGCTGAGGGTACTTTCCGGAATGTAAAGGCTCTTCTCCGTGACCATAATGAACCTTACAGCATGCTATATCCAACTCACCGCCCTGTAAACTCAATGATAAAAATAACAGTGTTCACATCACCAGCTGAGTCCCCCCGAAATATCTAGATCACCTTTGGAAAACATACTCAACGCTGCAGCAAAACCCAGTCCTCCACACCTGGCAGTGATACTGGACTTTCAGACAACACGGGTCCTGAGCCTTGAGCTCATAAGGCTCTATCCTCCTTGTTTGTCATCATACTGAGTGGCTGGCCTCACACAAGAATCTGACTATGGAGAGGGTGATATGCCTGACCGGACATTGGCCCACGTATTGCAATAGTGGGGGTGGAGGGGCTCAGTTGTTACCCAACTTACTTGAGATGCTTGCACAGGGATACTTGATGCTGAAGCTATCATGAAAGTGTTTTCAGAATACTATGCTCGCTTATACAGCACCTAGCAATCTCATACAGGGGCAGAGTATACTGCCTACCTTGGTTGACTCACTTTGGACTCTCTGGAGGGACCTAGTAGGGCATTCCTGGCTGAGCCCATAACTTTAGACAAGATCACTGCAGCTATATAAGAGTTGCCTACCTGCCAATCCCAAGGAGGGTATGGCTTTTCATCTGAATTTATAAGGCCTTTTCAGCCCTCTTTGCTTCTCGTTTCTGGCAGGTATGTGAAGAGGCATAAAGAATGGGCATTTTACCTTCTTCCTTATGGGAAAGCATTCTAATAATGCTTCTCAAGCCAGACAAACACATGGAGTGTCCAGAATTCTAATGGCCCCCTCACTAACAAATACTGATGTGAAAATACTCACTAAGGATTTGGCTAACCCATGTACCCGTCCTGCCTGACCTGGCCAGGTTCAGACCCAGGCATTTCACCGCTCATAACCTCAGGGCACTTTTCGCTGTTTCCACCAGCTGAGAAAAGGCGAAGAAGAGATGGCTGCCTTACTTGACACCACTAAACCTTTTGATTCTTTTGAGTGACCCTGGCTTTTTGTGGTCCTGCTTTGGCAACTGAACCATAAGCCTCAGCTGTTCTTCAGCTCCATGAGCATAGGGTTTGGCATTCTTGCATACCAACCTTGTAATATTGTTTTATATGGATGACATTACACTTTATTTGAGTAACACAGGAGTGAATGTAGACCGAGTCATAGGAGAGTTTTCGTTGTTCCCGATGGTGTCAGGTGTAGACATTAATTAGACCAAGTTCTCCATCTTCCTTCTTACTCTGGCTACTACAATTTGCCCTCTTTTACTGTCCCTACATTGGGTAACTGACTCTCTAAAATATGTGGGGATATGAGTCAGGGCTGACAACCAGGCAGTAATATTTAAGAATTATGGAGTAGTGGTATCCATGCTGGAAGATAAGATCCGAAGGTGGACTAAACTGCCGCTCTCTTTGATGGGGCGTGTGGCTATCATGAAGATGGTCATACTCCTCTGCTGCTCTATTTTTTTATGAAGATACCTATTCCTCCACTGCATAATTTTTTCATAGACTGCATACCCTTATGGTGTATCTTGCATGGGCAGGGGGGCAATCGCGACTCAACTAGGAAACCCTAACCCTACCCTATGATCAGGGCAGCCTCACAGCTCCAGATTTTGGGCTGCATTACCTTTTCACGTAAGCTCAGTAATGGCGTCACCTTCCACCTTTTCTGACATATTTTGTCCTGGTACATCCTACCCCTCTTCTGGCCCAAATTGGGCAGGCCCCCGGGCAATTATGTGGTGAAATAGACACAGCTGCATGTATACAATAAGCCTGCATTTGTTTACAAACAAAGCTTGGTCATTAGACTTTATACTTCCCTACACAGTTCATAGCTCACTCCACATTGCATTGCAAGATCTTTTGTTTTACATTTTTCATATCTGGAAGAAGCTCTGAGAACGCTACCCGGAGTTCCCAGCGGCCCCACCTGAATGTAAGTCACTAACTCTTCTCCTCATAGCATTCTTCTTTCAACATATCCTATCTCTTCTTTATACTTCTAGACTTGCAAAATGCTTTGACTTAATGGGAAGGGACCTTGGGCTAATCGATCTGTGAAAATGATTGGGCAGGCTTGTGTGGTCTGATGCAGTCCTTCTTCCCCAGTGGCAGCCTTTGCCCTATACATTTACGATTCCTTCATCAGGCCAGTCATACTCCGTCCAAACCGTATAAATATAAGCTGCATGCCACTGATGAGTGTGGCAGTTGCAGTGGGGAAGGGGCTGATTTCATGCACTTAGCTTGGCTTGTCCCCTAATTTCAGCCTATTGGGCTGTTGTATTTTCCATCCTCTCTGGTATTGTCCACTTTCGATGCACCCATCGCTGGTACTGGAGTTCCTGTCTCCCAACTGAGCTGCCAGATGACAATACAACGTTTCTTGCATTGCACCTCACCTCACTAAACTCAGAATGGCCTGTGTATGGGGCCAAGTAAATGTGCCATCCACTCGAGGATGGTTGTTGGATATGGCCTATTGTCAAGAACAGTCAGAGCTATATTATTCTGTTCACACAGACACTGGACTTATTGTCCTGATTCCCTGAAAAACTCTGTGACCCATTAATGTGTTTATAGCTTTAACTTTGATGAAAAGAGTTCTTGCTGAGATTTGCACTTCCATTATGAATTTCTGTATATGCCTCACCGTTGCATTCTTTGCTATGTATGAATTGCAAAAGGAAAAACATTAAGGATCAAAATATCATGAAGATAACTATAGGGGAGTGTAGATTTACTACCCTAAACCACATTAAACTACTTCACATATATCTTCAAGATACGTAGATGTGGTGTTAAGAATATTACATCTATATTCACCAATATATACTTAACTCGATATTTAGGCTATGATATTTTACCACATGTCGTTGGTTTCATTGTACCTGAAAACTATGTGTTCTATATGACAAAGTATACATCCATACCCACAGGTATAAACACGCAAGCATACATATGCATACATGCACACAAGTATGTATACACATATGCATAAACCCACACAGCCATGCATACACACATTCACAGACTTAGGTACGTAGATAAACCCCTGCATATGAACACATATTTCTACATACACACACACCTACACACAGAAACACGCATGTACACAGACAATCACACACACGATCTGGGGAGAAAACATTTTCCAAATGTAAAAAGTGTTAAGGTAGTAATGAGCAGATATTTTGAAAAAGCTTCCTTGGTACTGCACAATAGAGAGGATGTGTTCTTCGCCCTGCACAATAGAGTGGATGTGTTCCTCTTATTATTGTACTCCGCATCATTCTGACATTAGGCACAATAAACATACAAATTGCTGATTGATACAGCGATTAATGGTACTCAATAATGTAGCAGGAGACTGACCACTGTATCTAACCAATGGGGTTAAAATATGTAGCATACCTAATGAGTAATTAAATCAGAGCCAGAACACGCTTTACTTAAAAACATAAATGAACAGACTGGATAAGGCTTGAACTCTTGGCAATAAAGAGCAAAGGAAACCTCTTATCGCTGGAGTACAGAGATCAAACAGCTATACGCCATGGGTGATCCTCACATCTCTTAACAGTCAAGGACAATGTAGGTTGCCAAAAGTAACTTCAAAGAAAGTGCATGCCAGAGAAAACTAAGCCAGGTGAGGAAGTCTCTCAGCACACCGAAGGAAAAATACAGGCGTTTTATGACATATTGTTGAGAGTTTTGCCAAAGAAGCAGTTACCAGCCAAAGATTAGAAGCAGACTATCGTGACTTTTACAAAACATTTGTTTGTGACAAACGAGAAAGATATACAGAAAAACACTTTATATAAACCAGTGTTTTGTTGATTTGTTTTATTCATTTCAAATTCCTGTAAATTACAGATCATATACAATTTTGCTGGTGATCGACATTTAAAAAACATTTAGCAGCAGATGGTGACCACCAAATCCTTTTTTGTGGTTGAACTCTTCTTAATGAGAGCATATTAATGTCCCCACCCAGCATCATATTACAAAAAAAAATTAATGGAGAGAAATGTTACATTTTTCTCTGTGGCCTTGTGGCCTTTGACTACTTGGACCAACACTATATGTGGCACAACGTTTCTTTCTGAGTGATGTTCATTGACCTTTTCAAAACTCACGTTTGCAATCATACCTTCTGGTGGTCACAGTTCTTATTTTCATAGTATTTTGTTGTATGCAATGTTAAATTAAACTAATATTAATTTACTGGGATTTGCAATCTTAATTATAATTAGCAACAAAAAGCGTACCAGCCAGGAAGAGCCAGTGCCACATGTTTACTAAAAATTGACATTTATTGGGGGAGTTTTTTTCTTGGTCTAGTAAGGAGAGTTAATAGAAGCAGACTCATTCTCAAAATAACATACACGTAACAGAGGAGCGTTACTGAAATTCATTGAAGATCGACCAAGGAGGACCGTACTGGTCATTAATGTATAATTGCTGGATTCAACGTCACTCACATGGTTAGCAGTTATGCAGTGTCGATTGCTTTAAATAATTGTACATTTGAGAAAGCTTCACTGGTTTCAAATCAATTAATCAAGCTGGAACCATCTCTGATAATACAGAGTCTTATTAAATCATTAAGGCCCTCATTATGTCTTCGACGGTCTTTCACAAAGACCGCCGAAGACACAAGTACCAGAAGACCGCCAGCGGTCAGATATCCGGTGGCATTCATCACGACGGTTGGCGGCGCTTAGGGGGTTCCACCGCCAGCACCGCCACATCAGAAAAAAAGACCACCCACAGAATTACAACCAGTAATTCTGTGTGGTGGTCTTCTGGTGGCGTGGCGGTGCCAGTGGTGGATGCGCCGGTCCCGTCCCCTAAAGGAGGAGCATCTCGTTGGACGAGGTAAGTGCTGTCCGCAAGGGGACTTGGGTGGGATGTGTGTGTGAATGTGTATATGTGAGTGTGTGGGTGTGTCTATGCGTGTCATGAGTGGGGGGAGTGAGGGAAGTGTCTGTGCATGCGTGCATGTTTGCCTGTGTGTGAATGTGGATATGGTGATGCATGTGTGTATGCATGTGGAGGGGGGTGGGGGTCTGTGCATGGATGAATGTGTAAGGGGTACGGAGGAGTGTGAGTGAGTGCATGCAGGTGCTTGAATGGATGTATGTATGTAGTTGAAGGGAGGGGTTCAGGGGTATGGAGAGTGTATGCGTACATGTGTGATGTGTATGGGAATGTATACATGTCTATGGGGAATGTTGTGAGTGCGTGTGTGAGTGGCAGTGTGTCTGTGTGTGATTGTGTGTGTGTTCATGCATGCATGTGTGTGTGTGGAGGTGTTTGGGGGGTATCCCAGTGACATGAACACAAGTTCCTGTCGTCAGGATACCGTACCACCAGCATTTTGTTCATACAGTACTGTAGGAGAGGTGGGCTGTGTAAGTCTCATGGCTGCCGTGCCTTACTCACTTATCTCAATAAAATGCACTCCAAGGACCAGCAGAGTTTATGTTTACTGTATTAAAATATGCTTTCTATTGCCCAATGCGGCTCACTAATTGCTGCATTTTTGGGCATGGTGGCTTGGATGACTTTAAAATCGCCTTCATCAAGACTTCAAGCCTTAAATCAGGTTTAGATTGCGCCTTGCAAGGCACTAACATATAACAAAATGATGCTGTCCCCCCAGAAAATGTGATGATGGTCCCCCAAGTCGACATATTCAACATATATTCATTGGCCTTTGGCTAAATGGTACCCCTCGTAAAGGGTTGTGGACCCCCTGGACCGTTGGGGACCCCCGGCACCGCATGGGCTGCAAGGACCTGTGTTACGCCCCTGTCACCAGGCCAGAAGTACATTGATTGCCAGCCATACTCCTCTTCTAGTAGTCTCACCCAGAGTAAGTCTTAAATTGGAAGGAATCGAGGGAACAATGGCACTGTATTACAAATTCAAACATTTGATCAAAATGACCTCAAGCTGGATGTGTGACTGTACATTAAAAAAAGAAATATGTATTCAATCATCAACAGCTGCCTACGATAACCAGGGGTGGCTCCTCCGTTAAGGCAGAGGAGTGTCGGCCCCCTCCCTCGCCAGCAGCAGAAGCTGCAAAACTTTCACAACAAGGGGATAATAAACTACGTTGATTATCCCCTCGTTGTGAAAGGGGCGGGCATCTGGGGTGAGGAGCTGTGGGGGGGAGTGCTCAACAATCCCCCTCACTGCACATGTATGTTTGGGTGGCCGGCTTGGGCCGGCCAAAAACACATGCGTGGTAGGCTCTAGGGCTGGAGAGAGCCTGCACTGGCTCCCAGTCTGCCTGGTAGCACCCAACAAGGGTGCTCCCAGCCAGTCCTGATGCTGCTTTAAACAGCATCATGATTGGATGCAGGGCAGGCAGCGAGCCTGTGCCTGAGTGCAGCCAGCAGGGAAGAGAACCGTAGTGCAGGACCACACCGAAAAGGTAAGTTTTTTTCTCCATTTGATTAAATTTTAGGTGCCCCCACACGGCGCACCTGCCCCGCTCCTTTTGAGCGAAGTGGGCCTCGACTGTGAAAAAAGATGCAATATCTCCAGGTAGAGTTGAAAAAGGATCCCTAAAAGCAATGCCGGCATGGTAAATGTTTAAAGCGCACAAAAGTATAATTAGCTCTCTGGGCTACAATTATCTCTGAACAGTTTAAAATGTCTGGAGACCTGGCAAACACAGTCACTTATTGGTTAAGGGGAGTGGTCCGGCAGACAAAATTTATTTGCCTAAAGTGCTGAACTTTCTTGCACAATTAAAATTATCCTGCCGGTACCTCTTCGAATCACATAGAACTGTGTCCGAGTCAATCCTTGCACATCAGGTTACAACTATAAATAGAACATGCCTCAATCACCTCAGTATTGTGATTTATTTAATGCAGCTAATCGTGAGTACTGTTATAAAATCTTAGCTTTATATCTTGACGATCTTGTGGGATTCAGCACACATTCAGCAATTACACCTTGATTCCGAGTTTAAATCTTCCCGCCTTGCTATGCCTGGATGTTAAGATGTGTTTGCTGGTCAGGGAAAAATAAGCCTGAGCTTTCGAGCTAATCCAAGCACTGCTCTTATTCTACTTATAATGCTAAACAGCATGACAGCAGTGCTTGGATTGGCTTGGGCATGCAAACACAACACTTCACAGAAGACCAATTGGACTGTGCCTTTTCTCACCGAGCTCCATGGGAGCATGGACGTCATTTAAGGGTTGCCTGGGGTTGCAGCTGCGACCCCTGGCTTGCCCTTTGCTACCCCTGGCACTGCCTTTGTGACCCCTGGCCTAGGAGGTGGCAACATCAGTGCCAAGAACACAGTGGCGGTGCAAATTTATGGACGTTGGGGGGGCTCCACTCTTTGTTTTCTGTTATTTTGTACGACAATAATAGTGAATAACAATATATAATTCACTATTAGTGTAGAAAAAATGGAGTACAATAAGCTGGAATATGCCCTTCCATTGCTGTTGAGGTAAGAAAAAATGCTTTTAAATGTATGTTGTGTGCGTGCTTAAGGGTGAGAGTGTGTTTTTTTTTAATAAACAACTTTGATTAGTTTTATGTGAAAGAAAGGGAAGAGAAGAAGAGATAGAAATGCATAGGTAGGCTAATTTGTTATCAGTATAAAATAAACATCATAAAGGCAGCATGGAATTTTCAAGTCAGCATCCAAGCATTACTATAAACAAACACATGGTACACACCGTTAATTAGTGAGTGAGAGTGTATGTAAGTGTGAATTTGTGTGTATGTGTGAGTATGTGTGTGAGTGAAATTGGAGGTCAAAGGACTTGTGATGTCACTTCGCCATCCCTGGCATCTTGGTGATTTAACATCCAAGCATTGGAGCCTTGAATGTGGAAGCCTGAACTGCATGCCACAGCAAAAATACCAGTCAATCTGACATCCACAGCTCCCAGAATCAGCTGCTGGTTCCACCAACGTACGGCTTTCGTGACAGCTCTCTAATCCCACCCCATATTAAAGTAAAGTGAATGGAGCAACAGGGCTATTTAAATTGTCAAAATAATGAGCCTAGGAGATGGCTCACAGCAGTAGTGGGACAATGCATCTGTGAAGGAACCGCCCGTGAGTGTAGTCCTTCCTATTTTTACTAACTGTATATGGCCATTGGTTCTATCTGGGAATATCAAGTACAGAATATGGAATGAACACAATATTGTGACTAAAATATTGAAAACCAAATTAACGAGGAGGTAAGTACATATATGTATAAATATTGTTACTCTTCTTAACTTTACATCTACAGACCTTGAAGATATTTGTATCGTCAGGGTACAAATATGTGGATTTAAGTGGAGAAAATCTATACATATGTTCCTGTTGATGTGTTAGACCTTATATTTTGGTTTTTACGTTGTGGCTATTAATATTTTGGACGTGATATTCTGGATCTACCCCAGAAACATTTCAATTTCATTCTAGCTTTAGATGTTTTAGGAGAATATTCACAAAGGCATTTTGAGGAGTATTTAAAGGAGTACTACTTTATGTACAAGAAAATCCACCTCTGAATATGTCTCTTGGTTGTTTTTATTTATCGACACCTGTTGGTAATTTATACTCTTTAATATGTACCAATAACTTAACTGCTCTCCTATGTCTTTTGTTATTGACTGTGAAACTGTTGGAATTTGGTGAGTGAATAGTCTGCTGAGATTGTAATGCACTTTTTTATTCAATGATATGCATGTCACACTGTAGTAATTTATATCACTGCTAATAGGAGCTTTATGTATACATTCCAATGTACTTGAACTATTCAATACATTTTTATGAAAATTAAAGAAAGAAAAGGAAGTACAGATTGGTTTCTCTCTTTGGTATAAGGTCCCGACAGGTAGCTGCACAAACAATGGGGTTTGTCAGTGCCTCCATGTTTCACAAAGCGGAGATGAAGCTATGTCTGTGTGTCTGGCTGGAGAAGAAATGGGGTTATGAAGATACAAGAGAACTCATAAAATGAGTATCCCCACATGAGGATGAAGTAGAGGGGGTTTAGGAGAACATTGATGAGACATGCTTTTCCCAGGCAAAGCCAACATTGTGGCAATTTCCCAAAAGCATCTTCCAATGTCATTTGATATACAAAAAGTTGTAAATATAGGTGAGGGGATTAGACCTCTAAGAACACACACAATATCTGCATGAACAAAGGTGAGCTGAACTCTAGCCAGAGAGAGAATTTGAGCAAGAAGCAAGGACAGGAATGAGGGACTTCCACAATAGAAGAGTGTAAGACAAACTGTTTGCATACTCTGTGCTGCTTTCATAGTGCAATCAAAATGAATGGTTTGCCCATCAGGAGAAAATCCTTCTAGTACAAGCACCAAAAGGATTTATTTTTCAAACAATAATGTCTGGACATGATGGAAGAGCTTCCCTTGCTTTATGAGATTACTTATTTTTTATCAGTGTGATATGCAGCATGCACAGCATGCTGCTGTCTGACTTTCTGAAAGTGAAAACAGTCAGTGCCATTAGCGCTGACTGATTTTACTTTGATTAGTAGTTAGAGACATATATCAGCGCTGCGCTCCAATCCAAGTGAGAAAGGTTTTGCTGGAAAGGGGAGAATGCTCTTTTTCCAGCAGTTCCTCTTCCTGCTGGATTCACGCTTGGGGATTGTCGCAGGACCACGGTCCCAAAGCAAGAATTTAGCCATTAGACATCAGAGTCGCAACGCTGGCATGTGCAGGTTCTCCCCCATTCAAAAAAAAGGAAGCAGTCTAAATAGTCTTTACTCTCCCCCAGGGTTCATTGGAGGGTTTACCTACAATCGCAACACAGGGAGGAAAAAGTCCACCAGATTCCAGGAAATATTTAAAAAAGAAGGGTTGGGGCAGTCTGCCATGGTATCAGTCTGTGTTCCACTGCAAATTACCCCCAACAGAATTTGTCTCTTCTGGGAGGTAGATTGGTGGAGTTGATCAACAGCCTACCCCTTGGGGTTGGGCAGAAAGCAATTTGCACACCGGTACTATTTAAAGAAAACAAGGAAAGAAGGCATGGGGGCAGTCCATGCAGACATCAGGCATTGTCCACAATCCATTACAGGCCCAACAGTATTTGTACCCCACCTGAGGGCAAATTGGGGTTTTTAGTCTACAGACAGTGATTCAAACCACAAGGGCATGCAGTTCAATTGTTGGGAGCAGTGACAGCACCCTCTGAAAATATGAGAACCACAGAGATCTATGCCTAGCAGAGCTATACTGTGGCTTCCAGATTGTAAAGAAATTACCATAGACAGATAAGCTTTATTCAGGAAAGAGGAGCTGAAAAATGAGAACACCCAATGATCCAAAGAAAAAGAGTTAATAGTTTAACTTATTTTGAGGTTAATAGTGAGATCCTAGAAGAATCACATGATTCAATAATCCTTTAGGGAAGACATGTTTCTCACTTAGAAAAACATATATCTTTTTCTAAACTTCTAAACTTTTTTTTTTTTTTTTTAGGAAATTCTTAAAATACTTTTAAATCACTCAGACTTTCAACACAACCCTGTACCGAGATTAAAATTGCAAACTTTATTTTGAAAGTCATAAACCTTAACCATTAGGCTGCAAGTGACTCTCCACATGAAATGCCTTCTATAATGGAAAACCCTTGATCAAACATATACAATTAAAGCTCATAATCTGAGACTTTTTAGAGGGAAACTTAAAGCACCAGAGAAGCCTGGTGTTTTAATGATTTGCAGCAAGACTCTGAACAACCACCAACTCAGTGTGAGTTTCCTGAGTCCCTTATAACATTTCAATCAAATATGCTGTGATCTGAAGAGACACTCTAGCAGATACAGTACTCAAAATTGGGTCCCTGAAGGATGCACTCCTCATCCAGGTTTTTTGGAGATCTTTTATGACAGCACAGCTGAAGTGGTCTGCAGGCATCTCAAGTATAAATAAGTGGTGTATCCAGTAGGAGGAAGGCTGTACGGAATCTGATTAGCAGAGATGTGAAAATAACTGTTCGGCAGGGAGAAGAGGCACCACCCAAAGATACACCTGGTCATTGTATGGCTATAAATGTAGAGCTTCATACATTTATTTGGCTGATTCAGTGGCATAAGATAAGAGAGAAGAAAGGAGTATTGATGTTTCCACGCTATGGCACATTTAATTTGAGAATCTTTGAATACTTGAAAAGGGGATTGTACAAAATGAAACCAACTTCTAGACCTGCACAGTTTGAAGTTATTAATGCTTGGGGGCACCGCTCACGTTAGAGAAAGGGAAAATATAACGGAAGAGTTAGAAATGCAGTGTGTTGCTGTGCTGATTGTAAAAGAGTTCAGAATAGAAGCGATGGAGGACAGATATGATGGCGGGAACTAGACTGTACCCTGCATTGACGACGGAAGAGTCTGAGAAAAAAAATGGAAAGAAAAGAAATAAGAAGGAGGAAAAAGCAGGAAACCCAAAAAGGTGAAGGCAGTGATTCTAGCAATGATCTCCTAGATGTGTTGTTATCAGCACGCCCACCTCTGTATAATGTGGTCCAAACTGAAGGAATGAGTGGTGCGGTTATCAGGGTATACTTTGGAATAGCTACTGCTCCAGTAAATATATGTCAGAACCTAATGGGAGAGAGTTCAGGGATTAGTGTCCCTGTGAACTCCCCAGTTCCCAATACCCCAGATGCAATTGCTGTTCTGATCACTATTGGTCCCACAGTTCCTTTGTATAAACCCGATTCAGCAGGAGCCATGACAGATACTTTGACAGTCCCTGTGGGAGGAGGCATGTCAGCTAATACTCCTGTGGTCCCAGGAATGGAAGGGCCTACTTTAGTCCTGACTCAGGTGAATACCCCTTATGTTGCCTCTCTAGCATCAATCATGAATCAGAAAGGACTTACTCCTGTAGAAGGGCCCACTCCGAGATTCCAAAATTCCAACATGTGTATTTGGAATTCACTTCAAGGTGTTATCAACAGCAGTCCTAGAGAAGGAATGAAGTCAATATACCTCTAATACAGAGTAATGCAAATTCTCAAGCACTGGATAATATGATTAGATTTTTCAATGGGTGCCCAAGAGAAAATGAAAGTTCAGGATCACGCAGAGAAATAATTTAAATCCTGGTGAGCTAAAATGTGGTGGATGTGGTCGAATTAAAGATGCAATTGGATGAGTTGATACAAAGAAACATTGATCTTACCCAATTAGATAGCTACCAATAAAACAAGTTTGTGTTCATGTGTAAAGATGTTAGTAAACATGCAGGGAAGCTCTTGTTTGAATTAGCGGTAAATTATGAGATTGATTTATAATTAACAAAGTCATTGCAGAACAGTTATTCTGTGTGTTTTGATGAGAATGACATTTGCAGTATGAAAACATCAGGAATGAAAACTCACATTAAAGAGTTAATTGGTAGCATGCGAAAATGGAGATAGATGGATAAGTGGGAAAGCAGGTGAAAGAACAGAAGAAGCCAGAGAAAGGGCTGTCTCCACCTTTACAGGATGCTGTTGGTCTCCGATATAATTTAAGTCAAATCCCAAAATTAAATAAGCATTATTTCCCAAATCAGAATCCATTTCAGAAGTTTCCTGTGTTTGATGCCTTTAAAGGCTACATTTCTGATGAGTCACATTGACGGAGCCTGAGAGGAAGGAAGATTGCATTCTTAAAGGTAGACCAGAGTGGCCCATTCGTAGAAGGTGAGGTGAATGGTGATCCAATATAAATTTTGATTAGTAGTGGTGCTACTCACTCTACTGTTAGACCAGAGGAGTTTCCAAACCTGCCCCTCTCGAAAAAAGAATCCAATTTATAAGAGTCACAAATAAGCAAATGACTAACTAGAAGAAGTAATTTTTAAAATAGGATCCTTTAAGGAGAACCACCAGTTTGTGGTGTGTGATTCAAGTCCTGTGACTTTACTAGGACGTGATATGTTGTGCAAGTTAAATTGCACTATCTATTGCACACCGAAGGGTGTCGAGTACCAGATCCATGATGAGGACATAGGCATTACATTGGTGAATCAAGGGCCAGAGATTGAATTGTATTCTGTAATGATAACTTAGGATTTACCACCGGATCTTGAAGATATGGTAAAGCCTAAGGTCTGGAACTGCAGGAAAGGATGTTAGTCTCATAAAAGGAGTTTAACCTGTTCTCATAAAAGTAAAGCCTAATGTTGAGTATCCAAGAGCCCCACAAACCGGAACCCTGAAACAATTGCTGGCTGTTAGAAATGGGGTTTTGGCTAGAGTAGGAATTAAGCTAGGCAGAACCCACCACTCTAGTCAGAGTACGTGAGCTACACACCAAAGCTAACCCCTATTCACCCTTTTGGTAGCTTGGCCACAGCAGTCAGGATTACCCCATACGCAGTGTGTAAAGCGTCTGCACAACACACAAACCTGTGACACAATAAATGCAACACAATAGAGATTCTATGCAATATTACTTAAAAAATATACGTCCCCATTATGTAACTGGATGTAAAAACCACCTACCACCGCGGCAACGGCTGCCGAAAGACCGTCACTTCGGCTACCAGCCGTCTGCCGTATTATGACGACAGCCGGATTTCCACCAGAAGGATGGCGGAAATCCAGCTGTGGCCATGCCGGCTGATGGCGGTAAGGTGGCGCTGCTGTCACCAGTTGTGCCACGCCAGTAGTCCACGGCCAGCCATATTATGACCCATAATACAGCCTGCCGGTGTTCTGCTGGGGGGTGCTGCTGGTGGCAGCAGCGCCCCATCCCGTCTCCTGCCAGAGGATCCCCTAAACACAGGTAAGTGGGTGCTCCGACAGGGGAGGGGAGGTTGTTGTGTGTGTGTGTGTGAATGTTTGTGCATGCGTGTATGTTGGTGTGTGTTCCATGTTGAATGTGTGTGCATGTATCGAGGTGTGAGTGTGTGTATGTTGTGTTCTGTGAATGCGTGTCTGTGTGTGTGTATGAAAGTGTGTGCGGATGTGTTTGTGAATGGATATATGCATGCGTGGATGAATGTGGGAATGGGTGTGTGTATGCATGTGTGCGTTTGTGAAGGGAGGGACGTGAATGAAAGGGGGGTTTGGAGAGGAAGGGGGTGGGAGGGGAATCTGGGGAGAGGGGTGGCGTGGTGAAGATCTCTATCAGTGGCAGGGAAGGAATTCCAAGTCACTGATAGTGCTTACCGGCATGGTTTTCGTGGCGGTTAGGGAGCCACGGAAACCATGGCATTAGGCGGGGTCATTATGTCTCAGGCGGTGCAGTAAAGGCTGCCGGGCTGGAGATTGATATCTTCATCCCGGCAGCCGTTACCACCGTGGCAGTCAGTGTGGTACATTGGCAGTTTGGCTTCAGCCAAACCGTCAATTTCATAATATGGTGGAAAGTACCGCCAGCCTGTTGGCAGTACTTTCCACCATATTACCCCCGACTGCCAGGGTCATAATGAGAGCCATAGTCTTTATAATTCATAAATCATAGACCAGAACCACATAAAAATGTTATTACCTTGCCAGTTAGGAAATTGTCAAACATCACGATGAGTGCAAATACAAGAAGCATTTCCAAATTAAACATGTCATAAAAAACACACACCCCCAATGCATCTAAGGCAGATCCTGAAAAATACTCCCTATCCAAAAATTACATATACCATAATATCAGGTCATGAAATGCAGAATAAATATTGAAAGCTTAAAATATATATCAAGCAACCCACTAAAACACCTTCTGCATGAAGGCTACAGCAGTGCATCTGTGCGTCTCCTACGGGTACTACTGTAGGTGGAGACCCACTAGGTCAAGTACAGGATCTCCTGCACTCATACCATGGCAATTGCTGTGCTGAAGGGGCTTGGCAGGGACGGGACCTCAATTGAGGGTTCCCAACCTTCCTGCCTGTCAGTGAGGAATTCCCCACAGAATGGTATGCCCCAAGGGCAGGAGGGAAGGCACACACACCTCCCACATCAGTGGGGAGACCTCTCACGATCTCCCTGCCTGCATTGTGATCATGTCGTTGTCCACGAACACGCAGCACAGCCAATAAATATCCAGTGTGTTCCTCCTCCTCTCAGGCTTCAAGCAGCAGTCTCCCAGGACCCGTTGCAGGGCCACAATGCTCCTCTGCCCTTTGCAGTCATGATGGCTTCACTGGGCCCTGTGGGGGGCTACTGGAGCAGCGGCGCTGAGAGCACAACAGCCACAGCATTAGTGGGTGCCTACCTGGGCTCGAGAGAGGGCACGCTTTGTCCACACTCCACAAAATGCTATTAGCGCTCCCCACTACACTCCTCCTCCTCAGCCCTTCCAGATGGGGGAATGGCACGGCACTCAGCAGTACAGCACCACATGGGGCACACAGCCACAGGGACAGCAGGGGCATTCACTAAGTGCTCCTTGCAGGCCAATCGCAGCACTACCTTCAAAGAAAATTATAGCACTCACCATACGCTATGACTGCAGGGTCCGAGGCAGCAGGTACATCAGGGAAATCCCATGTTGGCCCCTGGGATATCCCTGGGGGCACACAGAAACAAGGTACCAGCAGCAGGCTAGCACATCAGGGTCCTTGGGGTGAAGTGGCAGTCCCTCTTGTGACCCAGCAGGCCACTGGCCAGGACAACAAGCAGGTCAGTCCTAATGGTGGTTCCTGGCAGCACAGCAATCCTCTGCTAAAAACATAGGACTACAGCCCGTGTACTTATACTCAAAATATCTTTGATCTAGGTTGCACTTCAAAGGAACTTTAGAAGTGAACAACAGCCTCTTTCAGCACCAAACCCTGGCTCCAGACATTAGTAGAGTGTAAACAAGCCCATTGTGTGAGCATAGGAGACAGCTTATACAAATGTAAGTGTGCCCTGCCTCCCACTCTCCCAGCCCAGGAGGTTTACTCATCATGCAGATGTAATCCTGTTACACTTCCTCCCTCCGTGTGTGATAACTGTCTGGAAAGTATGCACAAGCATAGTTGTCAATCTACCCCAGTCGTGGATTGGAGTTAGGCTAGCACAAGAGTTATAAGCACAGTGAAATCCCCACTTTCTAAAAGTGGCATTTCCACAAAAGTAATAAAAAATTCACCTAGATCAATCGATTTCTCACTACCATTCCAAACATACTAAACATGCCTCGATACTCCTCATAGATCAGAAATTACCCCTTATACATATATAAGGGACTTCCTAGTGCCAACTAGTGAGAAGGGCAGCACTCACAATAGTGAGAAACCAAATAGGCTGTTTGTCACTAGCAGGACATGCCACAAAATGAAGGCATATGTCCTACCTTTTACCTACATAGCACCTTGCCCATAGGCTACCTAGGGCCTACCTTTGGGGTGACCTATATATAGTAAAAGGGGAGTTCCAGTCTTGGCAAGTAACTTTAGATGCCAAGTCAATGTGCCAGCAAACTGTGCATGCAGGCCTTGCAGTGGCAGGCCTGAAACAAGTTTGAAAGGCTACTTCTGTGGGTCGCGCAAGCTACGTCTCAGTACCACCAGTAGTATTTCATTTACAGGACCTGGGTATAAGGGATACCACTTTACAAGGGACTTAAAGGTAAATTACATGTTCCACACAGGTGTAATCCAATCATACCAAGTTTAAAAGAGAGAGCACATGCATTTTAACACTGACCAGCAGTGATTAGGGGACAGATGTACGAAGCTTTTTGCATGGCGCAAACAGCGAAATTCGCTGTTTGTGCCATGCAAAAAGCACATTGCGATGCTCATTCCCATTTTGCGAGTCGGTAACCTGGTTACCGACTCGCAAAATGGGAATGCGACTCGCAAATAGGAAGGGGTGTTCCCTTCCTATTTGCGATTCGCATCGCAATGTAGAATTGCTTTGTAACCGCAAAACGCGGTCGCAAAGCAATTTGCAGTTAGCAACCATTTCAAATGGAAACCCTCCCTTTTTGTGAATGGCCCTGAAAACAGTTTTTCAGGGTGTTTCATTTTTTTTGTTTGTGTTGCAATTCGTTTTCCTTTAAGGAAAACGGGCTGCAATACAAAAAAATAAAACTGCTTTATTGAAAAGCAGTCACAGGCATGGTGGTCTGCTGTCTCCAGCAGGCCACCATCCCTGTGAGTGCTGAGAATCGGAAGGGGGTTGCAAATTGCGACCCACCTCATTAATGTTAATGAGGTGGGTCTTTGCGACCCCCTTCCGATTCGCAGATGATGTCAGGGACACCATCCTGCATCCGGGTTTGCGAATTGCAAATTGCGAGTCTCTCAGACTCGCAATTTGCAAGTTGCAAACTCTGGATTTCCTACATCTGGCCCTATGTGTCCAGAGTCCTAAAAAAAGGGTCAGAAAAACAGGAGGAGGAAGGCAAAAAGCTTGAAGGGCAACATCCAACACTGGAACTACTTCTGTGATTGAGTCAATGATCCAGCAAGGAATTTTGAAGGAGATAGTGGGGAGTGCATGTAATTCACCCATATGGGCTTACAGAAGCCTAGCAGTAAATGTTGCATAATGCAGGACCTGAGAAGGATCAACAACATTGTTTTCCCTGTTACCAGGTGTAAGACCTGACAGCCTTAGGGTGGTGACCCCTAATGTTTGGCCTGCCTCCCTCCACTTTTTAGATACTGTTTTTGCTGGTTTTAAGACTCTGCACACGTTATCACTGCTAACCAGTGCTAACGCGCATATGCTCTCTCCCTTTTAAACATGGCAACATTGGATCATACTACTATTTAGTTTACTTATAAGTCCCTAGTAGAGTGCACTATGTGTGCCCAGGGCCTGTAGATTAAATGCTACTAGTGGGCCTGCAGCACTGATTGTGCCACCCACTTATGTAGCCCCTCAACCTGGTCTCAGGCCTGCCACTGCAAGGCCTGTATGTGCAGTTTCACTGTCAATTCGACTTGGCATTTAAAAGTACTTGCCAAGCCTAAAACTCCCCTTTTTCTACATATAAGTCACCCCTGAGGTATGCCCTAGATAACTCATAGGCCAGGGTGCCGTGTGGGCAAAAGGCAGGACATGTGCCTGTGTAGGATACATGTCCTGGTTCTGTAAAACTTGTTTTTACACTGCTGTGAGGCCTGCTCCCTTCATAGGCTAACATTGGGGCTACCCTCATATATTGTTTGAATGGTAGCTGCTGATCTGAAAGGAGTAGCAAGGTCATATTTAGTATGTCCAGAACGGTAATACAACATCCTGCTGACTGGTGAAGTTGGATTTAATATTACTATTATAGAAATGCCACTTTTAGAAAGCGAGCATTTCTCTGCACTTAAATTCTTCTGTGCCTTACAATCCACGTCTGGCTGGGTTTAGTTGACAGCTCCCTTGTGCATTCACTCAGACACACCCCAAACACAGGCTACTCAGCCTCACTTGCATACATCTGCATTTTGAATGGGTCTTCCTGGGCTGGGAGGGTGGAGAGCCTGACACTTACATGTCAAATGACAGTAGCCTGCCCTCACACAAAGGATTGCCACACCCCTTACTGGGACTCTGGCAGACATGATTAAACTGAAAGGGGACCTTGTTCACTTATAAGCCACTCTTTGAAGTCTCCCCTACTTCAAAGTCATATTTGGGTATTTAAACTTGGCCTCTGCCCCTACCAACTCAGACACTTCCTGAAGGAGAGAACCTGAACCAAAATCTGCAACCCTCCCAGAAGAACTGCCTGGCTGCCCAAAGGACTCACCTGACTGCTTTCTGTGAAGGACTGCTGCCTTGTTGTTGCCCTGCTGCCTTGCTGCTCTCTGGCTGTGCTGAGAAGTGCTCTCCATGGGCTTAAATAGAGTGTGCCTCCTGTTCCCTGAAGTCTCAGGACGAAAAAGACTTCATCTCTACAAGAAGGACTGCTTGTGCGGTGAAAATCGATGCACAGCCTGCATTGCCGTGTAAAATTCACTGCATGCTCAGCCGGAAGGACACAGCCCAACTTCGCAATGAGAAGATCGATGCAGCGCCAGCATAGTGACCGGAAATTCGATGCACGGCCCACTGGATCGACGCACAGCCATGCCAGAATGATGAAGGCCGACTTCCAGAGAGGAATCGACGCAGTTCCTGCTGTGCAGTAGAAATTTCAACACAATGCCCACCAGATCGACAAAGCCCCTGTGACTTCGTCCTCTCAGCGTGGAAATCCACGCATCATCACCAGGGCATTAAAAAACCCTGCAACCCGAAGAGGATCCACAACCGAGTGCCGGAAATCGATGCACAGCCGTCCCTGCGTGAAAACTAAACAACACATTGCCGTGTGCGGCCCGACAAATCGACGCACACCTCCTTTGTTTCCACGCATCTCTTCCTCTGCAGTTCTTTGTGGAGATTTTGCACACAAACCAGGTAGTTTGTGGTTGAAAGAGACATTTATTGCTTTTAAAAGACTAAAGACACTTTGGTCCTCATTACAACCTTGGCGGTCAGTGATAAAGTGGCAGTAATACCGCCAACAGGCCGGCGGTAATAACTGCGAAATTATGACCACAGCGGAAACAGCTCAGACAGACAGCCACTTGAACACACCGACCGCCAGGGCGGAATCAACAGGCACCACGGCAGTAACTGCCTACAGCGAGGCGTAAGACAATATTCCTCCCACTGTATTATGACACAACAATCCGCCACCTTTTCTGGGGCGGTACCAATGACATCAAAAGCCTGGCAGAAACACTGGACAGAAGGGAAACAACTCACTTGTGGAGACTCTGGGAAGAACCAAGCCACCATGGAGCCCGAGTTGCATGTCTTTCCCAGGCTCTTCTACGTGCTGCTCCACTAAGAACAGCAACGACGGCGAAGACGACCACAGCGAGTACTGCTGCCTAGCACACACAGGAGGGGGGGAGGAAAAGAGAGTGACACACATATGCAACACCCCCACCCACATACACACAAGCAGATGCAGTAAGATAACATATTTACCCTGTACCCCTCAGGAATAATGCAAGGACAACTACAATAGAGTAAAAAGAGTAGAATAAGATAAATATAGCAGTAATACGTGCATCCAAATAAAAAAGTATATGCATTTTACAAATTAAGGGACGCTGCCCAGTCCTCAATGTTCGCGGGCCAGAGGGCCACATCACAAAGTCCACAGTCTCTCAAGTGGGTGACTTGCCCACTGCTTGGTCCTGGGGCGTGCAAGGCCACAGTCTCTCAAGTGGGTGACTTGCCCACTGCTTGGTCCTGGGGAGTGCAAGTCCACAGTCTCCCAAGTGGGTGACTTGCCCACTGCTTGGTCCTGGGGAGTGCAAGGCCACAGTCTCTCAAGTGGGTGACTTGCCCACTGGTTCTGGAGGGGGCATCGTGCCCAGTGAGCTTCATCCTGGGGAGGATGGGCTGAGTGGATGGCTTCTCCACTGGTTCTGGGGGGGGGGCTTCGTCCCCTGTGATGCAGATCTTGGGGAGTGCAAGGTCACAGTCTCTCAGCTGGGTGTCATACCCACAGGATTTGCAGGGGCCAGGCTGCACAACAGTCCATGGACTCAGGACTACACACTGTCTGTCAGCGGTGACTGTTGTTCAGTGGTGGCAGTGGTGGTGGTGCTGCTGCTGGTAGAGGTTGGGGGAGGCTCCAGGCCATTCCCTCCAGCCTCGGACGGCTGCCCACTGGGGTAGGTGGTGGTGCTGGTAGTGGTGGGTGGAGGCTCCAGCCCATCCTCTGCAGCCTCAGACGGATGCCCACTGGGGCAGGTGACGGTGCTGGTGGTGGTGCTGCTGATGGAGTTGGTAGTGATGGGGGGAGGCTCCAGCCCATCCCCTACAGCCTCGGATGGCTGCCCACTGGGGCAGGTGGCAGTGCTTGTAGTGGTGGGGGAGGCTCCAGCCCATCCCCTGCAGCCTCGGACGGCTGCCCACTGGGGCAGGTGGCGGTGCTGGTAGTGGTGGGGGGAGGCTCCAGCCCATCCCCTGCAGCCTCAGATGGCTGCACCACCATGGTTGGTGGTGGGGGCTCCAACTGAGTCCCAGGCCCCTTGTCTCTAATTCCTGCTGTTGGAGGCCCCTTGCCCTTCCTTCCTGCAGCTGGGGCTGCCTCCTTGCCCTCCCTTCCTTCTGCTGGGGATGGCTCCTTGCCCTTCCTTCCTGCAGCTGGGCCTGGCTCCTTGCCCTTCCTTTCCATCTGGCTGGCTGGTGGCCTGGATCCTTTCCCACCTGGAGTTGCTGGGAACCCTACTGTGCCCATGGACTGGGCGGCTGAGGTGCTTGCCTGGGTTTGACCACCCTGGCCTGACATGAGGGACGGGGTGGAGGGCTAGGGAAGAGGTCAATGGTGGCGAGGAAAGATTCTTAGGGACATTGGGGTGGGAAGAGGGAGATGGTTTGGGACTGGAGGAAGAGGGAGAGGAGGTAGGAGGTGTCAGTCTGCTGTGTTCGGTCTTTAATTACAGTAGATATTTCGTTCGCACGAAATAACTGAAGTAAGGAGTGTTTCACCCTGCTCCAAGATGGCCACTTTGCTATTTATACGGGCCGTGAATCGCATAGCGAATATAACTAACTAGCTCTATTTCCGGCTGCCGTTGCTATGTATAACGTCAGAACGCTGTAGTCAGCGTGAGGTTTCTAAGCAACGACCCGTAAACGGAAGACGTGATCCAAGGCAGTTGTGCCGACAAAGAAAGTGCCGTCTGGACACGCCGTACCCGGTAAGTCAAGCGCTATATTGCCGACTTTTTTGCGTTTTAGCCAATAAATGTAGTTGGTGGCTTACCGATTAGGATGAGTAATGGTACATTGTACTTTATAAACCAGAACTGTTTTCCTTATGATATTTGTTTAAACTGGTTTCGCTTTCCTTAAGAGGTTTCCTTTTTTCCCCTGGCAGATAGCTGGTGTGAGCCTCGTTAGGTGACAGCGGTTTAAATAAGCAATAACAAGCTTGGCCCACCGCTTAAGGACAAGAGACAGTAAAAGTGACTGGGTTTCTTCGTCCGTTCACTTACAAGTAAGATAAAAATATAAGGCTTACGTAATAAAAAAAGATTACAGCTTTTTGAAAGGTTTATTTAGTTAAGTCTAAACATAGCAACAAACATGGTTTGTCAGTCAGATATAAAAGGACTTGGGGATTGATTACAAAACTGGATACACTCTTATATTAAGCTATTACTGTTTTCAAAAGTAAGATGGATTGAATATCAAACAGTCTGTTGGCATGTAATCTACACCATTTTATTTATTAACTTACCATGTATGTATACCTAACAATATTCTTTTGTATGTTTGATTGTTTTTAGAATTATGATTGCCCTTCTCCAGTCCTGATGAGGCCTTAAATTAGTAGGCCGAAACGCGTTGACTTCATTGTATTACAAGTGCATTGGGCTTGCCGAATAATGGACTATTTTATAAAGACTTAAGATGCACTATATCACGCTTGTGTGAAAGAAATACACAATATGTTGATAGTGAAGTGCATGAAAAGCCCATTGTCTTAGTTAATAGTAGTGGATCACATGTGGAATTAGACAAAAGTGACCACTATGTAAATATGTAGGGTATCTTTCTTGGATGTTTTTTCACTGTGGTTTATTTGTGAATATTTTTCTTTGAGTAACGGTCTATTCATTTTATGGTATGTGTACTAAGTTTTGTACTATACAATCATAGTTCCTTTTTTACTATTAAATCTTCTTTGAAATAAATATGAGAAATAAATAAATTGTGGAGCAACAGAATTAATGACTGTTCTTATAATTTAGGATTAAATTTGTCCCTACCCGTCATCTTCTTCTTGTTTGATGTTGTATTTACCCTGGACAGGGTAGGGTTATAGGGTTCCCCCTGTTTCTTTATATGTGTTTGGATGCAGGGGCATGGGCTGGATGCTGTTGTGAGGTGGGGGCTGTTGGGTGTCTGAGTGCTTGCGTTTGTGTACTTTGAGAGGAGAGGGCACAGACACAGTGGGAGAGGACACAGGGGATGTGTGCATTGATGTGGGGTGGAGACTGCCAGTGAGGGGTGTGTACTGATAGGTGTGCATTGGTGCTGGTAGTTACTGAGGATGTAGTGCAAGCAGGTGTGAGTGGAGACACTACTGGGAGGGAGGTGGACAACGAGGAGGAGGGGGCCACAGTGGAGGCAGTGGATGTTGGTATGTCTACTTCTGGATGGGTTTGTGTGACTGCCTGTGGGATGAAGTGTGGTCCATGTGTTTGCCATGTCCACTCTTGTGTGTTGTCCTGGGTGTCTGCTCGTCTGACTGTATGCTTGGGATAGGTTGGGGTTGAGGGGAATGGGATTGGGTAGAGGAAGTTGGAGGGGGGAGGGTGGAAACAGGGACAATGGCTGCCATCAGAGAGGAGGCCAGAGCCTGGATTGATCTCTGTTGGGCCTCCAAGCCAGTGTGAATGCCCTCCAGAAATGCACTGGACTGTTGCATTTGGGCTGGCAGCCCCTGGATGGCATTCACAATGGTTGACTGCCCAAGAGAGATCAATAGCCTCCTCACTCAGGGCAACAGGGCTAACTGGGGCAGGACCTGAGGTGCCTGGGGCAAAGGAGATGCCCTCCCTCCTGGGTGAGCGGGCACAGGAAACACACTGAGGGGCTGCTGGGAGGGCGGTGCTGGTACAGGGGTGGCGACTGTACCTGTATCTGGGGTGGACACAGAGGTGTACGCCACCACCAGGGAGCTTCCATCCATGTCCGAACTGTCCCCTCCAGTCTCCGCCATGGTGCTCCCCTCGCCCTCCCTCCCACTGGTGCCCTCACCATTGGTGGATTCGGGCTCCTGGGACCTGTGGGATGCAGCTCCCTCCGTCACCAGTGCCTTTGCTCCTCTGCCAGATGATGCTAATGCTCATAAGGACAGGGTGACAAAAGAGAAAGGGGAGAGGAGAGCAAAGGATACAGTTGGTCAATGGCGGCACCAACACCACTGTTGGCGTACATGACACACTCACACACAGGGAACAGCCCTACGCCTTAGGCAATGCCAGTCACAATGCTAGTCACCAGCTCATGGATAAGGACACCTAACACAAATTGCAGCATACCTGAGACCCACAGACCACTGTCCAGTAGTGGATGTCTACTAGCTTGGTTGGAGGACTTTCACATCAGAACCCTGCCCAACATGGGACCTACTCTGCAAGGCCAGGCCTGGCTTAGGGGCACCCACAGGGCCCACACCCCAAACCCGGATACCACCCCACCAAGCATAAGTTGTAATGTAGGGCACTGTACTCACCCCTTGTTTCTGCTGTGATGCCCCCAAGCGGCCATCCACCTCCGGATAGGCCACTAACAGTATGTGTGCCGTCAGGGGGGGTCAGGGTTCGATGGGCCCCCCTTCCTCGTTGGGAGGCCATCCCTAGCTGGACCTCCGCCGTCTTCCATGCCCAGGTCTTCCCACTGTTTGCTACAGTGGGTGCTCCGCCTACCGTAGACCCCCAGGGTCCAAACGTCCTTGGTGATGACATGCCATATACCCTTCTTTTGAAGGGCTCTGACCTGCAGGGAAATAGACACAGAGAAAGGTATTAGTCCGACCATCCTGGCTGTTACAGTTATGGCCCACCATGCCCCTTCCCATCCCCATTAGCACAGACATGGCCCAGCATACATGCTGCAAGCTGCCCAGGGCCCATCCTCCAATGCCCCCCCCTACTTGAGGCCTTCACACACAGCACTCCATGCATTCACGCCCCATGCATCATACTCACAGTGTACTCACCTGTTGGTCTGGAGGCCCATACAGCATTCGGTACTGGGGTAGGACCCCATCCACAAGTCGCTCCAACTCCGCTGAGGTGAAGGCAGAGGCCCTTTCCCCAGTAACACCAGCCATGGTCAGTTCCAGGCATAGGTCACAGCAGCACATGCAGTGTAGGTCCTCTCCTGTTGAAGGTCAGGTAGTTAGTGAGTCAACAGATAGAAAATGGTGGTCACGTCTGCGACAGTGCGTGCCGCCACCGACGGCATACATCACCATTGGCCACTTTACCCATAGGGCCCAATGATGACCAATGAGGAGTTGCACGGCGGTTCTCGACCGCCTCCTGCAACGGCACACAACATCAGCAGAATTACTTCATTTCCACCTGTCCCTACATACAGGACAGGCGGACGCCATTTCAGGGTGGTTTGCAGGTCATGGATGCTAACTGCATCACAGTACACAAATTTACATTTTGTACATATCCCACCAAAATAATGTTACAGTCATATCATGCATTGAACTGTAGAGGTTGGAATATACAGATAATGCTCACGCTTTTGCCCCATAGATTGCAACCGCTGTGGATGAATAGGAGATGAAGACATCACCCAGTGTACGGACCCCTGGTAGACTTGGCAACAGTGGAGTTCAGGCACATTATCCTCACCTATAGACTTGACAGGGCCACAGTCACTGAGCTGTGTGCCCAATTGGAGCCTGACCTGATATCTGCTGTCACCCCACCGGGATCCCCCCCTCTTGTGCAAGTCCTATCAGTGCTCCATTTCCTGGCAACTGGTTCTTTCCAAGTGACAGTGGGCTTGGCAGCAGGAATGTCACAGCCATTGTTCTCAATAGTGCTGCCCAGAGTGTTGGCTGCCCTAATTAAACACATGTGCAACTACATTGTTTTCCCCCAAGTGGAGGATTTGGCCACAGTGAAAGCTGACTTCTATGCAATGTGCCATATCCCCAACATCATTGGGGCAATAAATAGAACACATATTGCATTCGTCCCCACCCGGCGAAATGAACAGGTGTTCAGAAATCGAAAGAGTTTTCACTAAATGAATGTCCAGATGGTGTACCTGGCGGACCAGTACATCTCCCGCGTCAATGCCAAGTATCCTAGCTCTGTCATGATGCCTTTATCCTGAGGAATAGCAGCATCCCTAATGTGATGGCCCAACTCCAGAGGCACAGGGTGTGCTTAATAGGTGATCCCTGGTTCCCACCCAGTTGATGTTGGTGTATGGGTATGGTGTGGGCCCTAAGGATGAGTGTGTGGCTAACAGTTGTCCCTCGATATTTGCAGGTGACTCTGGTTACCCCAACCTCTCATGGCTACTGACACCTGTGAGGAATGCCAGGACAAGGGCAGAGGAACGTTACAATGAGGCACATGAGAGAACAAGACAGATTATTGAGAGGTTTCGGTGCCTCCATCTAACAGGTGGATCCCTGTGCTGCTTACCCAAGAAGGTCTGCCAGATCATCGTGACATGCTATATGTTGCACAACCTTGCCTTGCGCTGCCATGTGCCTTTTCTGTAGGAGGAGGAGGCTGGAGATGGCCGTGTGGCAGCAGTGGACCGTGTGGACAGTGAAGATGAGGAGGCAGAGGATGAGGATGAGGCAAACAGAAGTGCAGTTATTCATCAATACTTCCAATGAGACACAGGTAAGACTGTTATTTTACATATAATTGACAGTTTGATGTGTGACATTGTCACTGGCAGGCCGTGAATTCCTACTTCTATGCCCACTCACTCTGCCATTTGGCATCTCTTTTTGCAGATGTTGGTGCCCCACTATTTTTCCTGGAGTGTTCAGTGCAGCCAACTACAGGTATTTCCTATGTAAAATCTTCTGTACAGTTGAATTGCAATGTTTGGACCTGGTTAAACAAGTACATTTTGAAAACATTTGACATACACCATACTTGTATTTTATGAAAGTGTATTTATTGCAGTGCTCTGAAGAAGAGGGGGTAGTGCAATGGGCTGGGGTGATGATGGAGGAAAGTCCAGGTTGGAGTCCTGTCTATTTGTATCACAGGTGCAGTGTCCATGGAGGCATAGGAAGGGGAGCAATGACAGTTCAAGGTGGACAGGGTGACAGAGTGGGACACAAGGGTGACAATCAGGAGAGTCTTATTTCCTGGTGGGGGTCTTGGCAAAAGTCACTGGCTTCTGCCTGGATCGCATGGAACATTTGCGGGGTGGTTCTCCTTCTGCAGGGGGAGGGGTGCTGGTGGCCTGTTGGTCCTGAAGTGGGGCCTCCTGTCCACTAGCGGCAGCGGAGGTGGAGGACTGTTCTGTAGTATGGCTAGTGTCAGGGGCCTGCTGGTGGCCCACTGCCTCCCTAATACTGGTGGCCATGTCTGCCAGCACCCCTGCAATGGAAACCTGGGTGGTGTTAATGACATTCAAGTCCTCCCTGATCCCCAGGTATTGTCCCTCCTTCAGCCGCATGTTCTCCTGCATCTTGTCCAAGGTCTGGGCCAGCGTATCCTGGGAATGTTGGTAAGCTCCCAGGATTGCGGTGAGTGCCTCCTGGTGGGTCAGTTCTCCTCATGTCGCACAGCAGTCCTCCCAGCTTGCCTGTTGTCCTGTGCCTCTGTCCTCTGAACCGTGTGCCCACTGCCACTGACCTCAGGCCCCTGATTGTTCTGTGTTGTAGGGTGGCCTGGGGTCCCTGTTGTGGGGGACACACTGCTGATTGACGTGTCCTGGGGACAGAGGTATGGGCCCACTGGGTGGGTGCTATGGTTGTGTTTCCTGAGGGGGGTGGCTCTGTGGTGGTGTGAGACTGTGGCTGGGTAACCGACTGTCCGGAGGTCCCTGGTGGGCCAGGTTGGTCATCCAGATCCAGGCGAGCAGAGCTGCTGTCATCACTGTGGGACTCTTCTGGAGGGAGACTAGATGTTGCTGGCACCTCTTCACCAGTGACATTGGCTGGGTTACCTGTGGGGATGAAATTGCAGTGTTATTGCTTCTGCGTGTGACAAATTGTGCATGGGTGTGTTGCCCTCTATGGTTGTTATTGCCCTAGCAGCTTTGCCTTGTGTGAGTTGTTATTTGGTGGGCTGGGGGATTCTTTATAGCGTGCATGCTGTGCTGACAGATGTCTATGCAGGTCTGTGAGTGGTGTCCTTGCATTGGTGGAGCATGCAGGGCTTGGCATTGGGATGAGTGGGTTGTGATGGTGGGAGGTGGTGGAGTGATGGGAGTGAGGGTGAGGGTGGGGGTATGTGATGGTATGCAGGTAGGGGGGTGATAGAAATAGAGAGTTGACTTACCAGACTCCAGTCCTTCTGCTACTCCTGCCAGGCCGTCAGGATGCATGATTGCCAAGACTTGTTCCTCCCATGTTGTTAGTTATTGGGGGGAGGTGGGGGTCCACCGCCAGTCCTCTTTACACCGAGTTGGTGTCTTGATACAATGGAACACACCTTTCCCCATAGGTCGTTCCACCTCTTCCTGATGTCATCCCTTGTTCTGGGGAGCTGTCCCACAGCATTGACCCTGTCCACGATCCTCCGCCATAGCGCCATCTTCCTAGCAATGGATATCTGCTGCATCTGTGATCCAAATAGCTGTGGCTCTACCCAGATGATTTCCTCCACCATTACCCTTAGCTCCTCCTCAGAGAACCTGGGGTGTCTTTGTGGTGCCATGAGTGTGGTGTGAGTGGTGTGGGTGAGGGTGTGTAGGGTGATGTGTTGGGGTGTGTGATGTGGGTGGTGTATAGATGTAGGTGGTGTGTGTCTCTGGTCTTGTCTGTGGTCGTTGTGTCTGTCCCGGGCCAATGGTTTGTGTTCGTAAAGGGTTGATGTGGGTGTTGTTTTTTAAAGTGGTGTGTGGGTGTGGTGTGTGTTTGTGTGTCAGGTATGTGTAATTTGAATTGTCCAATGTGATGTTGTTTTGTTAGTGTGTGTGTATTTTGAGTGTGGCGGTATGTAGCGCCAATGGTATACCGCCATTGAATGTCCGTGGTGATTCGTGGGTCATAATGTTGTGGGCGTAGTTCTGTTGCCGTAACGGTGTGGGTTTTGATACCGCCACTTTATCACTGACCTTTGGGCTGATTGAATTGTGTGTGTGGCTGTATAGTGACAGATTGGTATGTGTGTGTCATAATATGGTTAGCGGATATTCACTGCCATGGCGGTATGTAGGCAGCAGTCAGCATGGCGGTAAGTGGGATTTACCGACAATGTCATAATGAGGGCCTTTATATCACTTTTACAGTGATATCTCAACATATACTTATTGCATTCTAATCGTTTTGACTTGCATATACCCAGATAAATATTAAATATTTTTCTAAACATTGTGAAGTATTTTGTAGTGCTATACTATGTTATTGCATGTTTATTGCACAAATACTTTCCACATTGCCTTCTAAGTTAAGCCTGAGTGCTCAGTGCCAAGCTAGCAGAGGATGGGCACAGGATAATTTGGATTGTATGTGACTTACCCTGACTAGAGTGAGGGTCCTTGAATGGAAAGGGGGTAACCTGACTGCCAACCAAAGAACCCATTTCTAACACCAGGTTATCTGGTATTGAATCCAGCTGTGATTTTGTTTCAGATTCCATGTGAGGTTGAGCACTTCATTGTCATTGACTTGTGTCAGGCATTCTTTTCTGTTCATTTCATTTCATTGAATTTTTATTTATGATATGGAATTTACTTGGGGATCCACATAAATGTCAATACAAAAATACCTAAACAAGTAGCCCTTAAAACTTAAGGCCACCAGGATCAATTAATCAATATACCAATCCCAAATACAATATAGATATCATCATTAATGCATTTTAAGAAAAACACATAGATATGCAAGTCACAAAATAATTTAAATAATATGATTAATACATTTTAGAAAACACTTAAAAAGTTAAAAATTCTTAAGCAAAACAATTCATTTGGTGAAGCACAAAGTGAATGAAGCACCTCTGACACAGAAAGTAAAGATAGTTGGAGACAAATAGGTTGCAACCATTTTTGTCAATATAACTGCAGAGCCAGGCAGACCAAGTGGACATGGTTCAAATCTTGGTTACCATTTAAACAATAATTACAAACTACTGAGGACCCATGCCATCTGGCCCACAAGACATTCAGTGGAAGCAACCCCGGTTGCAACAGAAACCAGAAGTGTCTCACCCCTTGAGGCAGGTTTCAGGTGAAATAAGGTTGTATTTTCTTAATTAATACAGAATCTAAGAGACTGGAGGCCCCTTCTGTGTGAGCAGGCCTCTCTATACAGACAAAAGCTTAAATTCCAGGTTGCCTGCCTAAGGCTAGTATTAAATGTGACTGTGGGAGGGCAAAAACAATGTTATAATCTAATTGCAGCATATGGCATAAGTAAAATATCTGCATGTAGTATACCTTGCCTTGCTGCCAGCCAGAATTTCTTTCTATGAAAGAAACCTTACGGAATTGTCACCCCTCTCTCTGCTGGCCACCCATCGTACCACCCCTGCCAGGCCTTGTGCAAATGCACTTCTTAAGCCAATTCCCAACCTTAAAACCACCCCGGGAGACACTGAATTAACAGAGAATAATTTTCTAAGGATCTTGCCTTCCAACTTATCTAAAAACCCCTACTTAGAGGCTCCAATCTGCTCCAATCTATACTGCAGAGAAGATGGGATTTTTGTTCAAAATACTTTTAAAAGATATTTAAAATGTCTCCTGCCAGACACTCTATAAAGGATGCTCAAACCATTGGCTTGGGACTGCGCCTTACTTGCTCCGGGGGCACTAAAAGATGTGTGGTCCTTGCGCTTGAGGATAATTGGACGCCCGGGTTGCGGCGGTAATTCTGGGGCAACTAAGAAGCCCTTTTCAAAGGTCAAAGGCCTGAGTTGCAGCCCGGGTGGCCACGGTGATTTTCCTGGGAACGAAGAGCGCTCCAACAGTGCTTCTTCAGCAACGCAGCACTCCTTGTGTTGAAAATAGGTTTTACAGAGATCAGGGGCCACAGTTGGAATACTTTTTGGGGACTTAGATACGGGCATGTATTGGTATGAACTATGGGTTACATCTCTCGCGTTAGAAACATAATTATGATACAAATTAGGTTGAAAGCTGCTCAACTCTGTTATGCTCTTTTTCATTAAACAAAGAATCTTTTCATAGTGATGGTGATCTGGTCAATAATTGAGGTATCAATGACATTGTGCGGGGACATGAACTTATCAGTAAAGAGAATGTTTGTGGGTATAATATACTCTCTATCCTGATGAGGGAAGTACTTATACTTTTGATTGTTCTTATGGGAAGAGAATGGTGTTAATATTTAGACCTCTTTGGGATTTAAATGACTTTGTATTTATAATGCTTTGGTTTACTGAGTATTTTTTATTATGACATAGTGGTACTCAAGAGTTTTGAATCTATATATTGGGTTGCCTTTATAGCTAGGTGTTAGGATTGTTCAGTTTTCTGTATTGGGAGTATCTTGTTTTGATATTTTTCTGTGATCTAACTAATATCTACTTTACTTACTTTTTCGGTTTTATATCATCTTTTCTACCCTTGATATAACAATTGTCACTGTCACGTTATAACTATGCTGGTCTAGGGATATTTAGGAGGCCTACAGGGGCAATGGTCTAGTTTAATTAGGAATTAAAAGTATATTTATATAGGGAGCAGCAGTCTGCACTGACCTGTGACAAGGATGGGCCAGTGCATCTGGAGGTGTGATGCATAACTATGGGCTGTAGGATCGTAGACGCCTAATTATTCGGTATTGAGACGCTTGCCTTTTTTATATTCTTGATTGGCATTATTGTCAAAGACGCAGTCCCTCTTTTATTTTAATTTTAGTAAAGGACGGTGAAAAATTGGTCCTTCCTCTATGTTTGTTGATGAGAAAATGGCTCTGTAGCTAGAGGCACAGTCCTTCTTTTATTTCCAGTGAAGGACGAGGAAAACTGGTCCTTCCTCTGTGTTGTTGTCTAGTAAGATTTGGCACTGTAGGTAGAGGCATAGTCCCTCTTCCATTTCGAGTGAAGGAAATTTGGTCCTCCCTCTATTTTGTTGATTATGTAAAAAGTTAAATGTTGGTTACATGGACGCGTGATACGTAGCGAGTGCGCGTTTTCCTGCATCGTTATACGGAGGCTGTGAATACTTTGGCAGGTGCCGGGGGGACAACCAATCTACATAAGGTACTGTGTTTGGGGATATATGTGGGGACTTCATTGTATAATCATGAAGCAGCAGATATAGCGTTCGTGATCTTATTTAATGAGAGATGGAAATGGCTCATGACATGTTTGTTTATAGGGCAGTGGACAGCGTCTGGAGTCCATTCTGTTGAGGAGGCAGTCCTTTGAAACTTATTGACTGTGGTTCTACAGTCCGGTGTAATGTTTGGAGTGTATGAGATGGTGTTTTTGGAGGTAAAATGTTTATGGACGCATTAAATTGGACTGTCATCTTGTGGCTGGTTAGTTATAACGTGACGGTATAAGGGTTGCACTATATCTCTATTTTTATTCTTGCTGATTCACATTTTTCTCTTATTTATGTATAAAAGATCCTTCTAATTCCCGACTTAAGCATGCAAATTAGGGTGATTTTGGTGATGAATATAGGGATCATCCAGACTTTGGGTGTTATGCACGGTTTAATAGGGTGTTTCTTTGAGTTCTGATTTTGTGGTTTGGATACTGTTTCATCTAATTGGGATTTTGATCACTGGGTCCCACTATGAGTTAATGGTATATATGTAATGTGATTTTACTTGATTTCATTGAATATATTTCTGTTTATGTTGATTCTGGGGATTCAGATAAGTTAATGTAAGAAGCGACTACAATCCAGCCCTGAAGAAGTCAAGTGATGAAACACGTGTTGACTGAAAGGTCGTTACAAGGAATCTGGATGTTCTGTTTTAATCTAAGGCTATGAAAAGATTTGGAGGAATACTCAATGTTAAACGTAATGGACTTTGGATATAACATGGATTACTACTAAGACTGTTTGGTGAACTTGAAAGAGATTGGACTTACAAAAATTATTTTCTTGTGATTTTTGAGGGAATGAGCAATGAACTTTGTGTTTGAAAATTAAAGAACCAGGAAATGTCTGAATTATTATTCCTATGATGTACTGCCTTTTATTGAGCCGTTCATTGTAAAATACTTGTTGAAAAAATTGTATTACATACATAGGAACTTGTTAGGAGGGTGAAAACTTGTATCTTTAAGACAATTGTACACTTGTTCAACGGGTGCCTCAGCATTTTCATAAGGATAATTGGTTGTTTTTACAGCCAACATTTGGGGTTTTAGGGTGTATTCCCCACTGTAGTGCACCGTTGTAAATATAGAAGTCGCATTAATATAATATTGTGAGTTCCCCTTGGTGCGCCATTTCTCCCATTAAAATACATCCCTTATGGTAGAGATGTCAGGGGCCACAGCACCCTGCCTCTGGAGACAAACTAAATAAGGGGCCCAGGGCTGGCGAACCCAGCTATAGGCCAGCACCCAAGAGGATGCCAGCAGTGGCAGTTTCTCCTAGTGACCAAGCAGGTCACAGGTCAGCACAGCAGCGGCAGTCCAAGGTGGTCCTGGTGAGTCCTCTCAACAGTGTCCTGCCCAGCTCCAGGTAAGGTTCCTGGAGTTCCCAGAATGTCCAAAATGATGTCTAAATTGTGGGGAAAATTCCCCTGTACAATTTTACAGTGTGTTTTGCAATGGGGAGGAGAGGGGTTTCCAACCAGTTACAACTGGTTCTGGGAGTGCCCTTGCTCCAAACATCAGTGGGGGGTAAACAACCCTATTGTGCGAGGCCAGGGCACAGCCTTTACAAATGTAGGTGTGCCCCACCTCTCCCTTCTCTCAGCCCAGGAAGGCTATACAATGTGTAGATGCACCTCTGTGACACCTCCACCCTCCCTGTGTACAGGCTGTCTGAAAAGTATGCATAAAGCCCCAACTGTCAGTCTGCCCAGACGTGGATTGGCGGCAAGCTGCAAAACACCAGAGTCATAAGCACAGATAAATGCACACTTTCTAGAAGTGGCATTTCTGTGATAGTAATAAAAAAATACACCTACACCAGTAAGCAGCATTTCTCATCACTCTCACATCCATACCAAACATGCCTACGCTACCCCTCATAAATCAGAGAATACCCCTTACACATAATGCATGGCATTTCTAATGCAATCCTATGCGAAGGCAGCACTCACAGCAGTGAGACACCAAGTTAGGCTGTTTGTCACTACCAGGACAGGACACGCAATCTGGCACATATCCTGCCTTCTACATACATGGCACCCTGCCCTAGGGCTAGGTAGGGCGTACCTTGGGGGTGACTTACAAGTAGTAAAAGGGGAGGTCTGGGTCTGGCAAGTAAATTTAGATGGCAGGTCCCTGTGGCAGAAAACTGCGCGCACAGGCCCACTAGTAGCATTTAATTTACAGGCCCTGGGTATAGGGATGCCACTTTACAAGGGACTTAGAGGTACATTAAATATGCCAATTAGGTATAAGCCAATCATACCAATTTTGTAAGGGAGAGCACATGCACTTTAGCACTGGTTAGCAGTGAAAAATTGCTCAGAGTCAAAACGTCAGCCAACAAAGGTCAGAAAACGAAGGAGGCAAAAGGCAAAAAGTCTGGGGAATGACCCTGTAAAAGGGCCAGGTCCAACATGCACCTTGTCATTGAGGTTCCCACATACTATTTTCCCTAAGAAGGGGTATGGTTTTATGATTTCTAACTTGTGTGATCCAAGGAACCAGGAGAATCTACCATAGTTAAATGTCTTCTTTCCATGGAAGCATGAGATGTTACTTTTGGAGGTATTTATCTTTGCAAAATGGACCTCTGCAAACTGCTGTAAGGCCTGCAAGTAATTATTTAATCCTTTAGGGGTGAGATCCAAAATTATTATATCATTTGCATAAAGGATGCAGACTATCAGCCTACCCCCAACATAGGGGGAAGACCACACAAGACAGTTCTGAGATATATAGCGAAATCAGCAACAAAGATAACAAACACCCTTGTTTTAGCCCATTTAATGTAGGGATTTGATGGGACAGACCTCTATCACCTCTAACAACACCCTACACCAGGTGGAGGACTGGAGCAAGATAACCAGATCTAACAGAATACTTGGCATACCCAATCTTGCATGCTCTCTCCACAGCAGTGCACAATCCATTTTAACAAATGCTGTGGAGAAATCTATAAAGGGCACATAAGTCACCCCTCCACTCAACAAGACATATTTTTCATTAAGCATCTGAAAGACCAATATGTAATCAATTGTTCCCTGCTTCTTCCTAAACCCAGTTTGCTCTAATGGGATTATTTTGCTTTCCTCTGCCCATTCACTAATCTGGGATGATAGGCATTTAGCAAATACTTTCCCTACTACATCTAAGAGGGCGATCTGATAGTAGTTCCCAGGGCATATCTGATTTCCCTTCTTAAATAGTGGGACAATCACCTAGTCTGATTTTTTACTGCTGCTTCCCTCACCCAGATTCTATCACTCACATGTCTCTTCAATCGTGCCTTTTGGCGCCTTCTTCTCTTTTTCAATAGGGACAACCGGGTATTTCTCTCCAGGGGGTATACCCTATAATATTTTTGAACCAGGGCATGAATCTCCCTATTTATTAGGAGTAGTGGATGGGGTGTTGCCTTGAACTTACCCTCAGTCATCTGGCGGGAACCCACAACTGCTGCATAAACTCAGAAATCTTTTCAAATTCAATTCTAGCCCAGCTTTCAAGATTTCCACGAGTGGCTTCTAATTAACTTTTTAAACCCTCAATCATCATTTGATTCCATTGTGTCCTTCCTATTTGTTTTATCAAATTTGGATTTAGGCCCGTCTAAACCCCAGGAGTCAACAGGAAGCACTTCCGGGTCAAGGAAGAGAGACAAGATACTATGGCCAACAAGTGCTGTCTCTTATACCTTTAAATTGCACAGCAAAGAAAAAGCCTGGCAAACAGTCACCACATAATCTAGAATTGCCACATTCCCGGCTGATTTATGTGTGTATTGCAGAGGCGAATCTGAAGGAAGCCTACTATATGCAATAATTCAATCACTAATTTTCAATTGCTCAAAGAAAAGCCTTTCTCTATTGTCAAATCTTGTTTTCTGAGGTGAAACACATGGGGGATTTTGTGAAGCTTCCTCTTTTTCCTCATCTCAATATTGGAGGAGGCGTGATTTGAGATTTTACAAATTACATCCCCTAATAGAAGGATTCTGGGGGCCTGCTCCTTATCAGTGAATTTATTAATAAATGAAAATTCCTTACATAGGAGGCATCGTAAGGGACCCCAGGAGGGATGTAGGCATTTACTAGCAACAAAGGGGCCACTCCAGGCAACCCCTCTTACACCATAAAAATTTATAGCCATAAACAAATCACTGTGATTTCTGAAACATTCATACTGCTATGTAAGCCTATTGGTCAACAAACAAGCTAACCCCCCCTTTGCATGATACCTCATGGAGGGAGTCGCACTGCAGAAGAGTAGTTATCCCATGAGAGTTTCCCATCACACCATATCTCCTGCAGGCAAATCACATCAGCATTTAAGGAATTCAAAAAATCTAATTTCTCTCTATTGTTTTTTATACCAGCAATATTCCAGGAGATAACCTTAGGCTAGTTGCCAGTGAGGGATCAGTCTTGGGGGAGTCATTGAAGATGAGCTGTTTAGAACTCCCAGTAACCAATTCTAGGAGTAAGTGCCAGCACTTAGGTTTTGGGAGGGACAATGCGAGGGATCCCTAAGTATCACCTGTCTGCCACGCCTCCCTAGAGAGATTTCAAACCCAGCTGGCTTAGGGGATGACCATTATTGTGGCATGAGGGTGGGAAAGAAATACTCCTGTCCTCCCTCTCCCTTCCCCGTTTATCTGTAAATCAAAGTCAGCAGGCTGGCTTCCCATCTTCCCTAATATTGAAACAATGTCAATGCCTTTACAGTACAACCATTCTTAATTATTTAAATTTGCATTAACTGTGAGTTTCGAGTGAAAGGACACCCTTTAGTAACATGACCCAAATCCACTAAAGATAGCAGATAAATATCACTACTGTTAATTATCCTTAGAGATTCAATCTTCGAAAAAGCATTTTAAATGTGACGATCTATTCAAGACTAAATCCACATCAAAGAGAGGAATAAAGTTAAAATAGAGGGTGTCCACAAAGCTCTGTCTCTGCTTCTTTTTCTCTGGGATCCGCCGCTCTGGTCGGTGTTACTTCCGACCTGGATCTAAAAACTGTAGAGCCCTGGGATTCAAGGGCAGTATGACAAAGTGTGAAGATTCCATATTATCCGCCTTCTTCTATCTTGCTCGAAAGGTTTAAAGGATCAGGTTGTATTTCTGCTTCTGGGTGGTAAGAATAAGAGTTTGTTTTGTGTAGACTCTTCCTATGTTTGAAGCTCTTGTGGGGAGGGGGATTCCTCTATAAATTGCACTTTTCTCCAAACTTTTTTAGAGATTCTTTGAATCAGCTTTTTCACTCTCTTCCGATTTTTCATTTTGTTCAAGGGGCTTTGTCTGATGAGCCCGTCTTCGGCTGCTGTTTTCCCCCGGAGCGTATCTTAATGATTGGGACTACTGCCTGTTCGGCACTCTGGATCTTGCCACTAAGCCTCCAGTGAAAAGTTGTTAGAAATGGGGTCTTCGGTTGGCAGTCAGGTGAGTCCTTTGGGCAGCTAGGGCAGCTAGGCAGTTCTTCTTGGCAGGTTGCAGGTTCTGGTTAAGGATTTCTCCAGGAAGTGTCTGAGTTGGTAGGAGCAGAGGCTCTGTTTAAATACCCAAATGTGCCTTTGAAGTGGGGGAGACTTTAAAGAGTGGCTTAGAAGTGCCCAAGGTCCCCTTCCAGTTCCATCCTGTCTGCGAGGGTCCCAGTAGGGGGTGTGGTAGTCCTTTGTGTGAGGGCAGGCTACTGTCCTTTTACATGTAAGTGTCAGGCCCTCCACCCTCCCAGCCCAGGAAGACCCATTCAATGTGCAGATGTGTGCAAGTGTGACTGATCATCCTGTGTTTGGGGTTTGTCTGAGTGAATGCACAAGGGAGCTGTCAACTAAACCTAGCCAGACGTGGACTGTAAGGGACAGAAGGATTTATGTGCAGAGAAATGCTCACTTTCTAAAAGTGGCATTTCTAAAATAGTAATGTTAAATCCAACTTCACCAGTCAGCAGGATTTTGTATTACCGTTCCGGCCATACTAAATATGACCTTGCTACTCCTTTCAGATCAGCAGCTGCCACTCAAACAGTGTATAAGGGTAGCCCTAATGTTAGCCTATGACAGGAGCAGGCCTCACAGCAGTGCAAAATGGATTTAGGAGTTTTACATTACCAGGAAATGTAAACTACACAGGAACATGTCCTGCCTCTAAATATAATAGAGTCAACTGGGCTCTCAGCCGGGGAGATAATGGTATGCAACTTTTTAACCTGCGGCTGCCCGGCCTGAGAGCTAAAATCAACTTTATTCTCCATCATGTTAGAACTTAATAATTCCCCTTGGGAAGAGGGCATCCGGTTGCAATTGACTGCCTTAAAATTTATCAATTCTTTCAGGATTGCCATTACTGTGTTGAAAATGCAATCAGACCCTCCAACAAATGTTTCTGCCAAGTTTAGGATCGAGGAGAGAAGTCTCTCTAGGTTAAGTAGCAAGGCAGAGTCCTTAAATCTTGTTCCAGAGGGTTACTCAGGAGATTATCACCTATACCCAGATCGGGGGTCACGGAGAGATCTGAGTACAAAAAAGGATGATTTGAATGGGTACTATTAAAAAGCTGCAAACCTGTAGACAATGGCAGGGGGGGAACCCTCCTGGCAGAGGGCTATCAACCCCATGTTGAGACCCATATCTCCTAAATAAGTCCATATCATGGTCTGGAAGCATGAAGTTCTCCATCCGGGACTCAGAAGCAACTCTTTGTGGGGGGGACTTCTTTTTCAGCTGCCATGGACCAGTCTACCCTATCTGAGACTTGCCTGAGGAGGAGATTTGCCAGGAAGTTGAGACAACACTTTTCTTGAGCTGTGATATTCAACTTGGAAGTAAGATGCCTGGGAGGATGAGTTTTCGGGACTACCTCTCGAGGGGTATTAGGTGCAACAACCCCTCAGGGCTTAGATCATATGAACCTCCCGGCTGCCTAGCCTTACGTGTATCCCCATTGCTAGACATATTAGTTTCAGGAGGCTTTATGACAGGTTTCTCTTTTCCCAGAAAGAGAACATTTCTGCCTTTCTGAGCTGAAACTAGCAGATATTTATTTCGTAGAGGGCTAGATCTAGTTTTCGAACAGTCCCTCCCCGAAAGCAGGCAAACCAATCTCAACTTTTTTGCAGTCATTGTGCTGTACTGGTGCTGCAGGAGTCCAGATGCCAGTGACACTTGCTGCTTCCTCTAAGCACTAGCATCCAATGCCAGGCAACAAATCCCACAGTGGGTGAGCTTATATGCCCTAGCGCCTACCAGGCTCAGATCCAACCAAAGGGTTAAATGCATTGTTATGCACTTTAGTACTGAACACAGAACACCACTTTACGGGCAGTTGGAGGTGAACCTTCCTTCACAAGAGGGGGGCCACTAGAGGAGAGAAGAGCCTTCTTTAAGAGGAATCCGAAGATTCTTAGGGACAGATTTAAGAGCCCCTAGTGCCACAGGAGCAACATTTTTCATGATGCTCCGGTGGCACTAACCACTGCTCTATATTTACAAGGAGGTGTAATGCCACTTTTTGTGGCGTTATGCCTCCTTGTAAACATGCACCTGAAGCAGTTTTCTGCATCAGAGAGAAGTGCAATGGGTGTTGCAGTGGGCGTTCCACCGCAACACCCATTGCTTTTGATGCTGCCCCAGATTTACAAGAAATCATAAATCTGTGGAAGCGCCAAAAACTAATGCCACCCCAGGGGTGGGGTTAGCATGGCAGAAGTAGAAGGAATGCTTTTATTCTTCCTCGTTTTTTTATTTTTCTATGTGTTCTGCATTGTGTGCTTCAACATCTCTGAAGTGGCCAGACGCTTTCCTTCTTGTGTTAATGAGCCTTCACAGTGTTCCCAACAGATAAGCAGGATTGTCAGCTCAAGATACAATCATGGGGAGAGCCTTGAGACTGGCTGCAGTGCTTGCATGTTTCTTAACTATTGCAAGGGACTAGCTGAGGTGGTTTGTCCTGTGTCCTATAAGGTTGAAGCTGTTATGCCTCTCCACATCTGGAGCAGTGTGATGACCTCAGTCCTGGCAACTGGGTCCTGGTGAAGAAGCATGTTAAAAAATCATGCCCGGAGCCTTGACTGCAAAGTTACCAGGTTATCCTAGTGACACAGACAGCTGTCAATCAGGATTCATGCAAACCACACTCAAAGAGTGGAGTGTCCTTTTGATGATGTGACAGTACATCTTCCAGAAGTGCACTCCACAACTGAGACAGCAAGAAAAAAGTGCAGAGAATATTTAGACTCTTCAAGAGCCTATGACAGCACATCCTCCGCCTGAGGGGTTCTTGATGCAGTGACTTTTGGAGAGTCTTGGACTGAAACTGCTACCTGAGCTAGATTCAGACTATGATGAAGGGCCTAGTGCTGTGTCATGCCAAGTGGAGAGTGAGGACTGTTGGCCAAGAAGGCAAGAAAGACAGAGACTGAGATTACCTATTGAATGAGGACTGAGCACTGTTCCAGAGGATATTGAGGAGTTTGACCTGAGTGACAGTGAAAGTGAGCAACCAGCACTCAGGAGATAAAAAAAAATAGAGTGCCATGCCAGAGGTACTCATTCCCTGGATGAACACACTTTCCTCATAATGTTGATGGAGGGAAACCTGTGATTTGAAAGATAAAAGTAAGATCCAAATTGACCTTCTGTAAATTTCAGCTGCAACTTGAACTGAGTTTGAACATGCACTGTCCTTGAACGAACTAAATTGAAAAAATATCTGTTGATCATTTGAAATGAATATTGATTTGTAAATAATAAAAAGGACATTGGTTAAAGAATTATGAAGAGTCCCCAGTCCAAAGGCAGCAGAAAGAGTATGAAGGTGTAATTTAGAAGGAAACAGATAGGTCTAAGGAAGTCTCATGATGTTTTTGTAATTAATTTCACTGCACATTGTTTGATCTTTGTTTTGTCATTTGGACAAGTAGAAACGTACAGAGAAGACTCTTGGCCTAATTTAGATTTCGTCTGATGGGTTACTCCGTCATAATGATGGCGGATATCCCATCCACTGAATTATAAATCCCATTTTGTCATATGGGATTTAAATGTTGGTGGATGGGATATCCGTCACTGTTGTGATGGAGTAACCCATCCACCGATATTTAAATCAGGCCCTCTGTTGCTAATTTCTATTCAACAGTCTTGTTATAGAGAAGTCATCGAAACTAATTACAAAAATAGACACAGATATATACTAGGAAGAATGTTGCTTGTCACTATTGTAGTATTAATCATTATTTTTATAGGGCTATCATTGCCAACTTCTTCTACATTAGATACTCTTAAGCCTGGTGTTACCCCTTCGGCTCTGAGCCCTTTAGATCACAATTGCATCTACACACATATAGAGGAGATTGTTCTTTGAATGCCTATCTTAAATTGCTCTATGAATATGTTGATAATATCGATGCAACAGTCTGGTATGCCTGTATGCCGTTACCTGTGTGAGCCTTGGAGGGAATTAATTATCACCATATTCCTCTTACGAATGGTGTTAAGTGGAGTCTTCTGTTAAGTCTGATTTAGGGAGAGGATAATTTTCAATATTATTATTCAAATTATGATTTGTTTTCTAAAGTTCCTTCAGTGAAGAGATTGAATTGTCATTTTATGCAAAGACAATGGAGACAGTTGGCAGTTTCCTTAAACCGATCATGACACTGGAAATGGCTTATGCTCATAGACACAATTTGACTTGATCTTTAACTGAGGTGGAGAAAAAACGTATATTCAATAGAAAACATGAAGAGAGTAATGGATGAGAGGGGTAAAACAGGATGGGATGAGAGATATGTGGGACAATGGGATGAGGAAGAAGCAAACCATCAAGACTTAGGAGTAATGTCAGCACTACTTTTAGATAGGGAACACAAGGGAAAATAATGTGTGGCGAGGAATACATCTTCCATTAGCACTTCATGCATAAAAGTGATTGTGACTGCATTTTCAAATATGGAGATATTTGGCTTCTGTTCTTAGGAGGAAGAGATCCTCTTATTCCTCAAATGTATTTTGTTTGTGAGATTCATGCATATTTCACATTGCCCAAAGTATGGTATGGTATATGTTATTCGGATGTGGTTTTCCCAAATAATTATCATGTGGAACATCTGAATGATCCTGTATGGGAAATGAAACCTAGATCCCAACAAGGTGTTAGTAGTTCTGAAATTGTGGGAGAAATTTCTGGTTCAGTGATTCCAAATGTAGCGGTAATTTTGAATGATCTCAAGAATAGAAAACTGTCCACCATAGTGGATAATTTGTCCACAGGGACAGCAATTTCCTTGTTGATTGTAGATACTGAAATGATAGCTATGATGTTCATGTTTTTTTTAGAATCTTCTTGCACTAAACATCCTTCTCATGAAAAAGAGTGGAGTCTAAAGAATGTTAAAGGACTGCAATGCTGTGCCTATATCCCCAACAAGAAAGAGGATTTAGAGAAATTGTTAGACTTTTCATCCTTTGCGTGGTCTCCCTTAACTTTCTGCCTCTGTTCCCCAAGTTGTTGATGTGTCCTGGACTCTGATTTTGCTGTTTTTATTACTCTGGGCACTTTACCACTGCTAACCAGTGCTAAAGTGCAAGTGCTCCTGTTTAAAATGTGTACGTAATTGGTTCTCCATGATTGGCATATTAGTTTTACTGTTAAGTCCCTAGTAAAGTGCACTAGAGGTGCCCAGGGCCTGTAAATCAAATGTTACTAGTGGGCCTGCAGCAATGGTTGTGCCACCCACATAAGTAACCCCATAATCATGTCTCAGACCTGCCAGTGCAGTGTCTGTGTGTGTATTTTTACACTGTAAATTCGACTTGGCAAGTGTACCCACTTGCCAGGCCTAAACCTTCCCCTTTCTTACATGTAAGGCACCCCTAAGGTAGGCGCTAGGTAGCCCCAAGGGCAGGGTGTAGAGTATGGATAAGGTAGGACATATAGTAATGTGGTTTATATGTTCTGACAGTGAAATACTGCCAACTTCGTTTTTCACTGTTGCAAGGCCTGTCTCTCTCATAGGATAATATGGGGGCTACTTTTAAATATGATTAAAGTCTAGATTCCCCTAGAGAGTAGATGGACATGTGGAGTTTGGGGTCCCTGAACTCACAATTTAAAAATACATCTTTTAGTAAAGTTGATTTTAAGATTGTGCGTTTGAAAATGCCAGTTTTAGAAAGTGAGCATTTTCTTGCTTAAACCATTCTGTGACTCTGCCGTGTTTGTGGATTCCCTGTCTGGGTCAGTTTGACAGTTGGGTTGTTTTTCACCTCACACCAGACAGTGACACAAAGGGAGCTGGGGTGTAACCTTCATTTCCTGATTAGCCATCTCTACTAGGAGGAAGGGGTGGAGTGGTCACTCTCATCTGAAAGGACTATGCCTGCCTTTGACAATGCAGACTCCAACCCCCTGGTGTGTGTCTGAGGCCTTGCCTGGGCAAGGCAGGATTTCACAAGTAGGTGTGAGTCCCCTTTGAAGAAAGGTGACTTCAAAGACTAAAATGGGTATAAGAAGGGCACCCAAATCTACAGACTTTAGAAACACTTCTGGAACCAAGAGGAACCTCTGCCTGCAAAATAGCTGATAGCTGAGGAAGAAGTGCTGCCCTGCCTGTGACTGTGCTTTGTGGAGCTTTCCTGCAGTGCTGCTTCTGCCAGAGTAAGAGGGCAAAGACTGGACTTTGTGTGCCTTCCATCTTGTGAAGAAATCTCCAAGGGCTTGAGTTAGAGCTTGCCTCCTGTTGTTTGAAGTCTCAGGGACAGCAAAGACTTCTCTCTGCCAGCACCTGGAGTCTCTGGAGAGACTCCTGCCCCGACAAGTGGTGCCCTATCCAGTCCCTGGGCCCTTGAAAGGAAAGCTGGTGGAAATCCAAGGAAATCGACTTCGGACGACTCCGGACCGACACCGCTGCCGAATCCGGTAACGCCGCCTGCACCCGACGCCGTGACCCTCGCTGGAACGCAACGCTCTTCGCAGGCCCGATGCCGCTGCAGCCCCGCTGAAGTCCGCAACTCCGTGGAAGTCGCCGAACCACGTCATGACCGATGCCGCTCGAAGCGTGTGGATTCAACATTTTGCACAGACGCCGCGATCCCCGACTTCGCGCATTGGCTTGTTTTCACCCTTCACCAAAGGTACTGTACTTGGGGGTCTACACGACTCCGTGTCCGGCGCCGCTGGTGTCGGCTTGTTGGGAACGACTCCGTCACGACGCCGTGTTAACATCTCGTTGAAGCATTTATGTTTCTAAGCGCTATTTTTGAGTTTAATCTCTAAAAATTCATAACTTGACTTGTGTATGACGGATGTTTGTCATTTTGGTCTTGTTTTGTTTAGATAAATATTTCCTGTTTTTTAAAACGGTGTTGTGTCATTTTGTAGTGTTTTCATTAAGTTACTGTGTGTGTTGGTACAAATACTTTACACCTAGCGCTCTGAAGTTAAGCCTACTGCTCTGCCAAGCTACCAAGGGGGTAAGCAGGGGTTAGCTGAGGGTGATTCTCTTTTACCCTGACTAGAGTGAGGGTCCTTGCTTGATCAGGGGGTAACCTGACTGTCAACCAAAGACCCCATTTCTAACAGAAATACATTGAGAATAGTACAGACCTGAAAGAAGATTTACAGAAGGGAGAAACTCCAAGCAATTGGAGATGGGTTTTCTAGGATTGGCAGATGGTTTGGAAACCTTTGAAGTGGAATAGTGGGGTCTGTCATGAGACCTCATATTAAAATTGCTATCTGTGTGATATGTCTGCTCACCATTTTCAAGGGGTAAAAATATGTAGAGGCAAGGAAGAAAAGACAACAATCAAAGGAACAGAAAAGAACGAGGGGTAATATGGAAATGGAGGAGTCTCAGTGTAGATTTTATGATGACCTGAAACATCTGGAAAATGCTAGGCAGACGTTTTTCAGAACTTTAAGGCCTTGACTTGATCTAATCTGATATGGATTCATATGTGTGTTTTTGTGATTGTCAACTTCGCCATTAGAGGAGGGATAAAAACAGCGCAAAATTAGACAGTATCCTTTACATGTCATAATGGTGCAAAATATGTATTTATAACTGACATTTTATTTACTGTGTGCCTTAATATTGATATTATGAATGGATATTAAAACCCATTATTGAACTGTAACTACTGAAAGACTTAAGCTTTCTAAAGATGCACACTAATAATCATTTAAAATGCTCAAATGTATTCATTATTTATGTTTCATATTTACACATTAAGTTATAGTTGTAGAAGTAAACATGTCTTTTTTAACTTGTATTCAGCATTAACCCTTTGGCAGCCAAGGATGTCATGGTTACGTCTTTGGGTGCGGAACTGAAGCGCCAAGGACGTAAACATTACGTCCTTGGGCCGGCTCATGGGGGAGTGCTAGTGCTCCCCCCATGAGCCTCACCTCGGCACCCCCAGGGCAGGAATGGAAGGGGAATCGCTTCCCCTTCCATCCCCACCGACCCAACCGTGGCGTTTGATGATGTCAGCACGCGATCGTGCGCTGACCTCATCAGAGGCCTTCCCCTCCGTGCTGGAAGCTCAGCTTCCAGCGCTTATCGGAGGAAAAATGCAAAAGCATTTCTCCTCCGATCATGTGGAGGGGCCGAGAGAGGCATCAAAGGAAAGGAAAGGCCTTTCATTTTCTTTGATGTCTCTCTCAGCATTTCTGCTGCCCGACCGCGTTGCCTCCTTTTAATACCTACTCTTATAAAACATCATTTTTATTGGCACTTTTAATCAGAGCAGGCATTAAAAAGAGGCACACCATTATTCATAATGGGCCTCAATGGGCTTTGCAGGATTAGCGTTAATATTGTTTATCAAGAAAACCTTTGTATTTCCAAAATGGGCATAAGATAAGGTGTTGAGAAGCAGTGGTTATTTGCACATCTCTGAATTCCAGGGTGCCCATACTAGCATGTGAATTACAGGGCATTTCTCAAATGAATGTCTTTTTTACACACTGTATTCCATTTGAAAGAAAAACATGTAGAGAAAGACAAGGAGCAATAACACTTGTTTTGCTATTCCGTGTTCCCCCAAGTCTCTCGATAAAAATGGTACCTCACTTGCGTGGGTAGGCCTAATGCTCGCGACAGGAAACGCAACATGGACACATCACATTTTTAAATTGAAATCTGATGTGTTTTTTGCAAAGTGCCTAGCTGTAGATTTTGGCCTCCAGCTCAGCCAGCACCCAATCCAAGATGGGGTGACTACGCAGAATCCTTTGCAAACCTCACAATTTGGCCAAAAAAACACTTTTTCCTCACATTCTGGTGATAGGAAGTTCTGGAATCTGAGAGGAGCCACAAATTTCCGTCCACCTAGCATTCCCCCAAGTCTCCCAATAAAAATGGTACCTCTCTTGTGTGGGTAGGCCTAGTGCCCGCAAGAAAATCCAGTGGCTGGATATTGATAAAGAGACACAGTAACATGTGAGCTGTGGCTGAACGATTACACTGCCGAGATTTAATATTTCATCACTTTTCATAATGTAATTTAACTTACTTTGGGTACATTGCTATAGGGAGCAACATATTTTGGGAGTCAGTTTTTGAGGCTTTGTCGGAAACAAATTGACCAAATAACAATACAGTAAAATAAATAAATAATATAAAGCCCTACATAAAATGTAAGTAAAAGTACGTTTTAATCTGAAAATGAAGCAAAAATCAAGAATAATCAAAATTTAGAGAAGGAAGCATCAACCTTTAGCATTTTCCAGATCTCTTAGAACAAAGAGGTGCGTGTCTGCCATGTTTTTCCTGCGCAGTGAATGCACGATATAGCAAACTGGTAAGTGGGCAGAAAAGCAGGAAAAGGAAGTTGTGACTAGTAAACAGCAGGAGGAACATGGCCCACTTCTCTCGCTTGTACGTGAAGAAAGGCCCTTTCCACTGCAAGCAGGCTGAGGCGGCTCATCTATAGGAGCAGGGTAGGCGTTGATCCCATATGTGAGTCACTACACCACAAACAGACTCCACATCTTCAGGCATTTCGTTCCTGTATGGTAGGGGCCGGCCACGGAGTAATCGGGCAGGACTGAATGACGCTGTGATAATGAACTGTGCATGTCAGATTGTCCAGTGTTTTGACTATGGCCAGCTTGACATACGCAGTAAAAGCTTGTAAAATCGGCACTATCTGGAGGTTAAAAGATGTTTCATACAGCTCCATCCGTCTCCAACGGAGCGTTGGGTTTCCCTGACCCGGCCAATCTTGGCACTACTGTTATGCTGTTTGGTATTAAGAGCATCACGACAGCAGTGCTTGGATTGGCTGGGATACTATTACCCTGCCTGCACATCTTTGCCTGTCAGTGCGAAGCTTGAGGATCGGCTCATCAAGCCAGATCAGGGTAAGAATGTTTTTTTGTTTATTTAATATCAGTACTCCACTATGCTGTAAAATGACATTTTTATTGTAGCGGTGCAATTCTGTATAAATAAAATGTAAATAGAATGTGCCCGGGTGTTAGAAAAGGGTTTTTGGTTGGCAGTCAGGTTACCCTCTGTCCAAGCAAGAACCCTCACTCTAGTCAGGGAAGTCACACACAATCCAAATTATCCTGTGCCCACCCTCTGGTAGCTTGGCACGAGCAGTCAGGCTTAACTTAGAAGGCAATGTGTAAAGCATTTGTGCAATAAATCATACAATAACATAATATAGCACCACAAAAATACACCACACAGTGTTTAGAAAAATATATAATATTTATCTGGGTATTTGCAGGTCAAAACGATCAAAGATGCAATGGGAATTTGTAAAGATATCACTAAAAGTGATATGAAGTGTCTTAAGTCTTTAAAAAGTAAACAAAGTCTCTTTCAAGCACAAAATACCTGGTTTGGAGTGGAAAATCTCCGCAGAGGGCAGCAGAAGAGGAGATGCGTGGAAAAATGGTGTGTGCGTCGGTTACGCCCCTTCACACACGGACTTGCGTCGTTATTTTTCACGCGGGGAGACGTGCGTCATTCTACGGAGGAAAAATGGTGTGTTCATTGGTTTCACCTCTTCACACATGGACTTGCGTCGTTATTTTTCACTCGGGGAAGACGTGCGTCATTTTCCGGCACGCGGATCGCGGGTTTACCAGATGTCCCAGGGTCTGTGCGTGGATTCCTCGGCTTGTTATCCGGCTGCGCGTCGTTCCGGGAGGCTGTGCGTGGAATTTTCTTTCTCATGGCAGGCATTGCATCGATTTCGCCTCTGGAAGTCGGGTGGCGTTGTCCATGCGAGGCCGTGCGTCGAAGTTCCGGTCGCACCGCAAGCGTCGCGTCGAGCGGCGTCTTTCTGGATCGGCGTGCAGTTAATTTTTCACCGCGGAACAAGCTGTGCGTCAAAATTTTCAGAGCACGAAGAGTCCAAATGAAAAAGAGAAGTCGTTTTGGTCCTGAGACTTCAGGGAACAGGAGGCAAGCTCTATCCAAGCCCTTGGAGAGCACTTTTACAGCCAGACAAGAGTTCAGCAAGGTAGCAGGCCAACAGCAAGGCAGCAGTCCTTTGTAGAAAGCAGCCAGGTGAGTCCTTTAAGCAGCCAGGCAGTTCTTCTTGGCAGGATGTAGGTTCTAGTTCAGGTTTCTCGAGCAAGTGTCTGAGGTGGTAGGGCAGAGGCCCTGTTTTATACTAAATTGTGCCTTTGAAGTGGGGGTGACTTCAAAGAGTGGCTAAGAAATGCACCAGGTCCCCTTTCAGTTCAATTCTGTCTGCCAGGGTCCCAGTAGGGGGTGTGGTAGTCCTTTGTGTGAGGGCATGCCCTCCACCCTCCCAGCCCAGGAAGGCCCATTCAAAATGCAGATGTATGCAAGTGAGGCTGAGTACCCTGTGTTTGGGGTGTGTCTGAGTGAATGCATACGGAGATGTCAACTAAACTTAGCCAGAAGTGGATTGTAAGGCACAGAAAGATTTAAGAGCAAAGAAATGCTCACTTTCTAAAAGTGGCATTTCTCGAATAGTAATATTAAATCCGACTTCACCAGTCAGCAGTATTTTGTATTTCCATTCTTGCCATACTAAATATGACCTTCCTGCTCCTTTCAGATCAGCAGCTGCCACTTCAACAATGTATGAGGGCAGCCCCAAAGTTAGCCTATGAAGGGAGCAGGCCTCACAGTAGTGTAAAAACGAATTTAGGAGTTTTACACTACCAGGACATATAAACTACACAGTTACATGTCCTGCCTTTTACCCACACAGCACCCTGCTCTAGGGGTTACCTAGGGCACACATTAGGGGTGACATATGTAGAAAAAGAGAAGTTTTAGGCTTGGCAAGTACTTTTAAATGCCAAGTCGAAGTGGCAGTGAAACTGCACACACAGGCCTTGCAATGGCAGGCCTGAGACAAGGTTAAGGGGCTACTGAAGTGGGTGGCACAACCAGTGCTGCAGGCCCACTAGTAGTATTTAATCTACCGGCCCTAGGCACATATAGGGGGTCATTACAACATTGGCGGTAAAAGGCGCTTACCGCCGTGCAGAAGACCGCCAATACACCGCCGCTGCCATGGTATACCGCCACAGCTATTATGACACACATCTCGGAATCCGCCAAAATTCAAACACCCACACAACACTGCCACACCAAAGGTCAGTGATAAACTGGCGGAAACAAATCCTCCACCTCCACGCCAACAGAAACACGCCCATGCTATTACGACCCACGAATCCACGCGGCGGTCTTTCAAACGCAGTATTCCATTGGCGGTACACACCGCCGCGCTCAAAATACACACACATCTCCAAAACACAGCCACATTGGACAATTCCAAATACACACACCTGATACACTTACACACACCACTCCCACACACCCAACACCATATAAAACACACACCCACATCACCCACAAACCCCCACAACCACAATTACCGAGAGAAGGCCAGAGAGAGAGCACAGCAATTGACAACCCCATCACACAGAGGCACACAACACCATCACCCACACAACATCCACGCACAAAACACCACACACCACTACACTCACCACATTCATCACCACATACACCACCCCACACATCACCCACACCACCCCATGTCACGCCAAAGACACCCCCGCTTCTCTGAGGAAGAGCTCCGCGTCATGGTGGAGGAAATCATACGGGTAGAGCGGCAGCTATTTGGCTCACAGGTACAGCACACATCAATAGCCAGGAAGATGGAGTTATGGTGCATAATAGTGGACAGGGTCAATGCCGTGGGACAGCACCCAAGAAATAGGGAGGACATCAGGAAGAGGTGGAATGACCTACGGGGGAAGGTGCGTTCAACAGTCTCCAGGCACAACATCGCGGTACAGCGGACTGCCGGGGGACCCCCACCTCCTCCCCCACAACTAACAACATGGGAGGAGCAAGTCTTGACCATCTTGCATCCTGAGGGCCTCGCAGGAGTCGGTGGAGGATGGGACACTGGTAAGTCAAATCTTAACTATCATATCCCCCACCCTATCCTGCATGCTATCACACACCCCCTCCTTCACCCTCTCCCCTATCACTACAACTCCTCACTAATGTACACATGACACTAACCACCCATCCCAACACCAAGCCCTGCATGACACAACTAAGCATGGACACCCCTCACTAAAGCATGCCCACTGCACATACCCAGTACACCCCCCCAACCATCATCACACCAACCCTCACACAGGAATGCTTGCACTGGGGTACACAAACACCCACCCATTGCACACCATTACACACACACATGCAATAATCATGCTCTTATGCCCCTGCAGGAACCCAAAGGACCGTCACCACACCAGAGGGTCCAGACAACACCACTCCACCCCCAGAAGAGGCCCACAGTGACGAGAGCAGCTCTGCCCCACTGGATCTTGATGACCAGCCCGGACCGTCGTGGGCCTCAGGACAGTCGGTTCCCCTTGCACAGGCACAGCACAACACTGACCTTCCACACTCTGGTAACACCAGCACAGCACCCACCCAGTGGGCCCAAACCTCCCTACCCAGGACAGGTCAATCAGCGGTGTGTCCACCACTACAGGGCACCCAGGGTAATCCACCACCCCAACAACAACAGGGACCTGGGGGCAGTGATAGTGGACACACGGTCCAGGGGACGGAGGCACAGGAACACAGGGGAAATGGGAGGGCTGCTGTGCGACAGAGGGAGGACAGGCCAAGGGAACCCACTCTCCACGAGGCCCTCTCCTCTATCATAGGAGCATACCACCACTCCCAGGAGACGATGGCTACGGTCCTGGACAAGTTGCAGGAGACCCTGCACCTCCAGGTGGAGCAGTATTTGGGGTTCAGGCCTGGGCTCCATCTTAGGGTTGCTGAAGGACATACAGCAGACCTTGAGGGACACCGTGGCACTCCAAGGGGCCCCTGACACTAGCCAGGACGATGAACTGCCCACCACCTCCGCCGGCACTAGTGGACAGGACGCCCCACCACAGGACCACCACACCAGCACCCCACCCCCTGCAGACGGACAACCACCATGCAAGCGGTCCCTGAGATCCAGGAACAGGACAGAGCAAGATGGCAAGACCCCCGCCAGGAAATGAGACCACCCTGTTTGTCCTCCCACTGTCCCACTTTGTAACCCTGTCCATACTTAAACTGCACCAGCTCCACTTCCTATGCCCAGATGGGCAGTGCACCTGTGAGACTAATAGACTGGACTCTGCCATGGACATTCCTCCACCATCACCCCTCACCATTTTACAACCCCCCTCCATATTTTGAGCACTTAAATAAACACCCCTGAAACACAAAACAATCTGGAGTCAGTCTATGATTTGGTAATTTGTATTATCAATGACAGTGTAATAATGGCTTTACCATTATAAGGCTAACATACCTATGTCACACATCACAAGCCCTTGAAGGATGCAAGCAGTTGACACGTAGGTAACCACACCTGTGAAACCGTAATGGAAGGGTACAACTCAGTGAACAAATAGTGATTTAAATTGACAGACAGGATAGAGGTAGACATGTGAAAGTTAATGTAATGTTAAACCAGAAAATGTTCTCACCTGTGTCTCACTGGAAATATTGCTGTATGACTGACTCCCTGTTGTCGTTGTCTTCTTCATCAGCGTCATCCTCGTCACTGTCCACAGGCTCCACAGCTGCTACAACACCGTCATCTGGATCATCCTCCTGCAGAAAAGGCACCTGGCGTCGCAAAGCGAAATTATGGAGCATGGAGCAGGCGATGATGATGTCGCACACCTTCTTCGGTGAGTAGAAAAGGGATCCACCTGTCATATGGAGGCACCTGAACCTGTCCTTCAGGAGGCCAAAAGTGCGTTCGATCACCCTCCTAGTCCGCCCATGGGCCTCATTGTACCGTTCCTCTGCCCTGGTCCTGGGATTCCTCACTGGGGTCAATAGCCAGGAAAGGTTGGGGTAACCAGAGTCCCCCAATAGCCATACACGGTGCCTCTGGAGTTGACCCATCATATCAGGGATGCTGCTATTCCGCAGGATGTAGGCGCCATGCACTGAGCCAGGGAACATAGCATTTACCTGAGAGATGTACTGGTCTGCCAAACAGACCATCTGGACATTCATCGAATGATAACTCTTCCTGTTCCTGTACACCTGTTCACTCCTGTGGGGGGGGACCAGAGCTACATGGGTCCCATCAATGGCACCTATGACGTTGGGGATATGTCCAAGGGCATAAAAGTCACCTTTCACTGTAGGCAAATCCTCCACCTCAGAGAAAATGATGTATCTCCTTACGTGTTTCAGCAGGGCAGACAACATTCTGGACAAGACATTGGAAAACATAGGCTGGGACATCCCTGATGCCATGGCCACAGTAGTCTGAAAAGTGCCACTTGCAAGGAAATGGAGCACTGACAGCAGCTGCACGACAGGGGGGATTCCAGTCGGATGGCGGATCGGTGACATCAGGTCTGGCTCCAACTGGGTACATAGTTCCTGGATTGTGGCATGGTCAAACCGGTAGGTGACGATGACATGTCGCTCTTCCATTGTCAACAGGTCCACCAGCGGTCGGTACACCGGAGGATTCCGCCATCTTCTCATATGTCCCAGCTGACGGTGCCTACGAAGGACAACAGCGAATAACCAGTCATTATTCCTCCAGGTATGTACCCACTGTTACACACAAGACTACACCAGACACAAAACCCTTCCTGTATGTGTGTTGAGTGTAGGCCTAGGTATGTGTGACGCAGTAGTAAATTAAGCCATGTGGGCCCCTGAAATGGCGGCTGCCTGGCCTCTAAACTGGGACAATGGGATTGTGGGGTAACTGCGCTGGCGTTGTACACCGTCGCGGTAGGCGGTCGTAGACCGCGGCGCAATGCTGCATTGGTTAACATTGAAACTTTTGGGTCCCAGGAGCCAATGAACAGGCACGCTAGCGGTGATGATGCGCACCGCCGCGGACGTCACCTCCATTTTCTATCTGTTCAATCACTCGATACCTGACCTTCGACAGGAGAGGACCTACACTGCAGGTGCTGCTGTGACCTCGGTCTGGAAGCGACAATGGCTGCTGCGTCTGGGGAAAGGGCCCCTGCCTTCACTACACAGGAGAAACTTGTGGATGGGGTCCTCCCTCAGTACACGCTACTCTACGGTCCTCCAGACCAACAGGTTAGTACACAGGGAGCAAGTTGTATGGGCTAGGCCTGGGTGGAGAGGGCTGGGTGGAAGAGGGAAGGGGGCAGAGTTCATAGAACGTTAATGCATGGGAATGAATGGGCCACATGGCCAGAGTAGGGAGGGGGCCACTCACATCGACGGTGCAGTTGTTAATGACTGTTCCTCTTCCCTTGTGCATGTCATGTAGGTCAGCGCCCACCAGAAGAGGGCCATCTGGCGTGCCATCACCAAGGAGGTCCGGATCCTGGGGGCCCACCAGAGACGGGGCACCCACTGCCGTAAGAGATGGGAGGACATTTGCCGCTGCAGCAAGAAGACGGCGGAGGCTCAGCTGGGGATGGCCTCCCAATGTGGGAGGGGTGCCCGTCGCACCATGACCCCCCTGATGTTCCGGATCCTGGGGGTGGCCTACCCGGAGTTGGATGGGCGCTTGAGGACATCACAGCAGACACAAGGGGGTGAGTACAACCTCATTCTGCGGAATTTGCGTGCAGTGGAGGGGTCTGGTTGGGGGAGGTGGGCTGTGGGTGTCCCTAGGCCAGGGCGAGTTAGGTAGGCAAGGCCCCTCCGTAATGTAGGCCATGTGCCACTCAAACCCACCTCTGCAGAGTGGCAAGTCATGATATAGTAACCCCTGTGGCATCCATGTGCGCTGATGTCCACCATTGCCATGTAGGCCATATCCCAGAAATTGCGTGTGCAGAGTGCAGGAGCACGGCGTAGTGCAGGGGGCTGCTGCGTCTGTCTTGTCCGCCAACGGTAGCGGAATGCCATGCACTAAAACTCTCTTTCTTCTGTCTCCCCCACCCTTTTTCTGCTCTCCCTGTCCTTTTGTACATCAGCATCAACAGGCGGAGGTACAGTGGCACCGGAGCACGAGGGAGCTGCATCCCACATGGCCATGGAGGGCCACACCACGGACTCTGAATGCACCAGTGGGACGGAGGGCGACGGGAGCTTCACGTCGGCCACAGGATCACCAAGCAGCGACACGGACTCATTCGCCGATGGGGGCTCCCTTGTGGTGGCGGCACCATCTGTGCCCCCCACCTCTACAGGTACAGCTGCCACCTCCCCTACCAGCACCGCCCTCCCAGCAGCCCCTCAGCCTTCGCCCCGTGCCCGCTCACCCAGGAGGGTGGGCATCACCTTCGCCCCAGGCACCGCAGTCCCTGCCCCAGTCACCCCTGCTGCCCTCAGTGAGGAGGCCATTGACCTCCTCAGGTCACTCACTGTTGGGCAGTCTACCATTGTGAATGCCATCCAGGGTGTAGAACGAGAGTTGCAACACAGTAATGCATTCCTGGAGGGCATTCATTCTGGTCAGGCTGTCCTTCAGCGAACCCTGCAATCTCTGGCCTCAGCACTGATGGCAGCCATTGTCCCTGTGTCTAGCCTCCCCCCTCCAACTTCCTCCACCCAGACACAATCCCCTGTACACCAGCCCATCCCAAGCACACCTACAGACCAGCATACACACAAGTCAACACCCAAAAGTAGCTCAAGCAAACACAGACACTACTCATCCCACAGGCACTCACACAAGCATCACACCCATACAGACACAGCAACATCCACTGCCTCCACCGTATCCCCATCCTCCTCTTCTCCCTCCTTCCTCCCAGTCTCGTCTACACACACACCTGCATGCACCACATCTACAGCCACCATGAATCGCACCAGGACACCCAGCACCACAAGCCGCTCACCTGCACTCCCCACCTCCACTGCCATTTACACATCCCCTGTGTCCTCTCCCAGTGTGTCTGTGACACCCCCTCCCAAAGTACACAAACGCCGGCAATCACTCACCCAACATCCATCCACCTCACGACAGCCTCCAGTACCTGCACCTGCACCCAATACACCTAAAGTGACACCTCCTACAACCACCTCCTCATCCTCCACTCCCAGACCCCCTCCAGCTACCCATCCCAGTGTTCGTCAGAAACTGTCCCTCTATAAAGTTGACCTTTTTGCCCCCACCCCCCCCTCCGATTCATCAGTCCTGTCGTAGCACCTCAGCCAAAAAGCCTCCAATACCAGTGGTGGCTGTTCAAGGCTTGTGGAGTGCACCAGCCACTAGGGCAGGCAGTAGGACCCGGAGCCAAGGCACTGGCAGCCCACCCCCTGTAAAGGCTCTAAAATTGGAGAGTGGACGACGGGACAGTGTTAAGACTCCTGGTGGGACAACAACTGACATGGATTCCAAGGGGATTGGAGAGTCAGCTGTGACTCCACCAAAGGAGGGGAAGGGCCAGAGGAAGTCTGCCCAGCCTGTTGTGAGTGTCACGGCGGAGAAGTGCGCCATCATTTCCGGCGGTCGAGACACAACCGCCAGCACTGTCGTCACTGGTCCAGAGACCACCGCCAGAGTCACAGCCCAGGAGGGCCCAAGTATCGTCACTGGTCAGGAGACCACCGCCAGAGTCACAGCCCAGGAGGGCCCAAGTATCGTCACTGATCAGGAGACCACCGCCAGAGTCACTGCCCAGGAGGGCCCAAGTATCGTCCCTGGTCAGGAGACCACCGCCAGAGTCATTGCCCAGGAGGGCCCAAGTATCGTCACTGGTCAGGAGACCACCGTCAGAGTCACAGCCCAGGAGGGCCCAAGTATCGTCACTGGTCAGGAGACCACCGCCAGAGTCACAGCCCAGGAGGGCCCAAGTATCGTCACTGGTCAGGAGACAACCACCAGAGTCACAGCCCAGGAGGGCCCAAGTATCGTCACTGGTCAGGAGACCACCGCCGGAGTCACATCCCAGGAGGGCCCAAGTATCGTCACTGGTCAGGAGACCACCCCCGGAGTCACAGCCCAGGAGGGCCCAAGTATCGTCACTGGTCCAGAGACCACCGCCGGAGTCACAGCCCAGGAGGGCCCAAGTATCGTCACTGGTCAGGAGACCACCGCCAGAGTCACAGCCCAGGAGGGCCCAAGTATCATCACTGGTCATGAGACAACCGCCGGAGTCACAGCCCAGGAGGGCCCCGGCAGCCACAGCCCCGCTGGGCAATGATGGAACGTCATGCCACACACCAATGCCCACTGTAGAAAACGTCATGCCACACACCAATGCCCAGTGTAGAAAACGTCATGCCACACACCAATGCCCAGTGTAGAAAACGTCATGCCACACACCAATGTCCGTATCAGAACCGCCATGTCAAAGCACCGCTGAACAGGGCAAAGACCGCCATGGTGAAGAACGCTGAACAGGGCAAAGACTGCCATGGCAAAGCACCGCTGAACAGGGCCAAGACCGCCATGGTGAAGACCGCTGAACAGGGCCAAGACTGCCATGGCAAAGCACCGCTGAACAGGGCCAAGACCGCCATGGTGAAGACCGCTGAACAGGGCCAAGACCGCCATGTCAAAGTACCGCTGAACAGGGCCAAGACTGCCATGGCAAAGCACCGCTGAACAGGGCCAAGACCGCCATGGTGAAGACCGCTGAACAGGGCCAAGACCGCCATGTCAAAGCACCGCTGAACAGGGCCAAGACTGCCACGGCAAAGCACCGCTGAACAGGGCCAAGACCGCCATGGTGAAGACCGCTGAACAGGGCCAAGACCGCCATGTCAAAGTACCGCTGAACAGGGCCAAGACTGCCATGGCAAAGCACCGCTGAACAGGGCCAAGACCGCTATGGTGAAGACCGATGAACAGGGCAAGCACCGGGTAGGAATGATTAGACCGCCACATCAGGCATCCTTATCCCATGTGCAGCTGGGACAGTGACAGGACTGGAACTTTCACGGGGAGACTCATACAGTCTGGGCACCAGCCCCCCCCAGTACCAGTCATTGCCCAGGAGGGCCCAAGTATCGTCACTGGTCAGGAGACCACCGTCAGAGTCACAGCCCAGGAGGGCCCAAGTATCGTCACTGGTCAGGAGACCACCGCCAGAGTCACAGCCCAGGATGGCCCAAGTATCATCACTGGTCAGGAGACAACCGCCGGAGTCACAGCCCAGGAGGGCCCAAGTATCGTCACTGGTCAGGAGACAACCGCCGGAGTCACATCCCAGGAGGGCCCAAGTATCGTCACTGGTCAGGAGACCACCGCCGGAGTCACAGCCCAGGAGGGCCCAAGTATCGTCACTGGTCAGGAGACCACCGCCAGAGTCACAGCCCAGGAGGGCCCAAGTATCGTCACTGGTCATGAGACAACCGCCGGAGTCACAGCCCAGGAGGGCCCCGGCAGCCACAGCCCCGCTGGGAAATGATGGAACGTCATGCCACACACCAATGCCCAGTGTAGGAAACGTCATGCCACACACCAATGCCCAGTGTAGAAAACGTCATGCCACACACCAATGCCCAGTGTAGAGAACGTCATGCCACACACCAATGTCCGCATCAGAACCGCCATGTCAAAGCACCGCTGAACAGGGCAAAGACCGCCATGGTGAAGACCGCTGAACAGGGCAAAGACTGCCATGGCAAAGCACCGCTGAACAGGGCCAAGACCGCCATGGTGAAGACCGCTGAACAGGGCCAAGACTGCCATGGCAAAGCACCGCTGAACAGGGCCAAGACCGCCATGGTGAAGACCGCTGAACAGGGCCAAGACCGCCATGTCAAAGTACCGCTGAACAGGGCCAAGACCGCCAAGTCAAAGTACCGCTGAACAGGGCCAAGACTGCCATGGCAAAGCACCGCTGAACAGGGCCAAGACCGCCATGGTGAAGACCGCTGAACAGGGCCAAGACCGCCATGTCAAAGCACCGCTGAACAGGGCCAAGACTGCCATGGCAAAGCACCGCTGAACAGGGCCAAGACCGCCATGGTGAAGACCGCTGAACAGGGCAAAGACCGCCATGTCAAAGCACCGCTGAACAGGGCCAAGACTGCCATGGCAAAGCACCGCTGAACAGGGCCAAGACCGCCATGGTGAAGACCACTGAACAGGGCCAAGACCGCCATGTCAAAGTACAGCTGAACAGGGCCAAGACTGCCATGGCAAAGCACCGCCGAACAGGGCCAAGACCGCTATGGTGAAGACCGATGAACAGGGCAAGCACCGGGTAGGAATGATTAGACCGCCACATCAGGCATCCTTATCCCATGTGCAGCTGGGACAGTGACAGGACTGGAACTTTCACAAGGAGACTCATCCAGTCTGGGCACCAGCCCCCCCCCAGTACCAGTAGAGAGCTGCTTCTACTTGAGAGACTGTGGCCTTGCACTCCCCAGGATGGCATAGTGGGTAACCCAGCCACTGTAGAGACTTGAGAGACTGTGGCTTTGCACTCCCCAGGATATGGCAGTAGGCAACCCACCCACTGTAGAGACTTGAGAGACTGTGGCTTTGCACTCCCCAGGATGGCACAGTGGGCAATCCACCCACTGTAGAGACTTGAGAGACTGTGGCTTTGCACTCCCCAGGATGGCACAGTGGGCAACCCAGCCACTGTAGAGACTTGAGAGACTGTGGCTTTGCACTCCCCAGGATATGGCAGTGGGCAACCCACCCACTGTAGAGACTTGAGAGACTGTGGCTTTGCACTCCCCAGGATGTCACAATGGGCAATCCACCCACTGTAGAGACTTGAGAGACTGTGGCTTTGCACTCCCCAGGATACATCAATGGGCATGTAGCCCCGTCATGGATCTGGCTTTGCATTCATCCGGCTGAGGTGCCCCCCCTTCCCTTCCCCCTGAGGTGCCTGTCGTATTTCTATCTGATGCCCCGGCAGTGTTCTCTCCGATTGTGGTCAGGTATCGTTTGTGGGCCTCGCCCATGCATATTTTGGACTGTTGGTGCACGGACATTGTTGTGTACATATCTGCACTACTTCTCGTATTGTATATATCATTATGAGTGATTTTCAAATATATATCAGTATATTTTTGTATGACATGTATATTGGCACATTACAATGTTTGACCGAATTTTGCTTTGTCTTTGCATTCTTCCGGGGGGATTGTGGATTGTTTCTGTGATTTCTGTGAATGCATTGGTGTGTATGTTGTGATATGCGAGGGTGGGGGTGTTTGGTGCGTGTCCCCCTAACTTTTGCCTCTCCCCTCCCCCGTGTCGTAGGTGCAGTACTCACCAGTGTCTTTGGCGCCTAAGTAGCTGTTCGTCGTAGAGGAGCAGATAGACAAGGGTAGGGAGTATTTGTAATTCCGGCTCCATGGTGTCCTCGTTCCTCGTGGGATGTGTTAAGGTGAGCGTTTTCCCATAGTAAAAGCTGTTTCCGCCGTGTTTTTATCCACGGTGAATCCGCCCTGGAAAAGGTGGCGGATTGGCGGGTTGTAATACTGTGGGCGGTACATTGTCTCCCGCCTGTCTGTTGGCGGTGACCGCCGCGCTGCTTGTCTGTACCGCCGTGGCGGGCGGTGTGTTAAAGTGGCTGTCTTTGTTGGCGGTTTCCGCCAGGGTCATAATTCCCTTTTTTTGTCCGCCGGCCTTTTTGAGGTATTACCGCACCTTTAACACCGTCCGCCAGGGTTGTAATGAGCACCATAGTGCACTCTACTAGGATCTTACAAGTAAATCAAATAGCCAATCATGGATAAACCAATCAACAGTACAATTTACACAGAGAGCATTTGCACTTTAGCACTGGTTAGCAGTGGTAAAGTGCCCAGAGTTCAAAAGCCAACAACAACAGGTCAGAAAAAATAGGAGGAAGGAGGCAAAAAGTTTGGGGATGACCCTGTCAAAAAGCCAGGTCCAACACCAGGTCACTTCTGCAATACAAATGTAAGCCTGTCCGTCCTCTACCAAATGGTTTAACATTTCCCCTCCACTTTCATAAGCCCCCAGCTGCCGACAATTCTTTTCATTTGGCCTTTGTCCCAGCTCTTTATTATTTTGAGCCCCCTATTGAGTATAGATAGTTATTAATCTAAACTACCGAACAAGCATTTTGCTGATACCTGCATTGATACCACTTACACTGGTGCAGAGGAGATGGAGGGATATTACAGAGTGTGATAAAGCCTTCCATTCTTCCCTCTGTTCCTACGTTTTATTCCTTCAATTCCTTAATGATCCACTCACAGTGTAGCCCACAGGCTTGGGTTTTAGGAAGGACTGTGGGTTGGCACCTGAAACATACCAGTATAATAGGTAATCTTGACAAGAATAATGAATGAGTTCAGAAGATAATAAATGCAAACGACAATGGCACTCCACACAGTTGCCACTTAATAAAGGTCTTCAATGGATTTTTACAATGCAGCAAGCATGCACTCGAAGGCACCTCAGTGTGACAGTTTTCATGGGGGCTGGCGGGGCTTGTGTCAGATTACTTTGACTATTTGTGGCAGCTATCTTTTATTGACGCTGTTTTACAAATGCTTGGTCGCACTCCAGCATTACTAGAAGCATCTAAATGTTTGGGATAGTTGCAAAGTAAGCTTTTCTCATGTTGGTCCTTCGTAGATGACAACAGGGCATCTGGTCATTTTGAAAGTAGTTTTAAGGGGCTTCCCGGGACTGGCTCAGGCATGCCAACCTTTGCCAACATCACACTAGTTAGACAGGAACATATGGACGAGATCTGCAGCATGTTTTGATCATGGACCTTGTCAGTTATCGTAGTGTTAATTCACATATTTCTAGGAGCAGGCAGTGGGCCCCAGCAGGATTAGTCCGCGTTTTCCTGTGCAACAGCTCTTCCATGAAGCAATAGACACAAACATATTCCTTCCACTTCTTCTTCTTACAGGCTCAATGTGCAGTGCCAATTTGTCATGTATGTTTTTTTTCACAAAAAACAACATGCTATTGGTAGGTGATCCTAATACAATACCTAAAATGTTGCCACATTATGTATTACTGAATTTACCACAGGATGATGAAGTTCCTGCCCTGCGAGAGCCCCATGTGCTACATGAAAGTGTAACTGGAAAATGGCAAAGGACGGTTTGTGCCTAAAATGCATTCCTCGCCCCCTAAATTGGCCAGTTCACTTCAAAAGCGTTCAGGAACCATCTGTTATACCTTTGGCAGAAAACCCGACAGAGCATAGTAGATGAGAAACATGGGGGAAACCTTTCTAGTTAGGAACGGCCAATTCTATTCACAAGCACTTACAGGCTTCATACTAGCATTGAGCTTCAAGGGGGTTGCTAGGAAGTGTAAAGCACCCCCAGACAGTAGTGTGATTACCTGGTTACTTCATGTCCTCAACCGTACGCACATCCTTCTCCATATTGCATAAGTTCCTAGTTAGTGGGTGAAATATTTGCAATTGAACAATTGGGTAATATTGTTCCTGGGGCATCACATTATTACTCCAGTGGTAATAGAGGAAATCACTTATGTTTAATCCACTCAATCAATCAATCAATCAGTCATTTGTAGAGCGCCCTACTCACCCAGTAGGTTCTCAAGGCGCTGAGGGGGGTGGGGGAGGTGCTACTACTCGAACAGCCAGGTCTTGAGGCGTTTCCTGAAGGTCAGCAGGTCCTAGGTCTATCGTGGGTGGACGGGGAGGGAGTTCCAGGTCTTGGCGGCGAGGTGGGAGAACGATCTGTCGCCGGCTGTAGTTCGGTGGATGCGAGGAACGGTGGCGAGGGCGAGGTTGGTGGAGCGGAGTTGACGGTTGGGAGTGTAGAAGGTGAGTCGCTCATTGAGGTAAGCAGGGCCGGCGTTGTGGAGGGCTTTGTGAGCGTTTTTGAAGAGCTTGAAGGTGATCCTCTTGTTGACGGGGAGCCAGTGTAGATCTCACAGGTGGGCTGTGATGTGGTTGCGGCGTGGGATGTGGAGGATGAGGGGTACGGAGGCGTTCTGTATACGTTGCAGTTTTTTCTGGAGCTTGGCCGTAGTTCCCGCGTAGAGAGTGTTGCCGTTGTTCAGTCTGCTGCTGAGGAGGGCCTGGGTGACCATCCTTCTGGTTTCAGTGGGGATCCACCTGAAGATGTTGTGGATTATGCAGAGGGTGTTGAAGCAGGAAGATGAGATGGCGTTGACTTGCTGGGTCATGGTGAGCGATGAGTCTAGGATGAATCCTAAATTGCGTGCGTGGTTGGTGGGCGTCCTAGGGTGGCTGGCCACCAGGAGTCATCCCATGCGGAGAGGTTGGAGCCGAGGATGAGGATCTCCATCTTGTCTGAGTTCAGTTTCAGGCAGCTGCTCTCCATCCAGTTGGCAATGGCCTTTATTCCGTCGTGGTAGTTGGTTTTGGGGGTGGCAGGGTCCTTGGTGAGGGAGAGGATCAGCTGGGTGTCATCAGTGTAGGAGATGATGTGGAGGATGTGGGATCAGACGATGTTGGTGAGCGGTGCCATGTAGATGCTAAAAAGGGTCGGGCTGAGTGAGGATCCTTGGGGAACGCCGCAGATGGTCTTGGTAACTTCAGAAAGGAAGGGAGGGAGGGAGACTCTTTGGCTTCTGCCGGAGAGGAAGGACGTAATCCAGTCCAGGGCTTTGTGGCAGATCCCTGTGTCGTGGAGGCGTGTGTGAAGGGTGTGGTGGTAGACAGTGCCGAAGGCAGCTGAGAGGTCTACGAGGATAAGGGCTGTTGGAGTGTAGCTCTTATAATCAAAATTAACATGAAATGTGTGCGAATTAATGCGTAATGATGCTGCATAGAAAATGTAGTAATGTGCTTTACTAAACGTGTGTTCGAAATGTGCCCACGGGGAGTGGCCACCAATATATACGATGATAAATGAAATTGACTAATAATGAAATATTAATGTACTAATGTATGATTTGTACTAGTATTAGGGATTATATGTTAAGGTTTTTGCTAATTAATCACTAGGCCTTAGTTAGCATGGGTCGGGGCCTAGCTGCCCAGTTTCATATTAAATTTGTTTTTCTAACGTGCAATGTGCTGACTTCCTGTAGGACATATACTCGTACTTTTCCAAAAGCTAGAGGATGTGTGTAACCGTGGTAGATCCATTCTCATGAGACTCGACTTGCTCAAGGAGACATTCTTGCCGAATGCAACAATGTAGACTTGCAGCAGGTACAAGGTTGCCTAAACTGGTTTAGACAATGGAACTACTGACTGAGCTTGAGAGACTAAAAGTTTTTCACCTGACATTCTACCCGATGGAGACGTCAATCACAGGTGCCAATAAACTACGTGAGAACTGTTATGGGGTGACAATCTTAATGAGGCGACAAGTGGATCATTGGATGGAGATAATGGTGCACCAAAACTTGTCCAATTGGAAATTAGGGGACTGTACAACAAACTTGGTATAACTGTATGACCCAAGGAGAAATGGAGAGACCCGAGAAGCCATTCTTGCCGTTATCTAGACACTCTGTCACTCTGCCTAAAGACTTTGCTGTTTGATTCTTTGAATCATACTTACCCTACTTTGCTTAGCCCGTTCTATACTTTTCCTCCTTATGAGGGAAGTACCCCTATTGCCCCATCTTGCTGAATTTTGCTTTGTTTCCTGGCTGATGGCGAATCAACTGATGTCCTGAGGACGAAGACTGACTCTGTATGCTGACCCATTACGGAGGGTAACTATATAATAATGAAACTGTAATTGTCTGTTTGCCTTTTCTTCTAGGTAACAACAGCTAATTTTGACAGAGACCATAGTTAGATGTTTTCTAAATTTGTGTTGCTAAATTGTTTTGCATGAAGCTCAACATGCTAATGCTAATTCAAGGATAGTTAAGGAGTTCACTAAATGGACGCAAATAGACAAATGACTGAATCTATGCTTTGTTGAATAATGCGCTAATGATACTCTGCTATAGTTAATTCATGTTGACGTCGTGCTATGTTCTAATGTTTATGATCTTTGCTTTGATGAAGTATTCGAGTTGCCATATTATGACACTGCTGACGTGTTTCCTTGTATTGAGACTAATACATTTGCTGATAGAATTGTAGCCAATAGGGAATAAATATCATAAATCTTACTAAATTCTGTGTGGGTATTCATGACCGAAAGGTCATGGTGTGTCTCAATATTATTGATGTTATTGTTTAATTAGATTGACTTGCTATTGTGATTATTGATGAGGTTATTGATCTATTGATTGACATGTTGAGTAGCTATCTCGTCCTAAGGAGACTTCAATCAGGGTCAAAAGATTCATCGGCCTAAAACGAGTCCCAGAGTAAGTGAATTATCTAGATTGGGACACGTTATAAGTTCTGGTAGCAGAAGACGGTTTAGGCACTTTGGGGCCCTAGGACGAGGGACCATTGTTTAGAATTGTTTTTGAAATAATGCAAATTGGAGATATAATGTGCCCCTAAGTCCCAAATGACTTTCCTGGAATGTTGGAGCTTGCCTAAGTGAGTTGGGTATGTTCTCGGCGTTCTAGTGATAGTATGTGTGACGTAGAATTTGCGCTTGCTCAGCTTATGCATATCGCAGGTGAATTGTGAGGTTTGTGAGAATTTAGGCCAGGTAATGTTTTATTAGGAGTGGGCGTACTCCGCAGTATGATAGTAGGGAAGTTGTCGAACTTTCATGTGAGTGCGGCGCTTTGTGCTCAAAAATTGTCCACGTGGTTGTTGGTGATGTACGGACCCGGCGTGGTCTAATACTCCGGAGTATATTGATAAGTGTATGAGACACTTGGTTTATGTTGAAATTTGCGCGGTTTAATAGGTCAATCGGGTGTGGTTGACGAGTCGAGTTTGAGTCAAGGTGTGTGAGTGAAACCTTCGATGGAGATTTGGCAAGTTCTAAAGTGCACTAGAACGAACCATTGGAAAGTCGAGAGTAGGATTTGCGGGTCGAATTCTGCTTGTGAGTGCGGGATCTGAGAAGGAGAGAGTAGTGGCCAAGGCTTCAAGTGAAATATCTGTAAAGTTCTGAAGCGATTGTGTTACCCTTCCTGTAGTAGACCGGCAAATTTGTGTTTTTGTTAAAGGTGCTCGCAATATACTGCATTCGTTTTGTGTGGATCTAGTGTGAGGAGGACAAGCCGCAAGACTTTGTGAGCCCCAGTGTGTGAGTGTGACGTCATTGGAGCCGCGCTGGGATAGGTCAGTTGCGCACGGATTGGCAGCCATCCATGAGAGGCAATTGGTTAAGAAGGTAGGCGAAGAGAGCTCTGGGAATTGAAGTCACTTCCTGATTAGATTCTAAACAAAATAAAAGACGCAAAAAAATTAAGTTTTTCAAAGCATTAAAGTGTGCTTTACAGGGAGATACGTATATTACAGTGAGTGTGGGGGAGCCTACACTGCCAGAGGATACTCCGGCTTATGCCGTAATGGAGGAGAAGGTAGTAGCACCATGCCTTTGGCTAAAGCAATGGTGCAAATTGACAGAGAAAGAGGGATGTTTGGCATTTCTGGAACACAGAAGGTTCAATTTAAGGATTTTAGAGAATTTGCGGAGGGTGTTAAATGAGCAGACGCCACCTCCGAGACCAGCTCAGTTTGAGGCGTTACCGATTTGGGAACTGGTGGCAATTCAGAAACAGCAACAGAAATTTGAGAGGAGAATGAGGAGAGCAGAAAAGACACTAGCGGAAGTTAGATAGGATAGTGAGAACAGAATGTGGAGAAGGGAAATAATAGATGGAGTTAGAATGTTTCCGGCAATAACTCAAGAAGCCGAAACAGAGGGAAGAAAGGCCACTTGTAAAACGGACAAGGGTTCTAGTAAGCAGAAAGAGACACAGAAGTCTTGGGCAGATGCAGATGATTCAGATGATGATGAGTTCCTTAATCAGTTGTTACATGATCGACCGCCACCATATGCCATAAGTGACAATAAACCGAGTACTAGTGCAGGTCCTGTAAATTCAACACAGAATCAGGGAACCACAAGCGCTGCACAGGCAAATAATGTTATCACATCAGCTCCGATTCAGAATGGTGTTAGTGTATCCACTGCACCCGAGACACAGATACAGTTGCAGCCACCACCAATTCAGAAGCTCTACCCTGATGTCCCAGTATTAGAGACGACTACGAATCTGATGGTACCACCTGATCCGGTATACACGGGATCAAAGTTAGTGCAGATTGAGCCAACTCCACAATTGCTGCCCCAGCCACAGCAGTAAATGGTTCAGAGTTACACTTCGGTCACAGGACCGCAGTCAGCTACAGCACCTATAATGAATCAAGCTGTGGGAGTTAATGCTCCACCAGGATTGGGAAATGGACAGACCCCAGCTGCTATATCTTTGCCGATTACTGTTGGTCTGCCAGTACCGCTATATGCGCAGACGAAGCCTAGTATATGCGATCAAGGAGTAAAGACTCAAGAGATGATATGAGGAGGGTTCACAGGAAGCTCCCAGGGTAGGACACAGGGGGAACAGACAGCAGAAGGATCTAGATCCTTGTTGGACTTCAGTCCGATTGGGGTTCCTTTAGAGACAATGAGACAAGCACGTTTGGGTCTACTGACTCCGCAGGTACTGTGTGCAAATGCATCACAACCATCGATGGTGCAAGCTGGAAATATCTTGTTGCAAGGGTTAACCACGCAACAGCTGAATGAATGGCTAGACAAGCTTAAGACTCTGCAGACTACTCCTGTAACAGCAGAGCGGTTGGAGAGAGAGGATTTCCTGAATTTTGTGAGGTTGGGTGTGGAAGCCGCTGAATTAGTTGAAGAAACTATGGGAGTGAACAGATAAGAATCAAACACTGAAGTGGAATTGAGGTAGATGTGCCCGAAAATAACCAAAGAAGTGAGTAAGGTGCATCAGAGATTAGCGAAGTTGGCAGACAAATATGGCATAGACTTAGACAATACCAAGCATCTGAAAAGGAGTTACAGGTTAGACCTCGAGTCCAAAGATTTTGATCACATGAGAACTACTGGAAAAAAGGCACACCTTAGGGAGATACTGCAGAGTGCTCAGATTTGGGGAGCATTAGAGAAGTGGGAAGGCAGATGGGTGAAGAAGAGAGATAAGAGGAAAAAAGACTGCCTGGAGCCAGAGCAGGTGAAAGCTGTGCCAGACACGGGAACAATAAAGATGTTACCAATGAGAGAGACAGCTGGAGGGGTCCTAGTTCATGTACCGTGGTCTAGGGGAGACATTTATTTGTTCACAAAAAACTATCCCAGGTTGAGGGAGAAGCCGATAGAATGGTACCAGCAGACAGACAGGTTTGTGAAGCTTGCAAAGTGTCTCTGGGAAGACTTGAACACACTGTTTGAGATTATAGTTCCAGCTGATTAGTGGCTTGAGTGCAAGAGACGGGTGGATTGGCCGACAGAGGAACCGGCAATGGACAAGATTAGGGGAGCACATCTCCTGATGTAATGAGGTATTACCATAAGGTGATTGAGTTTCTAAAACAGAAGGTGTCGCCGAAGGTTACTGATTGGCAGAAAATTGATTGAACGGCACAGGAAGGCAAAGAGTCGATACATGCTTACCATGAGAGGCTGTTGAAGGTGTTCAAACATTACAGTGGTACAGAGGTCATAGAACCGAAAGACATGAATCACCTTGTGTTCAGGTTTGTTGAAGGATTGAGGCCAGAGATTAGCCAGATGATTAAGAATCATTTGATCTGTTAGCAAGCGAAGCTGATTGATGAGGTGTTGCAGTATGCAAAATGCTGTAGTGATGAGATTGAATTGAAGCAGAGAAAGTGATGGTGATGCAAATTAAGGCAGCTCAAGCAGGGATGCAGGGAAATGGAGTGCAGCTGATGATACATCAACCGCAAGGGAACGGGATGTTTCAGAAGCAACCGAGAGGCCGAGGAGGATTTGTGAACCGCGGTCCAGATTTGAATACGGTTGTGGTTCAAAATGATGTGCAAGGGATGAAGAAGGTATTCCAATGCCATGCGTGCGGGGGCGTGGGACACTGGATGCGGGAATGTCCGATGATGGTGCAGGATGGTGTTGTTCAACAAAGCAATGATGTCAGTACATTTCAAAATGTGAGGGGTCCAAGAGTGAGGGGTCAAAATCGGAACTTCCAGAATAACATGGTTCAGATGCAGGGTCTCCAGCCCATGCAACAGACGCAAATGCCGCATGTACAACAAGCACAGGTGCAGCAAGTACAACAGCAGATTCCCTTGTTACCTAGACAGCAAATGCAGTTGCCTTTAGCTCCAATGGTACAGCAACAGGTGATGCTTCCTCAACAGGTCAAACAATGATTCAAAATGACACAGTACAACAGTTCCCATTGCGTGGTGAGAATGGAATAAACGATGAATGGTCGGATGATTGTTCAGATAGTGAGGAGTGCAGGCTTGCAGCGTCCCTAGAAGTAGATCAGAGGGGACCTTATGTACAAGGAAAGGTGATGGGTCACAAGGTTTAATTCCTGGTTGACAGAGGAGCTACACGCTCTACAATCATAAGTGCAGAGGTTCCGAAATTGCCCCTATCAGGACGCACTATAAAGGTGGTAGAAGTAGCAAATCAGCTCCTGACAAATCTGATTACAGATCCGGTCCAGGTTGAGATTGGTACCTTTCAGGGATTGCACAGGTTTGTAGTCTGTGACTCAAGTCCCGTATCCCTACTGGGAAGAGACTTGCTGTGTAAGACGAGGTGTTCAATCACCTGTTCCAATGAAGGAATCGAGGTGCAGACAAACAGTGAGGATGAAGGGGACGATGGTCAGATCTCCGAACCAGAGATGGAGACTACAGACGAGGCATTCGTATCTTCTTCCCGATGTTCACAGTGACAGATTTGCCAACCGAATTGCAGGGAACAGTGACAGAGAAAGTGTGGGGCTTGACAGGCAAGGAAGTGGGATTGATAAAAGGAGTAGAACCAGTCAAAGTAAAGGTAAAGCCAAATGCTGTGTTTCCACAGGTACCGCAATACCACATGGCACAAGATGTCCTCATACAGGTGACGCAGATAATTGCAGACTTTCTGAAGCAGGGGTCCTGAGGGAAGTGATGAGCAGCCCGTGTAATTCACCAATAATGGTTCTGAGAAAGACGTGTGGGAAAGTTCGAATTGTCCAGGATCTGAGAAAGATCAATGAAATTGTGGTAAAATGTTGCCCTATAGTACTAAATCCAGCCGTGATTATGTTTCAGGTTCCTTGTGATGCAGAGTGGTTCACAGTTGTGGACTTGTCTCAAGAGTTCTTTTCGGTGCCTCTTCATGAGGTTACCCAATTTCTCTTCAGTTTCAAATTCCTGGACAAGGTTTACAGTTGGTGTCAAATTCCTCAAGGGTTTTCAGAATCGCCTTCCATCTTCAATCAGATATTGAAGAAGGATTTGGAATCATTGGAACTGCCTTTTAATTCGACTCTAGTGCAGTACATTGATGACTTGTTGATTGCGTCCAAAATGAAAGATGACTGCAGGTATGATACTGTTGCCTTACTGAATCATTTGGGAAAGAACGGACATAAAGAGTCCCCAAGAAGTTACAGTACTGTCATAAAGAGGTGAAGTACTTAGGCCATCTGATTGAGAAAGGGTCGAGGAAAATATCTAAGACAAGAGTGACAGCCGAATCCCCTGACATCCAAGAGAGACGTTAGGATGTTCTTGGGAATGGTGGGCTACTGTCACCAGTGGATTCCGAACTTCTCAGTTATCTCTAAGCCCTTGGTGAGATTGACCGTTAAGGAGATTCAGGATGGTTAGGGTACCATAACTATGTCCGAGCAAGAGATAAGGGCATTCATGGAGCTGAGAGAGAGTATGTGCAGGGCTCCAGCTTTAGGTATGCCTGACTACACAAAGCCTTTTGTCCTGTTTTGTCATGAACATGATGCTTGTTGTTTGTCTGTTTTGACACAGGTCCATGGAGGTGCAAACCCCCCAGTGGCATATTTTTCAGTTACTTTGGACCCTGTTGCAGCTGCCTTACCAGGTTGTCTGCATGCAGTTGCAGCAGTTGGTCAAAGCCTCCCACAGTGTGAAGGCATAGTGATGGGACATCCCTTAACAGTAATGGTCCCACACTCAGTTGAAATACTACTCACTCGAACAAAGACGCAGCACATGACAAATGCCCGCCTGACAAAGTATGAAACAATCATATTGGGGTCACCTAATGTATCCTTGAAAAGATGTACTGTGTTGAACCCGGCAACTTTGCTTCCTAATGAGAATACAGATGTTGATGATGCTGAGTAAGTTGAACATGGTTGTCTTGAGGTAACAGAACTGTGCACCAAACCGAGACCTGACATTGAAGATACACAATTAGAGGAAAATGATTACATTATCTTTGTTGATGGCTCATGTCTGAGAGACTCAGTGGGAGTGCTGAGAGCTGGATATGCTGTGTGTACAATAACAGGTATCCTAGAAGCATCTTGGCTCGAAAGAGTGTACTCTGCTCAAGTGGCTGAATTGATTGATCTTACTAGGGCATGCCATGCTGCTGAAAATTTGAAAGCCACTATCTATACTGACAGCAGATACGGATTTGGAATTGTCCATGATTTTGCCCAGCTATGGTCGCAGAGGGGTTTCATGACCTTGTCTGGTTCTCCAGGGAAAAATGGTGAAAGAATTAAGGAGTTGCTGCACGCGATTCAGTTACCTCTTGAAATTGCCGTGGTGAAATGCAATGCTCACGTGAAATCACAAGACTTTGTGTCATTGGGGAACGGATATGGAGATCAAGTCGCACGGTTTTGTGCATTGAACTGTATATCGTTCAAAGATCAGTGGGAATTGTTACCTGAAACTGAAAATGAGACATGCACAGGTTACGCATTGAGGGTGGTTGACACAATGGAAGAGTTAAAACTGTTGCAGGGATGTGCCAGCAGAGAAGATAAACGTTCCTGGCTTAAAATGCAATGTATACAAAGACCTGATGATTTGTGGGTTTCAGATGAGGGGAAAATTGTTTTGCCAAACAGTCTCTTGTCACAGTTTGCAAGGTTATACCATGGCCAAGCACATATTGGGAGAGACGCCATGATCAGGTTGTTCAAAATAGATTGGTTTAATCCAAAATTCAGACAAGCCGTAGAAGTAATATGTCACAGGTGCATCATTTGTCAGCAGATGAATGCGGGGAAAGGGAACGTGGTGAATTTGAGCCACATTGGGAGAGCAGGAGGTCCATTTAGCAGAATGCAGATGGATTTTATCGAGATGCCTGTGTGTGGAGTTCTGAGGTACGTGTTGGTGATTGTGTGCATTTTTAGTCATTGGATTGTAGCTTACCTTACACGTAGGAATGACAGTCTCACATTAGCGAAGTTGCTGCTTAGGGAGTTAATACCATGTTTCGGGTTTCCGATCTCTTTAGAATCAGATAGAGGAAGTCACTTCAACAATGAGGTGGTTAAGCTCTTGTGTGCCGCACTGAACATTGAGCAGAAGTTGCATTGTAGCTACCGTCCCAAAGCCTCAGGACTGGTAGAACAGATGAATGGCACCTTGAAGTCGAGAATGGCGAAAATGTGCACAGCTACAAATTTGAAATGGCCAGATGCATTGCCCTTAGTGCTAATGTCAATGAGAAATACGCCCAACAAGAAAACAGGACTGTCTCCGCATGAAATTCTTATGGGCCGAACTATGAGATTGCCCGCAGTGCCTTCAAATGCTCTTGTGAATATCACGGATGATATGGTGTTGGACTACTGCAAGGGTCTGGCTGACGTGGTCCGCTCTTTCTCTAACCAGGTGGAGGCAACCACACTGCCCCATATAAATGAATCAGGTCACAATCTGAAAGCTGGTGACTGGATTGTTGTCAAGAAACACTTGAGGAAGTCGTATTTGGAGCCACGTTGGAAGGGGCCGTATCAAGTGATACTGACAACTAATAGTGCAGTGAAATGTGCGGGAGTTCCAAACTGGATACATGCCAGTCACACAAAGAAGGTGACGTGTCCAACTGATGAGGAACTTGAGTTGGCGAAAATAACAGCTACAGGAAAGGAAGTCTCAGGGCCGGAGAGTAATCAAAGGGGAACTGAGACTGGAGGAGATCCCGTTGAGGATGGCTTGGTCACTCAAATAGCAAACGAGACCCAGCAGGGTGACAGAGAGCCTATCTCAATTGAGGCACCAGGGGAACCAACCCGAAGAGAGGTTCTCCCAGAAGCAGACGGATACGGGTTTGAAGTTGAACACCTGACAGACCCAGAAGGCGAAGGAGGTGAGGCGGAAGGAAGTCAGAGTGTGCAGACTCCTCCTGAGCTACTTGCAGAGGCATCAAGAGAAAACACCATAGTACAAGAGGAGGGCAGTGAACAGCAACCTGAAGGATCAAAAAGTAAAAAAACGCTCAAGGGAGATAAGTGGCCAGAGTCGCAAGCTGCGAAAGGGAAAGTGGTCATTGATGAAACAATAGAGGAAGAGGTCGATACCACAAGGAAAAAGATCTGAGTAAAGGAGAATTGCAGGGTGACCGTAGATTGAAAAGAAAGAGTAGCAAACAGAAGGTACGCAGGTCCTGAATGGGCTTATGCAAAGACAACTGAATGGCAGCAAGAGTTCTTGGCATTCTGTTTTGATCGTGAAGTACCAGGTCAATATTATGGTACTTGAAGTCGGCTACAATTAAAGAGACTGTGTTAAGCTGAAATAGAATAAAGGGAAAACTGAGAAAAGAGGCTAATGAAAATTACCAGATGTGACACTGTTAACCTTAATTGACTTTGAAAAAACAATTTTGACAAGCTGCTAACCTGATTTGAAAAGGATCCTGGGAGTGAGTGAAATGCTGTAAATACTTGCTAAAGAAAAACCTTGCTTGAAGAGAAAAAAAAAATATTAACCATCCTCAAATTAGTTGTTTACGTTTACAGTACTTTGCTTTCTGATTCTTTACAGATCATGAGTAACACTAGAGACAATAGTAAAGGGAGTAGGATTTGTAGATGGTTGTGTATTATTTTGGGTGTTGTGTGCGCAATAGTAATTATAGCTGTGATTGTGGGAATGCCATTGGTGGCTAAGCGTGAGACTAACAATGCTATAATTCCTGAGACTGCTACACTAATACCATGGAAGAGGTTTGAGCAGGATACAAAATATTTGCATGAGGGAACTAACACAAAAAGGGAATTATTCACTAATGTTTTCTATCGCTTGTTGAATGAATATGTTTAGACAATGGATACGAAGAATTGTTATGTGTGCACAAAGATTCCTTCGTCAGTACAAGAAGGGGTTACCTATCACAGTTTGCCGCTAACCTACGGGATAAGTTGTAGTTTATTATTAACGAGGTTTTATGATCAAGAATATATTCAGTACTTCTATTCTAATCTAGATGTAGTGTTTTCTTTTGTGCCTATAATTGAATATTTGAGTAAGATAGCTAAGGATCATAATATAAAAATAGTTAGGGGTTTCTTTGAGCCAACACTGACATTTGGTACAGCTTATGCACATCACAATAATCTAACCTGCTTACTAATGCCTGTAGAGAAGAGCTTCTTAGATCACACTGATGATAGAAGAAAAGCATTAAAAGAGAAGCTAGAAAGAGGATTAGAAAAACAAACGTTTGCAAATGATTATGCTTATAGTGCAGCAAAGACACAAGGCAAATTAACTTTAGATGCATTACACGTAGGAAAGCTTTGTATATATAGGCCAAAATCTGACCATGACACTTTATTTGTAGGAACGAGTGAGTGCAGGCATATGTTTTTGTTTCAGAGTAAGTGGACGTTCATGTTAAATGGACAGGATCCAGCGATTCCTGGGATCTATTACATATGTGGACTTAATGCTTATTACTGTCTTCTAAAGGGATGCTATGGGACGTGTTGTTTGGGAATAGTTTTCCCAAAGATTCATCAATTTGATGACTTAAGGAAGTTTCCTAAAATGTCTGAATTACAGAAAAGAGAGACAGCTGCTGCTGTTGTGGGTGACATATTTGGAGCAATAATTCTTTCAGTGGGAGTTATCTTAAATTCCATAAAAATTTGAAAGTTGTCTACTATTGTGGATAACATGCTGACAAATTTCACAGGGGCTATACTCCTGATGGATACTGAACTTGCTGCGGAGAGGGCTATGACTCTTCAAAATCAGCTTGCTTTCACATTCTTTTAGCGAAAAGTGGTGGAGTCTGTAAGATGCTTAATGAGCACTGTTGTGCGTATCTTCCGGATAATAGTGATAACATTAGAAGTATGCTTACTAACCTAACAAGAGATAGTGCAGATTTGAAGGAATTGAAGGAACCAGGAGTTTGGGAAAAGTTTGGAAAAGGACTTGCTAAAGTGGGAAGCTGGTTTAGAAATATTTGGAATGGGATATTGGGAAAATGAATACAAGGAATATTAATAATTTTGGCTTGCTTATTCAGACTATGGTTATTGAGTAAATGCAGTAAAAAAATTAAAACAAAATGGGCAAAATATAAGGAGAGGAGGGAAGACAAGAAAAGGGAGAAAATGTACAGAGCAAGATATGAAAAGGCGAAACGAAAAGAAGAGATTGAAATGAGGGAATTGAACAAATGAAAGAAAATGTTAAAGAATGGATTTGTGTGATGACAAGTGTCATCAGAGGAAGGATTGTTGGAGTGTATCTCTTATAATCAAAATTAACATGAAATGTGTGTGAATTAATGCGTAATGATGCTGCATAGAAAATTTAGGGGGTGATTTTAACCTTGGCGGATGGCGGAGGCCGTCCGCCAAGGTACCGCCGTGAAATGACCGCACCGCGGTCAAAAGACCGCGGCGGCCATTTAGACATTTCCACTGGGCCGGCGGGCGCTCTCCGAAAGAGCGCCCGCCGGCCCAGCGGAAATGCCCCTGCAACGAGGACGCCGGCTCAGAATTGAGCCGGCGTAGTTGCAGGGGTGCGACGGGTGCAGTTGCACCCGTCGCGTATTTCAGTGTCTGCTTTGCAGACACTGAAATACTTTGCGGGGCCCTCTTATGGGGGCCCCTGCAGTGCCCATGCCATGGGCATGGGCACTGCAGGGGCCCCCAGGGGCCCCGCGGCACCCCCTACCGCCATCCTGTTCCTGGCGGGAGACCCGCCAGGAACAGGATGGCGGTAGGGGGTGTCAGAATCCCCATGGCTGCGGAGCGCGCTCCGCAGCCATGGAGGATTCTGTAGGGCAGTGGTAAACCGGCGGGAGACCGCCGGTTTACCCTTTCTGACCGCGGCTGAACCGCCGCGGTCAGAATGCCCTCGGGAGCACTGCCAGCCTGTTGGCGGTGCTCCCGTGGTCGGTGACCCTGGCGGTCACCGGCCGCCAGGGTCAGAATGACCCCCTTAGTATTGTGCTTTACTAAACGTGTGTTCGAAATGTGCCCACGGGGAGTGGCCACCAATGTATATGATGATAAATGAAATTGACTAATAATGAAATATTAATGTACTAATGTATGATTTTGTACTAGTATTAGGGATTATATGTTAAGGTTTTTGCTAATTAATCACTAGGCCTTAGTTAGCATGAGTCGGGCCTAGCTGCCCGGTTTCATATTAAATGTGTTTTTCTAACGTGCAATGTGCTGACTTGCTGAAGGACATGTACTCGTACTTTTCCAAAAGCTAGAGGATGTGTGTAACCATGGTTAATACGTTCTCATGAGACTCGACTTGCTCAAGGAGACATTCTTGCCGAATGCAACAGTGTAGACTTGCAACAGGTACAAGGTCGCCTAAACTGGTTTAGACAATAGAACTACTGACTGAGCCTGAGAGACTAAATGTTTTTCACCTGACATTCTACCCGATGGAGACGTCAATCATAGAAGCCAATAAAGTACGTGAGAACTGTTATAGGGTGACAATCTTAATGAGGCGACAAGTGGATCATTGGATGGAGATGATGGTGCACCAAAAACATGTCCAATTGGAAATTAGGGGACTGTACAACAAACTTGGTATAACTATATGATCCGAGGAGAAATGGAGAGACCTGAGAAGCCATTCTTGCTGTTATCTAGACACTCCGCCTAAAGACTTTGCTGTTTGATTCTTCAAATCATCCTTACCCTTCTTTGCTTAGCCCGTTCTATACTTTTCCTCCTCATGAGGGAAGTACCCCTATTGCCCCGTCTTGCTGAATTTTGCTGTGTTTCATGGCTGATGGCGAATCAACTGATGTCCTGAGGACGAAGACTGACTCTGTGTGCTGACCCATTACGGAGGGTAACTAGATAATAATGAAACTGTAATTGTCTGTTTGCCTTTTCTTCTAGGTACCAACTGCTAATTTTGACAGAGACCATAGTTAGATGTTTTCTAAATTCATGTTGCTAAATTGTTTTGCATGAACCCCAACATGCTAATGCTAATTCGAGGATATTTAAGGAGTTCACTAAACGGACGCAAATAGACAAATGACTGAATCTATGCTTTCTTGAATAATGCGCTAATGATACTCTGCTAAAGTTAATTCATGTTGACATCGTGCTATCTTCTAATGTTTATGATCTTTGCTTTGATGAAGTCTTATTCGAGTTGCCAAATTATGACATTGCTGATGTGTTTCCTGGTATTGAGACTAATACATTTGCTGATAGAATTGTAACCAATTGGGAATAAATATCATAAATCTTACAAAATTCTGTGTGGTTATTCATGACCGAAAGGTCATGGTGTGTCTCAATATTATTGATGTTATTGTTTAATTTGATTGACTTGCTATTGTGATTATTGATGAGGTTATTGATCTATTGATTGACCTGTTGAGTAGCTATCTCGTCCTAAGGAGACTTCAATCAGGGTCAAAAGATTAATCGGCCTAAAACGAGTCCCAGAGTAAGTAAATTATCTATATTGGGCCGCGTTATCAGGGCCACAGTTTTGCCTTTGTCGAGCATAGTCATGATGTCGTCAGTTGCAGCGATGAGGGGGGTCTCGGTGCTGTGGTTGCCACGGAAACAGATTGAGAAGCATTCAGCGTGTTGTTGTCTTCAAGGAAGTGGGTCAGTTGGCCGTTGACGATCTTCTCGATGACCTTTGCTGCGAAGGGGAGGAGGGAGATGGGCCGGTAGTTCTTGAGGTCTCTTGGGTCTGCTTTGGGTTTCTTTATCAGGGCGTTGACTTCGGGGTGCTCCCAGCATTCTGGGAAGGGGGCGGTTTCGAAGGAGCTGATGACGATCATCCGGAGTTGAGGGTCGATGATGGAGCTTGCTTTGTTGAAGACATGGTGGGGGCAGGGGTTGGAGGGTGAGCCGGAGTGGATGGTGCCCATGGTTTTGATGGTATCCTCGTCGTTGATGTGGGTCCAGGAGAGCGAGAGGTTGGTGTGGCTGGGGTCCGGTGCATTAGGATTTGTGGTGGCAGCAGTGGTCGTGGGGGTCGGGGTGTTGAAGCTGTCGTGAATGTCTGTGATCTTGCGGTGAAAGAAGGTGGAGAGGGAGTCTTGTGCAGGTGGGGTGTCATTGGAACAGGATATGGGGTTGGCGAGTTCCTTAACAATGTTGAAGAGGTCTTGAGCGTTGATAACCAGCGAGATCAAAGAAGAACACATATATATATATATACATATATAATCTGATAGATCTCTGTTATTATCTGGTACGTTGCACATTCCTTCATATATTGCACGCTCCTTAGAGCTGCAGGCCCATCTATTTCTCAAAAGGGTACGCATTTTGGAGTTTGATTTTATGCTACTCGGGCAGTGTATAGGTTGCAGATATGCTGCTCATTCATAATGGTGAACACCACACTATATATGCAGGCATATCAAGACTTAACTAACTTATTACACAGCTGTCAGACCCAAAAATATTGGGGGCGAATATCACGGTGTTCATATTCCTGCTCGGGCCGACTAACAGGAATCATCTACTCTTTTAATGACCCTTGATGTTTATGTTGCATATATAATAAAAGCACATTTTTGGTAGAGATGGGTATAATATTTCATTCCACCAGCAGAATTGGTGAGATTTTGCGGACTCTGCGTTATGAGTTCCAACAAAATTCCACCATTCACCGTATAGTGGAATTTTTTCTTGCATGAGGTTCCAAAACGGTAATTTGGCGAGTGTGAACAAAATTTGTTATCCCCTAGCGCAATTTTCAGTTTCTTTTAGGATATCTGCCAAGCAGTTTTCCAGTGCAGGTGGTCGTGTCCGGGTCAGAAGGCTACGACTCGAGTAGAAAATGTACTTGAGGGGCAAAATTAACTTGAGTAGTTGCACCCTCTGGTGCATGGGATGGTGCCATTTATGCTGATTTTTCAGTGCGGAATGCACTCCCAGCATTAAATCACAGCATGAGCAGTGCAATGTGCCTATTTCCAACCACTGGTGAAACTTTGGAGAAAATCCATGGAATTAAATTCTGTGAGTTCTACCCACCTCCAAATTATGAGTCAGACTTATAAATTTTCAGCGCAACGTAGTGCAGCACCCAAATTTGGTGCACAAGGGGAATGAAGCACCACAGAGCCAAATTTATTAAAAATGGCTTGCTGGTGCTGTCATTCCCTGGACCAATACACAAACAACACAAACAGGCTGCCTAGCACGATGCACAACATTTGCACAATGGTGCTGAGGTGTGTGTATGGTGTGTAGCAATGATTTGTCCTGGGAGGGTACCTTCTAGTACAAAATCCCACGCCTAGTCAACTTATAATACGTTTCTCACATGCCATATGTGCTGCATATATACAATGTGTGAAATGTTTGGAGAAATAAAAACATGTCCCCAAGTTAGTGTATTCTCCAAAGGGGCCTTATGTTTTTAATTCAGAGCCTAGGTAACTATCTTAGTGGATTAGGCTCATGTCTAAAACTATGGGTTTTTATAGTGATCTGCCACATTTCACAACCAGGTATTAGCCCCTTGACACAAAATAATGTAATGCTCTATTTGCACTGTTCAGGTGGAAAATAACCTTTGCACTTGAAAGTAAATTTACAACCAAGACTTTAAGCCACTTTGTGTCACTTTGTGTTTCTATGTGGTGACACGGAGCCCTAGTAAATCTGCCCATTTGTTTACAACTTGAAACATGTTTTTTCTGAAATTTGTACAGTTTACATTCACACTTCATACATTGACATTGTTTAAAATCTGGAAAAGTCTACACTGGTGAGAAGATAGGTAGAATATATTATGGAATCATTCAATTTTGAAAACATTGCACATTAATCTGGAGTACAATTTTTAGGCTTCCATGTTGTGAACTATCCTATTGTAGTTTCATGGAATGTAATGCATTTATGTCCATTTAGCCATACCAAAGAGTGACATTTCAGGACTGGCTGTGTTTTTTTGGGTAGACCTAGTAAGAATAGAAATTTTATTTTTAGGATGGATATCGGTTGCTTTCGAGCCTGGTGCTATATAGATACACATACAAATAAAAATACTGTATCTATTTCGCTCATTTTGGATTGGATAAGTCAACCTACAGTGTGGTCCAACTAACACCTTTGGATAATTTATGAAAATAGTCCACCATTTTTGCGCTCACACCTGATCTTAGAAATGTGTTTTATTTTATGTTTCCACGGCTTCTTGATCTCTTTTCCAACATGCAAAAAGTTTTAGGAAAACAAAAAATGATTTTTATCGTCAAACCTCCATGAGGCAATGTTTGGAGGTTTTGTTCTCACTAGGTTACTAAATAAAGTTTCCTCTTTTGAAGATAAAGAGCAGCTTTTCAGGCTTCAATAAGTCTAGGTGTATTATTTTTGTATCCCTGAGCTGTCGAAATATGGTTAGAGATATCAGAAATTAGTTAACTATTTTCTTTCTTCATCAAAAAGGTGAGCTCCAGGTCCACTAACTTAAGGTTTTACTATTCTCTATAGATAGCCTCTACCAATCAGGTATGGCTTTTGGAATTTTGGATATTGTCATGAATTTCTGTTTTGTAAAACAACAATAGTAGCAGACAGACCCCAAATTATCAGTTTAGGACATCGATCCTTCAGTAATTTAGATATATCAGAATGGCACTCCAGTAATTTGGATTCATTTGGGATGCATGTGTGTGGGAATTTGAAACTATGGTTTTCAGTTCTTTGATATGTCTTTGTTTTTAGTAAACTACTCTTAAATTTTGACACTCTTCCTCATCTGTTCTCCACTGTAGCATCCTCCCCAGCCCATGCACCCACCAATGACTATGCCACACAGAGCTGAATATTACACATCTTTATTCTTCTGCGTGTAACTGTGAACTCAACATTCTAAACCAGGCTTTCATTGCGTTCCACTCTGACAGCAACGTCACACTGCTATGGAGTCCGTTCGAAGCCAAAAGACTTTCATCATTCCACTCGCTAGACACTACATCACTCTCTGTTAAACAAAAAAAGTAATTTTTTTCACAAAAGCTGTATACATATATACATACATAAGCATGTACAACTATATTAATATTATTTATAATTTTTAGTCATTTGTAGAGTACACTGCCACCAAATTGGTATCTGGGCTGTAACCAATACCAGAAAAAAACAAAGAACTGCAACTAGAAAAGTGTTGAGGTAAAATAGATTTTTTTTCAGAAAGAGCCATGCTTTTAAGGCCTTTCTAAACTGTACTAAGTCAGCCAAGGATCTAAGGAAGGCACGTAATTGATTAAATAGCTGGGCCGCTCTGATCATAAAGACCTGACCGCCTTGTCTTGTTTTTCTGAAATTTAGCAATGTGAACAAGATTGGCTGCTGAGGAGCTGAGGCTCCTACTTCGGGAGTATAGTTTTTTCCTATTTGCAGGGGGTACTGGAACATGTCCCAGGAAGGATTTGAAGACAATGCAGACAGATTTAAAAACAATTCTCTGCCTTAATAGCAACCAATGAAGGTCCTTTAGTGCCATTGAAGCACAGTCACTTGTAGATCTGTTCACGGCTAATTTAGCAGCCAATACTTGGACTCTATGTAATCTATTTAGCAGGAATTCCTGAGCTCAAAGTAGGAGGCCATTACAGTAGTCTAGCATGCTTAAATTAAATTGACACTGCGTATCACCAAATACTAAAGTAAAGGGGGGCACCAGCAGAAGAATCTTCTGAGGGGCCCTAAGTAGCGAACAACAAGTACCACTACTTTATTCACATATCATTCCAAACATAAGGCCTGATTTAGAAATCAGCAGGTGGGTTACTCCGTCACAATGGTGATGGATATCACGTCCATCTAAATCTAAATCCCAGAGGACATAATGGGAGTTAGATTTTGGCGGACGGGATATCTGTCACAGTGGTGACAGAATAACCCATCCGCCAACATCTAAATCAGAACCTTAATTTCTTGTTAAATATGACCCCCAAATTACCGTTAGATTGAGGGATTACTCCATCCATAGGCACTGGCCAAAGATTAGGGGGAAGCATGGCCGGGGGCTTCTTTACTGAGCAGCATAGAAACTCTGTCTTCTGTCTTGTCACCATCGAATTGAAGAGAATTGGAGTTCAACCCGCCAATTATATTATTCATCCAGTCATGAAAGTCATTAACTGTCACCTGCTGGTTGCCTTCAAGCAACAGAATAAGTTGGGTGTCATCAGCATAGTTAACATAGACTAACATTGTGGGAATTAATAAGTGAGATCAGAGGCCTCATATAGATATTAAAAAGAATCAGGCTAATTGATGAGCCCCGTGGGATACCACGTTTGATGGTTGTGAAGTCAGAGCTAAAAGGAAGAAAGGTACCCGCCTGACAACGATTCCACATGTAACAGCAGATCCAGTCCAATACAAGGCCACAGACTCCAACTATATCGCTTCGATCAACCTTCATTGAATGTCCATTGTGGTGATTCATGGGTCAAAATGCTGTGGGTGTAGTTCTGTTAGCATAACGGTGTGGGTTTTGCTACTGCCATTTTAACACTGACCTTTGGGCTGGCGGGCTTGTGAGTGTGTCTGTATACTGACAGATTGCTATGTGTGTGTCACAACATGTGTAGCGGTAAACCGCCGCGGCGGCGGTATGTTGGCAGCAGTTGGCATGGCGGTAAGCGGGACTTACCGCCAATGTCATAATGAGGGCTGTTGGACTTTTTTGCTTATGCTAGGTCATCCTCAATCTTTTTGCCTCCTGCCTCCTATTTTTTCTGACCTGTTGCTGTTGGCTTTTGAACTCTGAGCACTTTATCACTGCTAACCAGTGCTTATGCTCTCTGTGTAAATTGTAATGTAATTGGCTTATCCATGATTGGCATATTTAATTTATTCGTATGTCCCTAGTAAAGTGCACTGGAAGTGCCAGGGCCTGTAAATCAAATGCTACTAATGGGCCTGCAGCACTGGTTGTGCCACCCACATGAGAAGCTCTGTAATCATGTCTCAGACCTGCCATTGCAGTGTCTGTGTGTGCAGTTTTAACTTAAATTCGACTTGGCAAATGTACCCGCTATCCTGCAGTTGCTGTTTCTGCCAGAGTAAGAGGGCAAAGACTGGATTTTGTGTGTCTTCCATCTTGTGAAGAAATCTCCAAGGGCTTGATTTAGAGCTTGCCTCCTGTTGTTTGAAGTCTCAGGGGCAGCAAAGACTTCTCTCTGCTAGCACCTGGAGTCTCTGGAGAGACTCCTGCTCTGACAAGTGGTGCCCTATCCAGTCATTGGGCCCTTGGAAGGAAAGCTGGTGGAAATTCAAGGAAAGCGACTTCGTACCGACGCCACTGCTGAATCTGGTGATGCCGCCTGCAACCAACTCTGTGATCTTCGCTGAAATGCGCTGACCTTTGCAGGCCCGACAATGCTGCAGCCCCACTAAGGTCCGCGACTCCGTGGAAGTCGCCTCACCACGTCGTGACCGACACCGCTCGAAGTGCGTGGATTTAACGTTTTGCACAGACGCCGCAATCCGCGACTTCGTGCATCGACTAGTTTTGACTCTTCACCAAAGGTACTGTACTTGGGGGTCTAACCGACTCCGTGTCCAGCGCCGCTGGTGTCGGCTTGTTGGGAATGACTCCGTCACGATGTTGTGTTAACACCTCATCGAAGTATTTTGTGTTTCTAAGCGCTATTTCTGAGTTTAATCTTTACAAATTCATAACTTGACTTGTGTATGTCGGATTTTTGTCATTTTGGTCTTGTTTTGTTTAGATAAATATTTTGTATTTTTCTAAACTGGTGTTGTGTAATTTTTTAGTGTTTTCATTAAGTTACTGTGTGTGTTGGTACAAATACTTTACACCTAGCACTCTGAAGTTAAGCCTACTGCTCTGCCAAGCTACCAAGGGGGTAAGCAGGGGTTAGCTGAATGTGATTCACTTTTACCCTGACTAGAGTGAGGGTCCTTGCTTGAACAGGGGGTAACGTGACTGTCAACCAAAGACCCCATTTCTAACATTGGTGATCAGCAGTTGGGATTTGGACTTGTATTTGTACTTGACATACAGTGATTAAGTGTACACTACAGTACTGTTTGATTTCAGACCACTACGTGACCACATACTACTTGTTTGGTGATCATTCATTCTTCTCTTTGGGATTCCTTTTTGTTCTACTTCCATGATTTTGCTGATCCCTTGACTGATTCTTTTTACTTCATTGGGAACTTATTTTCTGCCTTTGGAACTTTGCACTTGTGACCATCATGTCTCAATTTAGAGATGCAACAGCTGGAATTGTGTTTGAAATAGAGAAACCGAAGGAGTACTCAGTTGCTCAATTGAAACAGTTCCTTAAATATCTTGAATGTCCCACTGAGAGCTCCACCAGGGAGGGGGAGCTGCAAAAGGCACAGAGGGCCTGGGTGACAGTCAAGGAGGCTGGAGGGCACACAGAGGAGGAGAATGTGGGTGAGGAAGTGCAGAGGATACACAGTGGTGTAGTGGAGGTACCTGTTATGCCTGGGGGGAGGGTCCCCAGCAGGGGAAGCAGGGTGTCATCTAAGGGTCTGACTCCTGAAGTGTTACAGGACAGACAGGCAGAGAGGGCTCGCAGGTTGAAGTTCAAGGAGTCGAGGATGCAAAGGGAGAAGAGGTTGGAAGAACGGAGAAGGGACTTAGAGATCAAAAGAGGATTTGGGCTTATGAGCTAAAAATGAAGGAGCTGGAAGTCATGAGGGCTGAGTCCAGCTGGAATGGTGGCAGCAACAATTTTATATCCAGTGCTGCTGAAGAAGTGCACATACCCAGAGATATGGTGCCCTACTTGAAGGAGGGAGTTAACACACGCCAGGAGGTTCAGGGGTATGAGGTAGCTCCAGTGATGTACAGGGCCCCTGAGGTGGATTGGGGAACTGGCATGAGGAGTCATATTCCTACTGGTGGGAGGGACACTCTACTGACCCTAGGTGAGAGTGACAGGGAGAGGGGTCCCCCCGTTAGAAGTCCTGGTTATGGAGTGTGAAGACATCCCAGAAGAGTGTGGGTTGAGTGGCAGGGACAGTCAGGTACTGTCTCACCAGTCTCAGGAGAGTGATGTGAGGTGCTTTTTCAAAGCAGAGTCACTGGATGGTTGGGTGAAGGGTACTTTGGTTAATTCATGTGAGAGGCTGGGTGATGTAATTGCTGGAGAGCATATGTCTAGTCCTTATTTTCCAGAGCTCCACCAGGTGGAGCATGAGTTCTCTGACCCTAGGGAGCTTACACTGGAGGCATACTCCTGGGTGAGTACCAGCGAGTCTGAAGAGGCCTTTTGGGGTGCCACTGAGAGGAGGTATTTCCCAACCAGGTGCGGTAGGGAAGGATTGTAGTGTCTCAGGTAGGTCCCAGTGTAGTGGGATGGGTGAGGGACCCCATGTCCAGTCTCAGAGGAGAGGGAATGGGGATGGGCTCAGGCCCAAGGTGCCCGAGATCCGGTCCCAGGTCCTGGAGGGTTCCATGAGGGAACACCAGGAGGGGAGCCTAGCCTGTACCATAGGGCCATCTGTTGAGGGAGACCTCACAGTGTCAGGAGAACTTGGAGGGTCGGCTGTAGTCAGCGTCCCACAAGTTCTGGTGTCTGGCAGTACCACTCCTAGTCAGGGGGTGCAGAAGTCCAGACAGAGGATTGAGAGGGGGTTGCGGACCTCAGTGGAGAACCTGGAGGGTCAGGGGTCAGCTCTGAGAGCAGAGCCCCCCAGGAATGACCTTGGTGAGACCATTTCTGGGTTGGGGGATATCCAGACCCTGTCAGAAGGGCAGGGGTCAGGAGACCTGCACCAGCCAGACTCTTGTGTGAACCTTGGGGACAGTGTGTCCCTTGAGGGGGGTAAGTGTGCCCCCCTGGAAGTCCTGGTGTGCCAGGAAATGGGCCAACCGCAGGGTGGTGACTCTGGGTTGGATGGCCAGGTTCAGAGGGTAAACTCTGACCTGGTGGGGGTTAGGTATGCCCCCCAGGAAGTCCTGGGTTGCCAGGCAGTGGTCCAGTCTGTGGGTACAGACCCGGGACGGGAGGATCAGGTGCAGGAGGTAAACCCTGACCTAAAGGGGAGGGCGGTTTGCCCAATCACTCCCCCTGGTGTGATTTCAGGGGTATTCTCCCTGAGGGGGGTGCAGAACCCTAAGAGTAGGGTCAGGGGAGAGAGAGACTCACCCCTGACCCCAGTGCAATCTAAGGGTACAGACCCTGGATTGGAAGGCCAGGTTCAGGGTGTCCCCCATAAGCTGGAGGAAGGGACTACTGTTAACAGTTCCCCTACCATGTTATCTTCTGGGGGGGCACTCCTAGTTGGGGGGATGCAGGACCCCAGAAGGGAGGGCAGGGGGAGGGAAGCCTCACCCCTGGCCCTATTCCAACCTGAAGGTACAGACCCCACGTTGGAGGACCAGTTGCAGGTTAACATCCCTGCACTGGTGGGAGAATTGTGCAGGACTGCTTCTACAAGCACCCTGACAATTTTGGACTCTGGGGGTGCCGCTCCTGCAAGGAGGGTACAGAGCCCCAGAGGGGAGCACCAGGGTCAGGTTGTCATACCTGCCCTGGTGGAAGAGGGAGTGGTCAAAGGGTGCCAGGCACCTGGGGCCACCGCCCCCCCCCCACTCTCAGCAGTCACAGTGGTTGGAGAGGCCTGAGGTCAGCTCTCATCCCTGACAGTTGCCCGGGGCCACTGTGGCTTGCTGTCCTGGTGGACAGAGTTGCCCCTGGGGGGGCGAGAGTCACACCCCAGGGGTGGAGTGGGCAACACCACTGTGTTGGCCCTAGTGGTACGATCTGCCCATTGGGAAACATCTGTGAGCAAAGTAAAGTTAGGTGCTGCACAGATGGTATCTGCATATGAGGAGAAGGGTTCCCCATGGGTTAGTTTAGTGGGCTCTGAGAGTATGGACAGAGGGATCCAACTGGAGACAGGAAGGCGTAAAATTGGAACATGCCCCTGCTGTTGTGGACCTGGGTCCTTGTTCTATCACCCCAATCAGAGAAGTATATCAAGGTATTGATTGTTCTCCCCTGGCTTTAGGCTGGTAGGGGGTCGTTTTGGACTTTTTTGCTTATGCAGGGTCATCCCCAATCTTTTTGCCTCCTGACTCCTATTTTTTCTGACCTGTTGCTGTTGGCTTTTGAACTCTGAGCACTTTATCACTCCTAACTGGTGCTAAAGTGCATATGCTCTCTGTGTAAATTGTAATGTAATTGGTTTTCCCATGATTGGCAAATTTGATTTACTAGTAAGTCCCAAGTAAGGTGCACTGGAAGTGCCAGGGCCTGTAAATCAAATGCTAATAGTGGGCCTGCAGCACTGGTTGTGCCACCCACATAAGTAGCTCTGTAATCATGTCTCAGACCTACCATTGCAGTGTCTGTGTGTTCAGTTTTAACTGTAAATTCAACTTGGCAAGTGTACCCACTTGCCAGGTCTAAACCTTCCCTTTTCTTACATGTCAGACACCCCTAAGGTAGGCCCTAGGTAGCCCCAAGGGCAGGGTGCAGTGTATGTCAAAGGTAGGACATATAGTAATGTGTTTTCTATGTCCTGACAGAGAAATATTGCTAAATGTGTTTTTTCACTGTTGCAAGGACGGTCCCTCTCATAGGTTAACACGGGGGATACCTTTAAATCTGATAAAAGTGTAGATTCCCTTTGGGAGCGGATGGACATGTGGAGTTTGGGGTCTCTGAGCTCACAATTTAAAAATACATATTTTAGTAAAGTTGATCTTAAGATTGTGTGTTCGAAAATGCCACTTTTAGAAAGTGAGCATTTTCTTGCTTATACCATTTCTGTGACTCTGCCTGTTTGTGGATTCCCTCTCTGGGTCAGTTTGACAGTTGGGCTGGTTGCACCTCACACTAGGCAGTGACACAAAGGGAGCTGAGGTGTAGCCAGCATATCCTGATGAGCCATCTGTGCTAGGAGGGAGGGGAGTAGTGGTCACTTACACCTGAAAGGGCTGTGCCTGTCCTCACAAAATGCAGTCTCCGACCCCCTGGTGAGTGTCTGGGGCCTGGCCTGGGCAAGGCAGGATTTCACATTCAAAAGAAACTTTACTTTGAAGTAGTCCTACTTCAAAGGAGAAATTGGGTTTAAGAAGAACACCCAAAACCACAGACTTTAGAAACACTTCTGGAAACAAGAGGAACCTCTGCATGGAGAAGAGCTGAAGAGCTGAGGAGAAGTGCTGCCCTGCCTGTGACTGTGCTTTGTGGAGCTATCCTGCAGTTGCTGCTTCTGCCAGAGTAAGAGGGCAAAGTCTGGACTTTGTGTGCCTTCCATCTTGTGAAGAAATCTCCAAGGGCTTGATTTAGAGCTTGCCTCCTGTGTTTTGAAGTCTCAGGGACAGCAAAAACTTCTCTCTGCTGGCACCTGGAGTCTCTGGAGAGACTCCTGCTCTGACAAGTGGTGCCCTATCCAGTCCTTGGGCCCTTGGAAGGAAAGCTGGTGGAAATTCAAGGAAAGCGACTTCGGACCGATGCCGCTGCTGATTCCGGTGACGCCGCCTGCAACCGACTCTGTGATCTTCGCTGGAACGCACCGACCTTTGCAGGCCCGATGACGTTGCAGCCCCGCTAAAGTCAGCGACTCCGTGGAAGTTGCCACACCACGTCATGACCGTCGCCACTCGAAGTGCGCGGATTCAACATTTTGCACAGACACCGCGATCCCCGACTTCGCGCATCGACTTGTTTTCACTCTTCACCAAAGGTACTGTACTTGATGTTCTAAGCGACTCCGTGTCCGGCGCCGCTGGTGTCGGTTTGTTGGGAATGACTTCGTCACGAAGCTGTGTTAACACCTCATCGAAGCACTTTGTGTTTCTAAGCACTATTTTTGAGTTTAATCTTTAAAAATTCATAACTTGACTTGTGTATGTTGGATTTTTGTTGTTTTAGTCCTGTTTTGTTTAGATAAATATTTCCTATTTTTCTAAACTGGTGTTGTGTCATTTTGTAGTGTTTTCATTAAGTTACTGTGTGTGTTGGTACAAATACTTTACACCTAGCACTCTGAAGTTAAACCTACTGCTCTGCCAAGCTACCAAGGGGGTAAGCAGGGGTTAGCTGAGGGTGATTCTCTTTTACCCTGACTAGAGTGAGGGTCCTTGCTTGAACAGGGGGTAACATGACTGTCAACCAAAGACCCCATTTCTAACATTGGTGATCAGCGGCTGGGATTTGGACTTGTATTTGTACTTGACATACAGTGATTAAGTGTACTCTACAGTTAGATTTTAGACCACTAAGTAAACACATACTACTTGTTTGGTGATCTTCATCACTGATTTAACCAACTCTTTGACATTCTGGACTGAAAGTATATATTTTGTAATCAATGTTTAGTGCCCAAATTGAATTTGAGATTCAACACTTTTTTAATGTACAGGTATGTGACTTCCTCATCAGTTTTCAGCATTTTCTTTATGGTTTCCTTCACACCATCACCAGAAAGATTTTTGAGATACTTGATAATCTTTCTGTTAACAGTTTCTTCAACTGCATCAAGAAATAATGAAATGTCTCTATCCGAGCAGTACATCTACACCACAAGTCTGCTTTTTGGTGATATTGAAAGGTGGTGGTGGTTTCAGGAAGGAGCAAGCTTTGTAACTGTTCACAGTATTGGCTGCCACTGCAACCTCCTTGTCAGAAATCAGGATCTGTTTCATTCGTGTCCCTACCCTGGCCCTGCAATGGGCCTTCCTAAGGGTGGTCTTTGATGCCCTCCATTGGCAGAATGGCTTTCTGCTGGACTTTTCGTAACTGCAGGTATGGACAGCTCTGTAAACACAACCCCAGACACTTCTCTTGGAGCCACCATCCACGGCTGTGTGATGACTCTGATAATCATTGCAGGTAAGCAGGTGACCCTTTTTTGTACTTGAAGGGTTGTGTTTTCAGTCTCTCTTTTCACACCTGGTTGCAGCGCTTCTGTTCACAGCGTTATCTGGCAAGTTACAATTATCTATGGTGGCTCTTTGTAAACCTGGTAGTATCCTCCTTCAGCATTAACGTTCCATATAGTGTACAATTCTGTCCTACATTACAGTGTGGTACTTTTAAGAGTGGCCTTCTTCATAGCCTCTTGACCAGTGATGCATAGACAGTAAAGCTATCCTTATTTTCAAACGCTTTACATCGACTTGAGTTGTGCTTTGATTCCACATGCATAAAGTGTTGATTCTGTACTATGACAGTGACACATGTGGCATGCACAAGCAGTTTGGTTGGTCCAAAGAAATCACTTAGTGAGAGTACGATGATTCTTCTAGTTGAAGGGTCCTTCTCAGCCTAGATAGGAACGCTTTCCTTATTTTCAAAAGCTTTACATGGGCTTGAATTGCGTTTTGAATCTACATGTTTGAAGCGTCGATTCTTTACTTCGTCAGCAACACACCATGCACGGAAAAGCATTTTGCTTCATCCACGGAAGTCACTCAGGGAGAGTCAGATCATTCTTTGGGTTACTTATCCCCTATCTCTTCGCCAGATGTAGCGTCCTTCCCAGCCTGGGTACCTGCCAACAACTATACCATACACGGAGCTAAATATTACACATCTTTATTATTTTGTGTCTAACTGTGAACTCAACATTTTGAATCAAGCATTCAATGTATTCTGCTCTAAGAACTACATCACACTGCTATGGGGTCTGTTCAGAGCCAAACGGGTTCCATCATAAAACTCACAAGACACTGCATTCACTGTCTCATCCTAAATATGTAAGTATTGGCCAATATCAGCAGGTTTAGGATGCAACATTTCAAAGCCACCCTTTGTCTATATTTAACCTGTTGGACCTGGCCCTTTTTGCAGGGTCATCCCCAAACATTTTGCCTCCTTCCTCCTATTTTTTCTGACCAGTGTTTGTTGGCTTTAGGACTGTGGGCACTTTACTACTGCTACCCAGTGCTAAAGTGCATATGCTGTCTATCTAAATTGTATTGGTGATTGGTTTATCCATGATTGGCAGATATGATTTACCAGTAAGTCCCTAGTAAAGTGCACCAGAGGTGCCATGGGTTTGTAAATCAAATGCTACTAGTGGGCCTGCAGCACAGATTGTGCCACCCACATGAGTAACCCTGTAAACATGTCTCAGACCTGCCATTGCTGTGTGCAGCCTTGCACTGACAATTCGAGCTGGCATGTGTACCCACTTACCAGGCCCAAACCTTCCCTTTTAATACAGGTAGGCCCAAGGCAGCCCCATGAGCAGGGTACAGTGTATTTAAAAGGTAGGACATGTACTGATGTGTTTTACATGTCCTGATAGTGAAATACTGCCAAATTCAGTTTTCACTATTGCAAGCCCTGACTCTCCCATATGTTAACATGAGGATTGCCTTAAAATATTGAGTTTGGGGTCTCTAAACTCACAATTTAAAAATATGTATTTTGGTAAAGTTGGTCTTTAGGTTGTCTGTTTGAAAATGCAACTTTTAGAAGGTGGGCATTTTCTTGCTTAACCATGTTGTGTCTCTGCTTGGCTGCTGAACCTCCGTCTGGGTCAGACTGATAGTTGGGCTGTTTGTGAATTCAATGTAGGAAATAATACTAAAGGAGCATATCCTGATGAGTCTTCCTGGGCTAGAGAGGGAGGGAGGAGCTGTCACCTGCACTTGAAAGGGCTGTGTATCTCCCCTCACACTACAGTCCCTTACCCCCTACAGTGTGGCTGTGGCAGGGCAAAGAAGAAGCAGGGTATTCTGCACTACAAAGAATTTCCTTTGAAGTTTGCCTAATTCAAAGCAGAAATGAACATAAGTATTAGACTGCTGATCCCACAACCTTAGAACACTTCTGGATCAAGAGGAACCTCTGACAAGGAGAAGAGCTGTGAGGAGGAGGATTGCCCCTTTGCTGTGTGTGCTTTGCTGAGTAGGCCTGCAGTTGCTGTTTCTGCCTTGGAGAGGACAAAGCCTGGCCTTCGTTGTGTATCCTTCTTGTGAAAATTCTCCAAGGGCTTGGACCAACTTTTCCTCCTGTTAAGATGTCTCAGGGACATAAGAGATTTGCCAGCACCTGGGCTCTCTTGATGAAATCCGCTGACTTGCCAAGTGGTGCCACATCCAGTCCCTGGGCCCCTGAAGGAGAAGCTGGCAGAACCAGAGTGAAAATCTACACACCGGAGCCGAGCAGCAGAAAAATAGACTCAGCACCCGCCACACGGCTGTAAAATCGACAACGCACTTGTCCTACTGCTGCAGAAATCAATGGGTCCCCAGCTCAGCATGACTTCACCATTGCCATGCGTCTGGATTTTCCAAGCATTGCCTCTGGGAGTCAAAATCTTTAACATCACCGCATGGCCCTGAGACTGCTTGCCCAGAAATCAATGCATCCCTTTTCTGCAAGGAAAGAATCAACACATCATTTACCCGGCGGAGAAAGAATCGATGCACGGCCTCACTTGCGAGTAATGAATCAATGCATCGCTTGCTTTTATAATGCATGCTCACCTGTGAGGCTTTATTTTTGACGCATACCATGTACTTTGTGCTAAAACAACACATCCATTGATTCTTATGGATTGAGTCTCTTTTTACTTTAAAAAATGATTTATTTTCTTGTGGATGCTGGATTTTTGGCATTTTGGTCTTGGTTGATTTAGATAAATATAGGCTATTTTTCTAAACTGGTTTGGAGCCCTTTTGTGGTGTTTTCAATGTGTTACTATACGTGTTTGAGCAAATACTTAACACATTGCCTCTGAGAGAAGCCTGACTGCTTGAGCCAAGCTACCAAGGGGGTGAGCATGGTATATCTGAGCTGTGTTACTCCCTTACTCTGACTAGAGTGAGGGTCCCTAATTGGACAGGGTGTAAACTGACTGCCAACTAGAGACCCCATTTCTAACCAATGGCATATATATAACATTATAATGTCTTTCTTTATCAAAACAGTTTTTTCTGTTTTCAAGCAGTATTTGAGTTTGAAGTAATAAACTTACTCCTTGACTACCATTTTTAAAAATGAGATAGGTGTCCATCAAACTCAAATTTGTCCTTTATACACTCAAGGTATGTCAGTTAAATGCAGCAGGCAGAAGGCAAAAAAGGCTCTGATTTTTAATTCCTCCTTGAGCGAACCCTAATTAAGCAGCAATTTTCTTTTTTTAACACAGGTCAACGGGTTTCAGCCATGCTAATCATGTCCTCTTCAGACCTCACCACAACACAGCAAGACAAGGTATTACTTTCCTACATTATAAACATATATACATATGATATGTCTATACATATAAACATAGTTGTATATATGTACAAACATAAATACAGTTAGGCCAATATTTATCAGTATTTCACACATTCACGCAACATGGCAAGCTACCTTGCTGCGCTGCACTGCGTGAAAGGGAGAACATAGGAAGGGGAATTATTTACCATTATATGGCACATTCCTGTCCTTTCCTAGAACTAGTGCACTTTTGGCAGCCAAGTGACATCACATACACCCTTGTTTCAAGCTGCAACAGTGGATGTATTGGGGGGGCGTGGCCACGCGAAGGATGATGGCGCACGCTTGATTCTGGAGCTCCGGAGGGGCCTGCAATTTATCCACAAATACCGAACGTAGTCTCGGGGTATCCCGCAATCACAGAGCGGGGGAGCCTGAGGAGACAGAGGGGAGCTGCGGAGCCCGCTCCGGACGCTGATGTGCTAATCCGGAAGGAGTCGGAGACTCCGGAGCCGGAGGCCGGATCTGCCCTAAAAAAGCCGGGGACTTGCGTGCAGGTGCGCGACCTGCTGAGAACGGGCCCCTACACGGGTGAAATCGGAGGTTGTAACAGCTGGCCGAAAACGGCAGCGGAGGACCGGGGAGCGGCTCCGACGTGCAGCTCGAGCTTGAGGTGAGCTGGGGGCGCGCCGGGGCTAGGGACACGGCCCAGACTCGGCGCTGGCGGCGAGGGGAGCCGGCGGACCCTGGGTCGAGGGGCAGCCGGTGCCCATAATACAGATTGGAGCTGGATTTCGGAGCCCCTGCGCGCTGCCCCCTTAGCTTTGAAAAGCTCTGGGGAAAAGAAGGAAAAAAAATAACAGCAGACGACGAGGAGGAATATCAGGAGAGCCTTCCCCAGAAAAAAAAAAAAAAAAAAAATTAAAATAAAGCAATCAAGACTGCTGAATAAAGTGTAAAGAGGGGGAGGGAGGCGAGGCCCCCCCCACCCCCCCAAAAAATTTTTTTTTTAAAAAAACAGCGACCCGACTGGGGTCCCCCCAAAGTCAAGTGGAACAGAACCCTGCGCTGAGGGAGGGTGAACGCAGGAAATACGGACCTCTGTTGAGCCCTGGTGAACGTGAACGACCGACTGGTGGGGGGAATCCGGGACACCCCAAGAGCACAAGGGACCTCCTGAGCGCAAGAAGCGGAACGGGCGACCTCTCAGCAGTCCGTGAAGGCACAGACCGAGGGACACAACCCAATCCGGGCTGGATCAGGAGGGGAGGACCCGAACAGAAGAGCGAGCATAACAATAGCCGCCCTGGTCCGCGCGGCGCGCCCCCCTGAATGCCTGTCACCCAAGAATCACCACAAAAGTAAAACCATGGACAGTACAACACCCGCTGAATGCAGGGGAGGAGAGCCACAGGACCCTCCACAACCCACGGTACAGGACACCTTAGACAAGATCTTGGGTGCAATAGAAGATACAAAATCCACGCTACAGCGCGACATCAATCAGGTCGCAGTTGAAGTCGGACTACTGAGGGCAGTCCACCACAGACTGGTGGACAGAGTAAAGGAAATAGAGAACACCTTGGCCGAAATTGCACCACAACAAAAAGACCTAAAAGCTGAGGTGACGTACCTTGCGGACAGGGTTGCACGTCTGGAGCAAAGAGCAGAGGATGCAGAAGGAAGAAGCCGCAGGAACAACGTGCGAGTGGTGGGTTTGCCGGAGGGGGCTGAGGGTGCAAATATGATGAAATTCCTGGAGGAATGGTTGCGCACAGTCGTGGCGCCGGGCTGCCTGACCCCCTTCTACACTCTGGAGCGAGCGCACCGGGTGCCCTCGAGACCCCTGGCCCCGGGCCGGCCTCCTCACGTGGTAATAGCCAGACTATTACACTACAGAGACAGAGACATCCTCCTACAAAGAGCCAGAGAAGTGGGCCCCTTTAAGGTGGCGAACGGGGAAGTGACATTGTTTCCGGACTTCACATTGGACGTCCAGACCAAACGAGCTTCATTCCTGGCAGTTAAGAGGGCCTTAAGGGACGAGGGAATCCAATACTCGCTTCTCTTCCCAGCCAAACTGAAAGTGCCAATAGACGGTAAAACTACATTCTTCCAGACCTCCGAGGGGGCGTGGGAATGGCTGGAGGCACGGGGGGCCCAGGTGGGACGACATGCGAGTGGGAGCCCGAGTGGGGGTGAAGCCCGTCGAGGCTCGGGAAAACGGCGAAATGGGGGCCGTCTTCGCTTGGCGCCAACCAAGTCATAGAAGGAGATGGGGAAAAAGGCAGCTATAGAGGCAGCTGCTTATATGAGCAGAGAAGAGTCACCTCTGGAGGGCTCAGGTGGAGAGTCAGATGACACAGTGGTGTCTTCCGTGGGGGGATCGGCCTGCTCGGTGATGCTCCCGAGGGTGACCCCGCAGACGGCGGACGAACTTTGATATTGGAGTACACAACGGAACCCCGAGGCGAGGAAGGAACGTGATTATGAGGCCCCTCTGGGTATGGCCCCCCCAACCAGAATCTCGTCCTTTCCGACAGACTGGCGAGACCTAGAGTTAAATGTTTGATTGAGTTGCACGGTTGCACAATTTTTGGGGCAGCCCTCCGTTTGAAAGGCACCCTGGGGAAGGGGAGTTGGGTTACATATTTGTTTGGTTTGGTGCCGCACTATGGGAGGTGGCTTGTCTGGGTTAGTTATCTAGTCACCCAGGGGAAGCCGACCATTGGGGCGGGCCGGGAAAGCAATGGTGCGACTGTCCCTCCGTCATGGCAGAGTATAACCTAATAACATGGAATGTGCGAGGGATGGGAATGCCAAACAAGAGACATAAAATACTGTCCTACCTAAAAAGGAGGGGTATTCAAGTGGCGTTGCTACAAGAGACCCATTTGGCAAAAGGGGAAGTGGAAAAGCTAAGATTCAGATGGAGAGGACAGGTGTTCGCCACAGAATACTCGGCGTTTTCCAGGGGGGTGCTGATCTGGATTCGTGCTGGGGTCCCCTTTGAAGTAGAATCCACCAACATTGATCCCGAGGGCAGGTTTGTGGTTTTAGAGGGAAGATTACACGGAATACTGATTGTCCTGAGCTGTATATACGCCCCTAATCAGGACCAGGTTCCTTTCCTGACACGGTTATCAGGCCAACTCACGCGGGAGCGGGTGGGAGGTCTCTTGATTGGTGGGGATTTCAATAGTGTACTGGATACAGACCTGGACCGCTCTACCCCACCACTGTCTGGAGCAATGACATGTAAAGTAGCCCAAAGACTAAGGGAATGGCTAGACACATGGGGACTACTAGACATATGGCGTGAGCAGCACCCTGCTAATAAAGATTATTCATACTATTCAGGACTCCACCGAGTACACACTAGAATAGACAGAGTGGTCTGCACAGCAACGATAATGCAAGGAATGGTCCTCTCTGAGTATTTGGGACGTACGCTGTCTGATCACAACCCCCTACTAGTGACCTGGAGAATGAAGGAGGATAGGCCCCCCATCCCGATGTGGAGGCTGGCTCCTGGAGCCTTGGAGGACCAGACATATAGAGACGAACTTCGCATGTACCTAGCTGACCATATTAAAATTAATAAAGGATCCACTGATTCTAGATCCATAGAGTGGGAGACTCTTAAAGTAACAACCAGGGGGTATTGTATGGACAATCGGGGTAAGACGTACACTTGAACGGGAATTGACTAGACTAGAAAAGGAAATGCATGAAGGGGAACGGAGACAGGGAATAGACGAACAGGAAAAGGAGAGGTATGCCCAGGCAAGGAGAGCCCACTCCCAGGCTGAGGAGCAACGCCGGTGCCACAATATGAAAAAATACCTGGCCTCACTACACTCAGAGGAGGGTAGATCAGGTAAAATGCTGGCGTGGCTGGCAAGGCCGGGAGGGGAGGGTGAGCCTATCACAAGGGTGATAGCCATGGACGGAGAGAGAAGACATAGCCCGGGCGCCATAAATGACGCCTTCAAAGAGTACTATACTCACCTATATAGGAAACCCGGTGAACTGAATGTCCCCGCCCTTGATATATTTTTACAACGACTCCCCCTGCCAACGCTGACAAATGAGGAGCGAGAGGGACTGGGAGCCCCGGTGACAGTAGAGGAGGTGTGTGATGCTATATCTCAACAAGTACCCGGGAAGACCCCAGGGACGGACGGCCTACCCATGGACTTTTACAAGAAGTACGGTACCTTATTGGCCCCCCGATTGGTGGAAATGTATTCTGAGGCGTTGAGCCGAGGCGAGTTGCCGGCCACGCTGAGAGAAGCACTGGTAATCCCCCTACCCAAAACCAAGTCCAAAGAGGCGTCGATTGCTGACTTTCGCCCCCTGTCAATGCTGAACAACGATTTCAAAATACTCAGCAATGTCATGGCCAACCGGTTGCTCGACTACTTACCCACGCTGATACATGAGGACCAGAACGGGTTTGTCCCGAACCGGAGCACATCCCTCAACCTAAGGCGCCTATTCGCTATCTTACATATGCCCAGGGAAGTGAAACCTGTGGCGGGTGTGTTGCTTGCTGTAGATTTCGAAAAGGCTTTTGACTCGATCAGGTGGGATTACTTGAGAGCAGTGATGAGGCAAATGGGGTTGGGGGAGGGTTGGGTAAAATGGGTGGATCTGCTATATGCATCCCCCATGGCTAGGGTAAGGACAGGCAGGACGGTGTCCGACACCTACCCAATACACAGGGGCACCAGGCAGGGATGCCCACTGTCGCCTCTACTATTCGCCATATCCATCGAGTCACTGGCGGCCCAGCTGCGAAGAGACGGTGCGGGTAAAGCGATACAATGGGGGCAGGTAGAACATACAGTTTCCCTCTATGCAGATGATATACTTATCTACCTCAAGGATGGAGAGACGGGACTCCCCTGGGCTCTGGAGGCTTTGGAGCATTTCGGGACCCTGTCGGGGCTGCGACTCAATAGAGGCAAAACATATGTCTTCCCTTTGCTGACGAACTGTGACCACCCCGTCTCGTGCCCGATGGATGTGGGCTGGGCGCCGAGGACCTTTAAATACCTGGGCATACAGGTGTTCCATGAGATGGGGGACCTACGTGACGGTAATCTTGGAAGGGCGCTCCGATCTCTACATGCCTCTGTGAGATTCTGGCGTTCCCTGAGGCTAACCATAATGGCGAGAGTCTCACTGACTAAAATGATAATACTGCCCCGCCTACTCTATTACTTTGCAAACTTACCACTACTGATCCCAACGACGTGGTTCCGCGAACTTAATACACTGATCAGGGAACTCATATGGGACGACGGCCGCAGGCGCACGGCACTCTCGACACTCTGTAGACCAACGCACTTGGGGGGTCTGGGAGTCCCTGACTTTGAATTCTATTACTTAGCTTCCCAATTACAATGGGTTGCAGGATGGCTGAGCGGAAGGGGACAACTGGACAGATATACCGCACATGGAGAGATTGGAACAGAGAGGATTGCTGCTCATATGATAAGCATGAAAAGGACTAAGCAAGCAGACAGTCTGATGACGAGAGTAGCAGCAGCGTGCTGGAAGAGAAGTGCGAGAAGAGTAGGGGTAGGACAGCCATACTCTCCGGCGCTACCGCTTTCAGTGCTGAGGGAAGACACAGATGAGAGGAATCTGGTGGGCTTGGGGCTGGGACCCTGGAAGAAGGCAGGTGTGGCGACAGTGGGGGAGCTCTTCAGAGGGGGGGTGATGAGGTCCTTCACGGAACTAACAGAAGCGGGAGTCCCAATGGGACAGTTCCTCCAGCATCGGAAACTAATACACACACTTAAAGAACATTGGGGGACGATTAATGCAGAACCCCCCACACACAGAGTGTTACATCTCCTATTGGTATCTGGGGGTGATTGCCACTTAATTGCTAAAATGTATAGGGCCCAAAATGAGGAAGCACTGGATGCACTGCAGCCCCAGAGAGAAAGATGGGAAAGGACGGTGGGCAGGGAATTAACGGACACGGAATGGGGCAGGGCTCTAGCATACCCCCGGACGGTCTCTCGAAACACCCGGTTGAGATACATACAGTACAATTATATTCATAGAACATATCTTACCCCGCACCGACTGACACTAATTTACGGTGGAACCCCAAAGACATGCCCCAGATGTGAGGACGTAAGCACAGACTTTGATCACATGGTGTGGAACTGCCCAGAACTCCAGCAGGGATGGGTTGCAGCGCTAGCGGACCTTGCACGAGTATTGGAAATAGAGCTGACTCTATCCCCAACTATATGCTTACTTGGTGTGAAATTGGGTGTCCCACTCGGGAAGGTGAAGGGGCGCTTTCTGGACCTTGCACTGGCTCTTTATAAGAGACGGATCATGCTGGGCTGGAAGTCCCCCAGGCGCCCAACAACAGGTGATTGGAGGCGCGATGTGACGAAATGGGCTAGAGCCGAACTACAAGTGCTTAAACGTGAGGAAGCGAGGGGCCTGCGCCAAATCCCTATTGCTCCGGCTTGGGAAGAAATATTATTAGAATGGGACAATTGGACAAGAGAAGGAGAGGAGATAGGGGTATGACCAGAATAACCAGTGATATGGGACATGAAGCAACAGGGCGAGTTGGAGGTAAGGTTAGAGGTGAAAGGGATTGGGAGGAAGGTCGGGGACCACATGGGATGGAAAAGCGAAGGAAACAGGCGAGCGTAACACTGCGCAATAGGGAATAGACAGACCCGTCCCAAGGCACAGTTATCCAAGACCGAGTGGGTAGAGACAAGGGATTTGGGGTGGCACCGGCACGACCTCTATGGGAAAAAAAAAAAAAAAGAGGAAAAAAGAACTCAGCCCAGCAATGGAGGGCACCGTCTCACAATAGCGCCACCACGTTAAAATAATAGGGTTTGTTAGTTAAAACTGTTAAATAGACACAAGAGTAAACTAGGTTTCCAGCGCGCACACGGGAAGAGTGAAAATCTAAAAATCACAAGCGTATCAAGCATACCGGGACTGGTATGCTGCAAGTTACAAATGTGAATTTAATGGAAACCAGTTAATGGCACGAAATGTATTGCATATGTAAAACAGTGAAAAGTTAATAAAATATATTTAAAAAAAAAAAAAAACAGTGGATGTATTGCAGGCAGAATTTTTCAGTGCAGGAAAGAACACCACACCAAGTAAATGTTACAAAATAAGACCATAAAAGGCCAGTAATACCACCACATAAACAAATGCTCTATTGAGGTGCTGTTAAACTGCGATGTTCGATAATTAGAGAATTATGAAAGATAGGCCTAGGTAAGAGAGTCCAATATAAAATGCTCCCACATGTGGTCATGCCAGGGGAAGCGTGGGTGTGCATGCAGGATAATAATAGGCTGGAGAGAGACACACTATACACTAACCACAGGAATGGGCCGACAAAAAAATAGGCTCTTATTAGGAGACAGGAGAATCGTAGAACATCTAAATGTGACATAATTCAAAGCACATACATGAGAAATGGGCAGTAATTAGCCCTCTTATTTCCAGGACAGACTTTGGTCTAAAAAACGGTGTAAAATATGTTTTTACCATTTTTACTAAGTCACTGTCTGACTCCCTGTAAGTGCTGTCAAGCATGAATTAAAGAATGTGTGAGTTGCCACACCATTGAGGGCAATAACAAATTGTTCCCACCAAGTGTGGCTGTTAGGCACACTATGAATAATGGCATGCATGATTAGAGCAGAGTGACATTTATCATGACGTGCGAGGCTGCAAAAAAAAAACCTTCTGTTGAACTGCTTGTAGGGCATCTTCTAGATAACCACCAAATCTCATGGAGAGAGGTAAAGCCAGGCTGCGGGGCTAAAGAAGGTACCTCCATGCAAGTTAGAAACATGGATACATCACAGCTAAGTAGAAGGAGAAAGGTCGGGAGTATAGCGACTAATAATGGAGCAGTAAAGGAGCCTGTGAGCTGTATAAGGGGCTAAATCAGACTAAACTGATGGAAAAAATTTAAACTAAAGCTGTAAAAGCACACAGTTAGGTAACCCTTCAAACATAGTGACTGAATTTGATATGTATATACTTATGTTAAATCATAGTTTTTAACTGATGTGAAAAAAGAAGGTTTTTGTAGGCAACATAGAATAACATACACTACTGTATATGTGTGACAGTTATTGATTAACATTTCGACAATGTACGGTACATTTTTTATACACAGTAAAGACACCATGTACATCATATTAGATAGATACCAATTGGACCTTATAGGAGAGCCTATAAATTGTCGAATGACTTTTCGATGGATAGGTAAGTAAAAGAGTACAGAGTATGAGTTAAGTATGATTTAAATATTAGAGGCGGCCCTTGTATTCTAATTAACTAATGTCATGTTCCTTAAGGCTATTTACAGCAGTATGACACTTTTCCATACATCTAGGGCCAGATTCATCAAGGTTTTATTGCCCTTTCACCATGCAATGGGGTGCAAGACTGACGCAAAGCCTAAGTAAAAATCTTCAAGTCAGGCAAGGCCACCTTACGTGGCCCTGCATGGCTTGATAAATCTGAAGTAACGCAAGGCAGCGCAAATGACTGCCTTGCAATATCCTGCTGCAGGGAGGTGGTACATGGGTAGAGTGTGAGTGTTCCCACACAGCCACCCATGTATTTTGGTGCATTCCCAGATTTAACATTAGTGGTGGACCTGGGAATGTGTCTAAATCCTGTGCCTCCCCAGGGGAGGGATAACAAGGAGAAATATCTTTATTTTGCCTTGTTTTCCCTTTTTCTACGTGTACTGCATTCTGCAGCACACATAGACAGAGGAAAATGCCTCAGGATTGTTTTTAAAACAATCCTGCCTACACCGCAGGCACTCATGCAGCATGATGCAACAGTGCCTGTGTTGGTGATAGGTGGCCAAAAGTACTCCAGCACAAGGAAAGCACAGGAATGCACCGTATAATGTTTAACACTGTGCATTCCTGCCATTTCCCTTTCATGCAGCGTAGCACAGCAAGCTGGCAGTCTTCCAGACTGGCCTATTATGAGTTATGCAAGGAGGACCACCGTCCACCAAGCAAAAATGTCAGACCTCCAGCATTGTGGTGGCCTGCAAATAGGCGGTGCAACCTCCAGCATCGTCAGTACCACGGCCAACCACTGAGCTCATTACAATCACACAGTCGCCGTGGCAGTCCCCTCGTGGTGGTCAGCCAAATGGTGGTCCGGACAACGGCGGTTTGCGGTCACAAAGTAACAGACAACTGCACATTGGATCGATCCAAAAACAACACAGCAGACACACAGTAGCACAGTGGACACACCTGCAAAGAACACTACAGTATAAAACACACCCCTTCACAGACCACTACCCTTTTAATTTCCACTGCAAAACACAGAAGCCCAAGCACCTTATTTTCCGTAGACTTCATAGATAGTCACCCCTTTCTTCACCATCCCATAGAACACCCTGCACACACTTTTGTCAATTTGCACCCTATTGCACTTCCCATGTTCAGTAACTCCCTGTCACCTTTACATTTTTACCAGCATGTCACATTCAAAACATTCCAGTTTTTCCAAAGGTGAGTTGAGTCATGGTGGATGAACTCAAAAGAGTAGAGTCACAATTGTTTGAAGCCCAAGTCAAGCATACTCCTCTCAGTAGGAAAATGGAAATGTGGGAAAGGATCCTCAACAGAGTGAATGCTGTAGGCACCACCCTGAGCACAAAGGAGACATTAGGAAGAGGTGGAAGGACCTCAGAGGCAAGGTCCATTCGCTGGTCTCCAGGCACCATCTGCAGCCCAAGAAAACTGGTGGTGGCCCTCCCAGTGCCCCAATAATACCCTTTCCTTGAAAGGAGAAGGTCTTGGCTATCCTGCATCCTGAGGGCGGGACAAGAATATCTTGGGGAGTGGAGTATTAGCACTATCTATGTGTACTGTTGGACCTGACTGCACAGCTACCAATGCCCATCTCATACCATATATCCAAATGGTGCCTGTAAGTCTTTCAATATCAACAAATCATCCCAGGACTCATGGTATGTCTCAATATGTAAATGTATGTCCAAACCTAAATGTCTGCATACAGATGTGTAATGCCCAATATATGTATAGTGTGTGTAGTAGAGAGAGTTACCTGACTGCAATGCCTATGAGCCACTGTTTCTACAACTCCAAACTCCAGCACAGTGTTCTTTTGTCCAATGACGCTGTCTCAATTGAAGTACACTTACCTGGAAGGATCCCCTTTGTCAAGTGTTGGGAAGTAGAGGGAGTGACATGACTGCAAAGCCCAGTAGGCCCTGTTTTCCCTAACTCAAACCACCAGCCCAGTGTACACCTGTCCAAAGACCCCTGTTTGTAGACTCCCAAATGAAGGGTACGCACCTAGGGGGATAACATTTGTATAGAGTGTGTAGTACAGGGATTGACTTGACTGCACTTCCCAGGAGGCCCTGTTTTTGTAACTCCAAACACCAGCACAATATCCACTTGTCCAAAACCCTGTTTGTCATCGCCCAAATGAAGTGCACTCACCTGGGGGGATAACACTTCTACAGTGTACGTAGTAGAGAGAGTGACCTGCCTGTAACGCACAGGAAGCTTTTTTCTGTAACTCCAAACATCAGCTCAGTTGTGCCCTTGTCCAAATACCCTTGTTTGCTAACTCTCAATTGAATTGTACTCACATGGGAGGATACAACATGTCAAGTGCTATGAAGCAGAGATAGTGACCTGACTGCGAATCCCAGGAAGCCCTTTTTCAGTAACTCCAACCACCAGCCTAGTATTCACTTGCCCCAATACATCTGTTAGTGAGCTCCCAAATTAAGTTTACTCACCTGGGAGGATATCATTTGTCAAGTGTTGAGAAGTAGAGGGAGTGATCTGACTGCTAAGACCAGGATGCCATGTGTCTGTAACTCCATTCACCTACCCACTGGTTACTTGTCCAAATATGCTTGTTTGCTAACTCTCAATTGAAGTATACTCACCTAGAGGGATAACATGTGTATAGTGTGTGTGTAGTAGAGAGAGTGACCTAACTGCAACTCCCAGCAGGCCCTATTTCTATAACTCCAACCACCAGCCCAGTCTGCACTTGCCCAAATACATCTGTTTGGTAACTTCCAAATGAAGATTACTCACCTGGAAGGATCCCATTTGTCAAGTGTTAGGAAGTAGCGGGAGTGACATGACTGCAAACCCCAATATGCCCTGTTTCCCTAACTCCAACCACCAGCCCAGTGTACACTTGTCCAAAGACCCCTGTTTGTCAACTCCCAAATGAAGTGTACTCATCTGGAGGGATACAATTTGTATGTTGTGTGTAGTAAAGGGACTGACTTGACTGCAACGCCCAGGAGACCCTGTTTCTCTTACTCCAAACACCATCAGTGCCCACTTGCCCAAAGACCCCTGTTTGTCACCTCCCAAATGAAGTGTACTCACCTGTGGGGATAACATTTGTATAGTGTGTGAAGTAGGCCTTGGGTCTGTAACTCCAAGCACCAGCACAGAGGTCACTTGTCCAAACACCCCTGTTTGTCAAACCCCACATAAAGTAAACTCACTTGGAGGTGATCAAGCATAGATCATGCACTAATCAGAGAGTCATAGATGTGTCTGTCGACTAACCAATGTGTCTTGCTAAACCAAAATGAAATTATTGAGGACAGGAAAAACACCTTACACATTGTGTTCAACAAGCATTCCTAATGCTTCAAGCCGCATCACCAGATTAGTATTTGCAGCGGACACATTGACACAGCACTGTGCACATGATGACTCCTGGCACTTACACAACAAAATCCAGGGTCTGCCTGCATTACAACCAACTAGGCCTACAAATGGTCAAGTCCATATCTTGCCTTGCCTAGTGTTTTGGCTGCACTTTTGGTAATATGTTATTTTCAGGCCATCCTCCCAAGTGCAACTGATCTGCACATCTCATGAGCTGCTTGAGTCAAATTGGGCTGGCATGCTACACACGTGTCATATCAAATCACCCAATGCCATGCTTACTCAGCACAATTGAATTACCTACAGTTTAACTTTATACAAGGTCTCTGCTTACTGTAACTCTAAACAGTTGGAGGTAGATGTCACAATGCAACCAGTAACGTATATTTTACATCAACATTTCGAGCTGCTGCTGGGCATGCAGAGGCCACGGAACATACTGTCACCATCCCCCTGATGAAGTCCTCAGTGAAGATAACACTTGTGGACATGGAGGACTGTTCTGGCCAATCTGGGCAACCTGATCAGATGGTAACAGTGAGTTTCAATATGCCCACAACTTCACCTCCCAGCTCTGTTGCATCAACATCACAGGCAACCATTCGGGCCCCAACCTGTGTCCCGAGCACAGTGTCTACCATCTTGTGCCCTTCAGTCCTGGATCCTGAGTGGCAGCGCAACACTTCAGACAGTGAGGGCACAAGCCTTTGAGGGTAGAGTACATGGGGGGGATTCTATGGGCCAGTGGGATGAGGCCAGTGGGGCTACTCTTGACCAGGACACCATCAGCCATTGTCTTGAGGGTCTTCCAGGAGTCCCAAGGCGTGATAGGCCAAGTGTTGACCGAACTCCAGAAAATCAAGTAGGTACAGAGGGACATGCATAGGGACATATGGGAACAGATGGAGGCTCACAAAACTAACATGGCCTCCCTAATATGGGTGCTGTGGGAGATACATACCACCCTGAGCAGGACTTTTCAACAATAGTCTATCCTTTCCTTTGGCTCATCAACACAAGTCCCATCAACATCAGTGCCAGCCACTGGAAGGGAGGCCTTGCTAGAGGGACATGAAGCTCCAAACATTCCTGCCTCTGTAGCAGCAGAGTGGGGACGTCCAGAAAAGAATCCAGGCGATGCAGATGGCAAGAAACCCACCACTGCCAGTAATAAGCCTCTCCTTTAAAGATCCCCTTTGTGTTACAAATTCACTCTGAACTGATCCTGAACCACCTATCATTTCCAATGGGAGGAGTACTCTGGACTCCCAAAGGTGTGGCATCTAATCCATGGATTTCATTCACCATGACTTACTCCTAATCATTTGAATTTTTGTTGAGTAATGTCACGTATATTTTATGTTAGTCATAGTGGTACAATAAAAGCACCCTTCACTGACTCATTGTCTGCTGATTTTGATTTCATATTCAGCCAAGTAGATATGTCAGACCATGTGAACCATACAATGATGATCCAAGCTACTTTTTCACGATGGGATATGTTGATGTTGCATGTACACAGTGTTCAGCTTAGGAATACAACCCTCTCAAACAAACACATACATACAAGTGTCTGGACAAACCAAACCTTTTATGACAGTGTTACACAAAGGCTGTCAATATGTCTGAACTATTAAATATCAAGAATGCTTGACTCATACTGAGTAAATGAACATATTGACAGGTGCAGACCCCCAGACCACGGAAGGAAGGGATTTGTCAGACATTGTCCTGTAGAATAGGTAAAAATGTAAGTGGTTGATGTCAGCAGCTTCAGCCTTATCACATACCATGCCAAGGTATTTCAACATCACATAATCTAAGATACAGACAGATGGCAGTACAACAGTGCAAGATCATAGGGCCATCATAATTCAGTGCCAATGCATCTGGTGGTATGGCACAAACAAATGTCAGTGTTGTGGCACAGGCACTGTGGCCTACAGTGATGAAACACATCTAGAGCTGTATATAGGTCATACAAGTGTTTAGCCAATGAGAAGGAAAAATGACTTGGTCGTAAGCTAGGACCACATGTGTGATGATCACATGATGCATCATGCCCACCACAGGACTCAAAACAAGTGCAATGGACACTTAAGAACCTTCACCCAAGCACAGTGCAAACTGTCTTGGTATAGGTCTCATACACCCAAACTCTGCAACCTACATTACCTGGAACAATCCATGTCCACTTTGTATGTCAGAACAGTATCACATACCTGCCAATGTCACAACTCTGAAATGCCCACATGAAGATGTCATGGTGAAGGTACCTGTACAGAGAACAAAGCAAGGAGTATAGGCGGCGGTTCCAACTGTGGTATACAGAGCCGTAGGCTAACATTGTTATCTGTGACAGTCACGGCCCAATGGCTGTGTCCGTCGGTGGTGATGACCGCCTATGTGGTGAACGTGACCACCAAATTGTGTAAATTCAATGTGCAAGTCGGACACCTTGTGCCTGTTGTTGAAGTGTGTGTGGTTTCAATGGGATATGCATGATGCAGGTATTAGTGACCAGTACTACATGTTGTGTTCATTAACAGTGTGTTTGTGTGATGTGTTTTTGGGGTCCTACATCCTCCTAGTGTTGGATGCACATTACTACGCAAGGAGACTTTACTGCCATCCAATGACATTTCTTTCTTTATGATGATTGTACATGTTAAACAGTATGATTGTGAGTCATTGAGGATCTTGTAAGCAATGTGGATAGTGTCACAGAACTTTCAACCCATATCTGGCCTTGCAATACTGTTGTCCTGAAGGCATATCATGACACACTCTGTCCTTCATGTTGCCCCACAAAGCACAAACCATATTGATGATGGCCACATAGGCCCTCATTCTGACCCTGGCGGTCGGTGATAAAGCGGCGGCCAACCCGCCAACAGGCCGGCGGTCCAAAATATGCAATTCTGACCCTGGCGGGAACCGCCAACACAGCCCGTCGCATTAACACTCCGACCGCCACGGCGGAACAAACAAACAGCGCGGCGGTCACCGCCAACAGCCAGGCGGCAGACAATGTACCGCCCACACTATCACGACCCACCAATCCGCCACCTTTTCCGGGGCGGGAGCACCGCCGATAAAAACACGGCGGAAACAGACTACGAACGGGAAAACGCTCACCTCTACGCACTCCATGCGAGATTCCGGCAGTATGGAACCCGAGTTACAGGTCATCCCCGCACTCCTATACCTACTCCTGTACCAGGAGCACGCCCAGCGGCGCGGAAGACATCGGTGAGTACTGCACCTACGACACAGGGGAGGGAAAAGATTACCGGCACACACCCACCCACCCACACCCACTACAACACACACATCAATGCATTCCCACAGATCACTGTCACAACCCACAAACCCCACCCTCCGAAATAATGCAAAGACCAAAAGAAGAGATCTTAAACGGGCAGATATATTGAAAAATGGACAGCAGTAATCCAAATAAATAAATAAACTATGTACAAAATATATACATCTACTATATGTAGTCCAACCACTGTCCGTGGACCACAGGGGTCCTGAGCAAAGGGGCAAGGCCCAGTCCCACGACAAGAACTCCACGGAGAGAACACTGCAGGGGCATCAGAAAGAAAAAAGGACAGGCACCTCAGGGGGAAGGGAAGGGGGGGCACCTCAGCCACTTGAGTACACAACGCCAGATCCACGAGGGGACTCCATGACCACTGGCCCATCCTGGGGAGTGCAAAGCCACAGTCCATACAGTCCATACCTTAAGTGGCCTGCCCACTGGCCCTTCCTGGGGAGTGCAAAGCCACAGTCCATACAGTCCATACAGTGGGTGGCCTGCCCACTGGGCCCTCCTGGGGAGTGCAAAGCCACAGTCCATACAGTCCATACAGTCGGTGACCTGCCCACTGGGCCATCCTGGGGAGTGCAAAGCCACAGTCCATACAGTCCATACAGTGGGTGGCCTGCCCACTGGGCCATCCTGGGGAGTGCAAAGCCACAGTCCATACAGTCCATACAGTGGGTGGCCTGCCTACTGGGCCATCCTGGGGAGTGCAAAGCCACAGTCCATACAGTCCATACAGTGGGTGGCCTGCCCACTGGGCCATCCTGGGGAGTGCAAAGCCACAGTCCAAACAGTCCATAACAGACTCCACTGCCACTGGAGGAGGCATGTTGGCCAGAGGACATCCTGCAGCCCTGCCCGAGACAGATCCTGCCCTGCCACGTCTGCCAAAGGGCCAGCGGTTCTTGCCTGGAAGGGCCCAGTTCAGCGGTTCTTGCCTTGAAGGGCCCAGTTCAGCGGTTCTTGAGACGGCGGTCCCCAGCGGAGCGGTGCTGGAGACGGCGGGGCCCAGTTCAGCGGTTCTTGCCTTGAAGGGCCCAGTTCAGCGGTTCTTGCCTTGAAGGGCCCAGTTCAGCGGTTCTTGAGACGGCGGTCCCCAGCGGAGCGGTGCTAGAGACGGCGGGGCCCAGTTCAGCGGTTCTTGCCTTGAAGGGCCCAGTTCAGCGGTTCTTGAGACGGCGGTCCCCAGCGGAGCGGTGCTGGAGACGGCGGGCCCAGTTCAGCGGTTCTTGCCTTGAAGGGCCCAGTTCAGCGGTTCTTGCCTTGAAGGGCCCAGTTCAGCGGTTCTTGAGACGGCGGTCCCCAGCGGAGCGGTGCTGGAGACGGCGGGGCCCAGTTCAGCGGTTCTTGCCTTGAAGGGCCCAGTTCAGCGGTTCTTGAGACGGCGGTCCCCAGCGGAGCGGTGCTGGAGACGGCGGGGCCCAGTTCAGCGGTTCTTGCCTTGAAGGGCCCAGTTCAGCGGTTCTTGCCTTGAAGGGCCCAGTTCAGCGGTTCTTGAGACGGCGGTCCCCAGCGGAGCGGTGCTGGAGACGGCGGGGCCCAGTTCAGCGGTTCTTGCCTTGAAGGGCCCAGTTCAGCGGTTCTTGCCTTGAAGGGCCCAGTTCAGCGGTTCTTGAGACGGCGGTCCCCAGCGGAGCGGTGCTGGAGACGGCGGCCATTCTATGGCCAACTGCTCATTGCCTGGTGGTGCCCTCCTGGGCAGCGGGGATGGTGCTCCTTCAATGCCCACCTGGGCTGTGGGTGGTGGGGCCCTCCTGGCCAGCTGGGCTGGGTCCTCCCTGGGCAGTGGCTATGGGGGTGGTGGGCTCTCCCTGGGCAGCTGTGACGGTTCCTCCCTGGGCAGCGGCTATGGGGGTTGCGGGCTCCTCCTGGGCAGCTGTGACGGGTCCTCCATGGGCAGCAGGCCTGCTGCCTGACTTCTCCGCCTTGCTGCCCTTGCCCTCCTTAGTCGGGAGTCTGTGGCCCTTTCCTCCCTTTGGAGCTGTGGCTGTTGACGGTGGCTGGCTAGTGTCCAGGGGGGATATAGAACCCGGGCTCCTGCGGCGGCCCTTCCGCCTTCTGCTCCTCTTCCCAGGGGGTGGGCTGGCTGTCCCCTTGCTGCTGGGCGAAGATCCAGACCTGCGGGCTGGTGGGCTCCAATACCCCTGCACCCTTGTCAAGGGGGCTGCAGGGCTGGTGGTGGCTGAGGTGCTCTTCTTACCCCGACGAGAAGGAGGGGGGGGCTCAGGGTCAGGAAAGAAGGTAGCAGTAGAGAGATAGATTTTCTGGGGACAATGGATAGTGGTAGGTACAGTGGGTATGGGAGTGGAGGGAGAGGATGTGGTTGTAGGCGAAACAAGTTTGCTGTCTTTGGGTGCAGGTGCAGGAGCGGGAGGCTGTCGTGAGGTGGATGGCTGTTGGGTGGGTGGGTGGCTGCGTTTGTGTGGTGTGGAAGAGGGGGTGACAGACACAGTGGGAGAGGACACAGGGGACGTGTAAATGGCAGTGGGGGTGGTGACTGCACGTGTGCGGACTGTACTGGAGGGTGTGCTGGTGATGGAAACACTGGCTGATGGTGAGGTGAATGAAGGTGTGAGTGTAGACGTCACAGGGAGGGAGGAGGGAGACGAGGAGGTGGGGGTCACAGAGGTGGTAGTGACTGTTGGCATGTCTGCATCGGAATGTTGCTTGTGTGAATGTCTGCGTGATCTGTGGTGCTTATGTTTGGATGAGCTGCTCTTGGGTGTTGAGGTGTGTGCAGGCTGGTCTGATGGTGTGGGTGGGACAGGCAGAGGAACAGGAGACTGGGGGGAGGGAGTTAGTAGAGGGAGGCAGGAGACAGGGACAATGGCTGCCGTCAGTGCTGAGGCCAGAGCCTGGAACGATCGCTGATGGGCAGCCTGACCCGAATGAATGCCCTCCAGGTACGCATTGCTGCGATGAACCTCCCTCTCCACCCCCTGGATGGCATTCAAAAGGGTAGTCTGCCCAACAATGAGCGTTCGGAGGAGGTCAATGACCTCCTCACTGAGGGCAGCGGGGGTAACAGGGGCAGGGCCTGAGGTGCCTGGGGCGAAGGAGATGCCCGGCTTCCTGGCAGAGCGGGCACGGGGCGAACGCTGAGGGGCTGCTGGGAGGGCGGAGATGGTGCGCTGGGTGGCGGCTGTACCTGTAATGGCGGGGGGCACGGATGGTGCCACCCCCGCAAGGGAGCTCCCTTCCGAGGACGTGTCCGTGTCGCTGCAGGGTCCAGTCGTCCCCGTTGTGGAGCTCCCCTCGCCCTCCGTCTCACTGGTCCAGTCAGACTCTGTGGCATGGCCCTCCTGGGCCATGTGAGATGCAGCTCCCTCCTGCCCCGATGCCACTTCTCCTCCGCCTGATGATGCTGATGCACACAAGCACAGAAAGACAAACAAAAAGGGGGGGGGAGAGAGAAATAAAGAGATTTTGAGTACATGGATCACCGGTACAGTTAGCGGACATGACAGACACAGATGCCCCCTGCACTAAGTTGCGCACTTGGGGTCCGCTACGCATTCCGTGGAACATGCCCTACACGCCTAGAGTTGACAACTGCACCCATGGATGACACGGCCCAGGGATGGCTGTACTGGCACACTACTGAGGGTGGTGGCTGGGGACACAGGGGCTTACGGGGGTGCCCAGCCTACAGATATCGCCCTGGCCTAGGGGGACCCACAGCCCTCTTCCCCCACCCAGACACCTCCACTGCGCGACAACAGAGTAGATTATGCTTGTACTCACCCCCTTGTGTCTGCTGTGCTGCCCTCACGCGCCCATCCAAATCAGGGTAGGCCACCGCCAGGATCCGGAACATCAGGGGGGTCAGTTGACGGCAGGCACCCCGCCTACGTTGGGAGGCCATCCCCAGCAGAGACTCGGCGGTCTTCTTGGTCCCGCGGCGGATGTCCTCCCACCTCTTGCGGCAGTGGGTGCCCCGTCGATGGTGGACCCCCAGGGTCCGGACTTCCTTGGCGATGGCACGCCAAATCCCGATGGGCGCGGACCTATGTGACACGTACAGGGAGGGAGAAATACCACGTTCAAGTTTGTCTGCATTTTCGTTGCCAGTGGCCCAACGCCCCCCATCCCCGCCAGGCCCCCCGCCATGCCCCCCGCCAGGCCCAACATGCCCCCCATCCCCGCCATGCCCCCCGCCAGGCCCAACATGCCCCCCATCCCCGCCAGGCCCCCCGCCATGCCCCCCGCCAGGCCCGACATGCCCCCCATCCCCGCCATGCCCCCCGCCAGGCCCCCCGCCATACCCCCCGCCAGGCCCAATATGACCCCCATCCCCGCCAGGCCCCCCGCCATGCCCCCCGCCAGGCCCGACATGCCCCCCATCCCCGCCATGCCCCCCGCCAGGCCCCCCGCCATGCCCCCGCCAGGCCCAACATGCCCCCCATCCCCGCCAGGCCCCCCGCCATGCCCCCCGCCAGGCCCAACATGCCCCCCATCCCCGCCAGGCCCCCCGCCAGGCCCCCAAGCCAGCCAGTGGCCCCAAATCCATATTGAATTAAACTCACTTGTTGGTCTGGAGGACCGTAGAGTAGCGCATACTGGGGGAGGACCCCATCCACAAGTTTCTCCAACTCTTCTCCAGTGAAGGCAGGGGCCCTTTCCCCAGGCGCAGCAGCCATTGTCCCTTCCAGACCGAGGTCACAGCAACACTTGCAGTATAGGTCCTCTCCTGTGAAAGTTCAAGTCGCGAGTGAATAAGTAGATAGAAAATGGCGGTCACGCCCGCGGCGGTGCGTACCGCGGCGGTGCGTACCGCCACCGCCGGCGCCCTTCGCCATTGGCTCCTGAAACCCATAGGCTTCAATGTTAACCAATGCGGCTTCGCGCCGCGGTCTTCGACCGCCGACCGCCGCGGTGTGCCACGCCAGCGCATTGACCTCACATCCCATTGTCACACTTCACAGGTCAGGCAGCCGCCATTTCGAGGGTCCACATGGCTCAATTTCAACTGCGTCACACAGGCCTAGGCCTTGCATAGCCACTCATACACGCCATTCACTGCATAGAGAATCGTTTACTGTGCAAGCTGTGAGTACGTACCTGTGGGTTGCTTGACTGTGTGCTCCATGTTGTCCTTCCTAGGCACCGTCCGCTGGGTTTGGCGAGGAGACGGATGAATCCTCCCGTGTACAGGCCGCTGGTGGACCTGTCGACAATGGAAGCACGCCACATTATCCTGACCTACCGGCTTGACCGTGCCACTATACATGAACTGTGTGCCCAGCTGGAGCCCGACCTGATGTCCCCCATCCACCAACCCACAGGGATTCCCCCTCTGGTGCAGGTCCTGTCAGTACTCCATTTCTTGGCAAGTGGGTAATTTCAGACAACAGTGGGAATTGCTTCTGGGATGTCTCAGCCCATGTTTTCGAAGGTTTTATCCAGAGTGTTGTCTGCCCTGATGAAATACATGAGGAGCTACATCCTTTTCCCTGAGGTGGGCGAATTGGCTACAGTGAAGGGTGATTTCTATGCCCTTGGACATATTCCCAACGTCATTGGTGCCATTGATGGGACCCATGTGGCTTTGGTTCCCCCAAGAGACAGGGAGCAGGTGTACAGGAACAGAAAAAGTTACCATTCCATGAACATCCAGGTGGTGTGTTTGGCTGACCAGTACATCTCGCATGTAAATGCCAAATTCCCTGGGTCAGTGCATGACGCCTACATCCTAAGGAATAGCAGCATCCCTTACGTAATGGAACAGCTAGAGAGACACCGTGTATGGCTATTGGGGGACTCTGGGTACCCCAACCTGTCATGGCTACTGACCCCAGTAAGGAATCCCCAGACCAGGGCAGAGGAACGGTACAATGAGGCCCATGGGCGTACTAGGAGGGTGATCGAACGCACCTTCGGCCTCCTAAAGGCCAGGTTTCGGTGCCTGCATATGACAGGTGGATCCCTAATGTACTCACCTAAGAAGGTGTGTCACATCATCGTGGCCTGCTGCATGCTTCACAACCTGGCTTTGCGCCGCCAGGTGCCTTTCCTGCAGGAGGATGGTCGAGACGGTGGTGTTGTGGCAGCTGTGGAACCTGTGGAGAGTGAAGAGGAGGAAGATGACGGGGATGAAACAGACAACAGGGACAGAATCATTGCACAGTACTTCCAATAGGACACAGGTAACAATTCAAACATAATTTAGTAAATGTAAACTACTCTCCTGCATCTCTGCTGCCTGTCTATTTGCCCCAGTGTATGATGACTGAGTTGTGGCTTTTCCCTCCCTATTTCAGATCTGGGGTCCCCACTACGAGTCCTGTGCTTCGTTTCCCCATGGACTACAGCTTTGTGGCAGCTGTTTGTTGACTTCACTATGTACAAGGACATATTTGCACTGTCATGTCAATTACAATATTTTGAAATCACAGCCAGACTCCAGATAGTTTTGTGCAAAATAGGTGTTTATTTCAGTGCTCAAAATGGGATGGGTGGTTTCAAGTGGGTGGGGGCTATGGTGAAGGAATGTCCATGGCAGAGTCCAGAGTAACAGTCACACAGGTGCATTGTCCATAGGCCTGTGGAGAGATGGAGCATGGGCAGTTCAAGGATGGACAGGGTGACAATGTGGGACAGTGGGATGACATCAGGTGGTATCCTTTGCTGGCGGGGGTCTTGACATCTTACTCTGTCTTCTTGCGAGATCTCAGGGCCCTCTTGCGGGGTGGTTCATCTCCTGCAGGAGGTGGGGGTCTGGTGGGCTGCTGTTGTGCGGAGGCCTCCTGTCCACTAGCGCCGGCGGAGGTGGTTGGCTGTTCTTGGTCCAGGCTAGTGGCAGGGGCCCTTTGTTGTTGTTGAGTGTCCGTCCTGGTGTTGATGAGTTCCTGCAGCAGCCCTACCATGGTAACCAGGGTGGAGGTGAGGGCTCTGATGTCCTCCCTGTACCCCCGATAGTGTTCCTCCTGCAGTACCTGGATCTCCTGGAACCTGGCCAGTACCGTCGCCATCGTCTCCTGGGAGCGGTTGTATGCTCCCATGATGGTGGTGAGGGCCTCGTGGAGAGTGGGTTCCCTGGGCCCGTCCCCCCCCTGTCGCACAGCTGCCCTCCGAGTTGCCCTGTTTCCCTGGGCCTCTGCCCCCTGGCCGGTGTGCCCACTACCACTGCCCCCAGGTCCCTGTTGTTGTTGGGGTGGTGGGTTATCCTGGGTGCCCTGTAGTGGTAGACACACCGCAGATTGACGCGCCCTGGAGACAGAGGCATGGGCCCGCTGGGTGGGAGCTGTGCTGGTGTTCCCAGAGGGGTTTGGGTCTGTAGTGGCCTGTGGCTGTCTGAGGGGAACCGACTGTCCAGAGGTCCCCGATGGTCCGGGCTGGTCATCAGTGTCCAGGTCGACAGAGCTGCTGTCATCGCTGACGGCCTCTTGGGTGGGGGGTGTGGAGAATTCTGGGCCCTCCGTGGCGGTGTGTTGGCGGTCGGGTCCTGCAGGGGTATAGAGGTATGGTTATAGTTTCAATGTGTGCCATATGGGTGTATCTGTGGGTTCCCGTGTCCCCAAGTGCTGGCATTCGTGTGTGGGGGCTTTGGTGAGGGTGGCTTGTGGGGGGGATGTGTATATGCATTGGGCATGCTTTGGTGATGGGTGTCCATGCTTAGTGGACGCATGCAGGCCTAGGTTTTGGGATGTGTGGGTTGTGATGGTGAGACATTGGCAGGGAATAGGTGTGCTGGGGGTGGGGGTGAGGATGGTGGTGGGGGTGAGGGTGGGGGTGAGGATGGTGGTGGGGGTGAGGGTGGGGGTGAGGATGGGGGTGGGGGTGAGGGTGGGGTTCGAGGATGGGGGTGAGGGTTGGGGAATGATTTGGCATGCAGGTGGGGGGGAAGCAGTATTGTAGCTTCAACTTTTCCAGAATCCATTCCTCCGCCGACTCCTGCGAGGCCGTCAGGATGCAGGATGTTCAAGACTTCCTCCTCCCATGTTGTAAATTGTGGGGGTTGAGGTGGGGGTCCTCCGCCAGTCTTCTGCACGGCAATGTTGTGCCTGGATACCATGGAACGCACCTTCCCCCGTAGGTCGTTCCATCGCTTCCTGATGTCTTCCCGATTTCTGGGGTGCTGTCCCACAGCGTTGACCCTGTCGACAATCCTCTGCCATAGCTCCGTCCTCCGGGCAATGCTGGTGTATTGGACCTGTGTGCCGAAGAGCTGGGGCTCTACCCAAACGATTTCCTCCACCATGACCCTGAGTTCTTCGTCTGAGAAGCGGGGGTGTCTTTGGGGTGCCATGGAGTGGTGTGTATGATGTGTGGGGTGGAGTATGTGTAGTTAAGTGTGTTGAGTGTGGTGGTGTGTGTTGTTTTGTGTGTGGATATTGTGTGGGTGATGGTGTAGTGTGCCTCTGTGTGATGGTGTTCTGTGATCGCTGCTGTGTCTCTCAGTGCTTCTTTTTGGATTTTGGTCGAAGGGGTTTGTGGGTGATGTGGGTGTGTGTTTTATATTGTATTGTGTGTGTGGGAGTGGTGTGTGTATGTGTATCAGGTGTGTGGAATTCAAATTGTCCAATGTGGCTGAGTTTTGTTCGTTTGTGTGTATTCTGACCGCGGCGGTGTGTACCGCCAATGGAAAACCGCGTTTGAAAGACCGCCGCGTGGATTCGTGGGTCGTAATGGCATGGGCGTATTTCTGTTGGCGTGACGGTGGAGGTTTGGTCACCTCCACTTTTCCGCCGACCGCTGGTCTGGCGGTCTGTTGTGGCTGTCGGATTTTCGGAGGTTTGGCTGCTGCGGGTCAGAATGACCGTGGCGGATTACCGCGACCGCGGCGGAATTATGGAGGATTTCTGACCGGCGGTAGGCGCCTTTTACCGCCGAGGTCAGAATGACCACCATAATGTATTGTCATGCATGGAAGTGATGGGTATGTGAGTGTCCTGTAGGTTCTGTATGCTCAGCCTGCACAGACCAGCATCTGTCAAATGCATCTACCAATACGGGGCATAGTCCAGGCTGTGGGACAGTCACTGTTGTTATGCACCTGTGGCACTAAACCCACTTCCTGTGTACCAGTAGATCTTGTCATGTGGCCAATATCATGCTCCAGTGGCAAAACTTGCCCTGAATGCCTCTGTCTGTTGACTAGATTAGGAATGGGTACATTCCTAGTCCATATGCGCAATTTCCATCATTGTAAATGTGTGTCTTTGACTCATGACAGGTTCCTTACTCCCACCGCTCATTTGTCACATTCACATAAGTCAAAGTTGTCCTGTACAACCGTATTGCACAAATGACAGAACTACAGTGCAGACAGTGTGTAGATTCCAGGGAGGACATGGCAAGTGACTTAGTAGCTTGGTCAAATAGCACAAATTGTACAATGCTTACCTTTGTATGTTGGATGCCATTTCTGATTTTAGACACATATGTCCAAAGGAATGTTCTGTGGTGCCGGTACATACTACAGAACACCCCCTGAAGTGGCATGAGTCTGCATTTGGTAGGTCACATGTCCATACATGCACAGGGAAGACATTGTCTGTACCCACCATTTCAGCCCCTTCATTGTCACTCAAGTATAAGGTTGAAGTCAGTACCATGTACTATGGAAGTTGCCTGTAGGGACTGTATGCAGTGAGTCTGGAGTGGTAAATGGCTTTTGTCATTTTACAGCTCAGCAAGGTTGGCACTGTGTCAAACCTATGCTTAAAGACTTTGCTGTACAAATGGCAAAAGACTTTGTCACTATCTAGCTCGGCATGGATAGCACTGTGCTGATCCAATGCTTAAAAACTTTGCTAGATAAACAGACATTTGAGGTGAGCAAATCTAGGGTGTCGCTGGTGTTGCAGAGTGCTCCTTACTAGAGCTGCTCTCCACCTAAACCTGGGAACTACCCAGAGTTCTCTCTTCTTTTTTGCATAATGTATGTGTCACTATAACCCTAAAAGGGATTTGTTTTTCCACCTCAACGCAGTCTTCGAAGCAAAGCACTCTGGCTGCTGGTGATGGTGTAAGGGTCAAGAGCACGACCCTTAATATAGAATCACACAAGAGAAAAACACTGCACTCCCGGGGAATTCTTCGGCAAGTATATATGTATATATATATATGCTTTCACTGAAGAACCAAAGGTTAGAAGGAAGTTAAAGTTAGGTTCACATTTCAAGTGTACAAAACCATAGAAAATCAGCAGTTATAGCTACCTCAAGTAACTATAACTTGTGCCCTACGGTAACTATAACTCGCACCCCAGCCATGCAAAGTTTTTTCCTAAAATGCTTTACTGCAGATATTACATTGATATTATCGAGCATGTTATCAAAGATGTCATAGGTGCTGTAATCTGTGGGGTAATTAGCAGTGTATGGTAGCGATGTGGGTTATAGTTACCTTATAGTTACTTTAGGGCTTACCCTGCAGTGCCATTGGTTCAGCAAGCACAGAGCTGCGTCGACAGCAGCTCTGTGCTTGCTGAAGCATTTCATCTCTGTCACCTGCACACATGCAGGGGACAGAGATAAAAGCTTTGCTGTTGACAGCGGGATCTGCTTCAAAGGTCCCATTGCCAAACAGCAGTGTTTGCTGCATCCAAGCCAAGATAACAGATATGTCCCAGGTGTGGACACCCTAGGGACATAGCAGGAGGTGACAGTGACAGGAGTTGTTCCTGGCTATCATTAGTAGTGTGCCTGTATTTGAGTATGTGTGGTGTTTGTGCTTTCTGTATTGTTAGAGCAATATGTGAGGTTGTGTGCAGTTCTTTTGTCCCCCATGGATAGGGTGTGTGTTGTGTAATGAGTTATGTATATGCAGAAAAATATGTTGATGTCATGCTATTGTGGCATGTTTGTGCCGATATGTGTTTATTGTTATGCTGTGTGGCTTTGTGTTTTTTTACTGTTGGAGGCTGCATATATTGTGCATGGCATAATGGGTTCGATGTGCTTTGTGTGTATGTGTGATGTGTGTATTGATTGCTAGGTTGTATGATGGTGTATTTGTGTGTGTTCCATCACAGATGGTTGTTCATTGTGCTGTATGTGTCCAGTCCCTGGCCAGTGTTAGTTGTGAGCGTGTGACATGTGTTTACATTTGTGCAGTTGTAGTGTTGCTGTGACGTGTTGGTATGTTTCATTGAATGTGTAAGGCTGGGCCTGCGTTGTGTTGCTGTGCATAACTGTGTGTTATTGACGTGTGTTGTGTGTGTGCTAGCGGCAGTGTGGCTGCTGTGTATGTGTGGATGTCTCTGATGTAGAATGTGAGTGTGTATGTCACTGTTCTGTTACATGTGTGTGTATCTTAGCCCCCTGAGCACTGAGGCAGGTGGGAGATGTTTAGTTGCAAAGGGGAGAATCTCCCCTTTCCAAATGGTACCACTGCCAAGTGGATTCCTGTTTGGCTTTTGTCCAGAGAGCAGGAATCGACCCACTAGGCACCGACGGTACCTTGGGCAAGGGATTTTGCTCCCCTCAACAATTTTCATATTCAGTCTTTTTGTCCCCCCTGGGGGCGTTGACGGGGCAATAGCCCCTGAGTTGCCTCTCCTGGGGGGCAGAAAGCCCACTAGGATGTCAGGATTTTTTTGTTTATTTAGTTTAGGGGTAGGGGCAGGCCATAATGGCCCTATCAATGCACCAACCCCCCTAAAAATGAGTACAGTTGTTCTGCCCCCCCCCAGGAGGACATATGGGGTAATAGCCCCCAACCTGCCCCCAAGGGGGGTAGTATGCCCAATAGGACACCAGGGATTTTTTTATTTATTTAGTGTAGGGACGGGCCATAATGGCCCTATCAATGCCCCCATCCCCCAAAAAAGAGTCTTTCTGATCCCTGGGGTGGGCAGATGGGGGCAGAAAGCCCCTAAGCATGCAAGGGAGTTTTTTGTTTATTTATTGTAGGAGTGGGGTGGGTCATGATGGCCCTGTCAGTGCCCCTACCTCCAAAAAAAGTATAGTCTTTCTGCCCCCCCGGGGGGGCAGATGGGAGAATAGCCCCCAATCCACCCCATGGGGGCACAGAAAACCGACCAGCACACCAGGGAATATTTTTTTTATAATTAGTGTAGGTGTGGGAGTTGTCCACGATGGCCTTGTCAATGCCCCTAACCCAAAATTAGTGGGCACAGTCTTTCCACCCCGTCCTTGGGAGGCCAATGGGGGCATTAGTCCCCCAATCTGCCCCCGCAGATGGACAGAAAGCCCACTAGGACACCAGGGATTTGTTTATTTAATTAGTGTAGGGAAGGGAGAGGGCCATGATTGCCCTGTCAATACCCCCCCCAAAAAAAGGTGACAGTCTTCCTGCCTCATTGTGGGGAAGATGGGAAAAGCCTACTAGGCACCAGGGACTGTTAGGGGTGGGTGCTGCCCGGAATGGGCATGGCAATGTCTCCCACCCCAAAATAGGCACAGTATTTCTGACCATACTGCTGACTAAAACATATCATCCAATTGGCAAGGTAAAAGAGATTTGACTCTTTTGGGTGTTGATTTCACATATGGGTCAGCAGAGCTTGGCTAATTATCAATATAGTCACACTTGCAATAGTGAGTGGCCGCACTTTTTTGGGCTTGAGTAGGCTGCCACCTGGAAAAACCTACCAGACCCAGTCACTTCTGAAAAATAGACATCTGGTGGAAGTCCAGGGTAGTGTGCTTCAAATGCACCCCATACCATTTCTTATCCATAGTGGCCAGCAAATCCCCAACTTTGCCTTAAGCCATGCATTTCCCCTACATTTCTGTGATGGAAATGTCTGGAATCTGCAGGAATCCACAAAATTTCTACCACTCAGCATTGTCCCACCTGTGCCAATAAAAACTCTGACCCACTTGTGTGGCTGGGCCAAGTGCAAGGGCCCAGTGCAAGGATCATATTCGAGCCTCATTGCCATGCTTATCAGGATCTCAAGAGGAGTTACGCCTATCTTCCTGTTTGGAGTACGTCTCATATTCATCGGGCTACTTCAGAATAGTTGAGACATAGACTTTCACCAGTTTATTCTTTGAGCGTGCCATTGGCACGTTCCACTTAACCTGAAGTTTGCGGTTGATACCTACAATGAAGTCTCTGCTTGTTTTGAAAAGTTGTGCAGATTATTTGCAACACCTCAATTTTTAAGTGTGCACAATAATTGGTCTAAATAGAATTTGGGAGTCCCAATTCTTGGAATCAACTCCTTCAACAACAATTTGGCAACTGTAAGGCTATCTGCTCTTCTCGTGGGAAATGCTTCCACCAATTTGGTAAACAAGTAGACTATTACCAAGACATATGTCAAGCCATTACACCGTGGCATGTCAATAAGGTTTACCTGCAATTTCACAAATAGGCATTCTGATTTGCCAATGTGATTCATAACCATAGCAGTTTTCTTACCCTGATTATTTTAGCAGGACATTAGGCAATGACTTCAGACATCCTCAGCAACGTGTTGAAATTCTGTATTGTCCCTGGACTTCAGGAAGATTATTACCAGACTATGGCCGTCATTACGACTTTGGCAGTATTTTGGCAAGACCCCCGTGTTTGTGGCTATCACAAGAACGCCAGTGTTGACGTATCCCACCTGCCGTATTAAGGACCATATTTATACTTTTTGACACACAACTGCGCCAACCTCAAACCGGACTTGCGCCTTTTTTTTGACGCACAATCCCCATTGGCATGACTCTTGTCTTAGCAAAGACAGGAGTCATGCCCCCTTGCCCAAAGACCATGCCGAGGGGACTTATGTCCCCTGGGCATGGTCATTGGGCATAGAGGCATGTAGGGGGGCCCAAATCAGGCCCCCCTATGCCACAAAAAAAAAAAACGTAAAAGAAACGTAACTGAACTTACCTCTACTTCCCTGGGATGGGTACCCCCATCCATGGGTGTCCTCCAGGGGTGGGTAAGGGTGGCAGGGGGTGTCCCTGGGAGGAGGGGAGGGCACCTCTGGACTCCTTCCGAGCCCACAGATACCTTGATGCCTGACCTGACCCAGGTGTTAAAAAACGGCGCACATCAGGCTGTGCGCCGTTTTTTAAGTCCCACCCCCTCCTGTGCCTCAAAATGACGCTGGGGGATGAATAAGGCACACAGGCCTTAAAGTAATTTTTTGGAAGGGAACACCTACCTTGCATATCATTAACGCAAGGCAGTTTCCTGCTTCCAAAAAATGACACACATGATGGAATTTTGACGTCCGCGGGGTCGGGCGCCAAAGTATAAATATGGGGCACGGTTTGTGCCAAATGTGCGTTAAAATTTTTGACGCACATTCGGCGCAAACAGAGTATAAATATGCCCTTAAGAGTTTACAAAGTATTCTGCCCAAAAACAGCCACAATTCTGACACCACCAGAACAGAGGAGGGCAGGAAAGAAGCGGTTGCACCACCTGTACCGCTACACCAACAACTTTCCACTCACCCCATTACGATTCACAAATCAGCACAGCAGTCCTTCTATTGTGATAAACCATTTGAGGTCAGAAACACCAGTCTCATGACACACTCCGGATAGAACACAATACCACATTGGACAGTTCGAAAACCCCACACTGGACACACATCCACACACCACGTACACCTACTCACAGCAATATATCACACATCCCCACACAGCTTTTGCACAACTAACGAATTACACAGACCCGGAGAATCCTCAGTTTAAACATATAGCACATGTACACCATAGACGTTCATACACTTCACAACCACCACACACACCACCACAGCACCACTAACACCATACACAGATCATAACTACACACACATACACCATCACCTACCACCACTCACTGCCAAACCCCCACCCCACCAAGAACCTTACACTGCACCCTAAACACACAGCACCCCCCAACACAACCACCATGTCATGCCAAAAGCACCCACGCTTCACCGATGAGGAGTTGCGGGTCATGGTCGATGAAATCTTCAGGATAGAGCCACAACTCTTTGGAGCATAGGTTCAGCAGACCTCCATAACCAGGAAAATTGAGTTATGGCAGAGAATAGTCGACAGGGTTAACTCAGTGGGCACCCATCCACGCACAAGGGAGGAAATTAGAAAGAGGTGGAACGATCTACGCGGAAGGTGCGTTCTATGGCGTCCAGGCACCAGCTGGCAGTAATGAAGACTGGTGGTGGGCCCCCGCTTCCTCCCCCAGAGTTCATGTTGTGGGAGGAGAGGGTCTTGGACATCCTGCATCCTGAGGGCCTTACAGGAATACCTGGAGGACTGGACTCTGGTGAGTAACTAACACTACCCTACCAGTAAGCCGTCCTATTCAGCATGCTTCCTCACCACCCAATCACAACATCTCACACTACAGCTCCCACCTACTCACCTAATGCCCCTCTCCTGCATGCCACACTGCCACCCACCCCCAATGCCCACATACTCCCTGCCAAGTGTATGGATAGCACTGCCAATAACAATCACTACGACTTCCACAATGCACTAGCCATCGACCACAAAACCTGCATTGTGGACATCACATCACTCCTCTTCCTTGTATGACAAGTGCACTAGCTACACAACTGGATGCTCCAACTAAGGAAAACTACATGGCAATAAAAACAATGCTATGGCACTACACAATGGTAAACTAACCCAGACACAGCCTCGTCACCAATCCAAAGGGGCACTAATCCAGACACACTACCCTGAAATGGACCAATCTTGCCCAAGACAGTACGGAGGTATACTCCATGCACCACAGACAGGACAAACATTCTTGCATATACATATACCCATTTCCCATTTGCATACCATGCAGAAATGTACAGCCATTCCCAAGATTATACCGAGCAAGCCAGAATACCCATCAGCTAAAAGGGCAAAACCTGTCATGTGAACCATCACACAGGAACACAACCAACCCATTGAGCTAAAGTGACAAAGCCTGGATGCAAACAAGCCCAAGGAGCATGGTACACATGTCCAATCCACCATCCACAAAAGTGTTAGCAGTGCTGCAGCTGTCAATGCCATTGCTGCGAATCAAGCTGAGCAACTGTATGCATCGGACTAACAGCAAACCATACACACCCTCAGCATGTAACTCTTTCTGACTCCATCCACAGGTACCCCCTGCCACAGCAACAACAGAGGGGTACCAGAGACTGCCAGCCCTCCTCAGGATGAAGGCCCCAGTGAGGACAACGCCGCTGGATGTTTGGACAGAGACAGCCTACCTGGCCCATCTGGGACCCCTGGTCATTCTACCACTCCCTGCCTCACCCTGCCCACAATAAACCCCCCACCTTGTGGCAACAACTCAGCCAACCCTTTGCCCCCAAACCTGTGCCCCAAGGACTTGTCAATCATTAGTATGCCCCACAGTATAGGGACCTGAGTTGACCCCTCACACCCAAGACAATGAAGGTCCTGGTGAAACTGGGAGTGGGCACATCATCCCAGGGGAACTTGCACATGGGAGCAGGAGGCATGGGAGGGGACCACTGGGCCGGTGGGAGGGACAACCAAGGGAGGCATCTGACCAGGAACCTATCTCCCAAGTACTGAAAGCATTTCAACTATTGCAGGACAAGATGGCCCAGATCATAACCATGATGGGGGAAAACCAGAGGTTGCAGAGTGAATACAACCAGGAGGTCTTGCAGCACTGGCAGGCCCACAATGCTACCATGGCCTCCATTGCAGGGGTGCTCAGGGACCTCATCACCATCATGAGTGCTTCCTCCACTACCAGCAGGCCCCTTCCAATGTCCACATCACACCTGAGCCTTCTACATCTGCAGCTGCTTGGGGTATGGAGGCCCTGCCAGAGGAGGCACAGGCCTCAGTCACCCCTCCCTCAGTAGCTGGAGAACCCCCCCTTAAACATAGATGTCCATTCAGACATTTTGCTGGAGCACATGCCAAGACCAAAACCACTGCCAGGAAGTGACTTTCTGCTGATAGCTCTCTCTTGTGTGCCACTAAGACACCCTGTTGACTGTTCAATGCCTAAACTTCATTTTCCCATGGTCCGTGGACACAGGACTTGTGCTACCTACAGCTGTACTACCTATTCTCAGGTTTCCTCTACCATGCCCCCACTCATTACCTGCATGTCACGCAAGTCACAATAAGTACCATTGATCACTGCCACTGCATATGTGTAATTATTTGTACAGTAACAAAAGTATGTTTACCTATTTGTCAAAGTGGAATGGGCCACAATCCAACAGTCAGTGCAAAGGACTACAGAGGGAGGTATCCTCTGCAGCAGGCACAGTACCACAGATATGTGTCAGGGCTGAGGGAGTCATTAGTGTTGACACACACCAGAGTAAATCTATACATCAACCCTGCAAAAAAGAAATACAGGGATCACCATGAGGATAGGCATGGTTACAGCTAAAGCCCATATGTAGTTCATAGTGGACATGCCCAGTGTAACTGACAGCTGAACAGGGCATGACAGATAGCACGTCTACAGCACCAGTCAGAGGAAATAAATCACCAAACACTGTGCAGGCGACCTCTCGTGCTAAAATCCACAATGTGCTTCGTATCCAAAGAATGCAGAACATGCATGCCTCAAACAATAGGTATGAGTGTCAAACATAAACAGTGCACTGTCAGTAGCTGGAATGGCAGGAGAACAGGAGTATGCAGGAGACATTGCACAATACTGGCCTGTCCATGAGAGATGTGATGCATCCAAACTGCAGAGAGTACACATGTGAGAGAGAATACATTATAACTCTGCACCTTATGCAGTCACCTCCCACATCACACATGTGGGGGAATGAACACATTACACCACCACTGATGTACCAAATCAGGAGGACCATAGATGAAAAACCAATGTTGAAATACCACACATGCAAATACACAGACAACATACCTGTTTGTTACTGGAAGTACTGATTGATGCGCTCAGCCCTTGACTCAGCTTCACCTTCCTCATCTGCCTACTCATCACTATCCATTTCTGCATCACGTGCCACTGGCCCAGCTGCCTCCTCCTCATCAGCTAGTAAGGGTAGCTGACGTCTCTGGGCTAGATTGTGAAGCATGCAGCAGGTCACTATGATCTGGCATACCTTTTGAGGAGAGTAGAGAAGGGTACCTCCAAAAACACGCAGGCACCTGAATCTGGCCTTCAGGAGGCCATTTGTCCTTTCAATTACACACCCATCCCACAGTGGGCCTCATTGAAATGGTTTTCCCCTTCAGAGGCAGGGTACCTCACTGGTGTCAAGAGCTACGGAAGGTTAAGATAGCCAGAGGCACCTGTGTGCACAGAGGTAGGACTTGTTACAGGATAGGTACAGCCACAGGGAACGGTGGGATGACAGGTGCCATAACAGGGGCCTACAACCACATGCTTACATACCTATGAGCCAAACCCACTCTCTCTGTTGATGGGTCATAATGTGTGGGACATTGCTGTTCCTCAAAATGTAGGAGTCATGCACAGATCCAGGAAACCTGGCTGTCACTTGAGAGATGTATTGGTCTGCCACACACACCACCTGTACATTCATGGAGTGGTAGTTTTTCCTGTTCCTATACACCTGTTAATTGGAACTGGGAGGGACCAAGGGTGAATGGGTGCCATCTCCATCTATGGCACCGATCATGTGAGGGATGTGTCCCACATTATAGAAGTCTGCCTTCACATAGGCCAGATCCCCTCGTTGGCGGAGCCTGATGTAGCTGTCCAGGTGTTTCAAAGAAGCACACAGTACATCCTTCAACGCAAGACTGAACATGGGCTGTGACATCCCTGCTGTCATCTGAAAGGAACCTGTAGCAAGAAAGTGTAGCACTGATAGAACTTGAACTGTGGAAGGGATGGTATATGGATTACATATGGCAGGCAATAGATCTGGCTTCAACTGGGTACATAGTTCCATGATGGTCTGACAATTCGGGCGATAGGTTTGAATTATGTGCCTCTCCTTCAGGGTTGCAAGGTCCACTAGCGGACGGTATACTGGTGCATGTCCCATTCTCCTCAGGACAGGATATCTAGGATGGAGAGGATAAATAGCACAATGTCAAATTAACACCACACATGTTGGCAAAACACATCTAACTTGCACGCAACTAACACTATTCACATGAAGCACACTGCTGGGACACATATATTGGGCATGCTGAAGCAGCATGGACTTCTCCCTTGATGCACACTGCTGCACCTGAAAAACTGTGTCGGACATACATCACATATGTCAAGTTGTATATGTGCTACACTGACTTGTCTGCACTGTACCTGTATGTAGTCATACCAAATACCTATACTGTGACACCTCCAATCAACCAATGAGTATCAGGACATGCTGGTCATCAGACACCCAGCAACATAGGGTCACTGTGTCATGCATCTCACATGTATGTGCCAAAACATGATTGCACTACTTAGGCCTACCCCGGTATCTGCTGTATAAGGTGTATGGCACACACAGCATAATGGCATGAAATGTGCCTAAAATGGCAGCCACCTGACCTGCAGCACTGGACAAGTGGTAGTGACCTAATTCCACCAGCGTATGTCGTCATGACAGTAGGTGGTCGCAACCGCTGTGCAACTTCTCATTGGGTAACATTGTTGCCTTTGGAAGATTGAGGCAATGGCAGTCACTGCCGGCGGTGACAGTCCTGTACGCAGCGGCTGTGACCACCATTTTCTGCAGCCTAGCTCACTTGACTCCTGACACTGTAGCAAGCAAGACTTCCACTATGTGAGCTGCTGTGTAGTGTCTCTGGGAGCCATCATGCCATGTCCTTCAGATGATCATGCCCCGCCTTCACCCCAGAAGAACTAGAGAGGCTGGTGGATGAGTTCCTCCCTATGTATGGACAGCTTTATGGGGTACCATAGGAGCAGGTGAGTCCAATGCAATAGACATGTGTGATAGAGGTGTGTGTGTCTGAGGGTGAATGGCATACGTGTGCTAGTCAGGGAGTAAATGCATGCAGGGGGCATGGAGTATATGCATGTGAACCGTGAGGATGGGTATGTGTGGGCATTTTTTGGTTCTGGTGTTTATAGTCCACTACTGTTGGTATGGTGCCAGTTGACATATGCATCAGACTAACAGCAAACCATACACACCCTCAGCATGGAACTCTCTCTGACTCCATCCACAGGTACCCCCTGCCACAGCAATAACAGAGGGGTACCAGAGACTGCCAGCCCTCCTCGGGATGAAGGCCCCAGTGAGGACAACGCAGCTGGATGTTTGGACAGAGACAGCCTACCTGGCCCATCTGGGACCCCTGGTCAGTCTACCACTCCCTGCCTCACCCTGCCCACAACAAACCCCCCAGTCGACATAACTTTCTCTTTCTGTCTGTGTCACCCATTCAGGTCAACGTCCATCAAAATAAGGGGATTTGGCGTGCCATCAACAAACAAGTGCGGACCCTGGGGGTCCATGCCCAGCGGAGCAACCCTTGTTTCAAGTGGTGGGAGGACCTGAGATGCTGGGCCCAGAAGACCTGTGCGACCCAGGTGGGGATGTCCTCCAAATGAAGGAGGGGTGCCTGTCGGACCCTGACCTCCCTAATGGCCCCCATTTTGGCGGTGGCCTACCCTGAGGGGGATGGGCATTTTAGGGAAGCACAGCAGTCACAAGGGGGTGAGTACTCACTGTACCCTGGGACTTTGCTGGCCATTATTGGGATTGGGTGCCTAAGTGCTGCCATAGTGGCATTTCAGTTAATGTTACATGTGCCTCAAAGTTTGGAAATGGGCAATAGTCCCCCTTGTTGAGTATCTTATGTAGTTGTGTCCTCATGTTCTTCTGTCCATGGATTTTCATCTCCCTGTTCCATATCTCTCAAAGTCGGTAATGTGTAGGTGCACAAATGACATGGGCACATGTTGGCTCCATCTTGACTCTATGATGGATGTGAGTGTCAGTAGTGCCCTAAGCACTGAGTATGACCATCTCCAGCCATCTGCATCAGTGGCTCAGAGGTGTCAGTCCACTCCCATCTGTGTAGGCAAACTGTATATTCCACTGTGCGACTTTCCTTCCATCCCTAGGACTATGTAGATCATGTACTGTATCTGGTCTAGATAGATTGTGGGGCTGACATTACAGTTCCACTACTGAACTGCCCTTCATGGGACAGGAGTACTGGCCTGAGAGCTAACTAGGCATAAATAGGTGATGTGCTGACTGTAATGTATGTGTAGATAAGCAACCTGGGACCCTGATATATGCAGATTTGATAAGGTATGATTGCACTGTTCTAACATTGCTGGAGGCTATCCTTGCGGGGATGTGTCCTTACTATGGGTTGATATTGGTGGTGGTAAGTGCCCTTGGAAATCCAAGATGTGACAACATGGTGTGTATATGGCATGCATAAAGAAGCCCTAGCTTGTTCTCTGCTGCATTGCTGACTGACTGCCTACATCATGTTGACATGGATAGTTGGGGGCACTTTTGATGGCCTGTGACTCTTACAGCTTGCTTGGTTATTAGGTTATGGCAGAGTGGGAGTGGGTTGGGTATTACATTAGACATCTGATGTGAAGTGTCTAGGTGTCTGACTGGTACTGGCCAAATCTGAGTTGTCCTCCATGATGACCTCACTATACTGAGTGGCCATCCATGTGTAATGACAGGTAAGTGTTGTGTGCTCAGTGTTTGGAGTTGACTACACTGTGTTGGACATTTGAAAGTGGACATGGACTATTCAGGTGTTGTCACTGTAGGGAACTACAGAATAAGGTTGTGTAATCTGCACATCCAGTGGGTGATATGGATATGGTTAGGTAAGGTGTGCAATCAGGCATGGTATTGATGGTGCACCCCGGGCATGCTGTGCCAGCTTAAGAGGACATATGTTGGCATAATAGGGATGAATCTAGTAGTGCTGTGCTATTTAAGTATTGCTGTAGGTATAAAGGTTGCCATGCACGTGTGGGAAGTAGTGCCATGTCATGACATGATGTAGGTAATATGCCCTTGCAAATTAGATTGCCTAGCCATGATATGTATAGTGACAGATGTACATGATTAGCTGTGTCAATGGGAGGTTTATGTTTACCATTTTGCCCCCTTTCTCTCTCTCCCTCCCTCCCTCTCTCTCTCTCTCTCTCATTGTGTGCATCAGCATCGTCTGGTGGAGGAAAACTGACACAGGCGAATGGGGAAGCAGCGGCCCACAGGACCCAGGAATGTGGCACCACCGACACTGAGGGACTCAGTGGAGCGGAGGGCCAAGGGAGTGCCACAGGGAGAGTGGATCCAACAAATCATTTTCAGGATCCTCCCCAGTGGACATTCCCTGGCGTTGACGGACCCATCGGGTACCACCCCAGCACAATCTTTGTCCTCCACCACACTTACTAGCACCACCCTCCCAGCTGCTCCCCACCCAGTTGCCCATGCCTGCTGACCCAGGAGGGTGCGCATCTCCTTCATCACTGGCACCTCTGCCCAACCCCAGTCAGCCCTGCTGCCATCAGTGAGGAGGCTATTGACCTCCTGAGGTCCATCTCTGAGGGTCAGTCAACTATTGTTAATGCCATCGAGGGACTGGCAGCTCAGGTACAACAGAGCAATGCATTCCTGGAAGGCATTCATGGTTCCTTGGCTGGCCTCCAGAGATCCTTTCAGGCTCTGGCTACCTCTCTGACGGCAGCGAGTGTCCCTTTGTTTTTCATTCCTCCTACACCTAGCTCTTCCCAATCCCAAACCCCTCTCCCCACACCCATCCAGAGCACACATTCACACATCCACCTCAACAGACATGGTTGGCACTGACCAACACAAGCACCACAAGAGCACCACCAGCATGCACACAGACAACACACACCGCAGACACAACAACATCCATTCCCTGCACAGATTCCCCCATCACCCCTCCATCACAGACACTACCGCTGACACTCCTGCAGGCAGCACATCATCATTTGCAGATCCAGCCACCAGTCCCAACTTACCTACAGTCACCACAATATCAGACTCTAAGGCATCCATCCCAGTCACCACATCTGCACTCACAACAACCACATACACCCCCACATTCAGCACATGTACCATAACTGCAGACACCACCCTAACAGACACTCATCAATCCAGCACAGCATCTCCCAGCACCACCACCAAGACACCTAAATGCCCACACTCATCCACCCAACAGACACCCAGCACACACAAGCATTCAACGCACGTTTACCCAAGACAACCGCAAAGGAACATTTTATGACCATTCCTTCTCCCTCTACTCCCAAAGCCTTTTCCCATGACCACCCCTGTGAACCTAAAAACGTTTCCTGTATGAGTTTTTCCTGTTACCTAACCCTCTTCCACCCCGTGAGACCACGGATCCCTCTGAGTCCCTCCCCAAGTCCAGCCCTTCCACCTCAAAGTCCTCCCAGAGCACCCCTGCTATTGCCCATGCAAAAAAGTAAATCCTCCCAAAGGCTAAGGCCCCTCTCCCAAGGCCAGACCCAAGGACTCCTAGCCCAAACCCAAAGCCAAGGAGCCCCCTCCAAAACCCAAGGACCCCCCTCTCAAGCCCAAAACCCTCCTCCATTCCCCCACTCACCACTGAGATGCCTGTCTGTCCCCTTGATGCCTCTACCCTGTGGAGGTCATTTTGCTGCCATGGGTCAAGTTGGGGCACAGTGAGGTGCCTCTTTTGCTTTTGGCATCCTCGAACATTGGACTTGCCTATGGGCTATTTTGTACATAGTTATATCTTCCTATTTATTTGGTTTACTTAATATATCTGGAACAACTAGATGTTGGCATCCATCGAACATCCATCCAGGTACTTGTCCTACCTTTCTTTCTCCATGTTGGATTTGTGTTTGTGATCCTTAGTTTGTGTGTGTGTGTTGGCTGTGCGTGCTGTTATGCATTGCACGCATGTGTATGTGAGGCCCTGGCGTCAGTCCCGGAGTGATGGGTGTGTATTGTGTTTGTGATATGATTGTGTAGTCACATACATGTGTGTAGCAAAATTGTGTATTGTTCGTGGTGCAATGCATTGTGTTGGTGTTATGTGCAATTTTGGTTTTGTTGTGTGTGTGTTCACGTGTGAGGTGCTAGCTATGTCCCATGCATTGAGTGTGGTGTGGTGTGGGCGTGGTGTGACAAAACCTTTGTTGTATGGGTGTGTGTTAGTGTTGTTGGTTGAGTGGTGTTGTTACGTGTTGTTGTGTATATGTGTTGTGATGTGGATGTGTGCAGTGAGAGTGTTTGGCACAGTGTCTGTGTAGTTATGGTTGTGATGCAGGTCTGTGAGTCGGTGGTGTTGTGTATGAATGTGTTTAACAGTGGCGTTGTTGTGTGTGTACGGGTTGGTGTGTGTGTATATGTCATGTGTGTGTTGGCCGTGGTGTGTGTAGTATGTGTGTGCGTGTGGGTATGTAGAGGTGTGTGTGTTTGTATGGGTGTACGGATACATGTATGTGTGTCCGTCGCAAGGCATCCAGGTTGTGTGTGTTGTGTGTGGGTATCTGCTAATGCTTTCCCTCCAGTGTGTGCTAGGTTTCTACTTACAGTTGATATCTTTCTCGCCATTGCTGGATCTGGCGTGGTTGTACAAGCAGAAGCAGTGGGAGGACTTCAAATTTGGGTTTCATGGTGGCTCCGGTCAGCTCTGTGCTCCTGAAGGTGAGTGTTTCATCTTATATCATCTGTTTCCGCCAGGGTTTTTTTGGCAGTGCGATCGCAGTGGGAGCGCTGCCGGTGTGCAACCTCGTAATGTGTCTGGCGGAAGCATGCTCCCCACCAGTCTGAAGGTGCCTTCCGCTGTCTGCGGCAGTCAGACCGCACTTGCAGTACTGGCTGTGTATTGGCTGTATTCAGTTGGGAAGACCATGATGGTCATAATATGGCGGTCTACCCGCCAGGCCGTTGGCAGTACGACCACCGCTTCCAACATGGAAGTCCCGAGACTGCCAAACGTATAATGACCACCTACGTCTTCCTGCCTGAGTCTGATTTTGCAAATATTTACACATATACAGTAACATTGATTGTAGCAAGACATATTTCTATTGTGAATTCCAATACAATTTCTGATTATTCTATTCTCATTTTGAGGAGTTGTAGTGAATCCATAAAGAAACAACTCACATAATTTTACATCTGCACAATATCATTTGTGTAATCACCATTTTTAATTTGATGTGACTCTTCCTGAAGGGCACAATACTTACGATCTGCATATCTATTCACCATAGAGGCCATATTTATGCCACCCTTATCGGCTATGCACTAAGCCACAAATGCTTCTTGTGTCTTCTGAATTGTATTCATCAAATCCAAAATATACGTTTCATTTTTAATTGGCGCTCCTGAAAATGTCAGAAAACCCCACTGTGACCAGTTCTCTATAACCGGGAACAGCACCGGAACCATACTGACTATCTGTAAATATTGTGACTTTCAAATTGTCTGAAAAACAGCACGCTTTTTGTGAGTGCAATGAATTCTGCTACCTGGGCTGGTGTTATATTTCATAAGGAGAATGCCTCATATGTTTCTGGAATATAGCATACTGCATAAGCAGACTTCAATCCTCCATATTGGTCTCTTACCATCAACAAATAATGCCAGGTCTGCTAGCTCCAGTGGAACTACTTTTACTTGATTTTCTTGACTCTTGTGCATAATTTCTTGATTTTGTGCATAATTTGGTCACCTCAATACAGTTATTATCCAGCTCACAGTCATTTTCATCTTCCGTATCTTCAAAAACCTTGTTTGAAATTGGAAGAGATGTTGCTGGATTCAAAACATTACATTTTCAAATTGAAATATTTTCTACTAAAATAATAGTTTGCTCATAACGTGTCAATCTACAATTCATTATGCACTGTATCCTTGTCAAAAGAATCTCAATTGAATGTGTGACATAGACAATTTATGTATGAGCCATCACATTTTCTTCATTTTGTTAAATTGCCAAACTGCTGGAACCAATTTCACACACCCAAAAGACTTACAGCAAGTGGATTTAATACACCTGAAAGATATGCCAATGGGCTTATAAAACCCCCATGTTCCTGAATGAGAATCAGAAGGCCACGTCCATTTTTTCATAATAAAATAAGAAAAACATCATATTATAATCAGGCATCCCGAGTGCAGACGCATGACTCAAACTCTCTTTCAATTTCTTAAATGCATCATAACACTCATCATCAAATGGTACCGGATCTTGAACATCATCACACATCAACCTCACTAAAGGTTTCACAATCAAGGAAAAGTTGGGACTCCAGTGACAACAGTACCCAACTGTTGTAAAAAAACATTCAAACCTCCCTCTGAGTAGTCTTTGGGCTGAATTTCAGAATTGCAAGAATGCATTCTTTAGACTTCCTTCACACTCTTTTCAATATAATTCCCAAAATAAATGGTGTATTTTTCACAATATTTAATTTTAGTCGGATAAACTTAATTTCCATTTTCAGCTAGATGATTTAAGAGGGCAACGGTATCCAATTTACAGTCCTCTTGTGTCTTTGCTGCTATTAACAAATCATCTATGTACTGAAGCATAGCTGAAATTCATGGTAGTTGTAGGCTCCCTAAATCTTTCTTCAATAGTTCAGAGAAAATTGAAGCACTCTCACTATACTCTTCAATGATTGTATACCATTCTGTTTCCGATAGAATTTGTAACAATATTACTGCTGGATTTGCTACTATGGGGCAAGAAGTTTCAATTATATTATTCATTTTCAGGAGGTCTTGCATGATCTTCTATTTGTCATTCAGCTATTGAATTACCATCACTATTGTATAGAATAGCAAGGACTACCAAGCAATTCTTGAAGATTTCCATGCTCAATCATTTTTTTAATTACTGCTTTAATTCCTTCTTCAGCCTCTCTTGTAAGTCTGTATTGTCTAGTTCTTATAAATATTGCATCTGGTTTAATCTTTGCCAGTGAAATCCCATACCTCTTCCTTGACAGAATGTCTTAAATCCAGAGGCAGGCCATCTTTTGTCAAAACTGGGTACAACTCAACTCTTGTGTCTTCTGAATTAATGTTAAAAACTGAATCCTCATCTTGCATTTCAATTGCTCCAACATCCGGTGTTCAATATACCATGCCGCTCATTTTGCAAAGAATGTCTCTTCCAAGCTCATTCAGTGGACTTGAATCATATTATACAAAATGATGTTTATTCTCAAACTGTCCTGTTTTGACTGGAACATCTGCTGTTACTTGATTCACAATTTGTTTATTACTGACAACTTGAACTTCTTTTCCTGAGAAGGGTAGGTTTGGGACTTTCACAGAACGAACTGTAGAATGGGTAGCCCCCCAATCAATCAAAAAAGGAAATGGGGTGGCCATTAGCTTCTCCATCAAAATATGGCCCAATCTAATCTACTTCCAGGACTGCACCAATCATGCCACCGTCTTGCCCCTTTCCCCCAGGTACTGTCATTGTGAACTACTCCTTGCCATCTCATCATTCAAGGTCACAAGTCATTATTCACAATGATAACCTTACACCTTTGTGTTAGTTTATGTTTGTTTGGGAATTACCAAACTCTAATTTAATAGTAAGTTTACAACTGTGTGGGTTCTACAGTTTGGACAGAGAGCTCCGCAAATAGAAAAATAGGCATGTTGTGTCTTTTTAAGTGTTGTTGACACCCTGGATTTTAGCAAATTCTATTTCTCATATTTTCCTGCATCAGTGGGGCTGGTGACATAGACATTCAAAATGGTTTCTGATTCTGGATATCCTACTGCTCATGCTACCTGTTCAACATCATGTTACCTCTCAGTTCACTTACATTGTGTGTTGAAGATGCATTTGTCCCTGCGCAGGCTACTACTCACTATGTTGACACTCCGAGGTCTAACAAAGACTAACAAAGAATAAATAATTCAAATTCAGTTAGCCTACGGGGAGCCACAGCAACCTGTTACATATCCATCCATGCCAAAAACTTTACATTTTCTTTATTGCAAAACGTTTATGTAAAAATCTTGGTTAAACTCCAAGTCCAACTAATTATCATTCTCAGAAGGTCTTACAAAAATATAAAAATGACTGCTCTGTCTGGAAGCAAAACTACAGCATAAAATATTGTAGATCATTAGAGTCCCATGAATTAATTCTTGAATAACAAGCACAGCCACACCCAACGTTGTGAAGCTAAACTAAGGATTTTACATAATCATTTTGTACTGAAGAAAATTTGAATGTGTACATTTGTTCAGTTTTTTGCATAGATTAACATGGAGTCCGAAGGCTTGGCTCCCCACAGGCTAACTAAATATGAACAGTTACCTCACCGATTTTGTTGAAATTGTTCTGAATTCATCAGAATCCTATTGGGATCCTGTCTACATTCCTTTTTAAAGTGTCCAAGCCTTTCACAATAATGACATGCTATATTCCTTTTCAGCATTTTAACATTTGTATTCATCCCATCTCCTCTGCCTTGCTTTTCTTGATTGATCTCATTCATTCGATTCTACTCAAAATTCATATTTGAATCCTTTCAATTCTGTGATTCTTTTTCCTACAGGTTTTTTTGTCTTGTCTCAAAATATATCACTACTATTTTTGGCCAGTATTAAGATATCATCAATGCTCTTAATCGGCCAATACTAAATTCACTATGTGAATATAATTACTAGTCTCTGTTCATAATCCATTTATAAAAGCAAAAACAAAACCCTTAGCTCCATTTTGCGTTTCTTCAACTCCACTATGTTTCTTGAAATCATGCATCAACCTCTCCTAATAACAATGCACTTATGGGCATTTTTATAAGAGGCGTATGGCAACCTTGCTTCACACAGTGTGATGCAAGTGCTGCACCAGCAATCAGTCATATTTAAAAAATGCTGCATCTTCAAAAGTGTATGTTTTTAAGGCTTGCGTAGGGCAAAAGTTACACAGTATTCAGCTGCTTCAAGCATTATTTAATATGTGCAATGTAGGGGTTCCCCCACAAACTCTGATGCTTATGTAACACAGTATTATTTATCAGTGTAGCACTGCATAATGCATTGTGTGGAAGTGTAACCAAAACCTAGAAATGCACCAGAATTGCTGTGCATAGTCAAGCCAGGCATAGGAAATGACGCAGTGGTTGTGGTATAAAAACATCATTATCACAAAACACTTTGGCAAGGTCAACTATGCCATGGAGGTTGTCACATTGAAACTAGGAGTATCTACAAGACCACCACTACCACGTAGACAGTGAAAGAGGAAGGATTGTATTTTCTGCCAAAGTATTCCCCTCTTTGACCATAGGGAGGACCAAGCAAGTCTTCTACAGTATTGCAGGATTCCCTCATGTGCATGGTGTTATAGATTGAACCCATGTGCAATTTGTGCCTCCTGCAGCCACTGCACACCTATAGCGGAACCAGAATCATGATTATCCAATAAATGTCCTGGAAATAGAGGACCATGAGGGGCTCTTCATAAACATTCCGGCTAAATACCCTGGTAGTGCCCATGATGCCTACATTTTCTGCCACAGCTCATCACAGAGCATTTGATAATGTCTGTTATGGGAATGGCCTTGTTTGAAATGGGGTCTTTAGTTGGCAGTAAGGTTGCACCCTGCCCAAGCAAGGACCCTCACTCTAGTCAGGGTAAAGGGGAACCCCTTGGTAGCTTGGCACGAGCAGGCAGGCTTAACTCAGAGACAATGGGGGTCATTACGACCCTGGCGGTCATGGACCGCCAGGGCCGGGGACCGCGGACGCACCGCCAACAGGCTGGCGGTGCATCCAGGCCAATTCTGACCGCGGCGGTAAAGCCGCAGTCAGAAAAGGGAAACCGGCGTTTTCCCGCCGGTTTTCCCCTGGCCTGAGGAATCCTCCATGGCGGTGCTGCAGGCAGCGCCGCCATGGGGATTCCGACCCCCTTACCGCCAGACTGGTTCTGGCGGCTTTGACCGCCAGAACCTGGTTGGCGGTAACAGGTGTCGTGGGGCCCCTGGGGGCCCCTGCAGTGCCCATGCCAATGGCATGGGCACTGCAGGGGCCCCCTAACAGGGCCCCACCAAGATTTTCAGTGTCTGCATAGCAGACACTGAAAATCGCGACGGGTGCAACTGCACCCGTCGCACCCTTTCCACTCCGCCGGCTCCATTCGGAGCCGGCATCCTCGTGGAAGGGGGTTTCCCGCTGGGCTGGCGGGCGGCCTTCTGGCGGTCGCCCGCCAGCCCAGCGGGAAACTCAGAATTACCGCAGCTATCTTTTGACCGCGCAGCGGTATTCTGACGGCGGTACTTTGGCGGGCGGCGGAGGCCGCCCGCCAAGGTCAGAATGAGGCCCAATGTGTTATTTGTTCCAACACACACAGTAATTCAGTGAACCACTACAAAATGACACAGCACAGGTATAGAAAAATAGAAAATATTTTATCTAAATAACCAAGACCAGGTATGATAAAAATTCACAATACATCATTATCAAAATGATCTTAACACTTAAAAACACAAAAATAGTGCCTATAGGCACAAATGCAGCAATTTGCTGTTTAGCGGCATCGTAATGGAGTCGTTTCCTACAATGCGATGCCAGAGGTGCTGTTTACTGACCTCCATGTACAGTACCTTAGTAAAAAAGTATAAAACAGGCCGGAACATAGAGTCAGAGAGCAAGGTGTCACTGGATCCGATGGGACTTCGGTTCCAGTGCTACAGGGCAGAGGAGCAGTGGCGTTGCAAAGAGACGTTGGGTCCTTACTGCAGAGTGGTGGAGGTGAGGTGGCATCGGTTGCAAGGTGTTGGTCCCTTGGTTCCGGCAGAGGCGAAGTCCAAAGAAGTCATGATGCTGCAGTGCGACCTCAAGGGGTTGCAAGGATGTCACAGGGCCACAGGCGTTGCAATGGCGTCGGACGTCACGGACATTGGACTTACGGCACTCTGATCTCAGCGAGGTCGTGCGGGATCAGCGGCTGTGGCAACGCAAGGCCTGCAGAGTAGTTGGGGTCTTCGCGCTTCTGCCAGGTCCACGGCTTCTGGGGGAGGCAGCATCGCAGTTTCCCTGCAGTGGCGTCCTTCGCTAAGTAACACGGCGTCGTCCGGCGTCATTTGCAGGTTTTTCTCCAGAAATTCACTTCCAGTCGCCCATGAACTGGAATGGCATCCTCTGTCATGCTAGAGTCCAGTACATGTCCCACCTTTAACATACACTGCATCGTGCCCATGGGGCTACCTAGGGCCTACTTTAGGGGTGCCTTACATGTATAAAAAGGAAAGGTTTAGACTTGGCAAGTGGGTACACTTGCCAAGTCGAATTGGCAGATTAAAAAGGCACACACAGATACAGCAGTGGCTTGTCTGAGCCATGATTACAGGGCTACTAGTGTGGGTGGCACAACCAGTGCTGCAGGTCCACTAGTAGCATTTGATTTACAGGCCCTGGGCACCTCTAGCGCACTTTACTAGGGACTTACTAGGAAATCAAATATGCCAATCATGGAAAAATGAATTACACATACATTTTACGTAAGGGAGCACTTGCACTTTAGCACTAGTCAGCAGTGATGAAGTGCCCAGCTAACATTTAGCATACTTCATCCTTAATGTTAGCCCTGACCTTGTCAGTCGCTCTGTAAACCTTGTGTTTAACAGGAGGACTGTCCCAGTGTCTACATCATGTGTAGACAAATGAATGACCCCTGGGATCAAGGAAAATAGAGGGACAAATTGTCCCAACACTTGGCAACAGACTCTCTGTTGCTCTGGGGTCAGTGAGGGGAGGAGGTTCACACCTTCCACAGACCCATCCTTCCCTTTGGCAGACAGGAGGTCAGGAAGAGGCTCACTCTCTTCCTCTACCCCATCATCCACAGCCAAGAGCATTGTCACCTCTGTCCTCTCAAAATAAGGCTTGAGGTGATTGACATGTAGGACCCTCAAAGGATTCCTGGGAGTCCACAAGTTCACCAGATAGGTGACATCACTCTTGCACTCCACTATTTCAAATGGCCTAGTCCACTTGTCTTGGAGAGCCCTAGGTTCCACTGGGGCCATTATCCAAACCTTTTGACCAGACTGGAACTCAACCAGAGTGGCATTTTGGTTGTACCAGCGCTTCAAATTGTCTTGGCTTGCTTTCAGGTTCTTTTGAGCGAGCTTCCTGAAGCGAGCTGCCTGGTTCCTAAAAGGCAGCATGTAACTGAATACATCCTGGGGGGGCTTACTGAAGGCCTTCTCTAAGCCTTCCCTAACCAGACTCAAAGGTCCCCTGACAGGGTGGCCATACAGTAACTCAAAAGGACTAAATCTAAGACCCCTTTAAGGCACCTCCCCGTAGGCGAACAGAAGGCATGGCAAGAGTATGTCCCACTTACGCCTCAAGGGCTCTGACAGGCCCATGATAATGCCCAAGGTGCGGTTGAACCTCTCAACCAGACCGTTAATTTGGGTGGTAGTAAGGAGTAGTGAACTTATAGGTCACCCCACAATCCTTCCACAGAGACTTCATGTATGTAGGTATGAAGTTGGTACCCCTATCAGAGACCACTTCCTTTGGGAAACCCAGGCGGGTAAAAACCCCCATCAGTGCACGTCCCACCACAGGGGAGGTGATTGATCTTAAAGTAATGGCTTCTGGGTACATGGTAGCATTGTCTACCAAGACCAGGATAAACCTGTTGCCCATGGCTGTCTTGGGATCTAGAGGCCCCACAATGTTAATACCGACCCTTTCAAAGGGGACACTGACCACGTGAAAAAGTTGTAGGGGAGCCTTACATTTTCCCCCTCTCTTGCCACTAGCCTGACAAGTTTGGCAAGACCTACAGTGTGCATCTGAATGTCTGCGCATTTGGGGCCAGTAAAAGTGGGTGACAAGTCGTTCAAAGGTCTTTACCTGCCCTGAATGTCCAGCTACAGGCACATCATGAGCCAGACCCAGAGGGAAGGCTCTGAAGTACTGGGGTACCACCAGCACACGGGCTGACCCAGGTTCAGCAACCTTAGGCTAACTACATAGGAGGCTGTCCTCTCAGTAGATCATGTGTGATCCAGACTCACTGCCAGATGCCTGGTCTGCAGCCCACCGCCGCAAACCCCCCAGAGTAGGGTATGTTCTCTGTGCCTCACAGATTGCTTCTGTGGTGGGTCCCTCTTCCTGCTGCCACTGGGTCAGCTCAGGGACCTCCCCCAGCTCAGCCACCTGTTCCCCTGTAGGCTCCGTGGCTTCACCCTCAGGCTCCACCTCCTCCCGGCCTGTGGGAACTTCTGGGGTCGGTTTCCTACACCACTTGCCCTTCCTCCTTCTGGCGGACACCTGGGCCACTCTTTCAGGATCCAGGGTCTCCTGATCACCCTGACAGGCTCCCGTCGACCGGGTGGTCACACACAAGGCCGACCCAACATCTCCAAGAGAGACCCGTGTTCCACCTCTTTCCAAGGGGAAATACTCAAGGGTTCTTTGGACGATCTCACTGTCCCCAAGTGAGACAAGGGTCATCTCATCTGGCTCCCGCCCACGTGGAACCAACTCTTACCCAAGTCCTACACTTGCCAAACCCTGTGACTGAACACCAGTGGGTGTCTGTGCCCACCTGGGACATTTGGGCTGTCCCCTCACATGACCCACCTGGTCACATGTATAACATTTGTAGGGAGCCTCCTGCAGGTTTGCCTTTGGAAAACCAGGGCTTCTTTTCAACGGTGGGCTGGGAATCTATACCCTAGGAACCGGGTTGGGGCCCTTTAGAGAACTCCCTCTGTTTACCCTACCCCTGTATTCTTCTGAGAGGGACCTTGCCCACCCATGGTGTGGTCTCCCCATGCCTCTTATGGAGCCTGGTGCTATCCCAGTGGTCCGCTTTCTGCACACGCTTCCTTTGGTCAGTTAGCTTGCTGTCAATCAGGTGCTGGCGCAGCTCTGGAAAACAAACACTGTACAAGTGCTCCCAAGCAATTAAGATTATAAAGCCCCTCATAAGTTGTTACATTACTGCCCTTCACCCAACCATCCAGTGACCTGCAGAAAGAGTCAACACATTCTAGCCTTCTTGGGATTCTTTCTTTTTGTAGGACGTAAACTTGTCCTTATATTGCTTTGAGGTGAGACCATACCTTGTGAGTAGGGCGTCCTTCTTGATAGAGTAAGTGATTCCCTGAGGATCCCCTAAGGATGTCAGAGTATCCCTCCCCTCTACCTCAGAGTGCTTTCACAGACCCGCCCCCCTCCAATGTGCTTCAGGGACCAAGTTTATGTGGAGAGCAGGCTCATACCCCTTGAATCACAAGTACATCTTATCCTCCCTCTTGTAATCCTTAACTAGGTCTTTGGGAATGTGCACCCTCCTCTAGCTGGCACTGTGGTTCTGCTGCCACCATCCCTACTAGACTACTAGACTAGCTCCTCTGATCTAGTTCCCTCAAACTAAGCTCATGAGCCAGGAGTATCTTCTTCTCCTTTATGGCCATCCTCCTTTCTTCCATCTCCCTTTGCATCCTAAACTCATCTAACTCCAACTGGTGAACCCTCTGTGCCTATCTGTCCAGCAACTCTTCAGGAGTCAGACCCCTGGATGACATACTGCTACCTGCCCGGGAGACCCTTCCCCAGGCATAACAGGGACATCCACTACCACATTATAGTACACTGTGCATCTCCTCACCTTCATCCCGCTGTGTGTCTCCCAGTTTATTTTGCTGTCACTCAGGCCCTCAGTGCCCTTTGCAGCTCCTACTTCCTGATGACGCTCCTAATTGGACAGGCAAGATCCTTACTGAACTGATTCAGTTGACCAGCTATATACCTTTCCAGCTTCTCCAACTCAAACACAGCTCCAGCTGGTGCTCACCTCCAGACCAGTAGAACGCGGTTATTTGGCGGGACGGATAGAAGCTCGGCGGTTTGGCTTCGGCCTAACCGCCAAACTCCTAATTTGGTGGTATTCACCGCTGGCCCACCATAGTCCTACTTCAAAGGAAAGTCTCTCTTGTTTGTGAGATCCTGCCTTGCCAAGGCCAGGCCCCAAACACGCACCAGGGGGTTAAAGACTGCATTGTGTGAGGGCAGGCACAGCTCTTTCAGGTGTAAGTGACCACTCCACTCCTCCCTCCTAGCACAGATGGCTCATCAAGATATGCAGGCTATACCCTTGCTCCCTTTGTGTCACTGTCTAGAGAGAGGTGCAAACAGCCCAACTATCAAACTAACCCACAAATAGGCAGAGTCACAATATGGTATGAGCAAGAAAATGCTTACTTTCTAAAAATGGCATTTTCAAACACAATCTCAAAAACAACTTTACTAAAAGCTGTATTTTTAAATTGTGAGTTCAGAGACCTCAAACTTCAATTGTCTATCTGCTCCCAAAGGGAATCTACGCTTAAATCATATTTAAAGGCAGCCCCATGTTAACCTGTGAGACAGAAATGCCTTGCAACAGTGAAAACCGAATTAGCAGTATTTCTCTGTCAGGACATATAAAAGACATTAGTATATGTCCTACCTTAAACATACACTAGACCCCGCCCATGGGGCTAAATAGGTCCTACCTTAGGAGTGTCTTCCATGTAAGAAAATGGAAGATTTAGGCCTGGCAAGTGGGTACACTTGCCAAGTCGCATTGGTAGTTTAAAACTGCACACACAGACACTGCAGGGGCAGTTTGGAGCCATGTTTACAGGGCTACTAATGTGGGTGGTACAACCAGTGCTGCAGGCCCACTAGTAGCATTTGATTCACGGGCAATTTACGGGCAGTGAAAAGCGCAACGGTGCTGCTGCACCCGACGTACAGCAACATTGCTGCCGGCTCGATTACGAGCTTGCGTCAATGTTGTGGTGATTATTCCTCGGGCTAGAGGGTGGAAACGCCCTTTCTGCCACTGGCCCAGTGGAAAAATCATAATAGGGCAGGCGGGCGGGCAGAAAACCGGAGTGGGGTTTTTCCATCTGAAAGAGTTTGTCGGGCGGTGGAGAAATGAGGCCCTCAATGTGAAAGCCCATCAGGGAGTAGCAAGAATTTACGACCTAAATAACTCGGAATCAACTGGAGGCTGAGGTTTTGTGCAACATATAAGGGTTAAGGATCTTCTGAAAGTCCTGAAAGGTTACCCCTGAGGGTGAGGTCACACAGCTACCTTGACCATACCTTATTACCTTTGCCTTAAAATGTCCACCATGGCATTTCTTTCAGTAGTGAACACATCATGTGCTCATAAGATACTGTCTATTGTTGTGTTAAGATGAAGCCAGATCCATGTTGCTGGTGTTACCTAAGCATTTCCAGTGGGTGGCCCAGTCTCAAGAATGTTGCAACAAAAAGCCTGTGTATGACAAATGTGGGAGTTTTTATTTGTACAGCTCACTCTTAATAAGGGATTTCAGTAGGTCTTATGTTTTACAATAAACTATAATTATGTTTTAACTGTAGTATTTAATGGATGTTAGAAATTGGGTTAATGTTTGACTGGGGTGTGAGCCCTGGTCAAGCATTAACCATAATCCTAATCAGGATGAGGCACAAGCAAAACCCCAAAATAACCTGTACTCAACCCCATGGTAGCTTGGCACAGAGATTTTTTGAGATAATGTGTAAATCATTAGCACAACACTTCAAACTATAAAACTACACCCAAAAAGACCCCACACCAGGTTAGTAAAACAGGGCCTAATTTAATGAACAAAAGAAGACCAAAATGACAAAAACCCAATCAGTAAAACCAGAGATATCAATTTTTAAAGAATAAACTGCAATACAGCGCCTAAAAGCATAACGTGCCAGACAGGGCTATCTGGTCATGCTGGTCCAGGTCAAAGTCAAAAGTTCAGGCTGACTGCGATTGAGCTCTGGTCAGATACCATCCCAAATTAGCCTTGCTGAAGGCTTGCCATATCACATTTATTGCCAAGAGTCTTGTTTGCATGGAGTAAGTTCTCCAGGAGTAAGGAGAGCTTCGCTGTGATAGCATAGAATGAGGAGCAGGCCAGCCATCATGGATGGGTGTGCTGGAGTCACACATTGGCTATCCATGTGGGCGGATGATGCTTACTTTGCGAAGAGACAAAATTGTGGTGGCTTGCACTGAATTTTTATGTGAGTGCCTCATTATTGGTGTGAACAGGCCTGTTTGCAGTCACGAAAAGCCCAAAAGCTTCACATTAAGAGCTTGACAGCCACACCAAGGGCCCAGGACCTGAACAACACCTCTTGGGGGTCAGGAACTTGTTGAAAATGTGTCTGGGAGCTATGAGGAGCTTGAAATATCCCTGAGGATCTGATCAGGTGGCCAGCAGACTAGCCCTTTGAGTCACTATGGGGTCCTGGGTACAAGATAAAGTTGCTGATCCATTTCTTTTTCCCCAGGAAAGAAGGCAGAAGGTTGGCACAACAAGGCAGCAACTCCTTCACAGTAGCAGTCATTCAGATTGGCAGTCCTTTCAGCAGCACAGTAGTCCTTCTTCCAGGCAGAGCATCCACAGTCCAGAGGTGTACTGAAGTGATGTTGTCTGACGTCCATCCTTTAAACATTGGTGCCCTTGTTCTGGAAGGCAGGAGAAGCTCCTGGACAGTGTCTTTGAAGTGCAAGGAATTCCCTGTCACCCCTGCCCTGGCTTCAATCTGGCTGAAGTGACAATGCAAGGTTGTTAGGCCCTTTGCATGTGGACTGGACACAACCTATTCAGGTGGCAGTGAGGCTTTGTCCTGCTCTTCCTTCCTATCCTGCGCAGGGTGGCCCATATAGTTACATCGAAGCTCTCATTGTGTTTGGGTGTCTTGATGGAATACACAAAGCCCAACAACCAACTACAACCAGTCACATGACCAGAGATAGGCGCAGGCACCAAATGGATAAGGCAAGAAAATTTAACATCACCATAAGTTAGGAATTTACATTAGGATTCCAAGGACCGCAAACTTCAAAGGGTCATCTTTTTCCATTTGGAGATTACAATTATAAAATATAATAATAATGCAACTCCAATTTTATCCTATGGGAGACATAGACCTTGCAGTTGTGAAAAATTTATCCTTTAGCCATGCTCTGATCTCAGCCCCTGTATCATCTTTATCCTCTGTTGCCATTCTGGTGACTAGGCAGCCTTTCACCATGGCCCGCACCCAGCCCCTGTGCCCACCGAAACAGCTGCACATAGCGATGCCTATCTGTAGTTGTGCTTTGCATATACATCCAAATACATGTATAATGTGTATATGTGTGTGTACACAAATACCTGTTAAAAAAGGCTCCAATGAGGGAGAATTATGTATAAGCAACAACAGTCAAAAGTCAAATGAAAAACCAACACATCATAATTTGAATATGGCATACGTTAGGCAGCCATACCTGGAATCCTCTGATCTTCATGTCCATCATGATTTTCTCTGCCTGATTAATATCCGATGGGTCATAAATCAAATACACCGAGTTAGGGCGCGTACGAACTGCCTGAGCTGCCAGGTGCCAGTTCTCCTGTAATGATGTCAATGAGTTAGAGGAATTTTTCTCATTATCTTTCTTCAACACAGCAAAGGCAGCAATTCAATCAAAGCTAAATATTTGACCATCTAAATTAATTTTTAAAAGACTCTGCGAAAGGCTCACATTAATGCTGAATACAACTTTGACTACAAATAAGCAGATCTCCTAGCTTTTTTAAAATGCACACATTTTTGATCTGTAATTACCATCCTGAGCAGCACAAAGACGCTTTGTGAATGCCAAGATAGTATTTCAAATTAGATTGTCAGATCTGTACAGGAAACTCTCCAATCTGCGATTTTTAAAAGCCTGCATCATGGTTGGAAAAAAAAAACCTGCAGGACATTGTATTCTCCTGCTTTTTGATGATTTCGATTGTTCACAGTCAGCGACTTCTTACCAAAAGGAAAGGTTGATTTCTGTTTCTTCTTCAATCTTCATTCTTACTTTGCAAAGTTACTTTGATCTTTGAATAGTTTGTGACCTTGACTTTCGAAAACGAGAAGACGTATTTTCCTTACATGGCAAGTAAATGAGTAATACAGAAAGATGAAGCAAAGATAGAGAAAGAGGCTTTTCAATAACCCTGAATGGGGCAAATAGGGAACATTAATTTTGGACTAGAAACCACACTTCAATGTTTCACTGGTACATGTCTCTGCAAACGAATTTATGGAAAGCTTTGGAATGAGTGAACCGCCTTCAGAAGTCAGTGAACTAACACCAACTTTGCAGTTAATCACCCTTCTAAATGCTAAAAAATGTTCACACTTAGAATGACCTAACCCCAGTGATTAGCTTCATTATGCTCAATTACACCATAAGTGTAATTGTCAGAAAGTGGCCATTTTTGGGTGGTCACTCCCATTTTTTGTTGAATTTTATTGCTGGTTTTTAGTTTCTGCACACTGGGGTACTGCTGTCCAGTGCCAGTGTATGTGTCCGAACTTCTGTAGCATGTAAAAAATAATCCATGATAGATAGAAAACCTCCCTTTTAAATATTAGTAGGTCACCTCATTGTAGGCCTTGTAGCCCAAAGGGTAGGATGCATGGTATTTAAAAGTAGGACATGTAGAAAATGTACATTAACATGTCTGTATAGTAGCAGTGCCCTAAAACAAATTTTCAGGGTGGTAGGCCTGGTTGTTCTACGTAGAAAATCAGAGTACAGATCAAAATACTAATATTGTGTCTCATGAAGGGGGCCAGCTAGAAAAATAATTAAACCATTATTTGTAACTGTTGTTAACAATCCGATTCAAAGTGGAGTCAGAATTTTAATAAATATTGAGGAAAGGTAACCTTTAAAAAAGTGTATTTTGCCTGATTAGAGTTTCTGGAGGGTAATTTGCTTTAACTCTCCATCTGTTGCCATCCTGTACTTAGCCTGAAAAAGGTGTGATTGAGGTGTGAAATTCCTCCCAGGAAATCCACAATAGGTCACTGTGTTGACCTGAATAGGCAGATATGACTTCCTTGAGCTTAGTAGGAGGGTTAGGGCTGGGGTTCCCCATAGGGTAAATGTGTGAGTGTCCGCGCACTCTAACTTCCCAAGGCACGCAATCTTTATTGTGAAGTACGCACACTTCACACATTTCACACATCCTGCAGGACACCATTTGCAGGTGCTGCATTTTAAAAACATGAATAGCACGGTCACTTGTGTGTTGGAAAAGCACAGCACAGGAAGCAGCAGTGGTAGCAATCTCATGTGGAAGAGCAAACCACAGTTGAAGAGGAGAGCAGCAGGATAGCATTCCTCTTTCACAGTAGTGTGAGGGACTGCAAAGGGTCAAAGGTTTGGAAGCAAGTGGCTCAAGCACACATGTCACTTGCTGCATTCGTTTTGGAGACAGACGGCAGCAGATGCATACAGAAAGCAGCAGTATATCTAAATAATATAGTTGTTCATTACCTCAGTATATACTCATAATACAAGTACTCATTTGTTTGACCGGGAATAAGCATCTACTGTTCTTGGGCCACTCCTTCACTCCTGAGGGGATAATAATTAAAAAGATAAAGAGCATGCTGCTCACTCTCCCAGGCCCGACTGTCTTCATATTTTGAGCTCTTGCAAGAGTGAGTGATGAAATGTTCACCAGTAAATCATGCAACACAGAAAATATGATTAAGGGCCTCATTCCAAGTTTGGCTGGCGGCGGGCGCCGCCAGCGAAACGGGAACCGCCAAATGGCCGCTCCGCGGTCAGAAGACCGCGGATGCCATTCTGGTTTTCCCGCTGGGCCGGCGGGCGACCGCCAAAAGGGCGCCCGCCGGCCCAGCGGGAAAGACCCTGCAACAAGGAAGCCGGCTCCGATTGGAGCCGGCGGAGTTGCAGGGGTGCGACGGGTGCAGTTGCACCCGTCGCGATTTTCACTGTCTGCAAAGCAGACAGTGAAAATCTTTATGGGGCCCTGTTAGGGGGCCCCTGCACTGCCCATGCCAGTGGCATGGGCAGTGCAGGGGCCCCAGGGGCCCCACGACACCCGTTCCCGCCATCCTGTTTCTGGCGGTGTAAACCGCCAGAAACAGGCTGGCGGGAAGGGGGTCGGAATCCCCATGGCCACAGGGCCAGGGGAAAACCGGCGGGAAAACGCCGGATCCCCTTTTCTGACTGCGGCGGTAGAATGGCCCTGGAAGCACCGCCAGCCTGTTGGCGGTGCTTCCGTGGTCCCCTGCCCTGGCGGTCATGGACCGCCAGGGTCGGAATGACCCCCTAAGTCTCTTCAAATTCAAAAAAGCACCTTTCTCTAACATGCAGAAACTCTGAAGTTTTTACGTCACATAATATCACTGCACTGAGAGGCACGTATTAAAAGTGAAAAATGGTACTTGGAGCCATTCCTGACCTGCCCTAATAACAATGCCATATGGGAGGCAAGTAAGTTGGCATGTGCATCCTGTATGTGGACCACATTCCTATTGATAGAACAACTTTATAGTCTATTAAATTATATACAATATGTTTATACACCACCTGTGCAGAACTCACGTATTTGATGGCACTTTCATATGAGATGATGAAGAAAAAGCTGAAATAAAATATCTGCCTAAGGTCACAAACTTTGATTAAAGGGTGAAACCAGATTTTCTTGTTTGACTTTGTACAAATCAGCCACCAAATGTATAATTTCCACATTTCTTATGAAGCACTTCAAAGACAGGCATTCTGTTTTCTTCCCTCTTGCCATCTCATGTGTTTCAGTTTGTATTGAATGTGAACAGTTACGTATCTCGGATTGTTAGCATTCTTAATAATTTTGTTGCTACAATTCCAGCAGAATGTAATTTGATGTACAGCATGAGTGGTGTACCCAGTATGGCATGGTCCCTAGTGCAAGGAAAAGAATGGGCCCCTTGGCTGCTGTTAAACTGTGAAATACAGCAATAATCAGTGTTCAGTGAGTCCCTCAAGTCTCTAGGCCTGAGGTCAGTACACCTGCTGCCTCAGTGGAAGCTATGCATTACTAACTGCAGCATTTTCTTTTGGAGCCACCTGCTGGCTGTTTAAATGTACTGTGCATGAGCTGATTCTAATAGTACCATTCATGCCGCTAGTGCAGTGGCACCAGGGCCCATTGACCCATGTAAATTGTAGGAGTGAGCGTGATTCCTGCAATTTGCTGTAGCAGAATTACACAAGATGAAGCAGAATTAGGATGTATAACCCAGCATTTAGCATTATTTTGTCCAAAATAGACCCCAGGGTACTATTTCTAGTACGAAATAATGTTAAATGTAACAGAACGTGAATAGTGATGGAAGCAGCTACTCACACTCACCAAATGTGCTCTTGAGGAACGATTTTTCTCCCAATGTACATCCAGCAGTTAGTGCTAATGTCTTAGTACAAAATGCACCCTTGCATCCAAAATGGTCACATGTATGCAAATTGTGACTGCGGGAAAGTGTGTGGAAGAGTTACACAACTAAATACAAAAGTTTTCACCAAAGGGAAACAAAATGCAGTACTTACAGCAGGTGAGTGGGTAAGTGGTGTGGGTGGACTTTGAAGTAGAGTAAATGAAAAAAAGTGTTTGCTGGAGAGTGAAAAGATAGTGTGTGAGATATGAATGTGGATTATTTCAGAAAGTTGTGGGGAGAAAAAGGATGCAAGTCTAACAGAATGAGAGACTACACAGAAATTAGGTGTGAAGGGCATACATTTTCAGTTCACATTATCACAACAAAATAATTGTTATTTATTTGATACAGCTAAAAAGCATTGACAAAGCTGGTAGATCTGGCTTCTTTTAGGTGTATGTTCATTGTTGTGTTATGTCTGGTTGTCGTAACAGAAAACTCTGAACTGCTCCCAAATATTGGTTAGGTTTGCTGCTGCATGAAGCATATGCTTCTGCTTTGCATGTTGTCAGTCATAACGCTTGGAATGGGTTATTAGCTATACTTCTTTTACCATGCCCCTTTTAGAGGTCTTCATGCCACTTAAAGCACTGCGGTATATGTGCAATACTGTAAGGACTCCCTTTGAACTGACACTGTAGGGAATGGTAACCGCATGTTGCCTGTAGCTTCCCCAGAAACCCACTGTAAAAGTGAGTGCATGTCTTCCCAACTTCTTTACACATGCATGCTGGGTCAGAGACATGAGTTCAAACACTCCCTCCAAAAAATGATAGTGGGTACAGTGCATTTGGGATACACCACATACTCTATTATTATGCTATGATCACAAGAACCTGGTGTGATTTCAGCCCCTTTTGTTTTATAGAGTGATGTTTTAATGGCTCTTGGGTTTACAATCAGATGCATTTTCAGTGTAAAGTCACAATTGGGTGTCAGGTTTTAGAGCTGTAGCAGTCGGCTTCCCATTTCTTATTGGTTGTTACAGTATGTCACCCTCATTTTGAAGTGCTATCATCCATTGTACTATAAATCAGTTCAAATGCAACTGTTAGGGAAAAAAAACTCTTCTTAATTAAAAAACGTCTTTATCATATTTTTGGTGGGTCACTTCTGTAACATTTCATGTGAGATCTTCTAAAGGACTGTATCTGCCTAATGTCCCGAGACCGCCGTACAAGTCCTGGTGGCCCGACTGCCTGATTAGGATGTTGCCAGTCGGACAGCCATATCACCACTGCCACTGTGGACTCCTGACCCACCTCAGCCGTGGTGGTAGGGACAGGTGTGGACAATGGAGGCGATGCCGACAGTGGCACCACCATACATATTCCAACCTGCCTTTCCAACGACTTTTCATGCCTATCTCCTGGGCATTGTACTCGCCCCCCTGCCAGCATTGTTGGTGCATGCACAACATGGTGCATGGCAATAGTGCACCAAACTTTCTGGCTGCACAATCAGTTCAGCTGACATTGGTGTTGGCACGCTCTTGCAGCCAGAGCCAATGCCGGCTGCACTGACTGTGCAGCCATCCCCCGGGGATGTCACGATGCAGTAGTCAGGAGGCCCCGAGCTTGTCGGCTTCCTCCTGACCACCCCTGCTGTAGGCTGATGGTCCAGACTTCAGCACCATAATCAGACCCTAAGTCTTTTGCTTGAATTTCTTAGCTCACCCAACTCCACCACTTATGAGTGTTAATGCCAGAGAAAAGCTGAATCAAAGAAGGTTTAACACACAAAGCAGGTTTATAAACCTCGGTGGCGTAATTAGTGTTAATAAACAAATGTGTCATCACAAAATAAAATAAAATGATGGAGAGAGTATTGAAACTTTTCAAACACTCACCCTCAGTCACAGATCTGGGTTTAATTCATCATTATTTTGCTTGCCACCTCACACCAGTTTGGACTCAGCCATATGCCAATCAGTCTTGACCCTGTTCCCCACGGGAACAGTCCAGCCTGAACTGCTAGGCCAGGTCCACCCTGGACAAGAAACAAGCATCCTGGGACCGGTTTCAGGGTATCACCCTTCATCAGCCAGGATAGCTTGAAGCCAGTGGTGCAGCGAGCAAGGGAGCTACGCCTGGGCATTCCCCTGCCACTTAGGGCTCACAAAGCAACATCATAAAACAAAATAAATGTTGTTTTTGCAATAAACAAATGTGAGCACATTCTTTTCTGGCCTAAAATGGAACCACAAGTAACTATTGAATGCATGGACAGTTTTTTGGCGCACACAGCCTTGGCTGCAGTGCACAGAGACCTTAGACATTCACACACTGAGGAAAACAATAGGGGGAACATTAGTTAAGGACTGCCACCCTGATAGCCACACAGTGTCAATTTCTGTCTGACAGGTCTGTTTGAGCCACGTGTAACACCTGGGCACACCTGAAAGGGAGTAAATAGAATTCCAGGGCAATTCTTGTGTATCCTCTGCCTGGTTGGTGAAGGACCCTGCTTTTGTCCTAATATACTTCTTTCTCCTTGTTTGTTGGGGGTACAGGATCTGCTTGAAACTGGATTTTTATGTCAACTGTGGGTGGACATGGGTAATTTCCATAGTCCACTACCTCCACGCCTAGGAGCCAAAATTTAACATGGCTGAAGGCTTTCTTTAGCTTAAAAATGCCCTGGCACATGACATTTTGTGTCTGTTTGCAGTAAAGCAAACAGGAATTACTGAAAAAGTGGGAAGGGTTGAGCTTGGGAATTTTTACCCCATTATCTAGGGATTGTCCAGGAGTCACCCCATTCACTAGCTGGTGCCAGAAATAACTGTGGCACCCAAAGATACATTCTTCAGTACACTGCTGGACTTGTGAAAGGATATCAGGTGTACTGAGCCTACTGTACTTGACATCTGTGACCTGTGGGGTGGACGTAGGAGGTGTGACTCTCTTCTACTTAAAATCCAAGGGCAGAAAGATCTCCAAGGATCAAAAGGCTGATCCCCTGAGTGGCCCCAGGAGCATAATAAGTTAATTTAGAAATGAGTTACATTTTTGGCCAAAAAGTATGATGCTAGTCTCTCCAACATGACAGTTTTGATTTCCCTCTATCAAACCCGTTCAAAAACAGCAGAACGTTCCATAATTTTCCATCCGGACTTTGTTAATGAATCAATAGAGTTCTTTTGTGGGCTGTGTAAATGAATTATGATTCATGATTATGATTTTTTTTCTAGGCCTGGGCAAAATTTCAATCAGACTGGAGTAATCAGAGTAATTACAGTAATTCTGCGTTTCTCTTTGATGTAGACTTATGGATAAATACACTATTGCTCCTTTTGGCATAACTATGAGTAATTTGGGGGAAAAAATCCTATTACAAGAGTACATTTAGCATTATTTCTTGCCCAATTTAGACACTACAATGTGTTTTGCACCAAGCAAATAGTGCTAAATACTGAGAGTAAGTTGGAGGAAAATCCTAGCCCAAGAATACATTCTTGTGGCCATTTTGGACACAAGGGGCATTTTACACTAAGAAAATAGTGCTAAAAGTCTGGGAGTAATTTGGGGGGAAAATCCCACCCCCACAGCACAATTAGCAAGAGCGAGTGGTTCCTTGTATCACGTTTGCTTTCTATTGCATATAATGCTATTTCTTGGTGAAAAATGCAATCTCGTTTCCATTTTGGATGCACGGAGGCATTTCTGTGCTAAAATTAGCTCTAAATGAAGAATTACTCTTTTTGAGTAATTAAGCATAATTTCGCAGAATTCTCAGGTAATTCACTGGTAATTCTGTGGGATTACAAAACACCAAATAATGTAAATTACGCTCACCCCTAATTTTTTTCGGGGGAGGTTGATTCCCACTGGCAGGTTTCTTGAAGTATGAAAAGGAAAGCTTTCTGTTATGTATTTGGTAGTTTGAGTAGCTTAGGTTCGGGGCCAACAGAGATGTTGCAGCTGCGTAGCTGTGTAGGTAAATCACATCATCACAAACCTCTTGCTATTTCTGTGCGCTGCTGAGTACATCTCTGAATACCTCAAAGAGACAATCACTGGCCTCTACCATGCATATGGCTCTGGGGAAGAAGATCTGGGCATATTACTGCTGCCGCTGTTACCAGCTCAAACAATCACAAATCGATGCATCAGAAATTGACATTGATGCTACTCAGTGACACAACAACCACTACCAAAGCCACCTTAAACCAAAGTGTGCCAAACAGCAGCATTGCCCTTATGGAATATGATTCAAATGATACATTTACATAATGTGTTTGCAAAAGGAAACTATAGTATGGGTGCTGTGCCAGAAACAAATGGAGTAGAGAGATTTATCCCTGCTCTCACCAAAATGAAAGAGGCATTACAGAATCCAGAGCAAATCTGCCATAAGCCTAGCTTTGAAGTGGATATAACTGGCACCATTTTCCACAAGACGTGACACTGTTGTGCACACAAGCCATAATTGTCAACAAACAACCTCAATGAAGTTATCCTAGTGAATTATTATTAAATATTTTAGAGGAAAGACCACATGCAGAGTTTCTGTTATGATCAAGATATGTTATGACAACCATTGAAAAGAGTGCATCACCTTTTCATAAAAATTCATAGAAATATAAGCTGCCATTTGGAAACATCTACTTTCCGCCTTATTACTCACTGCACAATGGAACATTAACACTGCATCTGACAAAAAGCAACAATCCAGCAGAAGAGCTTTGCATGGTGGCAGGGTTAAAGAAGTGCCTATCCATTTTTGCCCCAGGCATAGCAATGATGATGTATGTATTTGTCTCACAGGACAATGAATAGGACCCTCTAACAGAACCCTTGGTAGATTCCCATTTAACTACTAATCTGAAGTCTCTAACTTCATATTTGCCAGTATTCAGCCAGCCCTACTCAAGAATGAGCCTTGTGTGGGAGATGACAAAATAATAGTAGAAGTGTGTAGATTACCACAACATCCTCCTTCAGTGGAAGTCAGGAGTAAGACTCAGTAAAAGAAAAGAGTTCATACTAAAATCCAACAACGGCTCCTCTCTGCCTTGAACCAGACCACCTGAACCTTGTTGATCAATCTTTGCTTTGCACAAGTCAGTCACATGTGGTTCTGAAAAGCTCACAGGAAAGGACAGGAGTGACAAGAAGAACATCTGAAAGAATAAAACACATTTATATGCTGAAGCCAACATGTGAGAATTTGCTCTTCTGATCTAGCTCATAGGGGAAAACAGACAGGGTTCTGCAGGAGTCCTTGTTTTGTCATATGGAAAATCAGATAAACAGATGTATTTATCCTCTCCGATTGCCAGTGTTCTTCCAAAACCAAGAGTGTACACTTAGCTGAGGAATATATTCATTCCACTTACTCACCTCCTGCCTAGCATTTTATTTAAAACATTGAGGGTTTGAAGATGAATTTTCTCTTTTGTACTCACAGTGTATTATAGATGTAACAATTAATGATGCATTATTAACTAAAAAATTCAAAGACCTTACCACATGCTGCTATCACTCATTTGATTTGAGGGTTTGGTACTTGTCCAGTGAATTGTGATGACATGAAGTTTCACAAATCGTTGAAGATATTGCGATCAAGAGCGCTGAACTGGGACAGATCAGGAATCTGCGTGCCTGGCAAACAACTACTACAGCATGATAAAGTGTTCCCTTAGCCTCAAAGAGGCTTAATCAAATATGTTGATAATGGGCAGCAACAGTAACATCCTCAGTCTTTTGCCTTGTCAACAGTGCCTATTGTCCCTGCAATACTGATGGCTAGGCCCAAAAGCATTCATTCCTTCTTCGGGAAAATGCTGTGAAGGGCATATTACAATAAAAGTGTGCCAGAACAACTATCACTACATAACTCAAGTCACTGTGCAGAACTATCACAATCAATGATCAATGTTCCAACACTGTGTGCCTGGTTGTCCTATATACGAGCTCCAACAGCTGCAAGGATCTTAGCACAAGACAATATGCACATTTCTAACTCTTGAAAAATAGAATCACCTCACATATTCTGTAAAATAGTCCACTAACTCAAAGCTGAACAGAAATTAGAAGGCCATGTTCTTTAAAAAAATTTGCCAAGCGGCTGGTATACCTGCATCTTTGGCACCTCGGGATATAGTACAGCCTTACACTCCTGATTTGCCTCTATATCCTCTATAGCCTCAAAAGAAGGAAAATGAGTGGAAGAACACTAAGGGGCTAATGCACAAAGGGAAAATGGTGATTGATGGCTTATGATTGAGGACTTGGTTTCTGCATAAATGCTATTCACAAATAATAAGCCAAGATTTCACACAGATGTAGACATACATCTCTCCACCACCTTATGTTCATGCAAGTGAGGAGAATAATGGGCATACACTTGAAAATAGAATGATAAAGTTATTACAAGTAATTTTTGGTTGTATTTGCTGATGTTCTCTTTCTAACCTATAGCGGTGGAATAGTATGCAGAGTATATCATGTGACAGAATCTCCTCCCTCCCCCCACCCAAGGGTCCAGGTTAATGCCAGTTGGCAAGCAAGATTTGGTGTCCCCTAGCATGATTTTCTAACATGGGAAGTTGTGATCAGAGGGCTGCTTCTCGATTAGATTGTCTACCTCAAGGTGCATTCACGTTGATTTTTTCAGTGATGCTCACGGTACCAGTGCTAAAGTGCAGCACAAGAAATGCATTGTTCATAATGTATGCCCTTTGGTGGAACTCTGCAGAAACTCGCAGAGTTTTTATGTAACTCCCCGTAATTCCACGGAGTGAAAATCCGTGAGTACTGGCCACCCTTAATGCTAACAACATCCAAGGTTCCTCCTTGTTTACCTTGTCCTGCATGTGTCTCGGAGCCAGATTACCTCCAGGACTATTGGCTCTCGCTCCCATGTGCCAAATCATCGTAGATGCCTTCCCTGATCATGTGTGTTAAACAAAGGGTATCATCCACAATCCAGCTACAGATCAAAATTTTGCAGATCACCACGGCCGAAAGAACAAAATCCTGTTTTTGCAATGTGAAAGCTCTGATTAGCATATTAATTTATGGTGAGCAAAAACTGATAAGGAAGTTGTCTTGAATTGATTGCGTGACTAAACCAGTTAACGTACATTTAAAAATTAATGAAAAGTCTCGAAAATTTCATGCATGAATAAAGAGTACCTGCGTTTAACCTTGAATGAAAGTGTCTGATAAAGGACACATTAATAAACGTATGTAAATGTTGTAAATGCTTAGTAAATACGATTTTCAACAAGGCATTCAAGATGATAAACAATAAAGGCAAGCATGAAGGACATATATATAACAACTGAATGTCGTATATTGGACATATTCTGAAGCACGAATGAGGTTTTAAGACTACTGAAGTACTTCGGCTTTGTAGGTATAGAAATATAGACGTCACCACTGAACGAGCCAGCATTATTTGAGAACTCATTAAGCTGTGACACATCTAGCTACAGATCAGCATTTTAGTGCTTTGAATTTGTCTTGTTTCCTATAGATGTAAAAGAAAGAAAATCTAATCCTCTCAGTCTTGCGATTGTTTATTTGTTTACCATTTAGCATAAATCAAAAGCCTCGTTCACAGATAAACACCCTCACCCATCTGCACATCTTCACAGCTGTTCATGCCCTGCTGGCAGAGCCCTCAGTGTGTCTCATTTTCCAATGAAACATACACAAATCTACCACTGTGCGAAGGAATCACACGTTTGTTATCATACAGAGCAAGAAATACGTTTCTTAACCACATCTCTAACACAGCCATTCATGTCCTGAGTTGAAAAAACGTCTCTCTAAAATCAATTTCCCCTTTTTGATTGCCTGACTGAGCTATTGGTTTATACATGGAAGCGAAGATGATGGATGTTCGACAGTTCACAAATTTGAGACCTCATAAGGAGTGTTCTGACAGTCGTAAAGTGGCTGGTAAAATAAATTACCAACTTGTTAGGGGTTTAAAAAATTCCAGTTTCATCCTAAGACTGAACAAAGCAAACAAAGTTTCTGGGAGAAACACCGAGAGAAAGCATGCGGAAATCAATACAGAAACTGTGGGGGCTTCGCACCTCCCACCACTCTCAAGAGTTACCAGTGGGAGCATATCAGCCATATGTGAATTTTGGCCGAGCCTAAGAGCCTACAAAACAACCAATTGTAAATTGTATATGAGCCTCAAGAAGCAACCATATTAGTTTTAAATAAAACGGTATACATATTTCTAAAATCTAGTCACACACTAAGCAGCACAATAATGCACAAGGGTACAGAGGCAAGCCTTTAACAAAGTACTTCCTTCAATAATACATAAAAGCGGTAAAGATTACACAATTTTTCTAAATTGAAAATGACTTTCTGACCACATTTTGGCCTGAAAATCTGCCGGGCATTCCTTTCTAAATGCGGCTGCATGGCCAGCTGGGACTTCAGCAGCAAACCAAGCGACTGTGCAATCTCTAATGAGATAGAGCGGAACTCCACTGACACGCAGACACGATAAATTGCAAGAAACGGATTTGCTGGACCAGAAGCAAAAGCCCAATGTCAGAGGGGGTTCATTGAAGACTGGAGCAACCAGTCAGGTTTCCATCATTCACAGGTGACCCTGTATCTATTGAAAAATGTTCACTTTGATGTGATTATTATTTCAGTTCTACTAGATTTCAGTTACAGCAATTTAGACATTATAGGAAGTGCTTCTTTCTTGGGTATCGTGAAATAAAACATTTTCTTAAAATAAATACATATGTACTGTTGGAAAATACCCTCTTTTTTTGTGTTTTACCCCCAGATTTTTGCCTTGACTCCTTTTATTGAATATAGAACACTGTGCAATTTACCACTGCTAATTAAAGGTAAACTGCATGGGTGACTCCTTTCAATATGACAACATTTGCATACCCATAATTAGAGTATTTAACTAAAAGTACCTAGTACAGAGTTTCTCAAACTGTGGGTATAACCATGTGGTGGTTCAGTAGCCGGTTTGTGGTGATTTCTGGTGATTCTGAAAGAGCAATATGTAAAGATGCCTTTACATTTTGTATTTATATTGTCAAATTAGCTGGGCTTCAAATACAGTGGTCAAATGTCAGGCTATGTATTTTGCCAATTTGATGCTGATATTTTTAACATTGGAACTGGTGTTTACTTTACTTTCTCTGACTGCAAATTGAGAGGGTTTTTTAAAGTGAACTATGTGACAATTGTGCTGGGGTACAGAGACTAAGAGAGGAAAAGCTTTAGGTTGTCATATATTGAAACAACAAAGCTTACCTAGAATAAAAAATACATATAGTTCAAAATATATCAGCAGTTCGGAAAGTACAAATAAAGCAATTTTTTAGTAATTTTGAGGTGTGAAACACTTTAATAGGGACAAAACAAAGCAAGATACTTTTACTCGGTGGTGTGCAACAATATATATTCACGGAAACCTGATGTCCACACATTATCTTTAGTGTGCAATATAGTTCTATCATTAAAACCGTATGTCTGTGTGTAAATTTAGTGGCCATCTGAATGGGCAATGTGGTGTCCGTAAACGACAGTGCACTACTACACAATGCTTTGTTAATAAATTTGTGACACTATACTCTAAAATGCACCAACAGCTACATACTACACTTATCACTCTCCTGCTGATACATTTAACTTCAGTGAAGTAACATTAACGTCAGCACCCCAAATTTGTTCCAAGTAGTCCCAAGCAAGACTCCGGGTGAACCTTTCAGTATTTTGTGCTGCTGTTTTTCAATCAATCAATTCAATCAATTTATTTGATTTCACGATTTGGAATTCCGAAGAGGTCCACATGTACACACATCAAAACAATACATAAAATATGAATAGAATCAATAGAGAATATAAAACAAGGCTATCTTTAAAATGCAATAAAATCAGGTCTCTACCCATCACTTATGTCTTAAAATACCGTTCAATATTTAAGTATATAGAACAACAGTCACAAAGAAAACTTCTGTATGATCACTTTAGTTCTAAACCCCTGTAGCCAATTACACAAATATGATCCAATGCAAAGCGTTATGATATATAAAAGATAGGTTATAGCCCAAGTGGGAAGGGTATGCCCAGACGTGTGTCCCGTGCTTCCCATGCCACTGGATTCAAGCTAGCCTGGCTGATGAGGGGTGAAACCCCGAAACCGGTCCCAGGATGCTTGTTTCCGGTCCAGTGAGGACCTGGCTTGGTAGTTCGGTCTGGACTGTTCCCATGAGGAACAGGGTCAAGACTGATTTGCATATGGCTGGGTCCAAACTGGGGTGGCATGGTGAGCAAAAGAACGATGGATTAAACCCAGATCTGTGACTGGTTGTGAGTGTTTGACAATGTTCAGCATTCCGTCCATCACTTGTTGTTTTTGCTATAGCCCAGCAGCATCATTCAAAATAACAATTCCCTACCAATCTGCAGAGAATATAGTGCATTAATCCTAGGATAATAGCTTCTGGGAAGGGGCCTGCAGATCACTTCCCAGCCTATGAGGTAAAATAAGCTTAAAAATAGTTAATTAGGAAAGTACATTCCGTTACATCCACCAATAGATAATAAAATCAATAAAGATTTAAAAAGGACCTAAAAAACTTAAAAGTCCTAAAACAAAAGATTTCATTTGGAGGTTTGTACATATATTTCATAACCTCTCCTGCTGAACGCATGTTAAAATTCAAGAAAAGCGGTTTTGACCATTTTTCCTTAATTTAACTAAGGAGGGACAAACGAATAGCACATGCTTAAAATTCTGTACCCCCCACCTGACAGATATTACAAATGTTCGAGGATCCTTCCCACTTGGAAGTTAAATCTTTAAGAGGTAATCTATCAAATCTCAACAAGATAAAAAAGCGCTGTACTCCATGTGGTAAATTCCAAAACAAATAAGGTTGAGGATATTTAAAAATCAGCGAGTTGGTTAACGGCCTAAGCCTCCTCTTTTGGTGACAAGACTCAATATCCAACAGGAATGTTACGCCGCGGCGCACGGCACGAGCCGAACATTCGGCTCGGGCCGCGGCACGCAGCGCTGAGACACGACACGCCCCCAGCCTCTCCTGCAGTATGCGAGGCCCCAAATTGGGCATGGGGCCTTGTTTTTTTTTAGCGCAGCGCACCTCCATACACGGATAACCTCTCCCCCCACTCACCTGCTATTGTGTCCTTCTTTACTGTCGCCCTAGTTTGTTCTTCCCTTTATGTTTTTCCTTTTTTCGCATGATTCCCCTCTCTTCCCAGCATGCATTGGTTCCCTACTCACTATGGTTCCTTGTCCATTACTTTCTATGTATTTTTCCCTATCCAATATGGTGTCCTTGCACTTCCTGCTGGTCGCTTCCTGTTCTATAGGTATTTTAGGGCTGTGATTCTTTTGCTCTTTGAGCTGCAACACTTTCTATTTTGATGGTGTCTTCGCTCCTTCTCCCTTGCGTCAGATACTGGTTACGCTTTTTGTCCCAGTGTTTTTCCTGTTCATTTTTGGTCTTGTATTCTAAGTATGAATTTTTGTTCTTATTCCAGGATTTTCCTTTTTGAGGTTTTTTCTCCTTTTGTTTTTTTTTTACATCTGGCTCTACTTCTGAAGGACACGGACTGCCCTTGCAGCACCGTGGCTTCCAGAAAGAGTCGCCCCTACCTGGGCCAAGGCAGAACATTCAAGAACAAGAACCTCGTCACTCGTTCAGCGGACTCCAGGCTCAAGCAACAAGTAAGTCGTGACAAGGAAACTTTTACCCCTTATTGCCTCTTTTAGGCTATTTTTGAATGACAAGGGTGGTTGAGATAAGATAAGATCCACATCTAAATCAAGCAATTGCACAGCCAGGTTATGAAACTGCAATTTTTCTCTTAGCGTACCAAATATTTCTTTGTATGCTAAATGTCTTAGGGTGGATTCTGCACTATGAGCTAAGCAGAAGGCCCTCTGGATTACCACAGCTAGGCCCCGTGTATAAACACTTTAATGCTATATTTAAGCCTTAAGGCTGCCACAGATACCTAATTATTACAAGAAACCATGCTTCTTAAGATCCATGCTTCTATTTTATTTTAAAACTCCCATTTAGAAATTTCAATTCCTTCTATGGCATACAGAAGGCTGGACGAAATCTTTGCTTGATAAACTGATAATGGATGAGAGAAATGCCACCAGCCAACTGCATTATAAAAGGCCAATATACCATGTGCCTGAGACAGAGCCTTGCTAACATTATTACATATATGGTCTTGATCACTAAATGAACAAGATAAGGTTTATCCGAGGAAGCAATAGGATTTCACCCACTCCAACCTCTGCTGACCCACAGACCAGAAGAAATCATTTTTTTTACGAGATTTATTCCATACAAAGCATACCACTTGAGACTTTAACACATTGATTTTTAAAAGATGCTGCTTTGTATAATCATTTGCTGCTGTTTTTCACTTCTCAAAGGAATTTAAACAGAAAATGTGCTCATTACATATGATCATACATAATCATACATGATCATCCCACTTACTTTTGTGTGACTTGCACACATAAATTGAGAAATATGTATGTAGCAGCCACAGCTGCCAACTTTGGAACTCTGGTGTTGGCTCTGAGTGCATTACATAATCTCCTGTGTCGAAAGTAAAATTAATCTGACATTATAAAATGTAATTTGGTGCTTGTGTAAAGCGCTCCAATAACCTTGGGCAATGTTTTATATATATATATATATATAGTATATATATATAAATATATATATATATATATATTGACTGAAAAAACAAAGCTTCGGAATTTCTGAATTCACTCGCACAAAATCATACAAATTCAGCAGTTATAGTTAGAGTAATTTCAAATAACTATAACTCGTGCCCTAAGGTAACTATAACTCACGCCCTCGCCATGCATAGTTTTCTCTTGATAATTTAAAAATTTGATAATTTGACTACTAATATTTCATTGATATTATTAATGAAGTTAAAAAAGTTGTCAAGAGTGCTGCAATATTTAGGGTAATTAGCAGTGCATAGCGAGGGCACAAGTTATAGTTACCTTTGGGATCTAGTTATCGTTACTTGAAAGAACTCTAACTATAACTGCTGAATTTCTATGGTTTTGTGTGGTTGAATTCAAAACCTAATTATAAGATCCCTGTAACCTTTGTTTTTTTAGTTAATTTCTATGTTTTTTAAAGGTAAAGTAATTTTACTTATAATATGGTAATCCAACCAACGCCGGGCCCTGCGGCCAATCCCCTGTAACCACCTGTACTCTGTGACATGCATGGCCTTTGGCCATGCGCAGTGGGGGTTGGCCATAAGGCCTGCAGCCAACCACCTATAGCCACCCAAAACCATGACAGGGTTTGGCCACTGAGCCTTGCCTGTGGCCAGGTCTGCAGCCAACCCCTCTAACCACACCAACACCGCTCTGTGCATGGTCCTTGGCTGTGCAAGGAGGGGGTTGGCCACAGGGTCTGGCCACAGTCAACTCCCTTTAAGCTCCAAACCCTGAGCCATGCACGGCTGAAGTGGTTTGAAGCTTAAAGGGTACAACATTAAATATATATCTTTCTGGTAGTTGAATGGGGAACCACAGGCCCTGGGGTCCATCACCTCTGCAGGGCTACCTAATAAAATCATTTAGGGGGCACGCAAACCTCCCTCTTGCTCCAAGGACCAACATCTAATTAGAGCAATATTAAAAAAATATGTGGGAAGGCGCACGGAGCACCCTTGGCTCCTGGGACCACCACCTTCCTGGGCCCATATATTAAAAAAACTGAGGGGAGCAATACAGACCCCTCCCAGGTTCCGATGACACCACCTCCCCAGGCCTATATAATAAAAAAAACTTAAGAGGGACACACAGACTCCCCATCCCCCATGTCCAAGGGACAACCACCTCCCCAGGACAACATACAAAATATATAGGGAGTTGCACAGACCCCCCCCCCCAAGGCCCTGGGCACCACCAACTCCACGGGGCTACATTTTAAAGACTATGTGGGGGCACACGGACTCCCCTGGGCCCAAGGGACTGAAGCCATGTCCCAAAATGGCTGCCAACACTTCCTTGTTGAAGTGTTGGTAGCCAATCAGACATCAGCACAGAGACAGTTAGATCCATGGAGGATCACCATTTATAGATATCTATATTATTTAACCTTTAATATCTCAGAAGCTACTGAACAGATTTCCACCCAATCACAAAAACCACAATCTGTGCACCAGGATCTAGCTTACTGCCAAATTTGCTGTCATTCCGTTGAACAGTTTGGGTTGTTGGCATACCTAAAGACGCTATGGGAAAATGAATGGGGAAAACAAGACATGAAGCAGCAAGCAACAAAAAACACAGATACTGGCACAAAACCAATGTCAGCCAGGAACAACAGAATCCTAGTAAATGAAATGCAGGATAAAGATGTTACCAAAAACCTAACAACTGGTTGGCTTCAATGAGGTAAAACAACAAAAATTATGAAAGTCCAAAGCCATAGACCAGTCCAAACGTCTTTTTTTTACACCAAAGGCATAGTATGGTGCCCCAACATGACTCCTGACTGCCATGTAACCTCCACAGGTAGGGGCGTCAAGGGGGCAGGCAGGCACCTCGTGGATTATTGGGGGTTCTGGGGGAGGGGTGTTTTTTGATTTTGATTTGGGATTGGGGGATTCTTCTTGGGAGTGGTGGACTTCTTCTTGGTAGGGGAAGAGGAATGGGTGCTGGCCTTGGAGATAGAAAGGATGGCCTTTGTGAGGGAACTGCTCTTTTGGGGGTGCCATGGGGACTGAGTAGGGAAAAGGTCAAGATTACAAAGGAATACTGTTTTTGACACAGGGGATGGTCATCAGAAGGGGGTTTGGGTGTGGAGGGTGAGGGAGTAGTTGTTTGACATTTAGGTGTGGATGGCTTGGGTGCATGTTTGTGGGAAGTGTGCTTGTGTGTGGTGGATATCTGTGGGGTGGGTAAGTAAGGGCATTTATGTGTCTTGGACTGAGGGGGTTGGAGGTGCTGGGGGATGCCATGGTAGGTGGGTGGCTGTCTGTTCAGGTACTGGCCGCAAGTAGGGTGGATGTGCTGCACATAGGGGTGTCAGTGGTTGTGGTGTCTGCGGGTGTGGTGACTGGGGTAGATGTATGAGTGTCTGCTGGGGTTGTGTCTGTGGGTAGGATAGGTGTGGTGGCTGGATCAATGAATGTTGATATTGTGTCTGTAGGTGTGCCAGGTGTAGTGTCTGTGATGCTGGGGGTCGTGGGGGTGTCAGGGCAAGTTGTGACTGTTGCTGTGTCTGCAAGTGGATGTTGAATGTGTGCATGCCTCTGGTGTGTCTTTTGGTGCTTATGTTTGTGTGCCCTTTCCTTGCGTGTTGAGGTAGAGGCATACCAATATGTTTGTGTGCTTTGGCTGGGTCAGGGTTGGAGGGATTTGGACTGGGAAGAGGAAGGTGGAGGGAGATCGGTAGACAAGGGGTCACTGGCTGCCATCAGTGTAGAAGCCAGAGCCTGAAAAGATCTCTGTAGGCCAGCCATTGCACCATGAATGCCCTGCAGGAACCCATTGCTTTCTTGGACCTGGGTTGCCAGTTCCTGGACGGCATTCACAATGGTGGACTGACCCACAAAGATGCTTCTCAGGAAGTCAGTTGCCTCCTCACTGAGGGCAGTAGGGCTAACAGGGGCTGGGGTAGAGGTGTTTCGGCAAAGGAGACGCCCACCTTCTTGAGTGAGTTGGCACGGATAACTCATTGGGGAGCTACAGGAAGGGTGATGATAGAATGGGGGTAGTGGACAGAGATGGTGCTGGAGGGGTCCCTTATGGGTCCTCCACCACTAGGAAGTGGGCACTGGAAGAGGACCCCCCTCGCCCTCCTGCTCACTGGGCCCCTCGGTGTCGTATCTAGAGGTCCCGTGGCTAGAAGTTTCCCCCTTCCGCTGTGACCCATCTCCTTTGCCTGCCGGTGCTGATGTTGAAAATAGTGACGTTGAGTCATAACATACACATGATAACACTTCCATCACACTTAAGTAAGTAATTACATACCATCATGTCAGCTGACCCCCACAGGAAGTGCCAGCAAAGTGCCAACAATATGTTACAACACACTATAATACATGTTTCCCACATTTACAAATGTAACACACCAGCAAAAACAAGCTATCTGAATACTACAGTAGCAGGAATGAAGTTAAGCAAAAACACTAACCATACCATGACTAGGTGACCAATCCACCCAATACAGGTGCCACATTCTGCACAACATAGTCAAGCAGTAGACAAGCAGTGGATTCCCACTGTAAGGTACCTTAGCAAATACACAGACCCAGTCCTTACCATGATGTCATGCATCAGGAAATAACATATGTTGGCAAGTAAAGGCAGGCAACTTTGGGATCAAACAAGCCATACCTTCATCAAGTGACATTGAATCAGCCATATCACTATGGACACATAACATCATATGACATAACAACATGTAACACCTGCCAAATCTTATTCAAGAAGGTAGTACAGGTTACACACACATGCCTCAATTGTGGTGTAGCAAAGAGTGACAATGGACCCAGGGCCAAAATATCTAGGATAAATAAATGTCTCCAGAATACAAACAATAATAGTCATGTAAGGACCAAGTAAGCTCACACCAATGTCCCACATGCATTTAAGTCTAAACTTTTTTGTGTATGTATGAAATAGACTACTGTACTGTGCAGGAAGGAGGGAGACATACTTTGCAATAACTAACATGAGTGAACCAATTTGTTGCAGAACAAGAAGCAACATCACTACCCACATATCAGACATGGCAAGCAGGGAATCTGTCTGTGGAGGAAACCCAGAGCCAAAGCATAAATGATGCTAACATCACTGGTACACCATCCACGATGTAACCCAACACCCAGGTCACACTTCCCAACCTACACACAGGTGTATAGGAACTACCACAACAGCTCCAAATAAGTTTACCATCACACATGAAGTGGCCAAACACCCTGGCCTCATGTGTCAAATCCTTCCTAGCCACATCAGGTACAAATGACAAAATGCAAAAGGCGAGGCATGGATTTTGATGTCAGAATACACATGATGTTGACACAGTACTGTCTGGGCCATATGTGTGAGTGGACAACCAGTGTCTATGTTTCACACCTACAAAAATATCCCATGGATAAAAAATGTGATAGCTTTCTGCTGTCAGGACATCAGCATGGCTATTAAATGCCTATATCTGATACACACATTTGTCCCAGTGGAAGTGTAACACATGCACACAAGACTCCAACATGCATTTTGTCAACTCTGATGAGACATCACACATGGCAATGTACATTCCTCATTTACCAAGGGGAATTACCTTGCAACAGGTGTCAAAATGTGAGCAATGTAAGTCATTTCACATGTATGATGGAGACCTATGCATCACAGAACGCTGGGACACATCAGACACCAACACACAATGGAGATGCCTTGCCCCTGTCTGAATTGTAATCACACATAGACATCCCCCCAATACACAGCAGAGGACAGAGAGCAACATTGATCTGTTGTTGGAAACTAGCACCCACTAGAGTAGTAAAGGCAGATTACTGGAACACAAAACACAGTCAAATTTGCTCCTTTCTATGCTATAGGACTTAGGGGTCTGCATAGTTGAGTACCAGGCCCCAAACCCAAATTAATGTGCACACCTCTTACATGACCCGTGCACACCAATGTGAGCACACAAGAGCTTTGACACCCGACACTTCCCACATTGTCAGATCTAGCATTCTGTCCCTCACTCAATCACCTGGTAAAGGGTCATACATGAGTCAGGGCTGTGCTTACCCCCTTGTGGCTGCTGTGCTGCCCTCAAATGCCCATCCAACTCTGGGTAGGTTACCGCCGAAATTGAGGCCATTAGAGAAGTTATGGTTTGATGGGCACCCCGTCATAGTTGGGGGGACAGCCCCAGCTGGGCCTCTGACATTTTCCGGGTCCAGTGTCTCAGGTCCTCCCACCTCTTCTAACAGTGGGCGGTCCGCCAGCTGTGGACCCCCAAGGTTCACAGCTTCTTTGCGATGGCTCACCAAATCCCCTTCTTCTGATGGACGTTGACCTGCATGGAAGCAAAAGTCTAGACAGATAATCATGTCCACAAATCCCACACAGGAACAGGCAAAGTTAACTATAAGTCAGTCAAACAAGTCAATAACAACCTGTCTTGAACATCCTGTCCACCTATGGCACATAGCAGTCATTGAATAGGAGGACATTACTGCAAACACTCCCCATAAGGGTACCCATCACAACAACAACTTAGTCCCTGCACTCACCAGTTAGTAAAGCAGTTTGTTTTGTGTGAGCAATCCACATGACATTGACCAGGAACATGATACATTATATCACACCAAATGGCAAATGATAGGTACTAGTAAACATTGCACACAAGCATCCACAATCTCTAATGATCACGAGTTGCATATGGTCCCCACAGGTCACAGCCAGGCTACAAACAGGCCCATATTGCTCAGACAACATTTAAGGGAATCACATGCTGTGCACACAAAGATGCAAGCCTTTACATTTCTGCACCTCTGCACATACACATGCACGGCCATGCTACTTCAGGGGGTTGGGGGTCTTTGTTTCAGTCCAAAAATGTGAAACATTCTTCCAAAACATGTGTGCACACAAAAACTATGTCAAAGTAAGATATACCCGGCCTTGCATTGGGCATGTCCCACATCATGTCCAAAACACAGGCTCATATATCAGGGAACATCATTGCACAACACACTGTTTGCAGATGTTCAATGCCCAAATATTTAGGAACATGCACAGTATGCATCAGAGCTGGATAAAGGACCCAACAGGGCAGTGTGATCATGGAGCCTGTCAGGGATATGTAACACAAATGGTCATAGTTGATCTGAGCACATCTGTCACAGTTCTCCACCATGCCCCCAATGATGTGACAATAGTAATCACTGGGCATAGGCTCAAGTCAATGAACCTTAGTAGTGAGGCATGATTTTCAACCTACACATGCTGCTTGTGGATAACAGCCCATATGGCAATATTTACAGAAAGTGGCAATTAAAAAGGCAACTTTCTCTGCAGGCAGACCACATACATCAGCACATAATACCATGCCCCAAAAGGTTAGATGCATTACAATACTTCATGTATCGCACAGCCAATTGCCAATGACAGGCATTTTGCAGAACCTAGGACCATAGAGTGCCATTAGCTGGCTTCAGTACCACATAGGGCCATATAGTGCCATTAGCTGGCTTCAGTACAACACTACAACAAGCTCAGATGTGGCCACAGATATATGTTCACATACAGGTAGGGCAAAAGTATGAGGACAAACTGGCAAACAGCATGCATGGATACCTCCTGCTGTCATGTTACCACATATGACCACAGATCAATCACATCTAATGATAGGCTTATCTGGTGATGGCTATCATGACACCTCAGCTAACCATGTGCATCAATCACAAGGCGGCTCGAGGAACATTCATTGCACATTCTTCACAATGTCCCAGGTCTCTAAACCTGTCACTTAACCTAGGTACATGCCCAGGAACTCAACCATTTAGGCACTCTAATAGCACATACAGGGCTTTAAGGACACATTCTACATTTTTGCCCAAAAGCCTATGCTAGCTAAGGAAAAGATTAGTAGAGCTACAGAAACAGATGTGTACATGGTGCTCCTACCTGCTCCTCTGGTGCACCATAGAGGTGTTCATTCAGGGGTAGGCCCTCGTCCACAAGCTTCTCCAGCTCTTCTGGTAGTACCAGCAGCTCAGGTCGTGGAGGTCTTGCTGGCAGAAGTGTCAGGCGTCAAGTGAGAGATTAAGCAGGGGATGGCGTCCGCCACATATGGGACCGTCACCTCCAGTGTACACTGCATTTGGCCAAAGACTGCCACAAGCAGCAAGGTCATCCAATGTCAATGTCCGACACGGTAGTATCCGCCAACTGCCATGACGACTTCCACCGTTGGTCGCAGTTGTTTCCTATTGTCCAGTGAAGTAGGTCAGGCAGTTGCCATTTTAAAGCCTTTCAATGGTTGGAAAAGTTATTTATTGATGTGTCACAATGTGAAAAACATTTCTACAGCATAATCGTTAGTGCTGGCATTGTCCGAAGCTGTAAATTTGTCCTGATTGAAGGATCATGTTGTCATGTTGTTCTGCTAATCACAAAACATTAGTGGTAGTCACCACCCTCTCGGCCATGGCTAATCTTATTTTTTGGGTATTTAATCACAGGCATTGTCTGATGTCAGTATCACATAGTCTCGCTGATGTATTAGTTTATATGTACATATCATATTTGAGGCGAGGGGATGACATGTAACTACTGCGCCACTTTTACCATTGGTTTGTGCTATCTACCATGCTTTCACTGTATTAAATGGTATGCACCAGTTTTTATGAGATATATGTAATGTCTTTTACAAGGGATGCAATGAGTAATTGACAAACCTTATTTTCTCTCACATAGTTACCCGGGAAGGAGAAGAGTCAGACAACTTCCTGTGTACCGTACACTAGCAGGCTTGCAGACCATGGAGAACTGGATAGGCAGACAATCAAGCATCTCTGTCTCAGTTGGAGCCAGATCTGATGCCTGTCATCAGTCACCCAAATAGCATACCGCCTGTTGTTCAAGTCATGTCAGTGCTGCACTTCCTGGCCACAGGCTCCTTCCAAAATACAGTGGCCCTAACTGCAGGGATGTCCCAGCCTACGTTTAGTCTAGTCTTGAAGGATGTACTCTCTGCAATGTTGAAAAACCTACAGTTAAATATGATTTCCACAACGTGAGGATTTTGCCTATGTGAAGGTTAAGTTCAATGGTTTGGCACACCTCCCACATGTAGTGGGAGTCATTGATGGTACACTTGTAGCCTTGGTTCCCCCACATGTCAATGAAGAGGTCTATTGGAACAAGAAGAACTTGCACTCCATAAATGTCCAAGTCGTTTGTTTGGCAGACCTCTACGTTTCCCAAGTATGTGCACAGTACCCAGGTTCAGTTCATGATGCCTTTATCATGTGGAACAGCGCTATCCCACAGCTGATGACATAACAGTACCCAGAGAGGGCCTGGCTGGCTGGTACGTTACATATGTCATGTGTGTTTTTATGCTGTCTGCTGCCAAATGTGATGATGCCCTTGACTCATGTTTGCACACATGAAACAGTTCCTTACAGGGGAGTCTGCCTACCCAAACAGTCTGTAGTTGTTGACACCGGTGAGTAATCCAACCCCGCTAGGGGAATTCGGCCAATTGAAGGATACAGCATGTCGTGGAGTGGGCTTTTGGGTTCCTGAAGGCAGGATTGTGCAGCATCGATAAGACTGGTGGAGCCCTCCTCTACTCACCCTCAAATGTATGTCAGATCACTGTGGCCTGCTGCATGCTCCACAACCTTGCCCTGAGGCGACAGATCCCATACAACCCAAATGAGCAGGAGCTAGCAGTTCCACCGGGTGAGAGTGCAGAAATGCCAAGTGAGGATGACAGTGATCAGGATGAAGTTGGAAACATGAGGGCGGAACTCATCAATCAGTGCTTCATCTGAGTGTGAGTATGTGATGTTCTGGGATTTCACTGAATCCTTGGGGTATTGTAGGGGTCAGGATTGGTTGAAAAGGGCCTCTGAATGACTGTCAGAGTCACCAGATCCTCGGGGTCTTTGCACGTTCCCAACACGTCCACCACTGAACAGCTCCAAGACTCTGATAGATAAATCACAGACACTGAGAGAGTTCAAGAGGGGAAGAGGGGATTAGGAAGGGAACAGCTGGGAAGGAGACCTGTAGTAAGAAAAAGGTTAGAACACACAATAAGAAAATTATATCTCCTGAAATCAATACTAGACTATAATTCTAAGCCTAGTCACTCTGAAAACATGAACAATCTAAGAGTTACGTTTAAAATGACTAAGTTTCAAGATGGCCGGATACCTGTAGGGGAATCAAGATGAATTCAATGAAAACTTTCTTATTCAAGTACTTTCCTTTACATAAGAATCAGAAAAACATTCTGACTAAATTTTAAACCAGTCATTTAAATCCTGTTTTGAGAATGTATACTAGGACCATACAATATTGCATCTAGAAACTCTGGCGTTCTGTGTACGCTTAAAATGTTTCAACACAAATTGCGCATATTGCAGATATATTTATATATATATATAGTAAACACCATAAAAGGATTGTGCACCATGAATAACACAATATGGATTCAGGAAACAAATCACATAACTTGTCAACTCGAATATTATATAATAAATATCTTAGAATAGTGGCATACAATAAACAACATGAATTAAACTCGAGGAGAGAATCGTGCATCTTGCCGATTCGAGTGTCACCATGTAAAATACCAAGAAATGGTAGCACGCAATGAATATCAAAGTCAAATCATCATTAATCGAATCGCGCGTCTTGCCGATTCGTAAAACACGATGTAAACGTCAAGAAATAACAGCTCATAATAAATAACAAGATCAAAGTACAATGCGCTTCTTTTGCCGATTCTTAAGCCACCATGTTAATGTCAAGAAATGGTAGCGCGCAATAAACAACAAAGTTAAATCCTCATGAAACGAGTTGCGCGTCTTGCCAATTCGTAAAACATCATGTAAATGTCAAGAAATAGTAGCGCGCAATGAACAACAATGTTTAAACACCATAAAACGAATTGCGCGTCTTGCCGATTCTTAAGCCACCATGCCAATGTCAAGAAATGGTAGCACGCAATAAATAACAAAGTCAGACCTTTATGAAACAAATCGCGCATCTTGCCTATTTGTAAACTACCATAAAAATGTCAAGAAATGGTAGCGGGCAAGTAATCTGTTACTCATTTAAGAATTAAACCAAGAATATGACAATTCTAAATAACGGTGTCGGGATAGTCCAACCCCTGTCTTACCGCCTGGAACAATGATCACCAAAGAAGGATGAAGGGCAGAAGACTGGAAGATCCAAATAGGCCGCCATGACAGGAGCTCAGGAAGAAGCTGCTGCTCTGCACCGGGATCTCTGAATAGTGAGCACTGGGAGTTGGGCTGGCTCTCTTTTATAGAGTCTTGGCCCAGCCCAGAACCACGCCCAGGCATGTTGCAGGGAAAGTCTCTGGAAGGCCCTGGAAAGGGACCACACCCTAACACATTCTGAAAACCTGCAGCAATACATTGCAAAGGAACAGTATTTGTAAGCATATTAAAAATACGTTTTCAGGATTGAACTCTGCAATGCACCATTAAACCACAACATATCAGCACAATGCATAAATTACGTTGTTTTGAGAGTGCTGGGTTTTTGCATTTTTGTCGCCAATAGAGCACGTACTGCTCTGGTGTTGACAATGACCATCAGACAGGACATTTGATGCTATGCAGTATAAATCTCAGGTTTTCAGGCAAATGTAGACTTGAAGTTATGATTCCCATGAGGATCGCCTTCGTTTGGGGTAGTCAAAATGCACAATCGAAGAAACAACCATATTTGGAACACAATTTTCTATCTCATGTAAGTCTTTACCTGCCTAATCTCCTTGTTTATCACCTTTTCTTTCCAGGGCTCTTCACAATGCCATCCTCATGTGGACATTTCTGAGGTGTGTCAATAGCAGGTAGCTTTAGCTGGTCTAAATTGTGAAGTGGACATGTATTGATCCAGATAATGTATTACATTTTTTGTGGTGTATGAGTCCCATGCCCAGGCTGCCAGGACAGTGGGACGGCAGCGATCTGTGCAACAATGGACCTGTTTGCCATGGTATGTGGGTCCAATGGTGTCATGTGTGTGATCATGTCTTTGACACATATCATCCTGTGCAATCCATTTCCTTACCCTTCACAATGTGTTGACAATGATCCTGTTTGACTTGTATTTAGCTGTCAATGTGTTCCCTCATTGAAGGCCACAGTGTATCTGTGTCAACACTAACATGGGTGAGCAACATGGCTACAGATGCCTGAGCATTGTAAGTGGAAAGTTCTCTGACTGGGGACTGTTGTACTGTCCTCTGTCTGTATTAAGAGGTATGTTGATTTGGTAGGCATGACATTGATACGTGATAAGAGTCAAGTTGATGACAATTTCCAGTAAAGCCTATTCTGAGGGACACATTCTGACATGTCCCTTACTTCAGTGGTCAGTGGAATGTTACTTACTGGCACCTAGGCAGAAGCAAAAATTGTTTAGACAAACTTGAATATGACAGTCCTGATAGTTGGGCAGCCTATGTGCTGCACGGTGTAATAAACTAGAGTTTGTTGACTGTCCATTTGTGTCATTATGTTGGTAGTGATCCTCAGCATGACACTACATGTGACATATCCCTCCTCACACTTCCTTTTTATAAATTAATCATGAGCGTGAAATAAAATTCACATTCAACAACTCACATTGATGACAAACTGACCATAATACAAAGATATTATATTAATTGTGTTTATTTTCATGTGCACAGGAGATTAGGATGATTATGAGAAAACAATGATTTTCAAACAGTGAAAGGATCAGTCATGGTGGATGTTATCATTAGAGTAGCTGCCACAACATTTGAAGTACCAAGTCCAGTCAGTGTCCTACTATCCTTGAAAATTGGAAAGGGGTTGTAGAAAAGTGAACAGGGTGCACCTGAGGCACACAAAGTGAATCTATCAGTTAGAGGTTACTTCCTGGCAGTGGTTGTTGTCTTGCCATCTGCAACTCCTGGTTGTTTGGGTGGACTTCCACACTTGCGGGGGCGGAGATTCTTGAGCGACAGAGGCAGGGGTGTCTGAAGCAGGTCCTTCCCCTTGCCAGGCCTCCATTTCACTGGCTGCCACAGATGTTGAAGGGCAAGTGTAACTTGGCCAATGGAAGGGGTCTGGTGTTTTGGACGTTCCCTGCTCAGGTTGATGTTGATGTCTCTCAGCATCCCTGTTAGAGAGTCCATGTGGGCATTATGGGCCTCGCACTGTTGTATGACTTTCTGGTGTCTGTTCCTCTGCAGCTGATTGTTCTCCACCAGCATGGCAAGGAACTGGCCCATCATGCCTTGGGATAGTTGGAAGGCTCCAAAGACTTGGGAAATGGTGTACTGGACAGAACTATCCCTAGCAGCCTCATGTTGCTGGCCCACACCATCCCTGCCATGTACCCTACCCCCCACAAGCCTGCACCCTTGGCACAGTCCGCCCACTGGTGGTGCCAGGTCCACTATTGTCAGGGTTTATGAGTTGTGACTCTGATACCTGGACTGGGGGGTAAATGATGGTTGTTACTGTCCATGCGACACAAGTTTGGGGGTGTCGGGTTGCCTAGGATGTAGATGCAACAGGGCTGAGAGGAGTCGATGTGGGCAGGGTGAGGCTGACAGTTGTTATCTAACCAGGTTCCGCAGATGGGCCAGAGCCATCCTCAACATCCACACATCCAGGAGATCCAGGAGTGCTCTCCTCACTGAGGCTTCATCCAGGAGGAAAGTGGAAGTCTGAGAAGTGCTTTCCATGGTCCCAGTGGAAGATAGACCTGTTGAAGATGAGAAACAGACAGTTACAGGTTGTTTTGTGACATGTAGCCCTAATTTGTACAGGTAGATATACTTTGGGCCATATACAGATTAGCTTTGTTTGATCCCCTTATGTGACAATGACACCTGCTTTCAATAGTATAGACCTGATATTTGGAGTACAGACATTTCCTTTTTAAGTCACCTTGCTACAGGATGTCTGAATAGTTTGTCACTTGGATGTCTGTTCATAGACTCCTATCTTGGCAGCAGTGGAGCATTATATGTATCAGGGTACCTCCCACTTAGCAAAACTTCATTGTTGAGTTAACAGACAGTGGCACAATGTCATGTGGACACTGGCCTGGCCATCAGATTTGGAGTAACAATTCTATCTGGCTATATCTGGCAGGTTACACCAAGTGCAGCACACTGCATATGTAAGATCCCCTCTAGGTGGGTAGAGTCCAATAGGTGATGGGAGGTAGACGGGACAGAGTAGCAGTGGGCACAGTTGTAGCTGTGTCTAAGGAGTATACCATTAGAGAATTCCTGTCAATAGCTGTCCTATGTCAACAGTCTATACAATTGTTATCCCCCAGGTAAATACAGTTCTCTAGGTGGTGGGAGGTAGAAGGCACAGATTAGCAAAGGACACAGTTGTAGCTGTGTGTTAGTGGTATTGTACTGGCAGCTGTCCATAGCATTGCTGTAATTCCCATAGACTATACAATTGTGAATCATTTAGATGAGTATACTCCATTGTTTAGTATACATGATATTTTTTAATTTGGTACACTGTTCTGGGTTTAGTAATGGTAGAACAGTGCCTTCTAGGAGCTGTAGTGCTGTCAGTCTCTGTACTACCCACACCATACACAGATACTGTGCCCCCAGGTGAGTAACCTTCACATGTGATTTCCCAGACAGGGGAATTTGGACATTTGGACTGGTGTGACAGTGAAGGTGACAAAAGATGATCAGTGAGCATACATGACAATACATTTTGGTGACATTATTGATGTTTTGACTTACCAGACTCCACTCTCCCTGGTATCCCTGTCAGGCCCTCAGGATGCAGGATGGCCAAGACATTCTCCTCCCATGATGTGAACTGAGAGGGAAGAGATGGGGGACCGCCAGCTGGTGCCTGGTGGAAATTTAATGCACCTTCCCCCTGAGGTCATTCCACCACTTCCTGATAGCATCATCATCATAAACTTTATTTGGGCATCCAGTGCCATAAAAGTCACATTGCACAACAATGAATAATAACTTAAAATTCATAAAATTTAACTTGGCTAAAAATTTTTTTTTAAAACATGATAATGCACAAAATGCAGTACAATAAAAGAGGAGTGTGGTAAAGCACAGTTCCGGGATACAGTAATGGTGCAGAAATTAACATGTAAGACTGTTAAGACACAGGGTTAGGCAATCTTAGTAAATTTCCTTCTGATGCACCACATTCCTCTGAGAAATTTGCAACTGCAATGGCAATAGGCAGACTGGAGTCTGATTTTAAACTTCTCATGGCTGTAGAGTGATCTTGGGTCCAAAGCAGTTTGCAGGTTGGAGTGAGCCATTTCCTTCTTAGGGGAGCATAGAATGGGCATGCAAAGAGGACATGGGCAGTTGACTCCTGGTGCAGATTGCAGCAGCGGCATAACTTGTTAGTAGGGGCCTTATTCTGCCATTTGCTGGTAAAGGTTTTGAGAGGGAGGGAACCAAATCTGAATTGCATATAGCGCTTCCTATCAGTTGGACCAAGAATGCAGCCCAGGTAAGGTTCTAGCAACCAGGTAGACTTGAAGTCCAGAAACTCGATAGTTAATCACCCTAATGAGAGCGAGTGAGATATAGACTGAGTTACCCACTCCCAGTAGCAGGAGTTCACTCTTTCTTTGGTCAGTGGTGGCCCTGTGTATGAAGAGTTCCATGAGTCTCCCATCCCAATAGTAATCAATGCTGTCTTAACAGAATGGATCCACAGGATCTTATTGGAGGTGTCCAAGGAACAAACTTCCCTAAACGTGGTAGCATAGGAGGAAAGTTAGGGAGTTGCCATGATTCTCCTCGGAAACACAGCGGTATGAGACCGACTATGGCAGCTAGTGGTTTGCGGGCCAGATCTAAGTGCAAATGAAGAAGCGGGGTGCTTGGGGGCAGGGTGGTGAGTTTTCTCATAAACATATTCTCAGTGCTGCTAAGCTCCTTTGCATCCTCAAAGCCCCAGAGTTGTGCCACATAAAGTGCTGTGCTAACAGACTTCATATAATAAATCCGGAGAGCAGCAGCTATTGGTTGTGTAGTTGATGCATGGTGCTCCCTTAGAAGGACGCACACTAGCTCGCTAAATTTTAATGATGCAGAGTTGATATGGGCTTTCCAAGAGATTGAGTCAGATAGTTTAATTCCCAGGTATTTGAAGGTGTTAACTTGTTCAAATTTAGACCCGCCTAGGGAAAGGTTCCCCCTATATGACCTGTGAGGGTCAATGACCCTGAACTTGATTTTAGAGGTGTTTATTTCTAAGCCTCTCTTGGAGCAGAAATTGCCACATCGATTCAGCAAGGATTGGAGGCCCATCAGTGTCTTGGATACTATCAGGGTGTCATCTGCAAAGAAAGGTGTAGCGATCTTTTTGTTGCCTAAGGCTGGTGCATCAGAGGGCTGCAAGGTGAGGTGTTGGATGACCTGATTCAAATAGTGGGAGAAGAGAGTTGGAGCTAGTACACAGCCCTGCCGAACGCCCCTGACTACTTTGATCATATCGGTGAGATCACCCTGATTCCCCCAGCGTATTTTTGCATAGTTGGCCTCATGTAGTCGAATTGTTGTGGTCAGGAGCCCTGGGGCATACCCATCTCATTGAAGACATCCCAAAGTTTACCTCTAGAGACCAGATCAAATGCAGATTTAAGGTCTCTGAAGACTACGTAGAGACTCCCCTTCACTAATACTACAACCTTCCAATACAAAAGCAAAAACCTAAACACCTGATCTATGGTGCTTGTTTTAGACCTGAAGCCAGCCTGGAATGGTGATAGGATGTCATTCTTAGAGATCCAATCTTGGATTTTTGATAGTAGGGCATAGTAAAATACCTTTTGCGCTGTATCGTTGAGGCTTATGGGCCTATAGTTGGCGGGTATGGACCATTCCCCTTTCTTGTAAATTGGTATTACCTCAGCACCCCTCCAGGACTCGGGAATGGGGGCTCATCTAACAATTGCGTTGGATAAGAGAAGGATGTACTCAGCCCGTTTATCTGTGTTGTGAAGAAAAAGGTCACCAGGAATCCCACTGGGGCCAGCAGCTTTCAGTAGAACTATATTGTTAATTGCATCTCGGATATCTCCCAAGTTGAACAACCCATCCCGAGGGTGGTATTTGGCAGTGGTGGAAGTGGAAGGACAGAGATGGTTGCGACTTGGCTTTCGACATTATAGAGAGAGTTGAAGTGTTGGAACCAGTCTGAGGGCAGGATATTGTTGCCAATTGCAGGGGCTCCCTTTTGGTTTATGTTGCTTACCGGAAGCCAAAAGGATTTGGAATCCCTGTGTTCACATGCAACCTTTGAGAGTCTCCATCTTTCCTCATCCAAGTCCTTCCTGGCCTTGTTCTGCGTCTACTTGTACAGATTCCGCAGAGTCCTAACTCGGGTGACATCATTTTGTTTGATTGCACTGATTAAATGTTTTTACCACCCGGCAGTCTCGATTGTACCATTTATCACCCTCACCGTGAGGAGCACTGCCAGTGTTGTGGGCAACTGGCAAAGATAGTAGCTGTACCAATCTTTTGAGAAACACAGTGTGTACTTCGATTAGAGAGGAACTGTTTCCCACGTCTTCTCCCATCATGGATATCAATGCTACGCAATGTCAGCTCTAAATCGATGGAAGAGAGAATGTCGTCTCGTAGGATCACCTTGCACCATCTAAGTCACAGTCTGCTGTTCTCAGTCTGGACCACCTTGGCTACTTTGGCAGTGGCTGTTTCAGTGGGTGCCCTACCCCACGGTGGCTCTAAAGTAAGACAGAGTGGATTGTGGTCACTCTCCAATTGTGTCCCGACTACCATGTCACCTACCAAGTGCCAGTATCTACGGTCCATCAGTATATAATCGTTGCAGCTCTTTCCCTGTGTGACATCGAACGTGTGGGCGGCATGCTTATCAGATTTTGTTCTTCCATTTACAGCCTTCAGGCCATGGCCGAGGGTCAGGGCATTTAGTTGCAGGGCAGCCGAGTGCCACTTCTTGATGGGGGGAAGCTCCAGCCTAGGTATGTGCCATATATTATCTTCTTCCCTGAAATCGCCCATGTGGTCCAGAACGAGGGGTTCGAAGGTGGTATAGAAGTCCCCCGCTACAATGAGGGCATGTTTGGAGGGTCTTTCACCCAATTGGGTCTCTAGAGACTGGAAGGTGACAGAGTGGTTGGATCCCCTTGGCACAGGTGTTGAAAATGTCGGTGACAGTGGACCCTGTTCCCTTGAGACTGATACCAAGAATATCAGGACTATCGGTGGGTATCATTTTCACTACGCACTGTAGTGCAATTTTCACCCATTTTAGGGGGCCCCCCGATGGACGGCCCGCCTTGCTGGGAACAGCGGGTATGTGTTAGGTTGTGTACCCAGGTTTGTGAGCAGGTTCGATTAGCCGGGTCTCCTGAAAGATACATATGTCGTGGTGGTCGATAAAGGTGTTCCAATGAGGCAAAGGTTGTTTGGATTTGATACCTGCCACATTCCAGGAGACAATCTTTACTTTCCAACCAGTGATCATGGGTTTGGGCGATGGGAGCAGGTTTGCCTGGAGATCTAGGGTGGCTGGTGCAATGATATTGACAGAAGTGGTGGGGGCCATCCTAATTCTCTGATCGGAGATGTCTGCTGGGTGGCTGATGGTGCGGAGGCAATTGTCCGAGCTTGTGCTGCTATCAGGTCTATCATAGGAAGCCTGTACCTCGGGCTCTATTGGTCAATCTATCTTGGAACAGACTGTGGCATAATCTAAAGCCACTTAGGAGGGTGACACACAAAATGGGGTGGGTGAATCGAGTTTGAACTGTATAGTTGACCCGTCCGGGGTTTAGTTCTTTGGTCTAGGGCTACTAAGTCATAGGCCAGCTGCCCATTGTCTAGAAGAAGTTTGATGTAGTCAAACGGAGTGCTCAGAGACCTGTGCTGTTTGGCCCTAAAAATATCTTTCCTAATTACTGAGACATGTCCTCTACTGTGTCGAATCCAGTGGGTGACTTTTTTAATCAAGGAGTCTTCCCCTTCCCTCCCCCCCATGAGTTAGATCCGGGCATGTTGGTCATAAAGATTTTCCAAGGAGGAAGAGTGGTGGTCTTGGGAACATGTGTACTGCCATGGTGACAACCCACCCCTAGTGTGAGAGGTGTGAAATTGAAACTTTTGTTCTGGGAGTTGGTGAAGGGAGATTCAATTTGTACGCCTGCTGGTGTACGGGGACCTGATGTACGGTCTCCGACTGAGGTCCTAAAAAAGGAGTCCTCACATGGTCGACCTGAGTGGCCTCCATGGTGTTTTGCATGATAGAGCATGGTAGAAACAGATGATGCCAGAGCGACGATGTTGGTCGGAACTGGGGTGGCAGCACTTTCCCTAGCTATTCTCCCTCTCTCTTCCATAAGACGCCTCACTGTAACCTCAAGGTCACCTATCATACACTTAAGGGCTGCTATTTCTGTCCTGAGTATTTGTATGCAACCTACCAAGTCGTCATTTGGGGGGGAAGGGGATGGCTGGTTATTAGGAAAACCGCCTGCCCTAGCCTGGGCAAGTAGAGCCGTGAGATCCTGAGTTGTATGTGGGTCTAAGGTGCGTGATAACAGAAGAAAGCAATTGGTACAGGGGAGAGGTGAGGGAGGAGGCACCATTGTTGAGTCATGAGGGGAGCCAGAGCTAGGAATGGGGTCTGCAGGGTTACGGGGTGCTCTGCTGATCTTGGTCCTCATCCTTACCCTGGCTTTGTTAAACATATTAGATATGCTTTCCTGCTTGCTGTTCAATGGTTGGGTTGTGGGGCACGGTTTGGGACTCAATGGTTGGTCTGCACCAGATGGTAGAACTAATATTTCCCCGCAATTAACTAGGAGGTCATCAATGCGGTCAAGTACTTTGTTGCAGCCAAACTTTTGGGAATTTTTCTTATGCTTCCCCCCCCCCCAATCACAGCCCGGCCCTTGGTTGCTTTTCTTTTGCCCATATCTATGGCAGTGTATAGGATGGGAAAAGGGGCCTTGGATGGTGTTAGGGGGAGGGCTAGAGGGGGACAAAACTATTTGGGGTTGCAGAAACAAAGAGCCAGAGTCAGGGGGGTGGCCCTGCCCGACCTCAGTCGGATGCGGATGGTCCCGCCCTTGGCCCAGGCGCGACCCACGAGACTTCTGCGCTATGGTATGCCCTCACATGCTTTATAGCACTAGTTGGATCTGGCAAGTGGGAGCAGGTGATGCACAAGATGGCCGCCTCCTGGGGCCACAAAGCAGTCTGGGATATGAAATCCCTCGATCCTGGTTAGCGCATCCCGAACTAAGGTATGCCCCATCGCACTTTATATATATATATATATCTGTATATATATCTATATGTATAACCTAGTGGCAGTTGCTACTATGTAGTTATAGTTGGGATTGTTTTTCCATTGGAAAATAATTTTTTGTGTTGCTAATACTCCAATTGACGAAATCTCCACTAATCTTTCCAAAAAGGTGCTACTTTTTTACTTGTTTGTGCACAAAATATTTTGTGGAGATCGTCAAGCAAGGGGGCAGAAAAAAAAGAGTGATCCTAAACTTCAAAATGCCTATGCATTTTCCATAGTCTTCTTTGAGATGAGCTACTGCAAAAACTGCTAAACGGAATTACACCAAATTTAGCAGGAAACTAGATTCTAGTCTGCAGATTGTGCTTATGTAATTTGATGCAAATGTGTTCAGTAGTTTTTGAGAAAGTAAGGTTCATATATAATTATACATCTGGACAGCTGGTGTTCAGATATGCTGTGATTGGCCAACTTACGGACGACTGGTCAATCCTGATTGGTTGGTGACAACCTGAACAATATGTTTTGGCAGTCACTGCAAAACTCAGAGATTTGGTCACTTTTTCCTGAAAATAAATTAAAAAAATATGTTAAGGGGGCAGGATGACCACTCCCAGACCCCAATGCACGTGTGGAGGGACCCTCACAACATGCTGTGTCAGCACTTAAATTATATCATACAACATGTCATGAGTGTTGTTATATGTGAGCTCCTAAGCAGTGCATGGCAAGGGAGCAAGTTATAGCAAGCTCTGCCAACTTTAACTGGAGAATTTCTGGTTTTTGTATGTTCAAAATGTTAATGTTGTTACTGACAAATTTACCTAACTATAACATTACTTTAACCTTTGTTTTTTTAGTGAATTTCTAAGGCTTTATTTAAAAAAGAAACAGACCTTTTTATCACACCTAACTATTCTATTAATAACCTCTGTTTTTTTTCTGTAAATATATGTAAAATATTTATATGGAACACTACCCAATATATATGACAGAATGACAGTAGCTACTCGATAGTTACAGTCAGGATTTCTAGAGATGAGAATTCCTTGGACTTTTAACTTTGCACCTGTTTGACAAATCTCCACAAAACATTGTAGACCTATTCATTTTCATACATTGGCACTTTGCTGCTAGGCCAAATATCCAGTCTTCTCCTGCTAAGAGTTGTTCTACAGCAGCAAATCCCATTCAACATGACTTCATGAAGGAGGTATCTGGCCTTGTGGAGCCCTCTTCAGCTACATCCAGCAGCCTGCAACCGGTGGAAGAGCCCATTTTACAAGAAGTGACGTAGAGCGATATGCACAATGCATTTTTGCTGCCAGAAGTGGCTGTTTCCAACCTCAAAACTGCTTTTAAATATATACAATATACAAATTGAGATTCTTCAACAGCTAACAGAATCTCAATTTGTGTTTCTGATTCAGTATTTGGAAGGGGTGTGTTTATGACATTCCTTGCAAATACCGAATATGAATGAGATGTATGAATGTTTTGCTACCGAATTACTGTTGCAAAAATTCATATTTTACCAAGTCCTTGAAGGAGGTTGTAACCCATTTGCATTGAAGGAAAATGGGCTGCATTGCTTTATTAAAAAGCAAACACAGACATGGTGGTCTGCTGACCCCAGTCGACCACCATCATTGTGATGGGTAACATTCCTAATTCATCACAAATTGCAACCTACTTCATTAATAATCATGAGGTAGGGCGATTTGAGACCCATTAGGAATCACTACTGAAAACTTTAAACTTTTCTTACATTACAAATTGTGATTTCCTAATTGAGATTTAGTAAAATTCCCAATTATGAAATCACAGTTCCTAAATTTTGTACATGTAGCCTCATCTCCAAAGGTAGGAATCTTCAATGGGCGAAAGTGTGAACAGTATCCGGTCAGTAAGGGACTTTCTCTAGACAAAAAATTCAATTTGCTCCCAATCAACACTTTCCTGCCAAAAATCAACAGCTTCAGTGAGACCTTGCCCAGCATCTATGCAATGATGTAGAACCCTGTCCAGTCCCACGCTGCTGCCTCATCCCACTGAGGATTTTTGACTTCAATTTCAGAGACTAAGGGCCTCATTACGACTTTGGCCGTCCCACCAGGGGACCACCAGTGCCGCAGGGAGGACGGCACCGCCATGCTGGTGGCATCCCACCCAGTTGTATTACAATGTTCCTCTTGGGCTGTCTGGTGGGAACATTGTATTATGACATTCCAAACCGGGCTGATCGGTGGTAACAGTGCTATGTTAGTGGCCTCACTCCCTACAGGGAGTGAGGCCTCTACCATAGCACCCAGCACCCTCAGAATGCTCACTATCTGCAAAGTCATGGGCATTGGTGGTGCATGGGCACCCCTGTGGCCCCCAGCACTGGCTTACCACCAGCCTTTCCATGGCGGGGTCCCCACCATGGAAAGGCTGGTGGTAAGTGGTGTTGTGAGCAGCACAGAATTCAGCGCTGCTGAGGCTGAGCACAACCCAGTCTGCTGTCGGCCCATCAGGAACCATGTTCCTGGCAGTAATTGTGGTCCCCTGGCAGTCCAACTGCCAGGGACATAATGTGGTGGTCGGTCTGCCACGAGTCCGGCAGTCCCACTGTCACCATGAGTCTGGCGGTCATTGGACCACCAGACTTATAATGATCCCCTAAGTCTGAAGATAACATTCCCAACCAGGTTCCGTATCCAACCTGTGCTAAATCAAGATTGTGCCTAGATACCAGTCAAGTGCAATCAGATGAACATGGTTGGTGCTTAATGGTTTCTCGCGATATTTTAAACCTAAAACATTTGTTTTGATTTTTATTACTGGTTAAGTACTGCATACATGCTTTACACATTGCCTCTAAGTTAAGCGTGTCTGCTCTGTGCCATAGCTGCTGGGTGTTGAGTTCAGGTTAATTTTGTGACTTTACGGGTTCACCCTGACAAGGACTGTGGTTGTTATTTGAGGGGGCTATTAACCCCCCTCAACTAATAACCCTAGTTTCTAGATACATTCTTTAAAACAATATAAATTGGCATGGCTAGGGTGAGGAGCATGTAAATGCACTGTTGCTGTGCTCTTGACACCAGACTGCTTCCACCGGACTATAAGCATATTCAAAGCAGCTCAAACTCATAATAAAGCAAGGCACAGCTGGGAGGAGGGTGGGAACACCCCTACAATAGAATTGAATATCACACAACCATAACAGCTTATTACAGCTCCTTTGATGGGCATTGATTCCTCACCCTACATCATTCAAACTGGCTGACAGAGCATATAAATTAAGTGAAGTAGAGGAGACAGGGGCTGAACCCTAGGAAAAGAGCAAGCACAGCATCTGAGAACGTTGCTCTCCTTTGTGTGCTTGGAGACTTTGTGACAGTGAGACGAGTTGGTGCGATGCTGAATGTTCCAGGCTTCTGGTGACCACCAGCCAGGATCTGTGGGCATGGACACATAAGGGAGGCCACAGCACAGAAGCTCAAAAAAGGAAACAGAAGACCCTGATTCCCAAATGTAACTGGAAAGAGCTCTGTGCAGAGGAGACAAAGCATAAAACACAGCTAAAAAAGAAGATTTGGAAACAGATTAGGCCCTTGTCATTTGGGTCTGAGCAGCAGAACAGACTGTGTCCAAATTAGGGGGAGATGCCCAGACTGTGAGTTGACTGACAATGTCCTCATATGTACATGATTCTCTCAAGTGACCAATATAATATAGGAGGACAGCTGACTGTGAACTTGAGCAACTTATCTTTGTTTACATTTCAAAACAAATTAAGACCATATAAACACTCTAATTCCAATTGCAGCAAAGATGAATCAATCACACCTATAGCTGCCCCCCTGAGTGGTGGGCTCCTGCTGTCACTTACATATAGTTTACATAGGTGCTCTGACAGATTTGACAACAAAAACATTGCAGTAATGGTGGCATTGAAGGGCAAGACACCAAAAATCCCCACCATCAAAAGACATGTTGAGCCCACATAAAAGTCATCTGAGTCCCTTGCTCTTGAGCGAACATCTGAGTACAAGTAATCAGCTCACACCTGAACCTACTTCAGATGATGGCATGGGAGCCCCAGCCACAAAAAGGGACAAGTGCCTATTGATTGGAGAGTTTAAAAAGAAATGAGCTCCCTCTGAAAAGACTTTGCTTAAGTCTTTTCAGACACTGATCACACACAGCAAAAGGTTGCAAAGAGTGAAAGAATTAGAGGTTGTTGTTATAAGCTGGGTTGTTGGCTGGATGGGATATTAACCATGCTCAAACAACAGCCACAGCTTCTATCAGGGTAAACCACAAAAGTAACTAAATTAACCTGTGCTTAACCCTTTGGTAGTTAGGCACAAAATCAGTCAGGCTTAACTTAGAGGCAATGTATAAACTATTTATGCAGCAATTCATATAGTAATAAGGAAAAAAAAAACACAACAGAGGAAAACTCCCACTGTAGTTTGGAAAAATACAGTAAATATGCATAAATTATTTGACACCAAAACAACACCTAGTCATTTGATGCAGGAACAAGCTACAAGCACCAAACATAGCAAGAAAATGCCAACTTATGAAGAGTGGCATGTACAAAACTGGAACTTAAAATCGGCCCTTACCATTAAAGAGAATTTTAAATTACACTTTCTCAGATACCAACCATGAAATCTTTACCTGTTACCAATTAAAAGTTAGCACATATTAAATGTAATAAGATAACTGATGTTATCTTATGGTAGAGGTATGCCTCACAGTAATAAAAAACTAATTTAGGTGTTTTTCACTACCAGGGCACGTAAAACTTAAACGTTCATGTCCAACCCTTTAATTGCAATGTACCCTGCCCTATGGGCTATCTTAGTGATTACCTATATGCAATCAAAAGGTGTGTTTAAGGCTTGGCAAGACGGTTATGTTGTGAGGTCAAATTGGAAGTTTAAAAATGAATATAGGCTCCAGTGGCAGGCCTAGACATGCTTTTAGGGGCTACTTAAGTAAACAACAAAATAAACACTAGAGGCCCACTGGTAGCATTTAATTTACAGACTCTAGGGCTATGGAATATCATGTTTCTAGAGACTTCCTAGTAAATTAAATATGCCAATCAGGTGTAAGCTAATTTTACCATGTTTTAGAGAGTGAGTACAAGCACTCTAGTACTGGTTAGCACTGGTAAAGTGTACAGAGTAAGTGTTCTGAAGAGGCACGACCTCGCAGGTAAGTTGCAACAGAAGGTGAAGATCTTCTGTGAAATATGAAGCCAAGCGTCTGCTTTGTGGCTGGGGCATGGTAGTTAAACTTGTCCCAGTTAAAATGGACACTGTTCACATGATGCTACCAAAATCCTGTGAGCTCTGCCGTGAACCATGCAGAAGGTGCTGTAAGGCAAATGGCCAGAAAGGGGCACAATGGCACCATTGAAGGGGGTAATAGATCAAAATCAAGATGCAAGTTGCTTCAAGTGGTAATTCAGAAAGGAGTGGAGGCCTTTCTTCTTGGCCTAAATTGAGTGTGCTCACTCTTTGATACATAGGAGGGGTCAGGGACCCAAAAAAAGGTGTGCATGTGATTTAGTAAGAGGGACAAGTGTGGAGGGCACAAACAGGACATTTGGCTATTGTAAAAAAGAAAATAATCTAAATATGAAAATATCTGGTCACCTTTTCAGACCTATAAAAAAGTGACATATCCGTAATGAGACTGCATAAACCAACTCATCTAATCTAGGGGGCTGGAGTTATACCCTTGCCCAGAACGTCTGAATAATGTACTGCAGTAGAAAGGATTTGTTGTCGTTGGAATATTTTAAAATTTCACTCACACAAGTTGTTGTGTCCCCACTGGTATGGGGCTATTGTGATTTTGGCTTGGGTGAACAACTGTTCAACCTCTACTTGTAATGAACAATTACAAATATACTGGATATTTTACTTTACCTTTTTATAACTTTAAATAAAGTTGTTAAAACATTGCACACCATTTTAATATACATTCAACATTTTTTTTAAGTTTGTACAATTTTCTTACACTTTTTTAACATATTTTTGAAAGGCCTGATATTTTCTCTATTCAAATTAACTGAACAATAGTTTTATTCTTTGGATATTTTTCTTTGGATATTAAGATTTTTTAGAATTCAGAGAGATGCTTTTAGTCTATGGTTCTTGTTGTCTAAAATAGTTAAAAAAAATTAAATGCCTATTTGATATATGTGGTGGTTTTCAATTAGGTAATAGTTTTGTCTAAATCATATTTCTAGTACCTTGTGATGATTTTCATGTATTGCTTTCAAGGTAACGATTAGATGAGATACAGGTGTTGGTATGATAGACAACCAAATTAGGTACAAGATGACAAAGGGGGTTATTCTAACTTTGGAGGAGTGTTAATCCGTCCCAAAAGTGACGGTAAAGTGACGGATATACCACCAGCCGTATTACGAGTTCCATAGGATATAATGGACTCGTAATACGGCTGGTGGTAAATCCGTCACTTTTCCGTCACTTTTGGGACGGATTAACACCTCCTCCAAAGTTAGAATAACCCCCAAAGTGTATTCCATAATCCATGTCAATAATGCCGCTCACAAAGTCGACCTCACTCCTTACACTCTCAATCCCTTTAACAACTTTCTCTGATGTTCAAAGACCATCTAGGCACAGCTATAGGCAAATTGAAGCCTACCTTCAACACGGACACATTAATTACACATTCAATAATAAAGAAAACTTGCATCTCTTAAACAATCTACAGAAAGGCCTTCCCCTGCTAAAAACTGGCATAATCTCTCCACTAAAAGCAAATGCAGGACCTTTTGTTCTCTCCTGCTACAGACCTGTCACCAACCTTCCATGCCTTAGCAAAGTATTAGAGAATCAACTAATTGTTGTTTCAGGCCAAAATAACCTATTAACACCTTATCAATGCACCTTTTGCAAGATCTTCAACACTGAAACAGCCATGCCGAAAATGTGAACTGCCACTTACAGCATCATAGACAAATCTGGGACTGATCGTATTACACATCATCTCATTTGTGAGTCTGTGGGGCAATTTTCTGCATTTAGCCTAGGATTGTGTAGTTATCTAAAAAAAGAGGATGTGTTTTGTGTTCTTATATATTGTAATATGTCTAAACTAACACCCTTATGTCACGCCCAGCGGCTATGTACACATTAAGACAGTATTTACTTTCTGAAGTGGGAATGGAGAACACCATCAATAGTTGAGCTATTGTTGGTTGGCATACAAAGAAGAGAGGGAGATTCCCTGGAGTCGCATTGCTAGGTAATTGGTTGTGCTATGTTCCTGCTGCATTTACCTGGGATCTATGGGATGGCCTTTAAGGCCTAGACATCCCATTAAATGAGTCACACTTGTTATCAAGAAGATGCAAGATGTTGTCCTGGTCATGACATGTTTGCATTGATTTCCCTTCTCTGTATATCGTTCAATGTTGTGTTGAAATGTTACTGGGATTAATGTAGATGTTTGCTGTTGCTTTCTTACAAACTGAAATGAAGTTAAACAAAATAGATAAACCTTTCTAATGTCACCATGTAATGGGACACTGAAACTTGAGCTAGAAGTGAAACGAAGATGCTCATTATGAACACGGCTGTCGAAACCGCTGTGTTCATGCTGACGGTCAAACTACTGACCGCCAGCATCCCAGGATCCCCACCAGCCGTATAAAGAACATTCCTGTGGGCCGGCGGGTGGAAACATTGTTTCCACCTGCCAGCCCACAGGAATGCCTGGCCGGGACATGGAGCCACTGCCAATGCCTCTGTGCGACGGGTGCAGCTGCACCCGTCGCGCAGATCACTGCCCAAAAATCGGGCAGTGACCTGCGAGATGGGGCACTGCACTGGGGCCCCTGCACTGCCATGACAAGTGCATGGTCAGTGCAGGGGCCCCCAGGGGTGCCCCAGTGTACCCCTTCCGCCAGCCTTTCCCAGGCGGGGAAACCCGCCAGGGAAAGGCTGGAGGCTTAGGGATCAGCATCCGAGGGGCAGCACCCTGACGGAGGCAGCCTGGCGGTGAATGAGGGCCGCCTATGGCGGCCCTCATACTGTTCATTATGTGGCGGTGTGGTCCGCCATGCCGGCTGCCGGGTTTTCCCACCATAATCCATGATGACCACCAAAGTATAGTTGTACCGTTGATAGTCTGCGGCTAAGCATGCAGTTTCTTTGGTGTTGGTCTGGGGTGTGCTGACCAAGCAGGATAAAGGCCTTATTTAAACAAAATGAATGAACAATCATAGGGATGGAAAGTCCATCTCGAGTGGAAAAAAGAAATGATGGAAGGCAGAATGGAACACAGTAGGACCTGGTAGAATACTTTGGCCCATATTTATACTTTTTGATGCAAACCTGCGCTAGCGCTGGTTTGCATCAAAAAATTACCGCCGGCTAATACCATTCCAACTCACCAGGCGGGCGCATTATTTATGGATTGACATTAGCCAGCGCTGCGGCCTGGTTAGAGTAAAAAAAAATTACTCTAACTGGGCAACGCAGGAGTAGGGAAGAATGGGGGTTGTGCGTCAAAAAATGGTGCAAGTCAGGTTAGAGTAAAAAATCATGGCTCTAACAGGACTTGCGCCATTTTTTGATGCACAACCCCCATTGAAATGACTCCTGTCTTAGGAAAGACAGGAGTCATGCCCCCCTGCCCAATGGCCATGTCCAGGGGACTTCTGTCCCCTGGACATGGTCACTGGGCACAGTGGCATGTAGGGGGGCCCAAGTTAGGCCCCCCATGCCACTTTAAAAAAAATATATATACTTACCTCTACTTACAAGTACTTACCTGGGATGGGTCCCCCCATCCATGGGTGTCCTCCAAGGGTGGGCGAGGGTGGCAGGGGGTGTCCCTGGGGGCAGGGAAGGGCACCTGTGGACTGCTTCCATGGTCAGAGACCATGGAAATTAGCCCACAGGTCCCTTAACGCCTGCCCTCACCCAAGCGTTAAAAAACGGCGCAAATCAGGCTGGCCGCCAATTTTTAAGGCTCCCCCCTCCTGTGCGTCAAAATGATGCGGGAGTATAAATAAGGCGCACATGCCTTAAAGTCATTTTTTGGATGAGAACGCCTTCCTTGCATGTCATTAACGCAAGGCGGTTTCACGCATCCAGAAAATGACGCACACTGCTGAATTTTGACATTCATGGGGTCGGGCGTCAAAGTATAAATATGGTGTTAGGTTTGCGCTGAATTTGTGTCAAAATTTTGACGCTAATTCGGTGCAAACAGAGTATAAATATGCCCCTTGGATCTAATTTGCCGCCACAACATGTGCAGCTGGCAGACATAATAGTGTTATGTCGCGGCAAGCGCCGTGGCCGCGGCCTCGGCCTCGGGTTGCCGCGCCGCGGCAAGTGCATTCTACCGCGGCCGGCGCCCGGACCGCGGAGAGCGGCGTGGCCGGCGATCGGGTCGCGGTGGGCGCCGCGGCCAACGTCCAGGTCGCGGGGGTTGCCGCGGCCCAGACAAGAGCCATGGAGGCTCCTGGCAGCCAGTCTAGGGGTCACGGCGCTCGCCGCTGGCCCTACTTCAAGTTCTGCCGTAAGGGCAGAAGCGGCAGAGCCTGAGACCCCGAAGGGGGTTTCAGGCATGGCCGCAATTAGCGCAGTTTGCGCATAACATCTATTTTTCCTGCATGACTAATACCTGCCAATCACTTACCGATGTTATCAGAAACAAACCGAACCCTTACACTTGGGGAACTTTATACTTGTCTCTTTTCCTCTCAGCATGCTGACCACTTCCCCTCTACCCAGCATGCATTGTCTTACGCACATATCTAATTCACTATTGTTATCTCTTCCCCAATCCAAGATGGCGGTATTCTACTTCCTGTTTCCTGTTTCCTGTCCAGGGGTATTTAAGGGGATTCCAACTGCTTGTTCATTGCGTTGCAACACTCCTTGGTGATAGTCACGCTCCTAGTTGATATCCTTCTGCGAATCCTGTCTGTTCCTGAGCTGCCTTGTTTTCCTGCCTTCCTGATCTGCGGTCCTAATACCCTGGTGTCCTCCTTTTCGTTTCAGGGAGTTCCTGTGGAGGTTTTTTACCCTACTGGGGTTTTTCCTCTGGGACTCCTTCTGGAGGGCACGGACTGTAGTGGTTCGCTCATACCAAACAGCACCGTGGCTACCGGAAGGGGTCGCCCCTACCTCGGCCAGAGCAGAACCCGTCGGAACAGGGACCGTTCCCCTACACCTCTCAGCTACGAGGGTAAGACCATTGAAAACCACGACAAATAGGCGCTGTTGAAAATACAGAACTACGTTTTTGAGTCCACATCCTCTTTTCAGTGTGATATATATTCATATACAATGACCTATACTTGAAATTGCAATGCCACAAATTTCAGTAGAAACTGGGATCACCTGAGGACGTATGATCCTAGGGCTGAAGGAGAGCATTCTCATCCTTGAATCACACCCTTTGCAAAATAACAAAACAACCTATTTAGATCTTGGAGAACGGTCCACTCTCCCGCGTTGGTTTCTGCCTTTCTGGTGGAGGGTTCCTCACCAAATTTACAGATGCCATCTATCCCTTCTTAGCAGTCCGCTGGTACTGCCTTTCTATGAGAGGGCTCATAGCCACATTTACAGATCTATGGCGTTTTAGCCGTCGGCTGTAGCAGATGGACTTTCATCAAACTTGAATGCTAAGTGGGCTGCAAATTTTTTTCTGTTCCTCTTTCCACTGTTATTCAGTTTTTAGCAAAAAATAACACTAACATGCATGCCCAATTTCACATTTTCCTTTTCAGGAGAGTTTTTCTGTTCACTGTGAGCCCTTGAGGTAAAAATAGGGTGGAGCTTTTCAGTGGTTTATGTCAGGGCAGTTCACAAGATTTAAAGGGTGCCGAATTAGCAGTGGCACCTTCTTGGTGCAGACTGTACCTGTAGGTATGACCATTATACTCTTTGACATGCCATCTCCTCTCGTTAGTGATAATCTCATAGAGAAGTGTAAGACGTTGATTAGAGCTAAGAAGCCATTTTGATGGTGATAATTGCTTTAAAAATCATCATGAACATCAAACCATTTGATTCAGCATAGTGTACAGGCTATACCTACTAATTCAGTCTTTTATAAGCACTGCATATTTTCACAATTATTAATATTACGGCAATGCATTGTACCTCAGAAGTACACACTCTTTCTGTAAATTAAGAACCTTTAGGGGCATATTTATACTCTGTTTGCGCCGGAATTGCGTCGTTTTTTTGACGCAATTCCGACGCAAAACTAACTCCATAATTATACTTTGGCGTTAGACGCGTCTAGCGCCAACGTCCGTGGAGTTTGCGTCATTTTTTAGCGTGGACACCTACTTTGCGTTAATGATATGCAAGGTAGGCGTTCCCGTCTAAAAAATTTACTCCGAGGCATGTGCGCCGTATTTACACTCCCGGGCAAAATTCACGCCCGGGAGTGGGCGGGTCAAAAAAAATGACGTCCGGCCGCTTTTGCGCTGTTTTTTAGCGCCTGGACAAGGCAGGCGTTGAGGGACCTGTGGGCTCGGAAGGAGCCCAGAGGTGCCCTCCCAAGCCCCCAGGGACACCCCCTGCCACCCTTGCCCACCCCAGGAGGACACCCAAGGCTGGAGGGACCCATCCCAGGGACATTAAGGTAAGTTCAGGTAAGTTTTTATTTTTTATTTTTTTGTGGCATAGGGGGGCCTGATTTGTGCCCCCCTACATGCCACTATCTCCAATGACCATGCCCAGGGGACATAAGTCCCCTGGGCATGGCCATTGGGCAAGGGGGCATGACTCCTGTCTTTGCTAAGACAGGAGTCATTTCAATGGGGGTTGGGAGTCGAAAAAAATGGCGCAAATCGGGTTTAGGCGAAAAATTTGCCTCAGCCTGACTTGCCCCATTTTTTGGCGCCCAAGCTCCATATCCTCTTTCGCCGGCGCTGCCTGGTGTACGTCGTTTTTTTTCACGCACACAAGGCAGCGCCGCCGGCTAACGCCGGCTAACGTCATTGAATAAATACGGCGCCCGCATGGCGCTTCAGAATGGCGATAGCCGGCGCTAATTTTTTTGACGCAAAACTGCGTTAGCGCAGTTTTGCGTCAAAAAGTATAAATATGGCCCTTAGTATTTAAAACCAGGTTGGCTTATTTTGTGGATTTTATTGAAATCGCTGTTTCATAGCAAAATTTGAAATAGGAGAGACTACCATTTTTTAAATAAAAAAAGGATGCTATATTAGAAATGTTTTTCTTCACAGTATTGTGTACGTTATTTGTAAATTATGTAAAATTAGGCAATGCTTCCATTCACTCATTGACTTTCTATCATTAGGAGAGAAAGCTGAATTGAGAACATAGTGGGAGCTGACGAACATATTTGAAAATGAATTTCGTATGAGCTGCTAAATACGTTCACATGCTTGACTGCACTTGCACATTTAATTATGTCAGATCAGAACAGCAATTCTCCTCATTGGTGTGACTTTCTAAGGCCGTGACGATTTTTACTTTAATGGGAGTAAAATTATTGAACTTGTTTGCATTCATCCTCACAACTGTTTACTGGAGTAGCTGTGTTTATAATGCCATTTACACATAATGCTTTACAAATGTTGCAACGTTGTGTGTGAGTATTTGAGAGATGTTGTATTGTTATAGCTGACTTCCATGGTAAATTTAACATGGCTATTTGGTGACTGTCTTGCTCACATTTGCTTTCGAACTTACATCTTGCTATATAACCTAATTGTATTGTTTTAATGATAGTCAATGACAACATAGTAAGCACACTGCCATCATAAAAAGAAATATCCACAATAAGGAACAATCCAGATAAACGCAGCAAGTCATCAATGGAGACCGTGATATGACCACCACTTCCCCCACACTTACTTGTGTTTGCTAGGGCAACCTCTGGATACATATACACAAATTAGGTCTTCTTGTTCTGCACACAAATCCATTGTTGCACGCAAATTGGCAATGGATGGAGTGACTGAAGAATTGCAGTGTTTTTTGCAATGTCTCTCTTTGCGAGCACTGCTCGTATAAGAGTGCAATTCCAGTGGCCTCCCCCAAAGTCCTCTACAATACCCAGCAATGCAATATGTAGAAAAAGTTAAACTATTTCCCCAAGAATCCTTGAAAGAGCAGAAAATATAGCCTGCCAGTAATGTACAATGAGGGGACATTGCTCACCTGATGAAACAAACATTTGTAATACAATGGGTCTTGCATTTGCTCGAATTAGAGTTATTAGCGTTGCAAACTCCTAACTGGACTTTCTTGCCACATAAATTGGAAATGAAAAGTAAAACAGTTTCACATAAGCCGGCTGATTCACAGCGCCATGGCCACCATGAACATCAGCGTGAAGAAACACACAAACGGAAAAAGAAGTTCGCTCGCAGTCAAATTTGTCGGCAAAAGTGCAATTAGACATGGGCGATGGCCAAAGAGGTAACAAAACCTCACCAAGGAGGGACAAACATAAACCATTTACCAATGTCATCAAAGGATTTTTGAAGGGCAAGCCCACGAACGAGTGGTAATGATGAGCACGAGTTGGGTGTTGTTGAAAGCCCAGATACATACCAACATGTCGGAAAAGCAGCGCTGAGATCCCTGGGGCCGAAATCAGCCTCAGGAGGGAGCCTCTTGTCCCTCTCCCCATAAGAATTACTCAAGGTCCCTGGGGATGGGGTCCCGGGGCTAAAATGTGCTAAGGAGGGGGGGGGGGGGGTTTGCTCCCCTCACCCTAAAAATATCACCATGCCTCGGGGTGCACTCCCTCCCCATAAAACCTGCACCAGGCCCTGAGGAATGGGGTTCCTGGGGCAGAAATCTGGCCGGGGGTTTCATGTGCCTGCTCCCTGTAAAAATTACACTGGGCCCCAGGGTATGGGGTCCCAAAGGCACAAAAAGTGGTCCGGGTAGGGGCCTGCATGCCCCTGTCCCCAATCAAGCATGCTTCACCCCGGGGATGGGGTACCTGGGGCCAAAATCAGCCTGGGGTACGGGGCTGCACAGCTTCCTCTTCCTTTTAATTAAAGAAAAGGCTCTGGCAGATGGAGTACCCAGGGCAAGGCCAAATGGACAACCACCCACTGTATATGGCTGAAAGCTGCACGCAACAAGTGGTTGGCTGTGTGGAGGGGTGTTGACTGCAGGCCCTGCAGCCAATCCACCATGCTTGGGGGAGAGGGGTGGTTGCATTTACATATGGTAATTATTACTTTTTGTTTAAAAACTTTTGAAATTCACTGAAAAAAACAAAGGTTAAGTTAGCGTTACAGTTATGTGAATTTGTCAGTGTCATCATTTATGTTTTGAACTAAAAAAACACAAAAGTTCACCAGTTATAGCTAGCAGCACTAACTATAACTTGCTCAACTGCCATCCTCCACTTATGACCTCACATATAACATCAATCATGAAATGTTCTGTAACGGTTGCGTTTCTGTGTTTTTTTTAGCTCAAAATGTTAACCCCTTCTGTGCCGCAGACGTAATGGTTACGTCCTGCGGCACAGTGCTGCTGTGCCCAGGACGTAACCAGTACGTCCTGGGCACACAGCCCAGAGGGAGTGCTAGCGCTCCCTCTGTGGGGTTCCCCCCCAGCCCCCCAAGTCAGGGATGGAAGGGGAAGCCCTTCCCCTTCCGCCTCCGATCCCCCCTGTGACGCGCGCTGATTGTCACAGAGCCTCCCCCATCGCGCTGGAAGCTCAGCTTCCAGCGCGATCGGAAGAGAAATGCTTTGCATTTCTCTTCCGATCACGTGGGGGAGGCCGAGAGAGGCTTCAAAGGGAAGGAAATGTATTTCCTTCCCTTTGAAGTCTCTCTCTGCGTTTTGGCAGCCGGATTGAAAGCAATCCGGCTGTCAAAACGCCCACTAGACACCAGGGATGTGTTTTTTAAAAAGGAAATTGGCATAAGGGAGGTGTTTTTTTTTCTTTTTTTTTTTTTTTTTTTTAGAGATGGGGAGTGACCCCTTAGGCAAGGGTCGCTCCCCTGGAGGGGAAAATTGTATTTAGACCATTTCTGTCCCCCTTGGGGGCAAATCGGCCGATTTTAGGTGAATCTGGTGCAGAAACCACTAGGCACTGGGGATCTTTGTTTTTGCGCCGTCACGGAAGACCTTCTAGGCAAGGGTCGCTCCCCGGGGGGTGGGGGGGCACATTTATTTTAGGCCATTTCTGCCCCCCCTGGGGGCAGAAACCTCTAGGCACCAGGGATGTATATATTTTTTGTTTGTTTTTGTTTAGTTTTTTGTTTTAGGTGTGGGGAGCGACCCCTTAGGCAAAGGTCGCTCCCATAGGGGACAAATTATATTTAGGCCATTTCTGCCCCCCCTTGGGGGCAGACTGGCCTATTTTTATGAGGCCAATCTGCCCCCAAGACCACTAGACACCAGGGAGTTTTTTTTTTGTTCCTGAATTTCACGTAAGGGGAGCGACCCCTTAGGCAAGGGTCGTTCCCCGGGGAGCAAATTTATTTTAGGCCATTTCTGCCCCCCAGGGGGTCAGATCAGCCTATTTTAATCGGACCGACCCCCCAGGGGGCCCAGAAACCACTAAGCACCAGGGATTTTTTGTTGTTGTTGTTTTACAGATGGGGAGGGACCCCTTAGGCAAGGGTCGCTCCCCTGGAGGGGCAAATTGTATTTAGGCCATTTCTGCCCTCTTTGGGGGCAGATCGGCCGATTTTAGATCAATCTGCTCCCAAGGGGGGCAGAAACCACTAGGCACCAGGGATTTTTTTTTTGCGCCGTCAGGCAAGGGGAGCGACCCCGTAGGCAAGGGTCGCTCCCTGGTGGGGGGCACATATATTTTAGGCCATTTCTTCCCCCCCCTGGGGGCAGATCGGCCTATTGTTAGTAGGCGATCTGCCCCCGGGGGGCAGAAACCTCTAAGCGCCAGGGCTAATTATTATTATTATTATTATTTTTTTTTTTTTTGTTTTTTTAGAGATGGGGCGCGACCCCTTAGGCAAGGGTCGCTCCCCTGGAGGGGCAAATTGTATTTCAGACCATTTCTGCCCTCCTTGGGGGCAAATCGGCCGATTTTAGGTGAATCTGGGGCAGAAACCACTAGGCACTGGGGATTTTTTTTTTTGCTCCGTCACGCAAGGGGAGCGACCTTGTAGGCAAGGGTTGCTCGCCGGAGGGGGGTGGAGGGGCAAATTTATTTTAGGCCATTTCTGCCCCCGTGAGGGCAGATCAGCCTATTGGTATTAGGCCGATCTGCCCCCAGAGGGGGCAGAAACCTCTAGGCGCCAGGGCAATTTTTTTTTTTTTGTTTGTTTGTTTTTTAGAGATGGGGAGCGACCCCTTAGGCTAGGGTCGCTCCCCTGGAGGGGCAAATTGTATTTAGACCATTTCTGCCCCCTTTGGGGGCAGATCGGCCGATTTTAGGTCAATCTGCACCCAAGGGGGGGCAGAAACCACTAGGCACCAGGGATCTTTTTTTTTGCGCTGTCACACAAGGGGAGCGACCCCGTAGGCAAGGGTCGCTCCCCGGGGGGGTAGGGGGAGCAAATTTATTTTAGGCCATTTCTGCCCCCCCTGGGGGCAGATCGGCATATTGTTATTAAGCGATCTGCCCCCGGTGGGACAGAAACCTCTAGGCGCCAGGGCTAATTTTTTTTGTGTTTTTTTTTTGTTTGTTTGTTTTTTTAGAGATGGGGAGTGACCCCTTAGGCAAGGGTCGCTCCCCTGGAGGGGCAACTTGTATTTAGGCCATTTCTGTACCCCTTGGGTGCAAATTGGCCGATTTTAGGTGAATCTGCCCCCAAGGGGGGCAGAAACCACTAGGCACTGGGGATCTATTTTTTTGCACCGTCACGCAAGAGGAGCGACCCTGTAGGCAAGGGTCGCTCCCCGAGGGGGTGGGGGTGCAAATTTATTTTAGGCCATTTCTGCCCCCCCCCCCCGGGGCCGGCTGAGCTAGAGGCCAAAATCCACAGGTAGGCACTTTGCAAAATCCACACCTCTGTTTTCTGTGAAAAAATGTGATGTGTCCACGTTGTGTTTTGGGCCATTTCCTTTCGTGGGCGCTAGGCCCACCCACACAAGTGAGGTACCATTTTTATTGGGAGACTTAGGGGAACGCTGGGTGGAAGGACATTTGTGGCTCCTCTCAGATTCCAGAACTTTCTGTCACCGAAATGAGAGGAAAAAGTGTTTTTTTGGCCAAATGTTGAGGTTTGTAAAGGATTCTGGGTAACAGAACCTGGTCAGAGCCCCACAAGTCACCCCATCTTGGATTCCCCTAAGTGTCCAGTTTTCAGAAATGTGCTGGTTTGCTAGGTTTCCCGAGGTGCCGGCTGAGCTAGAGACCAAAATCCACAGGTAGGCACTGTTTTCTGTGAAAAAATGTGATGTGTCCATGTTGTATTTTGGGCCATTTCCTTTCGTGGGCGCTAGGCCTACCCACACAAGTGAGGTATCATTTTTATCAGGAGACTTGGTGGAACACTGGGTGGAAGGAAATTTGTGGCTCCTCTCAGATTCCAGAACTTTCTGTCACCGAAATGTGAGGAAAATTTGTTTTTTTAGCCAAATTTTGAGGTTTGCAAAGGATTCTGGGTAACAGAACCTGGTCAGAGCCCCACAAGTTACCCGATCTTGGATTCCCCTAGGTATCTAGTTTTCAAAAATCCACAGGTTTGGTAGGTTTTCCTAGGTGCCGGCTGAGCTAGGGGCCAAAATCTACAGGTAGGCACTTTGCAAAAAACACCTCTATTTTCTGTAAAAAAATTGGGATGTGTCCACGTTGTGTTTTGGGCCATTTCCTTTTGTGGGCGCTAGGTCTACCCACACAAGTGAGGTACCATTTTTATCGGGAGACTTGGGGGAACACTGGGTGGAAGGAAATTTGTGGCTCCTCTCGGATTCCAGAACTTTCCGTCACCGAAATGTGAGGAAAATGTGTTTTTTTAGCCAAATTTTGAGGTTTGCAAAGGATTCTGGGTAACAAAACCTGGTCAGAGCCCCACAAGTCACCCCATCTTGGATTCCCCTAGGTATCTAGTTTTCAAAAATCCACAGGTTTGGTAGGTTTCCTTAGGTGCCGGCTGAGCTAGGGGCCAAAATCTACAGGTAGGCACTTTGCAAAAAACACCTCTGTTTTCTGTAAAAAAATTGGGATGTGTCCACATTGGGTTTTGGGCCATTTCCTTTCGTGGGCGCTAGGCCCACCCACACAAGTGAGGTACAATTTTTATCGGGAAACTTCGGGGAACGAAGGGTGGAAGGGAATTTGTGGCTCCTCTCAGATTCCAGAACTTTCAGTCACCAAAATGTGAAGAAAATGTGTTTTTTTGCCAAATTCTGAGGTTTGCAAAGGATTCTGGGTAACAGAACCTGGTCAGAGCCCCACAAGTCACCCCATCTTAGATTCCCCTAGGTCTCTAGTTTTCAAAAATGCACAGGTTTGGTAGGTTTCTCTAGATGCCGGCTGAGCTAGGGGCCAAAATCTGCAGGTAGGCACTTTGGAAAAAACACCTCTGTTTTCTGTAAAAAAAATGGGATGTGTCCACGTTGTGTTTTGGGCCATTTCCTTTTGTGGGCACTAGGCCTACCCACACAAGTGAGGTACCATTTTTATCGGGAGACTTGGGGGAGCAATGGATGGAAGGAAATTTGTGGCTCCTCTCAGACTCCAGAACTTTCTGTCACCAAAATGTGAGGAAAATGTGTTTTTTTTGCCAAATTTTGAGGTTTGCAAAGGATTCTGGGTAACAGAACCTGGTCAGAGCCCCACAAGTCACCCCATCTTGGATTCCCCTAGGTCTCTAGTTTTCAAAAATGTGCTGGTTTGGTAGGTTTCCCTAGGTGCCGACTGAGCGAGGGGCCAAAATCTACAGGTAGGCACTTTGCAAAAAACACCTCTGTTTTCTGTAAAAAAATGGGATGTGTCGACATTGTGTTTTGGGCCATTTCCTTTTGTGGGCACTAGGCCTTCCCACACAAGTGAGGTACCATTTTTATCGGGAGACTTGGCGGAGCGATGGGTGGAAGGAAATTTGTGGCTCCTCTCAGATTCCAGAACTTTCTGTCACCGAAATGTGAGGAACATGTGTTTTTTTAGCCAAATTTTGAGGTTTGCAAAGGATTCTGGGTAACAGAACCTGGTCAGAGCCCCACAAGTCACCCCATCTTGGATTCCCCTAGGTATCTAGTTTTCAAAAATCCACAGGTTTGGTAGGTTTCCCTAGGTGTCGGCTGAGCTAGGGGCCAAAATCTACAGGTAGGCACTTTGCAAAAAACAACTCTGTTTTCTGTAAAAAAATTGCGATGTGTCATCGTTGTGTTTTGGGCCATTTCCTTTCGTGGGCGCTAGGTCTACCCACACAAGTGAGGTATCATTTTTATCGGGAGACTTAGGGGAATGCTGGGTGGAAGGAAATTTATGTCTCCTCTCAGATTCCAGAACTTTCTGTCACCGAAATGTGAGGAAAATGTGTTTGTTAGCCAAATTTTGAGGTTTGCAAAGGTTTCTGGGTAACAGAACCTGGTCAGAGCCCCACAAGTCACCCCATCTTGGATTCCCCTAGGTATCTAGTTTTCAAAAATGTACAGGTTTGGTAGGTTTCCCTAGGTGCCGGCTTAGCTAGGGGACAAAATCTGCAGGTAGGCACTTTGCAAAAAACACTTTTGTTTTCTGTAAAAAGAATGGGATGTGTCCACGTTGGGTTTTGGGCCATTTCCTTTCATGGGCGCTAGGGCTACCCACACAAGTGAGGTATCATTTTTATCGGGAGACTTGGGGAAATGCTGGGTGGAAGGAAATGTATGGCTCTTCTCAGATTCCAGAACTTTCTGTCACCGAAATGTGAGGAAAATGTGTTTTTTAGCCAAATTGTGAGGTTTGCAAAGAATTCTGGGTAACAGAAGCTGGCCAGAGCCCCACAAGTCACCCCATCTTGGATTCCTCTAGGTCTCTAGTTTTCAAAAATGCACGAGTTTGGTAGGTTTCTCTAGGTGCCGGCTGAGCTAGGGGCCAAAATCTGCAGGTAGGCACTATGCAAAAAACACCTCTGTTTTCTGTAAAAAAAAATGGGATGTGTCCACTTTCGGTTTTGGGCCATTTCCTTTCGTGGGCGCTAGGCCTACCCACACAAGTGAGGTACCATTTTTATCGGGAGACTTGGGGAACACTGGGTGGAAGGAAATCTGTGGCTCCTCTCAGATTCCAGAACTTTCTGTCACCGAAATGTGAGGAAAATATATTTTTTTAGCCAAATTTTGAGGTTTGCAAAGGATTCTGGGTAAGAGAACCTGGTCAGAGCCCCACAAGTCACCCCATCTTTGATTCCCCTAGGTCTCTAGTTTTCAAAAATGTGCAGGTTTGGTAGGTTTCCCTAGGTGCCGGCTGAGCTAGGGGCCAAAATCTGCAGGTAGGCACTTTGCAAAAAACACCTCTGTTTTCTGTAAAAAAAATGGGATGTGTCCACGTTGTGTTTTGGGCTATTTCCTTTTGTGGGCGCTAGGCCTACCCACACAAGTGAGGTACCATTTTTATCAGAAGACTTGGGGGAGCGATTGGTGGAAGGAAATTTGTGGCTCCTCTCAGATTCCAGGACTTTCTGTCACCAAAATGTGAGGAAAATGGGTTTTTTTGGCCAAATTTTGAGGTTTGCAAAGGATTCTGGGTAACAGAACCTGGTCAGAGCCCCACAAGTCACCCCATCTTGGATTCCCCTAGGTCTCTAGTTTTAAAAAATGTTCTGGTTTGGTGGGTTTCCCTAGGTGCCGACTGAGCGAGGGGCCAAAATCTACAGGTAGGCACTTTGCAAAAAACACCTCTGTTTTCTGTAAAAAAATGGGATGTGTCCACATTGTGTTTTGGGCCATTTCCTTTCGTGGGCGCTAGGCCTACCCACACAAGTGAGGTACCATTTTTATCAGGAGACTTGGGGGAACGCTGGGTGGAAGGAAATTTGTGGCTCCTCTCAGATTCCAGAACTTTCTGTCACCGAAATGTGAGGAAAATTTGTTTCTTTAGCCAAATTTTGAGGTTTGCAAAGGATTCTGGGTAACAGAACCTGGTCAGAGCCCCACAAGTCACCCCATCTTGGATTCCCCTAGGTCTCTAGTTTTCACAAATGCACAGGTATGGTAGGTTTCCCTAGGTGCCGGCTGAGCTAGAGGCCAAAATCTACAGGTAGGCACTTTGCAAAAAACACCTCTGTTTTCTGTAAAAACAATTGGGATGTGTCCACGTTGTGTTTTGGGCCATTTCCTTTCGTGGGCGCTAGGCCTACCCACCCAAGTGAGGTACTATTTTTATCGGGAGACTTGGGGGAACACTGGGTGGAAGGAAATTTGTGGCTCCTCTCAGATTCCAGAACTTTCTGTCATCGAAATGTGAGGAAAATGTGTTTTTTTAGCCAAATTTAGAGGTTTGCAAAGTATTCTGGGTAACAGAACCTGGTCAGAGCCCCACAAGTCACCCATCTTGGATTCCCCTAGGTATCTAGTTTTCAAAAATCCACAGGTTTGGTAGGTTTCCCTAGGTGCCGGCTGAGCTAGGGGCCAAAATCTACAGGTAGGCACTTTGCAAAAAACACCTCTGTTTTCTGTCAAAAAATAGGATGTGTCCACGTTGGGTTTTGGGCCATTTCCTTTTGTGGGCGCTAGGCCTACCCACACAAGTGAGGTACCATTTTTATCGGGAGACTTGGGGGAATGCTGGGTGGAAGGAAATTTATGGCTCCTCTCAGATTCCAGAACTTTCTGTCACCGAAATGTGAGGAAAATGTGTTTTTTAGCCAAATTGTGAGGTTTGCAAAGAATTCTGGGTAACAGAAGCTGGCCAGAGCCCCACAAGTCACCCCATCTTGGATTCCCCTAGGTCTCTAGTTTTCAAAAATGCATAGGTTTGGTAGGTTTCTCTAGGTGCCGGCTGAGCTAGGGTCCAAAATCTGCAGGTAGGCACTTTGCAAAAAACACCTCTGTTTTCTGTAAAAAAAATGGGATGTGTCCACGTTGTGTTTTGGGCCATTTCCTTTCGTGGGCGCTAGGCCTACCCACACAAGTGAGGTACCATTTTTATCGGAAGTCTTGGGGGACCGATAGGTGGAAGGAAATTTGTGGCTCCTCTCAGATTCCAGAACTTTCTGTCACCGAAATGTGAGGAACATGTGTTTTTTTGCCAAATTTTGAGGTTTGCAAAGGATTCTGGGTAACAGAACCTGGTCAGAGCCCCACAAGTCACCCCATCTTGGATTCCCCTAGGTCTCTAGTTTTCATAAATGTGCTGGTTTGGTAGGTTTCTCTAGGTGCCGACTGAGCGAGGGGCCAAAATCTACAGGTAGGCACTTTGCAAAAAACACCTCTGTTTTCTGTAAAAAAATAGGATGTGTCCACGTTGGGTTTTGGGCCATTTCCTTTCGTGGGCGCTAGGCCTACCAACACAAGTGAGGTACCATTTTTATTGGGAGACTTGGGGGAACGCTGGGTGGAAGGAAGTTTATGGCTCCTCTCAGATTCCAGAACTTTCTGTCACCGAAATATGAGGAAAATTTGTTTTTTTTAGCCAAATTTTGAGGTTTGCAAAGGATTCTGGGTAACAGAACCTGGTCAGAGCCCCACAAGTCACCCCGTCTTGGATTCCCCTAGGTATCTAGTTTTCAAAAATCCACAGGTTTGGTAGGTTTCCCTAGGTGCCGGCTGAGCTAGGGGCCAAAATCTACAGGTAGGCACTTATCAAAAAAGACCTCTGTTTTCTGTAAAAAAATTGGGATGTGTCCACGTTGGGTTTTGGGCCATTTCCTTTCATGGACGCTAGGCCTACCCACACAAGTGAGGTATCATTTTTATCGGGAGACTTGGGGGAATGCTGGGTGGAAGGAAATTTATGGCTCCTCTCAGATTCCAGAACTTTCTGTCACCGAAATGTGAGGAAAATTTGTTTTGTAGCCAAATTTTGAGGTTTGCAAGGAATTCTGGGTAACAGAAGCTGGCCAGAGTCCCACAAGTCACCCCATCTTGGATTCCCCTAGGTCTCTAGTTTTCAAAAATGCACAGGTTTGGTAGGTTTCTCTAGGTGCCGGCTAAGCTAGGGGCCAAAATCTGCAGGTAGGCACTTTGCAAAAAACAACTCTGTTTTCTGTAAAAAAAAATGGGATGTGTCCACATTGTGTTTTGGGCCATTTCCTCTTGTGGGCGCTAGGCCTACCCACACAAGTGAGGTACCATTTTTATCGGGGGACTTGGGGGAACGATGGGTGGAAGGAAATTTGTAGCTCCTCTCAGATTCCAGAACTTTCTGTCACCGAAATGTGAGGAAAATGTGTTTTTTTTGCCAAATTTTGAGGTTTGCAAATGATTCTGGGTAACAGAACCTGGTCAGAGCCCCACAAGTCACCCCATCTTGGATTCCCCTAGGTCTCTAGTTTTCAAAAATGTGCTGGTTTGGTAGGTTTCTCTAGGTGCCGACTGAGCGAGGGGCCAAAATCTACAGGTAGGCACTTTGCAAAAAACACCTCTGTTTTCTGTAAAAAAATGGAATGTGTCCACGTTGTGTTTTGGGCCATTTCCTTTTGTGGGCGCTAGGCCTACTCACACAAGTGAGGTACCATTTTTTATTGGGAGACTTGGGGGAACGCTGGGTGGAAGGAAATTTGTGGCTCCTCTCAGATTCCAGAACTTTCTGTCACCGAAATGTGAGGAAAATTAGTTATTTTAGCCAACTTTTGAGGTTTGCAAAGGATTCTGGGTAACAGAACCTGGTCAGAGCCCCACACGTCACCCCATCTTGGATTCCCCTAGGTCTCTAGTTTTCAAAAATGCACAGGTATGGTAGGTTTCCCTAGGTGCCGGCTGAGCTAGAGGCCAAAATCTACAGGTAGACACTTTGCAAAAAACACCTCTGTTTTCTGTCAAAAAATGGGATGTGTCCACGTTGTGTTTTGAGGCATTTCCTGTCGCGGGTGCTAGGCCTACCCACACAAGTGAGGTATCATTTTTATCGGGAGACTTGGGGAAACATAGAATAGCAAAACAAGTGTTATTGCCCCTTGTCTTTCTCTACATTTTTTCCTTCCAAATATAAGAGAGTGTGTAAACAAGATGTCTATTTGAGAAATGCCCTGTAATTCACATGCTGGTATGGGCACCCCGGAATTCAGAGATGTGCAAATAACCACTGCTCCTCAACACCTTATCTTGTGCCCATTTTGGAAATACAAAGGTTTTCTTGATAGCTATTTTTTACTCTTTAGATTTCAGCAAATGAATTGCTGTATACCCGGTATAGAATGAAAACCCAAGGCAGGGTGCAGGTCATTTATTGGCTCTGGGTACCTAGAGTTCTTGATGAACCTACAAGCCCTATATATCCCCGCAACCAGAAGAGTCCAGCAGACGTAACGGTATATTGCTTTAAAAAATCTGACATTGCAGGAAAAAGTAACAGAGTAAAACGTAGAGAAAAAGTGCAGATTTTTTCACCTCAATTTCAATATTTATTTTTTTCAGATGTTATTTTCTGTAGGCCTTGCTGAATTTAGAATTTTGTCTACTTTTCAGAAATGTTTCGGTTTCTGGGATCCAGCATTGGTTTCATGCCCATTTCTGTCACTGACTGGAAGGAGGCTGAAAGCACAAAAATTCATTAAAATGGGGTATGTCCCAGTAAAATGGCAAAATTGGGTTGAAAAATTGGGTTTTCTGATTCAAGTCTGCCTGTTCCTGAAAGCTGGGAAGCTGGTGATTTTAGCACGGCAAACCATTTGTTGATGCCATTTTCAGGGAAAAAAACACAAGCCTTCTTCTGCAGCCCCTTTTTCCCATTTTTTTGAAAAAAAAAAAATGTCAGTGTATTTTGGCTAATTTCTTGGCCTCCTTCTGGGGAACCCACAAAGTCTGGGTACCTCTAGAAACCCTAGGATGTTGGAAAAAAAGGACACAAATTTGGCGTGGGCAGGAGGGTGAAAAGGCCTGGCAGAGAAGGGGTTAATGTTGACACTGAAAAATTCACTTCACTATAAATTTAGTTTAAACTTTGGTTTCACCAGTAGGGAGTTATAGTTTCGGCCTAGTTTCCATAGGAAAAGCATTTTGTTTTGCTAGTAACTTTGATGCCGTTTGACAAATCTTCAGGAAATTTTCAAAACTAATTTTCCGCTCACTTCAGCTGCTGTCTTGAATGTTTTGGGGTGATTTTGTAAACGGGGCCAAGAAAATAGGGAGATCCCAAAAGGCATTTTCCCCATGCAATTTTCTATAGGGATTTTGAATTAAACTACAGCCCAAACCGCTGAACAGAATTAAACCAAATTTAGCAGCACTCTAGGTCTTGGCCCAGGAAGAGTTTTAGAGTTATTAAAGAAAAAAGATTTATGTATATCTAGGGATGTGGAGGGTCTGTGAATCTGCATCTCAAAATGGGATCTGATTGGCTGCCACCACTTCAACTAGGAAGTGGTGGCAGTCATCGTGGAACTCAGTTGAGACCCAATCCAAAAAGATTTTAAAAATGACAAGGGGGTAGGGTCGGAATACCCTGACCCCTTAGGCATGGTACCAGGACCAAAAACAAGTTTTTATAAGCCACTGGGTGGGCCTGATTCAGAGATAATTGTCTATTTATAAAATGAGGGAGCAGCTCATGTGGCCCCCCTCCATGGCTGCTTTTGGTCCGCAAGACATCCACCCCAAGGCCGGGTAGTATATATTAAATGGGTAGGGGGCCCCCTTCCTTGGCCATTTTCACCCAATGACCCAGGTGTGCTTGTGATGGTGAGGGGGGCTGCATTTGTCCCGCTCATGAAGCCATTAATGACCAAGGGGAGCCCATTTCCGAGGGCCAGCTTCAGCTATGTCCCTGGGTGCCCACCGCTGGGATATAGTGGTTTTCCTGCTCATACTGGTGCAAGCAGGGAAACCTGTTTTCATTCACTTGGTGGGAGCAATTTTAAAGCTCCTGGAGAGTGAGAGCAAATATCAAGTCCACTCCCAGTGGGCAGGAGCATGTAAAATGCTTCCACTCGCTGCAAGAGGACTTTTCATCTGTTTCCCTGCTCGGAGTGGGAGCTATGCCGGTTCCCGTGGGGCCACAGGGGCATTAGAACCCTCTTCTCCCTTAGCCACCAACAATGATAATATGGGCTCCAGGGCACCCACCTGTTACTGGCCAGGCCCCGGGGCATGGGGTCTCTTGGGCCAAAATTGGCCAGGGGAGGGGAACAATGTTGCCCCCTCCCCTATTTTCAAATGGCCAGGCCACGGGTGATGGGACCCCCATGGCCAATATCTCTGGGCCCAGACATTTGCTCATAAAGGGGTGCTGCATGCCCCCTCCCTTATAAATGTATTAATGTGCCCCAGGGCTGGGGTCCCTGGGGCCAAATACAGCCCATAGAAAGTGGCCATGTACCGCCCTCTCCTACAAAAATGCTGCAGACCCCAGGGGATGGGTTACCTGGGTCTAAAATTGCCCATGGATGGGGTGGCAGTGTGCCCCCTCCCCCAGGTTAGGTGAATGCGGGGAGTTGGCTGCAAGGCCTGTCTGCAGGCCAGGCTCTGCTGCAACAAACCACTTGCTGCACATGGACAAAGCCCATGCATGGTTTGGGGCTGGCTGTATGCAGGGGCTTGGCTTCAGGGCCTGGTTGGTTTACTTGTAAGTCCCTGGTAAAAGGGTGCTACATGTACACAAGGCCTGTGAATTAAATGTTACCAGTCGGCATGCAGTACTGACTGTGCCACCAACTTAAATAGTCTTGAAAACATGTCTCAGGCGTTGCTGCCTGTGTGTGTAGTTTTTGTCATTTCAATCCAGCCTGATAAACATTTTGCCAGATAAAAACCTTTTTTAATACATAAACGTCATCCCCTAGTGTAGGCACTAAACAGCCCATAGGGCTGTGTGCCCTGTATTTAAAAAATTGGACATGTACTTCCAACATTAGTAGCAAAAAACTCTGAAATTTCAAGACCTACCTCTCCCATAAGATAACAGTGGGTTACCGTATTACATTTAATAAGGGATAACTTTTAATTGGAACCAAGTTGGAAATTCAAGTTCGGTGTCTGAAGAACTGTAATTTAAAAACCTCTATAGTGGTAAAGTCAGATTTTAAGTCACAAATATGAAAATATTACTTTTAGAAAGATGGCACATCCTTGTTTGAACCATTTGTGCCTGTAACCGACATCATGGGTCACATAACTAGATGTAGCTGGCAGATGGTCTTTGTGTTTTGCTCTGAGACAGTAGGACAAAGGGGGGATAGGTATTAGCAGAATGAGCCATCACTGACTTGATGAGGACAAAGAGCTGTCACCTTGCACATCACAAAGGCTTGCCCAGCACACTTACAAAGGGTTTTGACACTAGCCTTTTGTGTTCCCAGACAAGCATAGCCAGGGCAGGACAACATGAAATTCCCAACTCCTCTGTGTGTGAAACCTCCAGAAGTATCTCCTACTTCAAAGAGGGCACTAGGTGTAAATAATGGTCTGGGCCTGTGAAAGACTCAGAAGGACTGCTGTGCTGCTCTGCAAGAAGGAATTCTGCCCTGCTATTCTGCTGCTTGAGTGAAAAGGACTAGATTTACATCTTGATCCCCAGACCACAAAAGCTGACCTCCTGATTAGAGCCTTATGGAAAGAAAAGGCTCTAACCACCTTGTACCCAGCATCTGGACTCTGCTGTGAGTCCTACCCCCGAGTGGGGGCACCCCAGTCCAGGACTCTTGGAAGCTGGCTGGAAGGTGCTCAGATAACCCAGCTGTGGGTCCGTGAGCAGAACAACACAGCATGATGCATCTCCTTGTAGTCCCTTTGCAACTGTCACACTGAGACACATCCACGATGCAGGAGCTTGAATTGCAGCTTCCCTGAACCACTGCTGCATGACACATTTTCATCACAAGCCTTTCGTCAATAGCAGCCTCAATGACAATTCAGGACTGTGTGATTCGCAGCCTCTTTGGAACTCCCAATGCATGACGAATCTTTGACACAGGATTTCACATCCCAAGCCTCTCACCAACAGTGTCCTCGATGATGACTCAGGACTCCAGATCGCAGCCTCTCAGTTTTCTCTTAAAAGGTGCTGCATGAAATATCCTTGGCTCAGGACTTTGCAACACTCTGCAACTGGGATTTAAGGTAATTTGTTTAGTGGGCCTAACTTGGTGCCTGTATCTGGTCCGTGCTCCATCTTTTGGCCTGAACTTGTGACTCTGCCCCAGTCAAGCGCAACCAGAAAACTTCCGTTTGTGCATTGTGCTTTTAGGCACTATTTTCACGTACATCTTTAAAATGTTGTATCTGCGGTTCTACTGATTGGACTCTTGCTTTTTCTGATCTCAAATCATTTCTTAAATTGTACTCTTTTTTCTAAATTGTTGTGGGATTTTTCTTGTGTTGTGTTTTCTCTTTATTACTGTTTGAAGTGCTGCATAAATACTTTACACATTGCCTCTAAGGCAATCGTGACTGCTTTGTGCCGAGCTAACAGAGGATAAGCATAAGTTAATTTAGGCTTTGCTTGTGACTTCACCCTGACAGAAATTGGGACTGCTGCTTGAGTGTGGCTACACCACCCTCAACCACTAATTTCCAATACATGGCATTCCCCAAACTTTTTGCCTTCACGCCTTCAATTGTGTTGGCCTTAGGACTGCTAAGAAAGCAATAACGTGCGTGTGCACTCTCCTTCAAACATCCTTAAATTGGCCTACACATAATTGGGTCATTTAGTTTACTAGTAGGTCACTAGTATATGGTAATACATGTACACTGGGCCTGTAAATCAAATGCTACTAGAGGGCCTACAGCAGTAATTGTGCCACTCACTAAAGTAGCACTATAAAAATGTGTGTCGGGCCTGCCAATGCAGGCTGTACTGCAGGTTTAAATTGACATTTCAACCTGACAAAATAAACCTTTAGCTAGGACTAAACCTTCCTTTTTAAAATTCACAAATGACCCTAAAGCTAGGCTCTAAACACCCACTGGGCAGGGTGCATAGCATTTAGAAGGTAGGATAAGTGGGTTTAGGTTTTACATGTCCTGGCAGTGAAAAGACTCCTAAAAATAGTTTTTCACCGTACTAAGGCCTATCTCTCCCATTGACCAGCACTGGGTTACCTAATTATGTATATCAAGTGCTAACTTTGGATTGGGAGCTGATAGAGCTATATTGTTTATACTTAAATGATTTGTAATGTAAACTCCTGTTCAAGGTAAAGACAGATTTTAAGTCACAATTTTGAAAATTACAGTTTTATAAAGTTGGCATTTTCTTGTCCCAACGTGAAGCTAAAGCAACGACTGTCCATAACACTCAACAGGTTCTTCATAAAACAGCAGCGACCGCCCATGACGCCCAACTGCTCTTCACTTTCGTGCTACAGCGACAATCTTCTATGGTGCTCAGTCTCTTCCTTGCAGCCTCCTCCAATGTGAAAGACAGTCTTTGGAGCAGACTTCAAAGACCATTCTTCAGCAGTACTAACCTGGTCACTGTGTCCGACACTCACTCCATTGTAATTAGCCAGAACCTTTGAATTTCCTCAGTCTAATGTAATCAAATGACAGTGCTTTTTGCTTTTAGTTGCTACTTTCACTTAGGCCTTATTTAGATCTCAGTGGAGGGGTTACTACATCATCACGGTGATGGATATTCCACCCACCAAATTCTAAATACCATTGTTTTCTATGGTATTTCATCTGACCGGATATCCATCACCGTTGGAATGTAGTAACCTCTCCACCAAGATCTAAATCAGGCCCTTAAACTTTAAACTTGAATATATCTGGTTCTACTAGTTGGATGTTTGTCATTCTGGTATCCTTTTTTTGTAAAAATGTGCTCTAATGTTTTAGACTGGTTTGGGATTTTTCTTTTGTTGTGTTCTCACCTTGTTACTGTTTATGTGTTGCATAAACACTTTGCACTTTGCCTCTAAGTTAAACCTGACCGCTTTGTGCCAAGCTACCAGAGAGGTAAGCACAGGTTAATTTATTGACATTTGTTGGGGTTGTTGCCTGCATGTGGATTCTACCTGTTCAATCAATAACCCCCTTTCTTACAATAATCAAATGCACAATGCACAGTGAAATTTAGCTATGCCCCTATCTAGCCAATGATGTGATTTTGTTCAGTTCAAAATACTATCTGCAACATATTAGAGAGAATACATTATTAATTGGCAGTTCATAACTTTATAATTTAGATGTTTGATAAATATGCAATATACAGCATGGGAAAAGTGAGAAATATTATTTACTGATCAAAAAGGACATATCCTCACATGATCCTCAAGTTTCAGTGGTCTTCCTTATCCACACAAAATGCCAGTTCCAGATCATCATAAAAAAGGTCAGTGATGCAAAACTGCTCACCTTCAGGGGAAACTACCTTCGTGTGACATCTAAGGCTTCTCCATCATCAACCCTTCTAAATATGAGATATAACAACAACTTAAGGTGGCAAGAAGTTGTTGTAATGTCAAATAACACATTATCTGTTCCCTAGCAAAGAAAATTTAAGTCTAATATAACATCCTAAAGAATGAAATACATTTGTATCTTGGGGCTTTTAACTCAAAAGGACTGTATTAATTTTCAAACCAAGAAAGTCTGGCCTACGAGTGCTCATTCTACTAAAATGTGACCTCTATTAATAGCAGACCAATAACAAAATGGAAAATAAGCACTGCTGTGTATCAAATGCAAAACTAAAAATCATCCTCTCTACTGAAAATCCAAAAATCAGATCAACGTGTTGTACCACGCAACAGGCAGGTTATACTGACTAGGTTTACCTGTAGTTAGATTGTGATGGTGCCCAAGTATCTTTCTTGAGGAAGAAAGATTTTTCCAAAAACCTGGTATATTTTGAGATCTTCCTTCAGAAATCTTTCAAGTGATCGAATGCAGAAGTCCTTGAGGAATCAAAACATGTAACAACCCCTGAGGAATTACTAACAGCCAAGGAAAGGATAGACTAAATCTGGGAAAATCAATTTGCAGATCCAGAAGTTGAAAGTTCCATACTTGCACTAGTTAATAGGAGTTATGTGGAGTAGGTGAATTTACTACCTCCTGGCTTGAACCAGAGATATTAGAATCATCAAGAACGGAAAACAGGCATGCACTTGGAGATTCTGCCAAGGTTAGAGAAAAGCATCCAGAGCTTCTGAGTCAGGGTCTGGTCTTGAACGGAAAAATCTGTGATGCTTCTAATTTACGTGTATATAACAATATCAAGGACAGAAATATCAGCATATAGACATATTCTGTCCTAAATATTAAATATGAAGAATCTGAATATTGTGAAGACAAGTGTATATAGATAGTATGGATTTAGTATTCCTACTTGACATCCATTTTGTGTTGAAGTTATTTATATATCATTAAGGTGCATATCCTCTAAGCAAAGTATATTCAACTTATAGTTACCTATATAGTCAACCTCATGCCACAATATTTTGTAGGCTTACATTATGCACATGATATTTCGGTGCTATACCTCTTATAAACATTAAAAGCAGACAAATTTATCTCCACCAGTCACCAGTCTTCATTCTTTTTCTGGGCCCTTTCAATACTCTTTGTTTTAACATCCAATCATTCCTGTCTTGAAGAAACTTCGAGCCCCTGCTAAACCTTTGGGAAGAGCACCCTCCAGTTTAAAGATACAGCTTACCACAGAAATGTTATCCATCCATAAAAGCACACAATGTCCTAACCTGTCTGGCATCAAATTATTTATGGTGAATTTTATGCAAATTCACACATGGCTAACTTTTTTCTTGAGACCATTTCCAACATGTTACATCTTCACTGCACTTCTCCAAAGCCTAGCCAGTGACATTTGATTGTGATATGACATCTGGCACTAGGCCAAAAATTGATTTTCTGTTCTATCCTTCCATCTGGCAGTACCACTATCTCAATTCCTCCCTTGCAACATCTGAAAGGGAATTCAACGGTGAATAAAGGAGTCTGTTCTTTAAATGCAAAGTCTTCAACCTCTGAAGGACCCTGTAATTTTAAGAGCTCTGGAAAGGGTACCAACATTTGTTGGGACAAATGCTCCACAATCCTAGCTATCCTGAACTTTCAGCCTGGTAGAAAAACAAAGACTTAGGGGGTCATTCTGACTCCCGCCGGGCGCGGTCACCGCGCGCCCGGCGGGAGCCGCCAAAATACCGTACCGCGGTCAGAAGACCGCGGCGGGTATTTTGAGTTTTCCCCTGGGCTGGCGGGCGGCCTCCAAAAGGCCGCCCGCCAGCCCAGGGGAAAACGACCTTCCCACCATGAAGCCGGCTCGTAATCGAGCCGGCGGAGTGGGAAGGTGCGACGGGTGCTACTGCACCCGTCGCGTATTTCACTGTCTGCTATGCAGACAGTGAAATACAAGCGGGGCCCTCTTACGGGGGCCCCTGCGGCACCCCCTACCGCCATCCTGTTCCTGGCGGGCGAACCGCCAGGAACAGGATGGCGGTAGGGGGTGTCAGAATCCCCCATGGCAGCGCAGCAAGCTGCGCCGCCATGGGGGATTCTAAGGGCAGCGGTAAACCGGCGGGAGACCGCCGGTTTACCCTTTCTGACCGCGGCCAAACCGCCGCGGTCAGAATGCCCTGCGGGGCACCGCCGGTCTGTCGGCGGTGCTCCCGCCGACCCTGGCCCCGGCGGTCTGAGACCGCCGGGGTTAGAATGAGGGCCTTAGTGTTAGGAATGGGGTATTTGGTTGGCAGTCAGGTTACTCCCTGTCCAAGTAAGGACCCTCACTCTAGTCAGGGTAAGTCACACACAATTCAAATTATCCTGTACCCAACCTCTGGTAGCTTGGCACTGAGCAGTCAGACTTCACTTAGAAGGCAATGTGTAAAGTATTTGTGCAATAAATCATGCAGTAACACAGTGAAAACACCACAAAAATACACCACACAGGTTTAGAAAGATACAGAATATTTATCTGAGTAGATTAAGGGCAAAACAATCAGTATTTGATTAATACAAGTTAAAATATCACATTTTTGAACAATGGTCTCTTGCGAGCGCATAGTACCTGGTTTGCGTCTAAATTATCTGCACGGGACCACAGAGGAGGAGATGCGTGGAAAACAGGGAGGTGTGGGTCTGTTTCTCCAGGGGCACACAGACGAAGCATTGATGCCTTTTCACGCAGCAGGGGCTTTTGCGTCGATTCCCGGTGCGCAGGCTTGGATCCTCTCCAGGTTTGCGGGCTATTTGGATGCCACGGAGATGATGCAGAGAAATCCTGGGCATGCAGGACGAAGTCACAGCAGCTGCTTCAATCCGGTGGGCAGGCGCTGTGTTGATTCATCTCGCAGGAGGTTTTGCTGCATCGTTCCGGTTCGGCGATGCATCAATCCAGTGGGCCATGAGTCGAAGTTCTACTAGCAAAGTTGGTGCTGTGTCGATCTCCACTCAGGGAGCCGGGCTGCGTCATTCCAGTTCGGCGATGCAATGATTTTCACACCGCACGGCAGGCTGTGCATCGATTCCTGCAGGCTGTGCGTCAATTTTTGCCGCGCAAGGAGTTCTTTGCGGAGATGAAGTCTTTTTGGCCCTTAGGCTTCAGGAAACCGGAGGCAAGCTCAATCCAAAGCAGTCAGCTGAGTCCTTTGGGCAGCCAAGCAGCTTGTCTTATCAGGTTGCAGGTTCTGGTTCAGAGTTTCTTTCTCAGGAGGTATCTTCTCAAGAAGTGTCTGTGTTTGTAGGGTCAGGGACCCCGTTTATATGCCCAAATGTGGCTTTGAAGTGAGGGAGACTTCAAAGAGTGGCTCAGAAGTGCAGAAGGTCCCCTTTCGGTACAATCCTGTTTGCCAGGGTCCAAGTAGGGGGTTTGGCAGTCCATTGTGTGAAGGCAGGCCACTGTCCTTTGAAATGTAAGTGTCATGCCCTCCACCCTTCCAGCCCAGGAAGACCAATTCAGTATGCAGATGTGTGCTGGTGTGACTGAGCATCATGTGTTTGTGGTTGTCTGGGTGAAATGCACAAGGGAGCTGTCAACAAGCCCAACACAGATGTGAATTGTAAGGCACAGAAGGTTTTAAGTGCAGAGAAATGCTCACTTTCTAAAAGTGGCATTTCTAAAATAGTCATATAAAATCCAACTTCACCAGTCAACAGGATTTTGTGTTACCATTCTGGCCATACTAAATATGACCTGTTTACCCCTTTTTAATCAGAATCTTACACTCAAACAGTTTATGAGAGTAGCCTTAGTGTGAGCCTATGAAAGGAGCAGGCCTCATAATAGTGTAAAATGAATTTTTGAGTCTCACACTACCAGGACATATAGAAAACATATGTTCATGTCCCGACTTTTATTTACATAGCACCCTGCCCAATGAGTTAGCTAGGGCCTACCTAAGGGGTGACTTATATGTAGAAAAAGGGAAGTTTAAGGCTTGGCAAGTACATTTAAATGCCAAGTCGAATTGGCACTGAAACTGCAAACACAGGCCTTGCAATGGTAGGCCTGAGACATGCTTAAGGGGCTACATATGTGGGTGGCACAATCAGTGCTGCAGGCCCACTAGTAGCGTTTAATCTACAGGCCCTGGGCACATGTACTGCACTTTACTAGGGACTTAGAAGTAAATTAAATAAGCCAATTGGGAATGAGCCAATGTTACCATGTTTTAAGGGAGAGAGCATATGTACTTTAGCACTGGTTAGCAGTGGTAAAGTGTGCAGAGTTCAGCAAAAACAGTGTCCAAAACCAACATAAACAGTGTCGAAAAAAGGAGGGAGGCAGGCAAAAAGTTGAGGGTGACCCCCCTAAGGCTGTCAGGTCTTAGGAAGACTTAGTGCATGATTTAGATATTGGTGGACGGGTTACTCAGTCATAGCAGTGACGGATATCTGTCCGCAGAAATAGTATTTATGGGGATTTAGATCTCGGCTGATGGGCTATCCGTCACCATAGTGACAGAGTAACTAGTGAAGGAGTAACCGGTACACCAATATCTAGATCAAGCTTAGTCTGAGTCTACCTTGCTCAGCACTACTAACAGTACACTTCTGGACACCAGATATGCCCTGGTAATAACATAAAAGATATGTTAAGAAAAGCATGTAATATTAACACCAGTTCAGAATACTTATTGTACTTTCACATTTCTTTCTATTTTAATATTTTCAATACATTCATTTTCAAAAATATATCTCCATGAACAAATCATAGCTGCTTATCCTAACAAAATGATTTCCAATCATAATCACAGATAGCACGTTTTCATATAATATCACATTATCAAGGCCTCCTTTATTGTTCTTTAAGGACGTTTTAACTATGGTTTCTCAGAGTAGGTCTGCGATTGAAATTTTGTCTAACAAGCTCAATTAATTGCTAATTTCTGCACTTGTCAGCACTTATTGAAAAAGACTTAGACACACCTACAATTTGTAAAGCTATGCAGTCAATACATCAAAGTGATTTCTCTAATCTTATCGATGTCTATTTAAAAAGTGTGGTAGAATTAAAAGTATCTCATAATACATTATCAGTACCTCCACACCAAGACATTTGGTCAAACCCATTACAGGTCTTCTCAGGTGGTTTTAGAGAGCCACTCTGCAGCCACCGGAAGTCTGTGCTCTCTATGACTTGTCTGGGGTATCATAAGTAACCTTTACCTAATGGAATCAGGCCAGTGTTTCCATCTGTTGGACATAGCCTTGATAAGGGGATTTCCCTGAAACATTTTCCTTTTGCCCCCGGCTTCTTTCTGATTCTCTTGGTGTGGACTTAGGACTCATGGCACTTTTCCACTGTACTGCAGTAGGGAAAGGCACATGCCCTTCCAACATAAGCCAGGTAGGGGTGCAGATGTGGACGGCTGAGGTGTTGTACACAGGAATGCCCAGTAATAAGGTACACCACATACCTGGGGCAGATATAGCCCTGGCTACTGGTGGAGCCCTGCATTAAGGGTGCCACCCACAAGAATAGTCTGACCCACATGTATCAGGCCTGACAGTGCAGGCCTGTGGAGGGACAGGTGCATCTGCGTCCAGGGTGGCACCTATCATGTCTTGACCAACCCTGAGCATGCCTTGCACTACCCCTAGGGCACCCCTTGCAGGGCAGCGAGGGTTGTAGGCATAAGGCAGGGCAGGGACACCAGAGTGTTCCCTGCCCAGGCATGGAGTAACCCCCATGTGTGCCTGCAAGGTCGGCCCCTCCCATGTGTTTCACTGATTCCCTGTGAGTGGCCTGTGAGCGGCCTCAAGGCCCGGGTCACTGTCCCACTGAGAGTACAGTGTGGAAGTGCCAGTGTCCTTCCTACGCATCGTGGGAAGGGTTGCTAACCAGTGTGTACTGGACTTCCTATGGCGGGATGGAGTGGGGATACTTGCAGTGGTATTCTGACATGTGATTAACCTGGCCTGGTAAGACAGTATGTGCGCACTTGCCCCATGGTGGCCAATAAGGGACCGGGTCTGCCATTGCTAACCAGTATGTGCACACTTGCACAATTGTGCTCCAATGTACACTGAGCCTGACACAGGGGGCCAGTGGGTGTGCACTTGCAAAATTAGGTTTAAAGTAAAGTTGGGGCTGAGGCACTTCCCACTGTGAAAACAGTGTGGAAGCGCACGTGCCTTCCTAACTATGCCAGGAAAGTGGCACTGACCAGTATGTGCACATATGCACACTGGTGTGCCCCTATGCACTTGTCACAGCAGGCCTGAACGGGCACACTTGAGCCCATGTGGTGTCCTTTAACTTTTTTCCAGCCTGCCCCAGCATACTTGTGCGTGCACCAAGGCACGTGCCCATATAGTGAAAGAATACCCAATGTGTGTTTTCAGTACACATGAGAGCTGCTCTGCCCGTAGGTTAGCATGGGAATAGGTTACAATTGATCCTGAACTGTAACAATCGATTTCAGTGGAGCAGCCTCATGGTGTTTACTATCACTGGATTCACAAGGACAAACCCTTCCCAGTGGTAAAAGGAGTTTTGTCGGTAATGCTCTAGAAAAGACACTTCTAAGAAGTGGGCATTTGTGTTTCCTAAAACTCTCTTTTGGTGCCTTTTCTTTCCAACTCTATTTCACTGGATACTGAGGAAAGCAAATCTGTGCATTCTCCAGGAACAGCCATACAACTTGGGCACCTGGAACATCAGGCCTCTGCCAGTTGAGTGATTAGCTGGATAGAATGGAGGGAGGGGTTTTGACACTTGGACTCTCAGAGTCAGATACTGGCCCCCCTAAAGATAATGATCTACATTAATGTCCCCATGGCAGACAGGATTGAAATTTAAATGAGAACCCTTTGAACCACCCCAACTTCAAAGGCACTTTTCAGTATATCTACTGGTACCACCCTTCCAACATTGTCTTTGGCCTGGGCAAACTTATCACTGCAGTGGGGCACTCCAAGGGTACGATGGCGTGCCTCCTGTTCTCTTGTGAAGGTCTCAGGAACATCAATGACCAACCGTGAGGACTTCATCTTCTACCAGAGCCATCTGGCGAGCGGTGCCCTCGTAAGTACTCACAGTGTCGGCTGGACTTCATCGGGAATCAGAGGTGAGAGCGCTGAAGCAAGTATAGTATCTGGAGAACGGTTTTGCCTGGTGTGGTGCCTTCAAAGTATTGCGTGCATTTCAAGGAGTGTGGCCCTTCATTGTAGGTTTGTTGTGAGCTGATTCACGTTGCTCAACCCAACGTGGTCTGCCCTTTTCAAGTGTGTCTTGTTTCTCTCATGCGATTCCCAACTGCATGCTCCTGTGCAGAGTCCGTGTCATGGGTGATGACCTTCTGAGGTGTGGGCATCCCAGGAGCAGTGTAACATCCTACCTCGTGCGGCTCTGCTGAACTTGCATCTTTTGTTTGTGTAGCCGGACCATCTGGTGTGACTCACGTCATTGCACACCAGACATTGTGCTTAATTCCAGGGATGCACAGAATTGGAATTCTTTGTGCACCTGCTCAAGGATTGTCTTGTGCTACTTAAGCCATTGCACACTAGAGGTTGTGCCTCATTCCAGGGAGGTACGACATTCAGCACTTTGTGTTGGTGAAAGTGACTGTCTGGTGGGACTCAAGTCATCATGCTCCAGACATTGGGCTTCATTCCAGGGAGGCAAGGCAGTGGGATACTTTTCATTTGTTTTCATGGTATTGCTGTGCTATTGCTTTACACATTGCCCCTGTGATAAGTCTGACTACTCTGTGCCAAGTTACCCAAGGGTGAGCGCCGTTTACACAGTGAGTGTAATCACCCAGCCCTGATGGGAGTGATGAGTTCTGCCTGGCTAGGGCCCAGCCTCTGCCAACCAGAATGCACCGCCTCCAACACCATACATCTGATGGGGCCTATTCCGTCATTTGTCACTGATGCTCAGAACATATTATGGTGGGTCAGCAGGCCCAGACTGGCCTTTGTATTTGACCAAGCATTTTTCCTGTGAGCTGGAGCCATTGCAGGCCCATTTTGAAAGCCCAGGTCTGCTCCTAGTGCCTATGTCACCCTCCCCGGCACCCCAGAATTTTTAGCAGCAGGCACAGGAATTGGCTTCAGAAGGGAAAGAGAGGGAAAGATGGGAAAGGAAGAGAGAATGTGATCAGAGCGGGAAAAGAGAGAGAAGATAGAAGAAGCGAGAGAGAGAATGGATGGATGGAAGGAAGGAAGATTAGAGATAGCACAGTGAGACAAAGGGAGCAGGGCTGCTTTGAACATTTTTGCCATGGTTGTTACTGGTTCTTCAGGTGTATGGTGGAAGTAAAGCCTGGTGTTGCAGGTTAGAAGTCCTCTCTGTGTACAGGTTATCTGTGAGTCCAGATTCTATTCTCATGACATATTAGGGGAAAACTCAGAGGTGTGACCATGTGGAGGATAGGTCACTCTTCTATGCACTGGCATGGAAGAATGGGTGGGCCCAGTAAGGTGGCAACTTGTGTGCTGCAGTATTTAAGGTTTGCAACTCCATGGTAGGTACAGAATGTGAGCAGCACCTTTTCACCAGCTTCCCTCAAAACCTAACTAATACACTAAAAACATTCATTTTGCCTGTGAACCCAATCACTCTTCTGCTTCTACAGATTGTATTAGAAATGTGTGTTACATTGTATCATTATGGTATAGCACTTGATACTGCACCATTAATTGGTTACTGAACCACATGCACATGTATTAAGGGTACATGTGCTCCTAAAGGACTATTTCCATTGTTGCTTTGCAGTTTGGTCCCAGTCAACTACCATCACTCTAGCAAGAGTGAAACGTGCTGGTCATGCCTGCAAGACTCACACTGAATGACTGTCATCTCGCTCCTTCCTGTACCTGCAGGTTGAGTGTTGGAGTATATTGCCCAGCCTTCCATGTACATTTACCCATGGCATCTTTTGGGGCTGTCATCAATATAATTTTGTGAACTGTAGAACTGTCTAGTCTTCCATAAAGGAATCCAGCACCATCCTCATCAACAATGCCTTGTTCTTGTTCACATCCCCTTTGATCAGGTCTTTGATGACTTCTCATCACTTGGGTCAACATTGATCAGACAGTATATTATCCCAAACTGTAGTCACACCCACCTAATATCCTATCACTTTAACCAACATCCTGGGATTGTATAGTTTTCATATATATTAAGGGATATGTAGTCAGCCTTGAGATGAGTGAGTATGTGCTTGTGTGTGAGAAGAACCACTATCCCAGAATCCTATGCTGGTTTATGCTGCACAGGGGAGTAGTAATAAGAATGCAAGACAATGGATAAGATGAGACAATACATGAGAACACCACCTTAGTGTATAAAGAAGAAGTTGCTGCTTAAATGAGGGTTAGAGTTTTGAGATGCTGCAACAGTCATAAGATCGAAAAGCAGTGGGTGGACTTTGCCTAGTAAAGAGAAAAGGGTCAGAGACATCTTTATACTCAAATCCTGCATTCTGTTCCAAAATAAAAATATTAGACAGTGCTCATAGCAGGCATGCGCATGGGTGGGTATCACAGCTCTCCAAGCCTTGCAACTATGCACCTATCAGAAAAAATACACAAATCCAACACAGCTCAGATATTTCATATAGTTGGTTGTCAACAAGCTCGCAACAACAGACTTGATAATAAACAATATTCCTAACTATACATACCTCCCAGAACTGCTTCTTGGGAATCCCTGGGCAAACAAATGTAAGCTCCATTAGGAAAACGTTTGTAAAATATTTTAAAGAAAATATTTGGTATATGTATTTTAAATGTAGAACTAATTACAAATGGTACAGCACTATTGAGTACATTTTGACTTCAAAATTACATTATTTAAAATATATTAAATGACATTTAAATTATTTGTCTCAATGTTAAAATGAAAAATAAATTCTGATCTAGAGTAACATCATTATTATTTTTATTGCGCACAATAACTATTGAAAGTGATGTGGAAAATGAATTCAAAGTGATTTAATTGTATTTAATAGAATTTACTGTTACATTCTATTTCAAATGTAAAGAAGGTTGTTGGACTAGTGTATTTATTAAAATAAAATATATACATGTAAATATTTAATGCATATTTTTAAGTATTTAAATTAAATCTATTTAATTACTTTTAACATAATTTCTGAAGGGGTTTCATTTTAAGTCCCTAACTCCACTGATCTCTATGGGAGTGAACTGCAGAACCAGTATTTGGCTGTGAGTGGCACTGGACTTCAGCTCTAAGCTGGAGTACTTGATTACTCTTTTAGGTCCCTCTTTGAGTCCCTTTTTGGGCTGTTGTAGTTTTTTTAAGTGTAATTTGAGAATAGGAATGGTCTTACTCTTTGGTGGGTGGAAAGACACCCCTGCCTAGATCCCTCCTTGACCCTCCTGAACACCTTTCTTAGTCTTCTTTATTCCCCTGCTCTTTATAGTTAGGTTTTCCTAATTTCTCAGACACTCCTGCCTGCCCATCCCACATATACTATTACAACACACTATTAGGACTTATACCTATGTGTGTGGCGAGTCCAACCCTAAGCAGAGATCTTTGCAGAAAAAGAAAGGAGAGGCATAAATTCCACGCGTAGGTATGTGAATAGCATTTTGTAGTATTTTTTAAGTATTGCAAAACGTACCGCTAAATGTAGGTAGTGAATAGGCCCCTATATATTTTTATGAAGCAAACTAAGGAAAGCTTTGAAACACAATGAATATAACTAAGGCAGTCCCTACAGAGTATTGATAGTAGTGTCATAGAAAAGCTCTATTTATGTCCTAATTGAGGATAGCACTGGAATTTCCTTCAACTATCAGTAAACCTCTTGTGAAAACTTCAATTTAGCAAGCTCTGGTTAGATAAAAGTCACTTTTGTCCTCCTTGGGACATTTAGGCCCATATTTATACTTTTTTAGCGCCGCATTTGTGCCCCTTTTTGACGCAAAAGTGGCACAAACTTATAAAAATAAAATTGTATTTTGTAAGTTTGTGTCACTTTTGCGTCAAAAAATTACGCAAATGCGGTGCTAAAAAAGTATAAATATGGGCCTTAGTGAGAACATGGTAAACGCTTTGTCTTGAGCCTTGCCTCAAATATCAACAGATTTCCCTAATTGTTTCTTAAAAGGAGCAATTAGGTGAAATGATGGGCCTATCTAGAGTAGAAGTACTACTTCCTTTGTCTTCTATGTGGGAAAGGAATCAAATTGCTGATGAAACCAGCAGGATTTATGTCTAGGAGTATTGTGACTTGGCAGGCGTGTCTGTTGTAATAGAGTAATATTATTATCTTTGTCATGCAGCTATTTCAGCATCACTCAACTTTTGATTAGGGTGTTAAGGCCCTGAACATTTAAGGAAATAATTTGGAGATTATCCATCATAGCTTTTATAGAGACTGCCAATCCATACTGAGCGTAGCACATCACTCATACCCACCAGATACCTAGGACTGGTTCATGCTCCTTGGTGATTCCTGAAGTGTACTGAGTATCCCCAGTTGAACATAAGTCTCTCACAACATAAGATAACATAACGTACAGCTACTTGCAACTTGTATGCAATATGTGACATGTATAGCAGGCATAAAAAAGAGCTGCATTAATGGCAATATCAGCTATACTTTGGTCAATAAGGGCAGCAATTTCTAATCTTTTTGTTACCACTTTAAGGCTTCCAGTCCATCATGATTAGGAATCACAGCATCCAGTGCAAGAGCTTGCACTAAGCCATGAATGTCCTGGACTTTCAGAATTATTGGTGAATTGGCCTACCAGTGTTTTAAGCATCAAGAAACTTATATGCCTTCTCTTTCGGCCGGGTGCATACAGAAGAAGTATGACATGAATGTGAAACAATGAAATTGCTGGACAGTCTAGTGGCTCTGAAAGACTAGTAGGGCTGGGTTATAGTGAATCACATGGCAGGTAGATGCTAGGTGTCCAAATGGTGTTCTCTCCAACCCTACCGTCCTTTCAATAGAACTGGCCTGATTGTAAATATCTCAAATGCCCTCTGAACAGTGGGTTGTGTGTGCTGCAGCTGTGTTCACACTCTATGGTCAAACAATGCTCTGACACATAGGTGGAGGGCCCAGGGTCACCAATGGACCCACAACACAGAAGACATCTAGCTGCAGGAGTAGGATTTATGTAGCTGAATTAATGAAAAAGGGCTACTGCAACTGTCAAGATGTATAAACTCATCACACTATTTGGAGCTCTCGGAATTGCTCTGAAGATGTAGTGTTAGCTCACTAGTCTTGACTTTTACTTTAGGTTATGGTATTGGTAATACTGCTTGTATGAAGAAAACTACAATTACTATTAGTAATAGAAAGCAAAGTAAAATCACAAAGTGTGCAAGGAACTCTAGCCTGACATAAGGCAACTTGAAAGATAGACAACTAATAATCTTTACATATTTGAATTTCAAACTTGTAGCTATTTTGAAAATAAGACTCATAATTCTAGGCTCCTTTGCACTGGGTATGGTTCTGTGCAATCCGTGAAGTGTTCTTGTATGAGCAGTACACTGTTTTCCTTTTGTGGTTCAGAGACTGTCTCACGCATGTCAAATCTTGTGAACATACATCCTACAAGCTTCATCATTGCAAAGCTTCAGCTTCAGGTCTCCAGGTTGTTTTAATTATTCTGTTTCTATTCCTATACATTCAACACTTCCAGTGAGAGGATACTTCTACAGGCCATGTGACCCTGTGTAACAGATGCATGGTTGGGTTGGTTTAAGCCCCTACTAGAAAGTGGCATCCATCAACTCTGCAACTCAAGGCACTATCCCAGGTGTTCTCCTTTCCTGGGAATTCTTAAACTTCCTTGGAAAGTTAGGGGCCAATGTAAATATTGGTGGTATAGCTACTCTGTTATAATGCCAATAGAATATCTTTATTGCCAAGTTAATGGTTCACCCGTCCAATTTAGATATTAGCAGATCATAGGTTTAATCATGGCTGAGACTACTCCATCTCTGCTATAAATAAACCCCTCTGATGGCCCTGAGACGTTAGGACCGCCAGAGGCAGACCTGTAACTCCACCAACTTACTTAAGACAGGTGGAATGAGAGATTGGTTTCACAGCCCATCGCCGCCAGAAAAACCATGGTGGTAAGAGGCAGTGAAAACTGCTAAATGCTACCCTCACCTTAGGAGAGGACTCCTATGGCCAGGGGGGGCTATTCTTTTTTAATTTTCAAAAAGAAAATCCAGTTTCAGGACTTTCAATTAGAGAATAAAAAAAGAAAACTGTTTAATACAGGGCTCTGTCATGTTGATGGAGTCCTGCACCATACAGCAAAATGCATTGACAGAAGCCCCCATAATGGCAGTTCCTGCCATGCTTCATAAATGCCCGCCAGCTTGCTGGTCACTTTTAAATCTGATGGGATGTCCTTCTACGAGGGATTGAACTAATTCAATTTAATATTAAGACCACGATCTTAGTAAAGATGTTCACATCATTGTTGAGGAGCATGATTTGTCAGTAGGAGCCACAATTCAAAGGGTCCTTACCAGGTGACCGCAATTGTCACCTCTCTCATTGAGTCTGCCATCCATCAAACCTCCTCAGAATGAATGAATATCTTAGCCAAGTGTTTGACCAGAATATATTGGAATGCTATGAAAAAAAACATGAGAAAACTGGTATGTCCTGGTACCCTATTCTTTGCTATTCTTTGAAACTCTACTTTGACTTCTAGTGAGGGAAATTGTGCTTTTAACTCTGGTGTTACATCAGAGGCAATGTCTGATGATCTATAATGCCTCAAATAAGCACTCGTGTTTTTGTATCTATGAAATGGCCTTGGTACAGATATGTGTAATAATGTAAAAATCCTCTCAGTATCTCCTGATTGCGATATGCCAATTAGCTGCTTTCGACATCATCTGTATATAGTAATGTGTCTGTGTGTTCTTCAGTTTAAATGTTAAAACAGATTCTGCCTTCTCTCTCTTTCTAAAGTGTTTTTCAAAAGTGTAGAGCATTTTCCTTTTTACATCTTCTATTAAAAGGGGTTCTTTTCCCCTTGCGCCTTGGTTAGGGCTTGAAACGTCCTACAATCCTACCAGGCAGAACAACAGGCCACCTGCTAGGATTTCAAATGTGTTTTTAATCTTAGAAATATCATGGTAACCTGGAATGCCACAGCCCTGGGCAACCTCATTTGCACTAAATATGGCTGTCCATCAGGCAATGTCACTGCACAAGCAAACAGTAACAGGAAATTGTCCCCACCCAGGGGAATTCACAACAAATACAAACGGAAAATAGGAAACCAAATATATCACCAACTCCTCATCATCATAGATTCCCTCAAAGGCATCCCAAATTCATTTCTTAAACCCTTCTCCATTTGAATCATCCAATCAACCAGACCTTTCAACTTATAGTAAATACATTTAACGCATCTGTATTAAACCAAGATGATTGTCGCTATAGATAGCTAACTTTCAACAGATTATTTTAAAAGTATTATGCTTTTGAATTCACACAAAAATGGTGTTATGTGTCCTGGGAAGGTCCATCAAGTGTTCTTCAGACCATTTTGTGAATTATTTAGCACTACTGCAGTAAATAGTGGGTTCCAAGTATATAAATTGATTGGTAATAATGTTTCCAATAGAGAGATATCATTGAATAAGACCCTTACGATACTGCAGTCTATATGCCTCAGTATTTTCCCCCATGATTCTAATGAATATATTCAAAACATGATAGTTGGAAGAACTCTTGAAGTCTACAATTCTCAAATATTTTATTCCATTTTTTATTTATGAAGGTTTATTTGTACTCCTCAAATTGCATAGAATCATACTACTTGCCAACAAGTGTTTCACAGCTTGCCAACGTGTGTTTCACAAGTTTGATTTGCTGCTTCCACAGGGCATATGTCCAGAAAAGATCAAACCCAATTGAATAAATATATCCTTTGACATCTTTGAACTCCGGTGAACTTCCTGACATGATGTCCTAGGCTGTGAAATCACATTTAGCGTGGGAAGTGATGAGATTTATGAAAGAGTTTGTCATTGGCTTTGAAGGTGAAACATAATAGTTGATGTGAAAAAGGCTGCTGCACTTCCCAAATAACAATGGTGCACACCAACACAGTGGGTTTTAATTAATTTCTGCTGACTGCACACACATGGTCATTATGTTTTGAAATAAAAATGTGTAACGTAGAGCCAAGTTACGGTTAGTGATGTATGTAATTAGATATGGGCTACCTATGTAGTCAACTGCCTCCATCAGTTAAACATTTTATTTAAAGGGATGTATCCATCAGTGTGTATTGGCAGTCAGTCAAAATAACTTTATTTTGGCTACAACAGCCACAAAAGCACAGCAGCAATAAATAATTACACAGGATTAAATCAAATCTATACAGTACATGTGATTAGATAAAATAATAAAATTAAATTAAATTAAATGCACTCCCAGAGTGAATTAATACATTCTTACTAGAACCATTATACAGATAAAAGTTTCCCTCTGACAATCCAACTTGCCCCAAGGAATTTGTCACCAGCAATCTCTAGCGAGTGTCTGATCTGAGAATTTGGAGGGCTGAGTCGGACCTGCGAACTCTCAGCAGTCTACAAGCCGGGGCCAACCATTTCCTGCGTGAGGCAGTGTATGCAGGGCAGACAAATAGGACGTGAGGGAGGTTTTCAATGGGTGCTTTGCAAGCTGGGCAGATGTTTTTTTCAACATGTGACCAGCGACTGGTTAGTAGTCTTAATGGGAAGGTGCCAATGCGGAACTGGAAGACCAACTTCCTTTCTCTTGGCACTGTGATCATGTCCCAGAAAGCCTCATATTTGCACGTCTCTTTTAGGTTGGCGAAGTCACATGATAGTGTAGAGTTAAGTGCAACCCTCATGTCTTCAGAGTCTACCATGTGCCAATACAATTTTTTGAGGTCACTTTTTGAAAGGAAGGAGGTAGTGGTTGGAGAATCCCAGAGTTCTCTAAACCCAAGCGAGTAAAGTAGCCCCTTGATGTGTCTGAACCAGGGGATACTATGAGAGTGGTCAGCCTCTAAGGTGAGCTGCAGGGCTATAGTAAAGGAGGCAAGCTCTGGGGTGGTCCAAAGACGCAGCCAATACAAAAGGGGACGTAGGCGGGCTTTGTGGTCAATGCGCTTCATGCCTAGGTCTTTAGAAAGGGTGAATAGTGGAGTACTTGACGGGAGGGACACAAGATTTCTTAAGAAATTATTTTCAGAAATCTTTATTTCTTGGGCTTTGGCATAGCCCCAAAGTTCAGCCCCGTAAAGGGCTGAGCTCACTGCCTTGGTTTCATATATATGGATTGCAGGGTGTACTGGTTTAGTATGTAAGAGGTTAAAATCCTTTATTAAAACCCCTGTTGTTTGCTTTAATTTTAGTTCTTGCTTTGCCATATGTGATTACCAAGACGTGTTTTCAGTTAACATTATGCCCAGATAACCAAAAGTGCCAACCCTTTCAAGTGGGGTTCCCTCGAGAATAAACTTTCCTTTAAAAGATCTGTGGGGATTAAGCGTCATCACTTTAGTTTTAGAAGCATTGATTTCTAGTCCTCGTGTGGAGAAAAATTCCTCAAACACATGAGGAGTTTACGTAATCCACTTGGGGTCTTTGATATCAGGAGTGTGTCGTCTGTAAAGAGCAAGACGGAATTTTCTGTGTGCCTAGCGATGGTGCGTCAGCCTCCAGTCTGAATAAAGAGGGGACAATATCATTAATGTACAGGGAGAACAAGGTTGGAGGCAAGGACACACCCTTGCCGCACATGCCTTGACACCTGAATTCTGTCAGTTAGCTGCCCCCTGTCGTCCCACCTGACACGTGCATATTTACCCTCATTGAGCTGAGTTAGTAGTACAAGAATGTGCTTGGAGATTCCCATAAGGGAAAGGACTTCCCACAACTTGTTACAGGGTACTAGGTCGAATGCGGTTTTCAAGTCCACAAAAGCAACATACAGGTTCCCTTTACCAATAAAAACGGTTTTCCAATATAAAAGCAGAAACCTGAGGGCTTGCTCAATGGTAGATATTTTTTTACGAAATCCTGCCTGGAAGGGACTAAGGATGTTGCGTTCCCTCATCCAGTTTTGAATCTTGCCCAGAAGACAATGGTCCCCTTCCAAGACAAAGGGATTGGTGCCCCAGATGATATTGCATTCGCTATGAGGGTGATATATCTTGCCCAGATTCCTATATCGTTTAAGAATAGGTCTGCTGAAACACCATCCGAACCAGGTGCCCTACCACGCTTTAGAGTATCTAAAGAATATGCTATGTACGCTTGGTAGAATAGTTGCAGCACTAGAGGGGTGGGTGTTAGGGTAATATTTGAGCAAGTGTCCTTATGTCCAGAGGTTGAGCTGTCATAGTCGTAAGAGTACAACCCACTAAAGTGGTCTACCCAGTCCTTTGGTGCAATATTAGTTGTAGTGTTCAGTTCGCTGTTTGCTGTCCTGCGCGATGCCAGGGGCCAAAATGTCATACAGTTGCTCTCTTGTGCAGCGTCACTAAGTGCTGCCCACCACTTGTCATCTTGTTCACGCTTAGCTTTGTCGATTGCTGATTTGTAAGACTTTCTGGCTGAGCGAATTGCATTTATAT